>NC_056576.1:33343136-34041886 GCF_018340385.1 Cyprinus carpio
TACAATATATATATGTGTGTGTGTGTGTGTGTGTGTGTGTGTGTGTGTGTGTGTGTGTGTGTGTAGGGTCTTATTCATTGAAACAAAACCTGGGTCCTAGGATTGTGGTCCTGAATCTGGTTTTTGTTTTTGTTTGTGTGTGTGTATAAGGTTTATTTAAGCTTCAAGAATTGATCGGATTCATTGGATGTGACTTCTGACTGTCTTCCAGGCACTGAAAACACATCTCTCCAGATCCTGGCTCTTGTGCTCAGCTTAGGATACTTCCTCTTTGACATGGCTTGGTGTGTGTCTTTCCGCACTGAGGGTCCGGTGATGCTGACCCACCACACCATGAGCATCCTTGGAATCGTGCTGGCACTAGGGCTGGGCGAGTCGGGCATCGAGACCTGTGCTGTCCTGTTTGGCAGTGAGATCACCAACCCGCTCCTGCAGGCCCGCTGGTTCCTCAAGCGCGTGGGCCGCTATGAGAGTCTAGCAGGAGATGTGGTGGACCTGCTCTTCATTCTTCTGTTTGCCTCTGTGAGGATTGGTGTTGGGAGCCGAATGCTGTATTGTGAATTAACCTCTCTGAAGCCATTGCTTATAGTGAAAGTTGGTGGAGTGGCTATTTACACTCTCTCCTGGATCTTCATGATAGACATTGCACGTTTTGCCTGCAAGAAAACACGTGCCAAATACCGGCGATGGAAGGAACAGTACAAGCTGGATGATGCTAATGGACATGCTGTCAAAGTCAAATAGACCTTTCTGTGCTTTAGGACTGGGGAAATGGCATTTTTGCTGATATAGCTAAAAATATTTTGTTAATTAAACAGGGTTCCATTTTACTGGATATTTAAAAAACGCACAAAAGGTGACATATCTAAAACATACCTAGAAAAATGTAAATCCAGTATAGCTATTCCTATCATTTCTGACTTACTCAAATTTGATTAATTAGTCTGCAAAGTGTCCATGTCATATAAAGATTTTTCTTAATTTTCATGACTTTTCAAAGACATATTATGATATTACTAATTTCCACTACATATTAACGTATTATTCATTTCCATTACTTTTCATAACATACTAATAGTATATTATTAATTTATGTGACATATTAGGATTTTTTTATTTCAATGACTTTTGCATGACATATTAAGATATTAATTAATTTCAACAACTGTTGGATGACACACTAAGAATTTTTTTCATGACCTTCATTTCCGTGATATATTAAGATTTTCTTTTTAATTTCCACAAATTTTTCATGATATAATAGGATTTTAATTTTCACAACTTTCCCATCACATATTAAGATTTTATTAATTTACATTATTTTTCCATATTAATATATTATTACTATTATTACTAGATTTTTTTATTTTAAGGTTTATTAAGATTTCATATTAAGATTTTATTAAATATAATGGCATTTCCAAAACAAGCAGGACTTCCTTAGACAGAACAGTACAATGGCATTACAATAATGGTGCAAATCCGATTCAGATGAAAAAGTTAGTTGTTAACCAACTGCTTATTTGTTGGTCTGGTTTTAGTCATTTGATAAAATGTGAAAAGATGCATGTGTGTGTGTGTGTGTGTGTGTGTGTGTGTGTGTATATATATATATATATATATATATATATATATATATATATATATATATATATATATATATATATATATATATCTATATATCAAACAGTTGATTATTGCTAAATGTTACTGAACAAGGCAATTGCTAATTTTTATAGTTTGTTTTATAGTTCCTACACCAGTAGGAATAAACCGCTAGGTGGAGCACAAGAATTAAATATGCTCCTTCTGATAACTATTGACAAATAAATCACAACTTTATTGTAACAGTCTGTCTTTCATTCCAATTTTTTTCTCTGTATTGCTTTTATTACTTTTATCTTTGTTTTCATCATAATTCGATTAAGCCTATAAACGATAACTTATTTCTCACGGTTCATAACATATGACCAGATTTTTTTTTTTTTATTGAATATTACAATACGGCGGTTTATGCTAAATATATTTTTGTATATCTAAGTTGACAATTATTTTCTAATATGCATAAATATTTAAATATTGATCTGCTTCTTCATCAGAACGCATCTTTTTTAACAATCACTTTGTTTACTCTTTCCAGATTCTGGCTAATCTGTATTAATTTACCGTTTACTAGTTTGTCAGTACTAAACCGCTGACAGTGACAACTAGTAGGCTAGTCTACAACACTTGGGAGGCGATATTGCTGTTTGCGGAAGGATACGCCAAAAGGTGGTGAAGCGTCGCAGGCGTAGGAATCCGGGATGTGATTTTACTGAAAGTTGGGAATTATCAGGATTTTTTGTGATTTTTTTCTTAATCGTTTTTAATCTTCGTACAGCGCGATACTGACACATGTGACAACGCACATGTGTGTGTCTTCTTAATTTGCGTTTGTATAGAGACGGAGTCACTGGTGTACAGATTTAGTTGGAAAAAGAACGGCTAAAAACTACAAAATTTCGGAAAACATGGAGACAAGAAGGGAAGGACCCGACTAAACCAAAGTTTCCAAACAAACTATCCCAAGAACAGAGGGAATCCGTTCGCGAGAGGAAAATATGTGTTGCACATCCGTTATGCTTGGATTGTATTTATTGCCGCTTTGAAACGAAGCTGTTTTGAGCAGAATTCCTGAACTGGGAACTAAACCGCTGCCCCAGCGCAAACATCACACGATTTGTAAAGTTATCTCCCGATTTTGGAGTGGAAAATATGGGAATTCTGGAAGTTGGACTATGCAGGGAAGGGATTACAATGAAAGGTTGAACCGTGAGGATGCTTTAATCCATCCGTTGAGTGAATTTCCCAAGATTTCCACACATTGAAGTGGCCAGGATACACATTCTTCTGGAGCAAAAAAAAAAGTCCATTCAGAGTGTAAGGGGCCTAAAAAGGATGTATATTTAGTTTACAGACTTACTTTACAGTAGCATTTCAATTGAGGGTCTAGTCTTTAGCTACTGCAAATTTGCGGGGTTTTTTTACAGTACAGAAAATTCCGTGTTTGGGATAAGGTTCAGTTTAGGAATGCCGAGTTGGAAGTATTTCAGTGAGAGAAATGAAAGAAACCCGTCGAGACGGACGAAGTAACATTCGGGACTGTAATATGAGCGAAGAGCTTTTGGGCTGACAGTCTCCTTCATTCGTAAGGAAACATATTAACAAAAGATTGTTTCTCTGGCTTTACTTCCAGCCGTGGTTTGGGATTGACAAAGACGACTGTATCCAGACAGAGGCGAGGGGAAGCCTGTCGGTCTGTGTGGCTGGGAAAATGATGAAGCTTCTCGGACAACAGAAAGCATTTTGCTCCATTGATCATCTATGTGTTTGCGTTTAGCATCGATTTCCTTTGCTGACTCTTGTGTCCTGTAGGGCTACAGTCAAATGACTACGGGAACCAACATAGACAATCCGTGGAAATATAAAACATAAGCTTGTTACATTCACGAGAAGACTTTACCGTTCACATCAAGACGGAACTGTCAAAATTTAAAAGTGCCACCAGGCTGTTGTTGTGTTTTGCTTATTATTATTTTTTCCCCCTCCAAATACAAAGGTGTTTTACTATGGTAAAATGCTAATTGGATAAGAGCTGAAGAAAATCAAGAAAGGAAAGCCCAATGAGCGGCACACAGTCCACGCTTGCTGAGAGGTAAATTATGACATAATATTTGTTTTAACGTTACATGGCTGTGTTTATGATAATGATAGGGACCTGTCTTAGGTTTATGACGCTGTTTATACATATCCAAAACAGTATTGTTGAGATTAATCTGGCAGCCTTCAACAAAATATATGATGGATGCTTTGTTGTTCATGTTGGAATACACACAGAAACAATTCATTTACAAAGTGCCATGGCTAAGACCATGATGTTTGGACATTTACCACAGTAATACCATGGTATTCTTGGATGCTATGTGAAAACTTTGGTATATTAGAATAGCTGTCATTCGCTACCATAAAATACCGTCGTATTACAATGTGATATTGTAACTTTACCATGGCGCTGCTGTCTGTCACAGTACTTTTTCATAAGGGTGGTTTCTTAAAAGAGCTCAAAAGGTCTCGGAAATGTACCATGCGTTTGGTACCAGAATCTTGGAAATATCTTGGATTACCATGTAAATATGATTGTACAAGTATTTTTATTGTAACAATCATTTAGTATCCCAGTACACAGCTTGGTTTTGCCATTGCTGTACCATAGTACTGCCACAGTGCTGTTTGTGTAATGCACGTTAGTCACCTGTTGGAATCTGAATAAATACCCCCATACAGAACCCAAACCAGAGTTAATGTTCAGTGTTTAATGCTGAACCAATCTTAAAGAGCATGATGGATAACATCATCATGAGTTTTGTTTGAAGTCGTTCTGTCTGGTCTTTTATGTGTTAAATGCAGTCAAAACCTGTTTCTCACAAATTAGTCGAGTTGATAAGAATACTGATAGGTGACCTTATGACTTGCTGCACATGTACTTGACTGTCTTTCAGATAAACATTTGTGAATGTATGTGAATCTACACACTTTGGAGCCACTGATTTTGTGAGACTGTGTGGTTTGTGTCTGTTGTTTTGTTTTGGCGATGCATTAGTCTGACTGATGTGTGTTGATTGCACACACCTGTGGGCACACAGCTCATGACAGGAAGCACTTTAGTTATGGGGTCAGTATGTCACTCCAGGTATCTCGCTGTGTTGTGCTAATGCTGCTCTTAAGGGCACAGCTGGCCTCGATGGGACTCTTATTGTGGTTTTCCACTCCTTGAGTTGTTACCTGAATTACTCAACCAGTCACACATGCTTCAAAGAACAAAACGCAGAAGCATGCTGGGAATGCTGATGTGTTGTCATCTGTGTGCGGAGTTACGCCTTGGTACATGTTGTTTGACACTTCTGTGTTTTCACACCCAATTTTGATTATATCCATTGTGCAAATTGCATGAATACATATGTGGTGCACAGCAGGGCTAAAGCCTCTCAGTTTAAGTGTCAGATTCTGGCTGGTTTTGTAAGGTGTGTTCTGGGTGCAGTAAAGCTTATATATGACTAATATATACAGTGGTGGCCAAAATTATTAGAACACTAATATTTTCACCAGCTAAAAAATGGTTTTAAGTCAGTTATTTGTGTCTTTTGCTGTAGTGTGTCAGTATTAGATTTTTGTATGATAAAGTTTGTCTGGAATGAAATGAAGAAACAGAACAAACTGAGACAGACTAAATCCAGAAGAACTGTGGCAACGTCTCCGAGATGCTTCAGGAGACCTACCTGCAAAGCTACCTGAGAAACTATGCGCAGGTGCACCTAGGGCAAAAGCTGCTTTAAACGCAAAGGATGGACACACCAAAGGTTGAGTTAGTTTAGTTAATAGAAGTTAACTGATAAAGAAAATCTATTTATGATAATATTTTTGACAGCATCCTCATTTTACAGCATTTTTACACAAGTGCCTAAAACTTTTAACAGTACTATAGCTTTGCAGGTAGGTTTCTTGAAGCATCTTGGAGACGTTGCCACAGTTCTTCTGGATTTAGTCTGTCTCAGTTTGTTCTGTTTCTTCATGTCATTCCAGACAGACGGGATGATGTTGAGATCAGATCACTGTGACAAAGATTGGAGAAAAAAAACCTCTAAAAAGCATGAGAACTCCATGTGGCACTGCATCAGCAACAGTTGCAAACTCTTTTGGAGTAACAGGAATTTGATGCTTATCTAAGAACACAGAATAATTACATATTGAACCATCCTGATTGAAAGGTTGAGATGCAAAAATAATAATTTTATTTTTATTTAAAACAATTACCAAAGAAAAGTGATTTGTGTTTATACAGTAAATTCTTATTATTCCAGATTAGATATGAGTGAGGTGTAAAATTGTGATACAAAGAATTGTGTTAAAAAGGGACACTTTGATAGGGATTTTCATAATGCTTTAATTACACATTAATAAGAAACTTAAACCACCTCGTTTGAAAAAAGTAACATTAGGGATCAGATACCATATAGATGACAGCTTATTGATGCAAGTCTTTATCCATTTTATTTTAAAGATATGATGTGTGTCAGGAATCAGGATTGTGTGACTGGTGTGACATCATCAGGTCACATGACCAGGAAGTTATATAGATTTGGATATTCGAAAAATTCACCAAAGATACACAAAATCATATTTCCAAAATCCAAGTCGTGTATGATGTGTTAAAAGTGTTAATGAATATATTACAGATGCCATATCAACATTTAAAAGAAATGTTGGAATACAATTTAATAACAATGTAGCAATTCATAGTGAATATCCTATTCACATTTTAAAATCATGTATTAATGTTTTTCCACTTAATTCACATCTTAACATTTTATTTGCATGGTTCTTTGCATGTTTTCGAATCTTGAAATGCATATCTTTTTTTATCATTTTCATGCACTTTTGAGACAGTCCCTTAATAACGTCTAACGAATGTCCAATATAAAACCAACTTTACCGCACCGATGTTCTGTGATAGTGAGCAGGAAAGACAGGTCGTCTCCTTCAGAGACAAGAACAGGTCACCTGCTCTCAGGTAGACATCACCATCTACTATCAGAGTCTCTCAGATGGACGTTTTTTTGTGTTACCAGAGACCTATTTATTTTGAAAAGGAAAGTTCAGATAAGCATCAGTGTTTCATGTGTAAAGATTCTTCTAAAAGTGATCTGTCTTTGTTCTTTGCTGCTGAACCTTTGTATTTCACCTTTGTATATTTGCAGTAGTTTTATACATTGAACTGGCTACACGGAGACTGAAATACAAAAGTGGACTCCTGTCAATTAAATGGTGGTGTGGTTGTAGTACCTACTTGATGTATAGACAGTGACTAAGATGTTCTATTGATGGCTTTTATTTGCTGCAGTGGTACATTGGTTTCCTCCACTGGGCAACTGGAGTTTTGGCAGTGAGTTCAAAAAGCATGTTGGCATTTTTGGAAGAGAATTATTCTTCAGGTAGCTTCTCCAGTGTCTTCTCTGAAAAAGTTTTACCAAAGCAAAGCTCCGCTCAGCTCTCGTCATTTCTGAATAAATGTGTCTGCCACTAGTGAATGAGTCAGAAGCCTTTTTCTTCTGGAAATCTTTTATACGTCACCACTTTAATCTCAAAAGCTTCACAAAAGCATTTTATGTTTTTTAAAATAGTGCAGGTGTGAGAAAGAAACGTATGTATCTGTTGCGTTGCATAGTAACACAACAACTGTGTCCGAAACTTCCTTGATGACTAAACAGGTGGATATTTGTAAAAACACCTAATAGGGAAACTAGGTTCAGACTACGTAACATCATGTTGAATGATCTAGAACAAATTGAAGAAGGAGTTACTTATAACCAAGCAAATGTTTAAAGACTATAATACTTATTTCTTGCAAGAAATCATAAGTTGGAAAAAATGAAAGTGTTTTAGTTGACTTCTTTTAAGCAAAGTAAAATTTTGAACAGTGCTTTTGTTCAGATCTTGGATTCTGCTACTGTTTATAGTTTTTGAAGGAAAATGTTACATGAGGACATAAGGAATAGTTCACGTAAAAATGAAAATTGTCTTTTACTCATCTTCATGTTCTTCTAAAAGAACCTCACATAAGAAAAAAAGAAAAACCTGTGTGTGTTTGTTCTTGTCAGCCTGCTGTGTATGTGTATTATTGTAGTCTGTACTGTAACAACAAGTAAATATGACCTTGAGTCTTCATAATCTTCCAGGACTGTAATGTTAGTTAACTACACTAACATTAACTAAACAGACACCAAAAAATGTCTGTGATCTTATTTGTAGAATTCATGTAGCTTGTGGCAAGTATGATGGCGCTGAACATTTGCGGAAGGCTGTACTGTACAGCTTGCTCTTTGTCACAGCATTTCGCTGATCTGTGGTCTTTTTTTTTTTTTTAACCCCGAGGCCCTCTCGGGAAGTGGTGACATCACTAATAAACAATGTCTGTCAACTGGGCCAGGCCACAAGCTCTTCCTGACAGAGCTGCCGGCCACCAGCCGTGCATCATGGGAAGAAATGGAGCTGCTTTATTACTTTATTTATGACATAACCATTCTATATAAATTCACACATTCACATAAGAGAGCCATATAGGCAGTTTAAAATGGCTTTTAAGGGAATCATCTTTTCAAGCAAGAAGTTAGTCACTGTAACTTATTTTTTGCATTTTCTTTTCAATAATTAATTTCTGTGTGTAAATATATATCTATATACTTTTATATAAATTCATGTCTTTTAATAAAGTGTCATTATTATTATTATTGTTTAACCAAATATTAGCATTATATTAACCATGTGAAACAAGACCAAGACAGAGGTTTAGGTTTTTAAAATATTGAGGCTGGTTAAAGGACTCCTTGTGGCAAGATATGTAATAGATTAATTTATTTATAAACAAGCTCTGCTTTGAACAGCACAATAAAACTGCTACATTAATCACGTCAGAAGTGTCAACCTACAAACACTGTTAACACCGCAGCCCACTGTATTTCATTATTAAACAACAACAGTGAAGCACAGGCCACCTCCATGCAGCCATTAACAAACACATTTAGTTATAGATAGAATAGCACACATATTTGTTATTTAGCACAATATGTAATATTTCTACTTTAAGATACAGACATGTTCTTCAGACATCACTTTAAATATCTTTTAATTGGAGAACAAGTCAAACAACGGAACAAGCTGAAGTGTTTGTTAAAAAAATCCTGGCTCTGTCTCTTATGTTGGTGTAAAAGTATTAGCAAATTGCAGCCTCTAAAAGTGCATTTACATAAATTATTTTACACTGATTATACTTACATGGTTTATTAACAGTGGGCTGATGTTTAATCAAGAAAAGCTCATAACAGGTTTTAGCTAAATCCAAATTTATCAGCAGTGAACAACAGTGTTTACTGGTAAAGTAACTAATTGTTTGCATGAATTTTAATGTCAAATATTTTATATTGTGCTTTTTACCCCACAGCATTCAGCTTAACATCAGATCAAAACAGGGAAAAATAAATAAATAAATAAATCATGTACATTTTACATGTTGTTTCCCCCCAGTTTTAATTTAGAATTTCAAAATTAATTTGAGAATACTTTAAATAGATTGAAAAACTTTTAAAAATATAATAAGAATAATAATTGGCAGAAATAATAATAGCAGAAATCTAAATAATAAAAATTCTGTTCTGCATATCTGTTGTTGAAAACTAAAACTGGAAACTGATTATGACATGTTACCAAGTATATTTTCCATGTGAATGACTTTCTGTTAACAATAAAGCAAAAGTCTGGTCACATGAAGTTCTTGTACAAGACCTACAGCAACATCATCTTCACAAACCTAATTTTGACCCAGCATTTTATCTCTTGACTGTCTGTCCTGATCTTTATCGGATGATAAGTCTTAAGTTGTCACCAATACAACATTTTGGACAGACGGTTGGTGGGGAGCCATGCTTAGCTATGATTCTGAAAGATCGGACCCTCAGCACATGACACATGATTGTGGGAAAGATACCATCAGATACATCCTGCTACAGGTGCTCGCTCCATATAAACTCACATTGACAGTAATCTTGCAAGTCTGCTGGTCCCTAGTGTCTGAAAAATCATTTTTAGACTCATATTCGTGTGGTGATTTACAACCAACCAGTTTGATTTGACAGATGACATGGGGTTTATTTGATATGAATCTGGTTCATCCTAAGGAGGGCTCAGTCTTTTTCTAGATTTATGGATTTAAAATAGCAAAGAATGGAGAAGATGTATGGCGCAGGGCCACCTGCCAAGCTTTTCCCATCTAGGCTGGTTTTGTTGGTGGAAGGCAAGCTTTGCTATGTTTGGTCAGCTGATAGTCGGCAGCCCTAGTCAGCATTTTATGTGCCACTCTCATTGGCTGTGCAGAAAATGTGTGTGAACGTGTTTGTGAGGGATTGAGACATTCTTGAAAAACAGATGTGCTGAATAATGCTGTAATGGTAATCTCTCAAATACCATGATAATCTTTCTCATTTTTCTTGCTCAGAGACGGATCTTTTCTAGTCTTCTACTTTTATTCAAACTTTTAAGTGCAGTTTTGATGGCAAAGCTATTTCTGATTTGTTAAAGGATCATAGCCATTTATGTTTTCTAAATATTGTAGTAAACATTCATTATTGCTTTATTGCAGTAGTCAATCAGAAACATTAACCGTCATAATCATAAATCGGACCCAACATCAGCTGTGTTCAGTATGGAATACTAGTGTACACTGCATACTTCCTACTATTTTGTAAACTATTTTTTAGTTTAAACACCACCCCACAGCCGATTTCACTGGTCAACTCAATCATGCAGCAGGCAATCAGCACTGTTGCTGACCAATGAAATCTTTAGAATCGTCTGTGGGGCGGGGATGGTAGCTTTGGTAGTCTAATTTTTGCTATTTTGATCAAAGAGTCGGCTCATTAAAAGGTCAGTCTGTGTGTATTGAGTTGAGGGATAGAAAATTATATTGCTGCAAAATAAATCAAAATTTATATGACATCACTGTACGACAGCAGAAATATTAATAGTGTTCTCAACATCACTTTTGCATCAGTGTATTGGCGGTGATGGCGCTACCTATTAGTAATGAGGATCCCATTCGGGACTGTGTATGACCACATAAATATAGACCAACATTTCAACCAAAAGTGAATACAAAAGACATGAGAAAGGATGAGTAATATATGAGCAGTTCCACATGGTAATTTTGGCCCATTTAATTAAATACCCACCTCTTACTGTGTCTGACATGCCTCAGCTTGCTAATGGTGGCCCACACCCCAGCGAAGCAGACACTGGAGGAGAAGAGTTCACTAACAAATGCAACTTGTTGTTCATTTCTGAATTAAGAACAAATGTGTTTCAGAAAGCTTTTGGTAATACAAAGTGTGATGGAGTAAACGTGGGCTATTGGGAGAAATTATTGAAACAAATAGAGAGACTCTCAGACTCTGGCCATAGTGAATCAGAGTGGGAGGGGTGGAGCTTCAGTACAACAGGAAGTGACACAATGTCATGGTGTTAAAAGTTGTGGTGATTTAAACTAAACTATTAAACACTGGGATTTCCTACAAATGTCGCTTCTCTCAGTATTTATGAGTGATCAGTACTCAGTTTTTCAGACTGCACGGTTGAAAGGGATATGTGCAAGTGTTACTGTGATTTACTCCCCTAACTTTCTGACATACTCACTGGATTTGCATGATACACACACACAATGCTGCATGGTATCATTAAGCAGCATTCAAAGCATTCTAGTAGTGATGCACCGAAATAACTATTTTTAGAAATTATTGATTATTGGCTAACTGAACTAGGGATCCTGTTCTCAGGTTATAAATTCTAAAGTTCTTTGGAAACATGCGCCTCTTGATGTTTCAGCCAAACAAATTTGACGTTGCTAATCTAGCAGCATTTTTGGTCACGGTGAAGTGCGTCCACACTGCTGACATGTTAACCTGTCGTAGCTTATCCACACTGGATGCAAGAAATAGATGCTGACACTGTCAAAAACCTTATCATCGGAGAACCCTTGTTTTGGCAGAATTTTCACCACAATCAAAAAAAAATAATTTGTTTATTCTCACCTGTTTGGCATTACTGGAGCCAAGAAGAGGCTGGTTTCAGGTTTACCAGACTCAAATTGGACATGTTTCTTAATGGTCATAAACACAACACTTAGCTAAAGCACAGATGCCACAAAGAAAAAAAAAAAATTTTCTTAGGGGGCAGTACATGAAATGTTTGTTGTGTTCAAAAGGTCAACAGCAAATATTGTGTTTTGACCTTTTGCTTCTCTTTGCATTTAGGGGCAGGCCTGTTTTTGAAAATGAATTATTTTCCATTTGTACTTGCTAGAATATATATTCTCCACAAAAAAAAGCTTTCTTTAATATGAGTAACAGTTCTTTAGTATGGGTAAGGCCAATACGCAATTTCACCATACTACTAACTGACAGTATGTTTAATGTTATCTCAGTGTAATTAACATGAGTTTAATAACCAAAGTAGTAGGCCTGTTTAAATTGAAAGGACTGTAGGATGTTAATCTTTTAAATGGCTTTGCTGCATACAGTTCCCACAGGAAGTGTGGCTGGGGAGAGAGAGTGAGCGAGAGAGACAGCGACGGGGTTAAAGACCCGTGTTGAAAAAGTAGGAAGTGGCTGTGGGAGCCAGTCTGCTTTTGGAGGCTGGAGTTATTGGGGCCAGAACAGCACACAGAGTCCTCGTGCTGCACACACGTGACAGGCTCTTTGACTCTTCCAGCTCCGTCACCTTGGAAACTGCAAGTAATGTTGCTGCTGCTTTCCCATCCTCCTGTGCCAGACGAGTAGTTAGGAAAGAAACTGACCTTCACAGATCCAACCTTTGGACATGCCGACTATACAGCTTGTCAACCTGCTGACACACTACAGTCTTCGGGATGAGGTGGTTGTTGAAGTTTACTACAATTAGCTTCTCCAGATCTTTGTGTTTTATAGTGAGAGTTGGGAGGAAAAAGTTATATCACTGCAAAATTGCATTTTCAGTCAAGCATTATCCTTTTTTTTTCTCAAATGTATTTTCTGCAAAAAGACTTTGATCATCTTTGCATGTCATGCTTTAACTTTGTCTCACAATTGTGGTATTCCCTCAGCGTGCCAGACTTGTGAAAGGTCAGTTACATCAGTCTTGTTAAAGCGTAGACAAAAGTGTGTGTCACTCAAGAAGGATCTAACAATCAGTGTATGTAGGAATATGAGAATGGGAAAAATTTAGCTTACAAGAAATGATCTTGGAGCCACTTTTCTCCTTAGAAGCATCAGTCTCAGAGCCAAAGGTTTTACGGATTGGCAAAGGCCATCCATGCTGTAGGAGACCAAAGAGCAGACAAAGCCAAAAGATTTTAGAGCCACAATAATATACAGACAAAATGACTCATAACACTGACTGACCGCATTGTGCAGTTTTAGCTGTAATTCAGTGTTTGAGGTCAAAACCTCAGTATTCTTGTTACCTAAGAGGTGAGGATCTGATAACATGGTCCTAAATGGTGCATTTCTTAATACAAGAAATATATATATATATATATTTTTTTCAATTTCTAGGTAAAATGTGACCTTGTAGAGTTTTTAAGTGGTTTGTTATATCAGGTCATATAGAGTTAGATGTAAGCTGTGCTGTGAAGATACACACAGATGGATGCAAATAAGTGTCTATAGGATGTGAGAACAAAAAGTGGCTTGGGGATTTGTCATGCAGAAGTCAATGCGAGGCTCTGTTGGTTGGTTGTAGGTCCAGAGTTGTTTACATGGCGACTCAATGTTGTACAGTAACTTAAAGGACAGGTGGTGCATTGTTGGGCAGTAACTTAATTTTCTAGTAACGTTTTTGTTATTTATTACTTTAATATAATTTCATACCATTTAGCGTAAGTGTCTGAATAAACTCAAACATGATATTTCTTGGTGCAGTCAGGGCTAATTTTGTGAGGCACAGGAGAGTTTAAAACTGAACTTGTGGATTCATCTCTCTCTCTCAAGCAGATACTGCTTTTTTGTGAGTGTCTGGATAGTTTAAAAGTCAGTTTGTTAAAAAAAGTTTAAAATGGGTAATTATTTAGTTAAATACTGCTGCTTATCACTATAGTTTTAATTAAGTTGTGTAAGATGATGCCTATGTAAATTCTAAGACAAATTCGCAATCTCTGTGTCACAATCTCTGAGGCGAAAAGGATTTGAAGCAGTGAGGTCTAAGGGAGCTGCTGGTCATGGGGGTTGGGTGGTGAACCACAGAAGACCTTGACTAAATTCTATTTAAAAACTGGTTCAGCTTGTTGGCCATCTCCAGGTTCTTCTGCTACTCCCGAAATATCCCTCACCTTGTTCTCCTTTAGCTTACTCTGTACGGTTTTACTGTTAGGAGTCCCTGCTTTCCCTCAACTTCAAGTTAAGTTTTATTTGTACACATTCATTTTTTTCCTGTCAAACAGACAACAAGATGGTCCAATATCAACTGAAATGATCACCATTGTGCCCTTGAGTAAGCCCCCCTCCAGGTTGCTCCAGACAGGTTGTTCATTTTGCTGTTATATGCCGACATTATAGTCAGTTATTGGTTTCACAGACAGAAAAACTGGTTCCACATAAGGAAAAATGTTATACTTTTGTTCATGTCAGAGGTGTTGATGTACAGTTAGCTTTAGAAGCACCTGATCATGTTGACAGCAGTTGTTGCTTTCTTAAACCATTGTGAGTTGTACATCATATGGGTAATTACCTGAGAAATGTGAAGCATTTTAATGGACTTAGGTCAGGGGTAGATGACGCATTTCATTTGACCTGAAAGAAAATATGGCATACAGTCAGTTTAATGTGTTGTACTTTTGTGTACTTTTGTGTTGATAATTCAGTTGTCAAGTACACAGTTGAGAACACATCTTTTCAGAAAATCTCAAATAGTCAACTCAAGTGGCACACAAAATCTCACTTTGATTGAAATTGGCTGAGATATGATTTAATCATGTTCAACCATACCATTTTTTTTTTTATCATTGGTTTTGAATCAGCACCAGGTTGATGTTGAACATTTTAAGAAACACAGTTTGGACCTACTTTAGTTTGGGTGAATCAGCTGTCAGTAGAATCTCTGCTGTCAGAACCTGGGTTGGGCCTGTAAAGCTGTATCCCCAATTTATCCTGCTTTCTCCCCCACCTCTCCGCTCTCCAGTCCATTGGAGCGAGTCTCAACAGGAGGCGCACCCCGATCACTATCTCTGCTCCACACAGCTGGCAACATCTGCTCCTGAGAGGGAGATAAGAAGGGCTTGGCTGCTCCACCCTGCCACACGTTCCACACAGCATCCGTGCCCGTCTGCTTCCTGCTCCAACAGACCATTACCAAACCCACAGAACTATAGCAATGCACGACTGGCTGCTTCATCCCTCTAGGACTTTCCCAGATGATGTCATGACTCAGGGATTCAGATTTGGCTTGTCATCTGCCAGGACATCAGAATGTGCATGTGACAATAATTAACAGGAAATTTCTGCTTTCTTTTGAGCAGCTTGTTGCCACTGTTTTATGTTTATGAGATGTGAGAACAGTGTGACTTGAAGAGTTATACTTTACATATTTTTGTCACAACCTATCAGTTTAAATGCAAATAAAACAAATGTTCTGCTTGATGGCACAGTACCAAAAACAGATTGTTAGTCTGCTGTGATTTCACCAAATATTCCCAGATCAACATCTTTTGCCAAGATTTGCCAATCAACCAATCTGATTTTAAGGGTAGGCTTAGGTAATTGAACAACTTTTGTAACAACGTATAATTTCCCTATGATTTTAGGGAAGGGGTCAGGGTTGCCAGGTATGCGAAACAAAACCAACTCAATTGGTACTCAAAACTATCCCACATTCCAGGGAACGCTATCACACTAGCAAAATTGTTTTCCGGGAGGTCAAAAACTCTTTCCAGGGCATTCCACCTCAGATGAAATCTGAAATTACGTTCCGTGGGGGCGGGGGGTTTTGCATAAACCCACAGACTAAAAAAACAACCCACGGCAGTAATATAAAAGTTGCCCAATTCTGCAGGAAAACCGCAGACTTGACAACACTGGCAAGGGTGTCCAATTCTGCTCCTGGAGGGCCAAAGTCCTTCAGAGTTTAGCTCCAACCTACCCAAATGCACTTTCCTGGAATTTGTTATAGGGATGCACTGATCCGATACTCGGTATCGGCTCCGATACTGCCATTTTCTGCAGGATTGTGTATCGGTCAGATCCAAATCCGGTATTGTGCGTATACTATTCTGTGATATTGTTAAGTCCCAGGAAAGGCACAAAAACTTTATAAAGTATCATAAAGTTTGCGTGCACTATATTCCAAGTTTTCTGAAGCGTTTACAGAGAATAATGTGAGGTACAGATGCATATTAAAGTCGTTAAATTCAAGTTTGAGAGAAAACTTCTCTTTGCTGTGGCTGTCTGTCATCCTCCATTTAGCATTCAAACTGCGCCTCACGTTCGGTTGCGACAGTCAAGACGACAAAACACTCTCCAAGAAGATTCAGTGTTCCCATTAAAAGGACTTTATCTTGCTGGAGTTTAGTGCTGTTTCTAAATCATGTTACTTTCTACTGAGTGTCTGTTAGATCCCAACACTGGAGTAGAGAGCTCTATGAATTGTTCTTCACACGCACAGTAACTGAAATGTAAAACTGTTCAAATTAAAGACTCTATCACAGATATAATACACTGTGCAACAATATCTCTTCCCTTTGTGCTTTGAAGATTTCTATATGCAGAGCTCTGCACACTGCATCCCTAATTTGTTAGTAATCTTGAAGACTTTGATTAGCTGGTTTAGGTGTGTATTTGATTAGTATTGTAGCAAAACTCTACAGAATATCTACAGGGGTTGTGTTTGGATAAGGGTTTGGGGATATGGCTTTGGATTGTTGGATTGCATTATTTATGTTCCAGGAGCAACAAAAGATCTTAACTCAGGAACATAGCTTTACCGTTTTGTCTTCCAAATGCTGTTGCTTTGGGATTTGCTTTTCTAGTTATATATTTAATCAGTGTATTGGAAGTAGTGGTCAGACTTGTGGCACGTGAGTAAAATTTCTTCTATTAAGTTCAGCAAATGTCAAAAATCAACAGACAACTGATCCTTGTTATCAAACATTGCAGATAGAGAGATTGGTATGTTGCTATACCTGAATAGGCCCCAGCTGTAGGGCGCTGTTAAAATTTCAGCGTACTCTCTCTCTGTAAGTAACTGGTGACAAAAGCAACTGCTGAGCCCAGCCTTTTGTTTTTGTTCTCCCAACAAAGTGTACAAGCCAACCTCCCCCGGTGTTACAGCACTGGGACATGCCTGCGCTACAGAAATTTATCAACTAGAGGAGGCAGAGGCTACTGACAGACCTGGGAGTTGCCTGGAAACTACTTCATAGCCGAGCCATGAACTGAGAGATTTTAGTATTCAGCTATTGCTGTTCACCGTCTCATTCCTGCTGAAGTGCTTATCTGGTCTTGAAAGCATTCTTTCCTTCTGTGCTCAGATCTCTCGCTCCGTCTTTTCTCCATCCATACCTCAGTTTTCATCCCCTCAAATCAAGCAGCACTAGTTTTATTGGTTGTTGAAAGTTTGAGTGGAGAAAGCTGTAGTGATTTGTGAGACAGGGAAGACTAGATTTTTTGAGGTCCTACATTCCCTGAGATTCTACTCTAAAATGTAGTCAGCTGCTCTGCTGTCTGCTGCCTACATAGGCAACTGTCCTGAAACATGCTCTACGCAAATAATAAACACTAGTGGTTCTTCTCAAGCCTGATTTCATGCATCGTTAGCAATCAGAAATTTGTCGGACCTCAGTTCCATACACAACGGAGGTATGACACATTTGCAGCTCTGTTGCAAGAGGTGCTGTAGTGAAAATGAATGTGAACGGTCAGCTTCTATGGTCAGCTACTGTTGTGGTGGACAGTTTAGCTACATTGACACTGCGAGCATTAGTGCTCAATTCTGATTTATTGCTCAGATCTGATTTTTTTGTATGGCTGTTCGCATTGTAATTTTTATATGTGGCCAAGATCAGATTCCAGTGTGAACGATGGTGCTGAACTGATCCGTATGTGCACAAGAATGGTAACAAGTCGGCATGAAGAGCACTGTCATACGAAAGTAAACACAGGGGCCGTGAAGTAAGAGTTTACGTGGTCATTTATAAGCTGATTTGCAGCGAAAGCCAGCAAATTTGTGAGCAGAAAATGGGGAGAAAGAGAGCAAAGTTTTTTAGTTATTAGACTCCAGAGGTACAAGTTTAGCTTGTATAGAGCTGTCACTGATATATACTGTAAAACAAACCTCACTGACTGCCTCCACAGCTGTCTGTCATATCCACAGAATAATCAAGGAACTACTGGTATGTAAAATCTTTGCAGTGTCTCCCATCATCACAGAATTATGACAAGTGCGATCTAGAGTGACGTAAAAATCAATTCCAATATGACCTTTCAGACTGATGTTGCACTGCTTTGCTAAATCTGACCTGAAATCGGATTTAGGATCACATATGTGAAAGTGGCCCAAATCAGAAACGAAAAGATCAGATTCCATGTGGTTTGTGCTGTTCACACTGTCAAAAATGTATATGCTGTCAACCTAGGCAGCTCTCTAGGTTTCGGAGCAGAGCTGTTTTGAGAAATCAAGGATGTGTTTTAGGATTAGTTTATTTGTTAGTAGACATGTCATACTAGTTTTCTCTAATTAGTGGTAAAAGGGTGTGTTGTAACGGACAGTTTTTAGTGCTGTCAAACGATTAATCATGACTAATCACATTCAAAATAAAAGTTTTGTTTACAGAATATATGTGTGTGAACTGTGTATATTTATTATGTATATATAAATACACACACTTGCATGTATATATCTAAGATAAATATGTTATATTTATATATAAAATATATTTATAAATAATATAAATTATTTGAATATCGTATATGCATGTAAATACATGTAAATATTTTCAAAATATATGCCTGCATGTGTGTGTATTTATATATTCATAATAAAGTTACATAGTATGCACACATATATTATGTAAACAAAACTTTTATTTTAGATGCGATTAATCGCAATTAATCGTTTGACAGCACTAATAGTTTTAGACTTGAGTAGATAAAAGCATATGACTCTAGCACCAGGCTGTGAAAGGCCAGCACTTGAATCACCCCTCAGGAATTGTCTGGTATTTTTGGCATTCAAGACATGAGAGTATTGTTGTTGTGCCTTTTTTTTTTTTTTTTTTTTTTTTGTAATCAAGTTGCTATAAATAGAGCAGGGTCCTGGGTTTTTGGGAATTCTGGCGTCAGTGACGGTATGACTGGTTTCAATAGTTCCAGAGGCCTCTCTGTGTTTTGGAAATATCTTCATTTTTTCCTGTTCTTTGGATGTCAAGTCCAAACCTCACAGCTTTTGCATTTAAATCTCCCCACCACTAACCAACATAACAATCATAAAAATTAAATTTACCACTGTGGGAAACTGGAGCCCTTGTTCACTCTTTGTTTGAATGGTCATATCGCAGCAAGACTCAGGTATACAGAGTCATAAAACATGCTTCTATGACTACTTCCAAAATCTGTTCTCTTTTGTCCTACAACTCATAAAACACAGTCCTTATGCTGACAATGCCAGGAAAATGTCATGCTGATCTCTACACTAAAAGAGACAGCAGCCATTTGATGATTTGGAGTGTAGTAGCTAGTAAAGAATAATGTCCTTTGTGTGTTTACCATGAATCTAACGAGTGCTCTTCAGTGCAGTCTCTGGTGAGCTGTGCTAGCTGTGAGCATA
Organism: Cyprinus carpio; assembly: GCF_018340385.1. Classification (NCBI taxonomy): domain Eukaryota; kingdom Metazoa; phylum Chordata; class Actinopteri; order Cypriniformes; family Cyprinidae; genus Cyprinus; species Cyprinus carpio. The sequence goes on from NC_056576.1 coordinate 33,362,568, forward strand.
CAGCCACCAGACTTTCACTTGCTGTGTACCCTGAGATGCTGGAGAAGTTCGAAAGCCTTTCAGTTTCTGACTCTATCAGACAATTTCAGTGGATGTTTTATAAAATCAGTTATTAGATTAGATATTATGTATGTGTGTGTGTGTGTGTGTGTGTGTGTATATATATATATATATATATATATATATATATATATATATATATATATATATATATATATATATATATATATATATATCACTTAATCAAGTAGAAAACAAGCTGTTATATTCAAATATTATATATATAGAAAATAAAACCCATTTTGATTTTTTGATTTTACATTGCATTGTAATTTTCATCCAATAATTCCCATCATTCTCAGTGGTTATTTTCATTATGGAAATAGAATAATTTCTTCTTTTTTTCCCATTTTTTTTTGTTATAGCATTTTTTCTCATTTCATAATGAAAATTGGAGGGAGAAATGTGATGATTGGAAAGTTATGTTTTAAAAAATCTTATTTGGCTTGGTTTTTTCCTGTAAGCTACACAATTTCTCATTTCTTTCTTTTGATTTTGATTGTTGTTTGTTCTTTTGATTTGATTAAGACATGTTCTTGGCATGCTTTGTGAGGTTAATAATTTTCTCTTCTGTGGTATTAATGTGTCTGTTGTAAAGTTGGTATGGATTTCTGGCTCTGTATACTGTTGTTTGGATTGGCACTTAATGTTGTACTGAGCTCTTTGTCCGTCTGGTTACTGGTATCAAATGTTTTGCCCTGCTGGACGCTCAATGGTTGGTTTATCCATTTGGTTAAATGAACCGTGTGGTTCAGTGGGGTTGAGACAGATATAATTGAGTTTGTGTAATTGGAGCATGCTTGAAATATTGATCTGTGAGATGATGTGGGGAATCCCACACACTGCTGCCAAACAACAGACACTGACAGTCAGAGAGGATGTCTCTCTCTCTCTCTCTCTCTCTCTCTCTCTCTCTCTCTCTCTCTCTCTCTCTCTCTCTCTCTCTCTCATATCTTTCTCATTTTATCACTAATATTTATATTTTATATCAAAAAGTTGATAAATTGACAAAACCCAGAACAAAATTACTAAAACCTAGACTAAAATTAAAATGAAGACTGAAAATATCAAATAAAAGGTAATTCGAAATATAAATAAATACAATAATCATATATAAATAATAAAATAACACTGATTTACAGTATATTTATTATTGTTTGGAAAAACAACTTCAGTAAAGTAACAAATAGGTTTCATTCACTTCTGTGAATTTGTTCTTTTTCCTGTTTTAATGGCAGTGTTTTACTGTCTTTTAATGGCAAACACAGATTTAACAATCAAAACAAACTCTTGTTCTCCTCAACAATTAAACATTTTACATGTATATTTATTTTTATAAAATACCACACACAAACATTTTACATGTTTTTGAAAGATTTTAGTTAAAATGTAGTAATGTATTTATTTTTTCTTTTTGTAGTAATATTTATGTTTTATGTTTTTGTTTAAGTTTATTTTTATTGTTTGGGGTCATTTTGTTTTTTTTTTAACCATGCTTTTTTATTTACATATTTATTTTACTTACATTTGTATTTATATTTCTTTTAACTTTTTTTGGTTTCAGAACTTTTTGAATCTGTTTGGCAACACAAATGTACTTGGTTCCTTTAAAATCCATTTAAGAGCAAATGCATATTAATGTATACTGAATAACATTAAAAGTCATGAGCATAATGTATATTAGTTTTTTTTGGTTCATTTATGTTCTTTTTTAGAGCAAATGCATATTAATGTATACTGAGGTTTTTGAAGATTTTAATGTATTTATTTTCCTAGTAATTATTTTTGTTAAAATGTAGTAGCATATTTTACAACATTAACATTCTTCCCTGAAAGTGTGGATTAGTATTATATTTTACTTTAACTTTAGATATGTTTTACAACCCTGGGATTAGGGTTTTTTCTTCATTTGTATTTTAATTTTTTTTTTTTTAAACTGATTCTGTTTTTTCCACCATTGCACTACAAGTATTTGTGTGATTGTTTCTGCATATTTTAAAATGCTCCAATGACACTGATGCCTTTCAGTTATAAAAAGTTGAATAACCAGCTTTTGGGTCTTTAGAATTTATTAGAAACTATTACAACATCCAGGCTCAACTACAAACCCGATTCCAAAGAAGTTGGGACACTGTACAAATTGGGAGTAAAAAAGGAATGGAATAATTTACAAATCAATTAAACTTATATTTTATTCACAATAGAATATAGATAACATATCAAATGTTGAAAGTGAGACATTTTGAAATGTCATGCCAAATATTGGCTCATTTTGGATTTCATGAGAGCTACACATTCCAAAAAAGTTGGGACAGATAGCAATAAGAGGCCGTAAAAGTTAAATGTACATATAAGGAACAGCTGGAGGACCAATTTGCAACTTATTAGGTCAATTGGCAACATGATTGGGTATAAAAAAGAGCCTCTCAGAGTGGCAGTGTCTCTCAGAAGTCAAGATGGGCAGAGGATCACCAATTCCCCCAATTCTGCGGTGAAAAATAGTGGAGCAATATCAGAAAGGAGTTTCTCAGAGAAAAATTACAAAGAGTTTGAAGTTATCATCATCTACAGTGCATAATATCATCCAAAGATTCAGAGAATCTGGAACAATCTCTGTGCGTAAGGGTCAAGGCCGGGAAACCATACTGGATGCCCGTGATCTTCGGGCCCTTAGCCGGCACTGCATCACATACAGGAATGCTACTGTAATGGAAATCACAACAAGGGCTCAGGAATACTTCCAGAAAACATTGTCGGTGAACACAATCCACTGTGCCAATCGCCGTTGCCGTCTAAAACTCTATAGGTCAAAAAAGAAGCCATATCTAAACATGATCCAGAAGCGCAGGCGTTTTCTCTGGGCCAAGGCTCATTTAAAATGGACTGTGGCAAAGTGGAAAACTGTTCTGTGGTCAGACGAATCAAAACTTGAAGTTCTTTTTGGAAAACTGGGATGCCATGTCAACCGGACTAAAGAGGACAAAGACAACCCAAGTTGTTATCAGCACTCAGTTCAGAAGCCTGCATCTCTAATGGTATGGGGTTGCATGAGTGCGTGTGGCATGGGCAGCTTACACATCTGGAAAGGCACCATCAATGCTGAAATGTATATCCAAGTTCTAGAACAACATATGCTCCCATCCAGACGTCGTCTCTTTCAGGGAAGACCTTGCATTTTCCAACATGACAATGCCAGACCACATACTGCATCGATTACAACATCATGGCTGCGTAGAAGAAGGATCTGGGTACTGAAATGGCCAGCCTGCAGTCCAGATCTTTCACCCATAAAAACATTTGCTGCATCATAAAGAGGAAGATGCGACAAAGAAGACCTAAGACAGTTGAGCAACTAGAAGCCTGTATTAGACAAGAATGGGACAACATTCCTATTCCTAAACTTGATCAACTTGTCTCCTCAGTCCCCAGACGTTTGCAGACTGTTATAAAAAGAAGAGGGGATGCCACACAGTGGTAAATAAAATATTGAAATTTGAAACTTCCACATCATTGCATTCTGTTTTTATTCACAATTTGTACAGTGTCCCAACTTTTTTGGAATCGGGTTTATTTACTTGCCTGTAATTATTGAAGTTATATTTTAATTTAATATTGTCTTACCATACTTTACTATATGCGTCATTAGTTTCATTGAGTAACAGTAGCCAGGGGGCATACATACAGTACTGTATGTACCACAAGCCATTTAAGAGCTCTCTAATGAGTGGCAGACAGAGCAAGTCTCGACTCATGTCAAGCGTGTTTCTTGCATGAACACTGTCAGTTAAAGAGTTGATTGAGGCCTGAAGGGATTGACCTGAGGAAACCACCGCATCTGTCATGAATGCTGTGCTTTCTACCCTCACGCAACATTATAAATCTTTCTCACACCACTGTGTCTTCTGAAGTGTAAATCACGTTTGTTTGGAGACCCGGAGCCTTTTTGTACTCCCTCTTAAAATGATTAAAACAAGGAATTGTGTGAGTAAAGTGAGTTTGTGATCGGTGTAGAAATGCTGTTGTCTGGAGGCAGAATCTCAAGTCTGGGACTGCACTGCTATGCAGCCGATGGGCAGCTCAGTTCAGCTGCTGGTGAGTCAGCTGTGTGCCTCAGCTTGTGTTCCTCCAGATTCTTTGACCTTTGACCTAACCTGCCATTAGGCTTGCACATTTTTTTGATGTTAAAATACGTTAAAATGCGGTTCGCAGTTTAATATGTAGAGTCATTTATAAGTAAGCCATTCGCAGGTAGACTTTGACAATATGATCGAACCAGTGCTGATCCATTTTTTTTTTAGCATCATGCTCGTGTCTGTCTTTACACTGTCAACATGGATGAAAATTAGTTTTCTGCAGTCAGAGGTTCATGAAGAATTTCATGTAAATATTATCTCAGCTTCTGCCTCCGTGAGCCATCCACTGTGTTTATTTTAAATATCTTTGATATGGTTTTAAAGTTGTAAAATAGTCACTGCAGCATTTGCATGTGTTGTTGACAATGGCAACAAAGGAACTAGACCAAAAATGCACTGGAGTCTCCTTTTAATCACAATTCAGCTCCCACACAATTGTCATGAACGCATATCTGCATTCATAAACAGTCAGTATCGTGTCTGTTAGACTTTCTCTTGCCCATTTTAAGTAAGTGGAATTGTATAATCATTTGAGCTACTTCAGAGCAGAATCAAAAGAGGGCTTTTCATATAAACTCAGCTTTCAATACCATGAAGTCACCCAACCTCAGTATCACTTTCATTTAAGTGATTGAATAGTGTTGCATACCCAGACTATTAATTATCTTTGAAGTCTCATTTACTTTAAAGCTTTCTGCCCAAGTTCCACACACTCAAACAGGAAGTAGCTGTCTGGCTAACATGAAAAAACAACCACATCCTGAATCTTATATTGCATAGAACTCAGGGATATACGGAAAGTTGGAGCTTGTAAAAATATGTACAGTATTCATCAGATGGTAATGGTGTATTCCTTTTACCAATATTTGTTTATAGTACCTAAAAGCATACAGCACAATGTTATATTTTCAAGTTCAATGTGAATAAATGGCTTCTTTTTTCATATATACTGGCATTTAAAAGTTTGTGGTCAGTGAGATTTACTTTTTAAGAAATTAATTGATCAAAAGTGAAAGTGAAGTCATTAAAATAACATACTATTCAACTTTCTGTTCATCAAAGAATCCTGAAAAATATCATGGTTTCCACAAAAATATTAGGCAGCACAACTGTATTTAACCTAGATAATAAGAAGAAATGTTTCTTGAACAACAAATCAGCATATCAGAATGATTTCTGAAGGATCATGACACTGAAGACTGGAATAATGGCTTCTGAAAATTCTGTGTTGCCATCAGAAGAATAAATTACATTTTAAAATATATTAAAATAGTTTTAAATTTTAAATTTGTAATAATATTTCACAATATTACTGTTTTTACTGTATTTGAGATCAAATAAATGCGGCCTTGGTCAGCAGAAAATACTTCTATCAAAACCATAAAAAAAGATCAACCCCACACTTTTAAACTGTGGTGTATATTTAAATTTATAATCATCATCAACATCAGCCAAGATTTTCTAATCCTGGCAGCCATGTTTGTTTGTATTGTTGGCATTGTTTCTGTATCTTCTCTTTCTGTTTGGATCCACTGGGAAATTGGGAAATCAGGATTCCCTCAAGTTTCAACAAATATTATATATATATATATATATATATTCCTCTCACCCTCTCTTAGTCCCTGCCCCCACCAGCCCATCCTAATCATAATAAAACATGAAGAGACAGTCTAGCGTAAAGAAATGTGCATCCCCGAGCACACTTGTTCTGTCGCTCTCATCGGGTTTATTGGGGCAGAATGAGAGATGAGACCCCATACTTCAAGCACTTTGAGACAGTGAAAGGGGGCAATAGGACAGAAAGTGTGGTCACTCTTACTATCACGCTTGAGGCAAGTCCTGCTGTGATCATACATATTTTAAGACTTGCCAGCCAATAGGATTCGAGAAGAGTGTTACCCACAAAATAGATGGAAACAAAGAGGAAGGAATCCAAATGTTTTTTCCTCATTAGTTGATTTCTTTATGTTGATTGAACCTAACGTGGAGATCCTCCTCCAGTAAAGACAAAAAGATGTGGTTTTACCATGGTACAGAGTTCATATCAGATAGTGTTCTTTGACTAACATATTCATGTATCATGTTATTAACTGTACATAGCACTCCAGTATACTTCAAAGAAAACCACAGCACTTCCTTGGTACGTGTCCAAAAACATTTGATATCAAACACATATCTAAATAAACAGCATATTACCAGGTAACACAAGAAAATCCCATGGTACTATTATGCTTTGTGGGCGTTTACCATGGTAGTGTTTTGAAAGCACTTTAGAGTACCAGGGAAAAGCTGTGGTATTTTTTTTTTACCATGGTATTACCATCTAAAAACATCACTTGCCATTGTATAACCACAGTAAAGGGGTACCACTCCCAAAATCAAGACACTGTCATTGCACCATATTAAAAAACATGTTATTACCATAGAAATCATAACAAAAATTTTTTTAAAAAAATTATTGCCATGTCCAGAAACCTTGTTTTGTTTTTGTTTTTTCCTTACATGGTTCTTTGAATTAACATAGTTGGTGCATATGTGTGTTATACTGTGTACCAGTGCTCCTGTGTGCAATTCATTGATAACTTATTTGGTTAAAGTCCAGTCTTTATATTGTGTGCTTGTGATCTTGTGTGGGATTAGTTGATAAATTATTTTGTTATAGTATAGTCTACCCGCAAATGACTCTTTAATCCAGAGGTTGCTGTTGGCCATCAAACGTAGGAAAAATTAGGTGCTAAATGTTTTCTGAGCAGCTTAGCATAAGCATTATTCCCCTGTTACAATGGCATCATATTTCAGATCTACTGCTATTGTTGAGTCATTAACACTGCTGCTGAATCAGCTTGCTGATGGTGTTTTTGAGTCTGCTGTTTGACTGATTTGGGATCAATAATAGTTTAATGGATTAAGGGTTTTTTGGAAATTGTGGATAGTCCCATAGTTTGTTTGTCTGAAATGGTTTTATGACTTGAGTAACTTGCACAGCACAGTGTTAAAAGGATAGTTCCACCCAAAAGTGAACATTCTGTCATCATTTTCTCACACTTACATTGTTTCAATCTGTGTGACTGACTTTCTTCTTTGGAACATAAAAGGAGAAACTTTTCAGAGGGTGCAAGGTGCTCTTTTTAATACAGCAAAAGTTTACTGTGTTCCACAATCAGAACCGTAGGACTCGTGCTGTATGTTCCCAAGAATCATTGTTGGCATGAAATGGAAATTCACTCAGTTTTTTAAAATGCATATTAATGATCTTATTGCAGACAATTAATTCATGCATGTGTTCAGCATTCTTGTAGCTCAAACTGTAGAGAATGGCGCTAGTAATGCCAAGGTCATGGGTTCAATTCCCAGGGAATGCATGAAGTTATAAATTGTACGTTTGAATGCAATTTAAGTCTCTTTGCTTTAGTTACTCCACTGCACACCTCAGACCACTTCCAACCTCACACTTACTCCTCCACAGATCACCTTTCGACGCAACCTACGCTCACTCTCTCCCTCTCGCCTATCCTCTATGGTTTCATCCTCACTTTCTTCACTCTCTCAGTTTTCAGCACTGGACACGAACAGTGCTACTGACACTCTTTGCTCCACTCTAACCTCTTGCTTGGACAACTTTTGCCCACTGTCATCCAGACCAGCACGTACCACCCCATTTGCCCCCTGGTTGTCCGATGTTCTCTGTGAACATCCTTCTCTGCAAATGTCTTCACTGCTAAAACAACATACTACCACAACAAAATTAACAACTGTTCTGACTCTCGCACAATTTTCAAAACTTTCTCTTTTCTTCTTTGTCCTCATCCCCCTCCTCCTTCATCAACTCTTATAGCTAATGACTTTGCAGTTTTCTTCACAAATAAGACAAGAACCATCAGTGACCAATTCTCCACACCGCAGACTGATGATAACTTCATAACGACTAATACACAGTCTCCCTTCTCCTCCTCTCCACTCTCAGAGACAGACGTTTCCAAACTTATCCTTTCCAGTCATCCTACTACTTGTCCACTTGATCCTATCCCCACTCACCTCCTTCAGGCCATTTCTTCTTCAGTCATACCTTCACTTACTCACATTATCAACACCTCACTTCACTCTGGTACATTTCCCACACCATTTAAGCAGGCTCGGGTAAGCCCACTGCTTAAGAAACCATCTCTAAATCCAGCACTTTTAGAAAACTACAGACCGGTATTCCTTCTTCCATTCATTGCAAAGACACTTGAGTGAGTTGTGTTCAACCAGCTCTCTATGTTTCTTGTACAGAACAACCTCCTGGACAGCAACCAATCTGGCTTCAAAAGCGGCCACTCAACTGAGTCTGCCCTGTTTCGGTTAGTGAAGCCCTGCGACTGGTGAGAGCAGCTTCCAAATCCTCAGTACTCATCTTGATGGATCTGTCTGCTGCTTTTGACACAGTAATCCACCATCAGATTCTCCTGTCCACCCTCAGAAAGATGGCCATCTCTGGAACCGCACTCGTGTGGTTTAAGTCCTACCTCTCAGGTAGGTCCTTCAGGGTGTCTTGTAGGGGGTTCCTCAAGCTCTTGCTACTGGGGTTCCTCAAGGCTCAGTGCTTGGACCACTTCTCTTCTCCATCTACATGACATCATTAGGATCTGTCATTCAGAAGCATGGCTTTTCTTATCACTGCTATGCTGATGACACTCAACTCTACTTCTCATTCCAACCAAATGATCTGATGGTAGCTGCTCGCATTGCAGCCTGTCTGAGAGACATTTCTAGCTCAATGAAGGACCATCACCTTCAGCTCAACCTTACTAAGACAGAACTGCTTGTGGTTCCAGCTAACCCATCGTTTCATCACAACTACTCTATACAGCTGGGTTCGTCAACCATAACTCCTTCCAGGACAGCCAGAAACCTAGGAGTTGTGATCAATCATCAGTTACGCTTCACAGATCATATTGCTACAACGAACCTGTCCTGCAGATTTGCCTTATACAACATTAGGAAGATCAGACCCTTCCTATCAGAGAAGCCACACAACTTCTTGTCCAAGCTCTTGTTCTCTCCAGACTGGACTTTTGTAACGCTCTCTTGGCGGGGCTTCCTGCATGTTCTATCAAGCCTCTGCAACTGATCCACTCGCATCAAATTCAAGGTACTGATGCTTGCCTGCAAGACAACCACTGGAGCGGTACCAATATACCTAAACTCACTAGTTCAAACTTATGTGCCCTCCAGAAGTTTCTTTTCTTTTCTTTTCTTGGAAAAAAAAACAGCTACGTGTTCTGTGCTAGACTAACTGAGATTTGTCATGGCACTTGTATACTGTTGTTGTTCTCTTGCTGGTCTGATTGCTTCTATTGTTCTCATTTGTAAGTCGCTTTGGATAAAAGTGTCTGCTAAATGATTAAATGTAAATGTCTTCGGATAAAAGCATCTACCAAATGCATTAATAATAATAATATATTAATATTAATACTAATGTTCAATTTTTTGTTTTTCCCCATGAAATGACAGACCTCTGTCTGGTGACGTATACCGGACTACCCAAATCAATTAATCAGCTTACCCCACCCCTTTAACCTCAAGCTGTCATTCAGATCTTTACAATTCCCGCCCTATATTTTTTCTTTTTCCATAATCTGTTGCCTTTGGATGTACGTCATAATATATTATATGGAAAGAAATGATCGGTCGCTACTACAGTTTCTGTGATACGATAACTTTGTGTGAAGAATAGACCAATATTTATATCATTCACTTCTTTATTATTCACTTAATCTTAATTTATTATGACCGATGATGCATGATTCACCAGATGTGTGTATATGTATGTGTGTAGACAGACAGACAGACAGTTGATTTATGTTAAACATAGCTGGCAAACGCTATATAGTAACAGGTTGTGGCACAGGTTTATGTCACTTTATTGGCTTGGATGTGTGTTTCATGTTTGTTCCTGTGATGTCTTCTGTATAGAGACTGTTCACAGATCTGTGACATTCATAGCTAGTTCTTTAAAGTATATCCCTGAGAATATTTGGACATTCGTTTTTTTTTTTTTTTTTTTGAGAAACTTGAAGTCTATGGAGTCCAAGATATTGGAAAACAAGATACTGTGAATTAGTTCCCATGACACATTTTAACTAAATTAAAATGAGGTAACAAATTTATGATTTAAATAGAATAAGGGAACAAATCAAGACCAACATAGCAGAGTTTTGAACCAGATTATAGTCTTGTGTGGGTGTCATTATACTCTTTACTGCATAATAAGTAAAAATTTACTGATAAAATTTTTGTCTGATGAGGAAGATTACCAAGTGAACCATTTTCTTTGACAATATTTTATCAGTCATGTCTTATTTTATCAGTCTGTTATTTGCTGTTTAGAATCAAAACCAGCATTGCTCCGATTCGAAAGAATCACTCTTCGGATCGTTTTGTTTAAAAAAATAATTATAATGAATCAGGTAAACAGTCTGAGTCATTTTGTAATTCAGTTGAATCATGCAGACAACTCAGTAAGAAAAGTAACCAAAGTATGACATTAATTCTCTCTTTTCCTCTCTAATCTCTTGTGAAGTACAGTATATTATGAAGCTCTTCCCATTTCCACAAAGGCACACAAGGCACATAATTAGGCCTACAGATTTTTCCTTCTTATCGAAAGCAGAGGCCAGAGTGAATTTACTAACTTTTCAGATTTTCTTTCGAGTCCATAATTATTTGATTTTCGCTCTACATTAAGAAAAAACCTCCATCTGAATTCTTGGAGAATTGATGTTCTCTTTTATCTCCACTTTGTTTGTTGTGGCCTGGATCGGCAGCGCTTCAGTCATGTTTAAGCTGTGATTTTGTTTGTTGGCCGCTAAAAGCTTAAAGACTGTCTTTGAGAGAAAGAGAAAGCAGTGCTTTGGAAAAGAGAGAGAGGTAGGAAGCGCAAGGGTGCAAAGCCCTGAGAATTTTTATTTTGGCCCAGTCCTGCCCCCTGCCTTCACTCTTAGCTTCCCCAAATGCCCCTTCCCCCCTCCCTCCCTCATTCACACATTCAGGAAACAGGGGACCCTGCCAGAATCCCTTTCTGTTTCCGGGAATCAGGCCCACAGGGCTGCTGTGTCGTGGGCCGGCTCTGACGTGAAGGCTATTGTTCCCGCACGGAGCTCCATTGTCGAGGGGAAGGAACAGCAGCAAAAACAAAAAACACCCGCGGAAGAAGCTGAGAGGGAGGGAGGACGAGATGTCTGAGCTATTTCTGTAAAGAGGCTCCTTCTCCAAGAGTGGTCAGCTTGCTGATGATGAGATACAGCGACTCTTGCGTGTTGAGCTGCAGAGTTTATCGCTGTGATCTATCTCAGGAGTCTGCCATGACTGGCTGACGCACAAGTCAAAAATACATGTGGCTCTTGAGAATGGGGGATCTTATGTCCGTGGAAACATCAAAACTTGTGTGTTTGATGAAAGCTTTACTGTACATAACTGATGTCTTTTCCGCTCTGTGGTCAAGGGCAGAAATCCCTGCTGGAAAAATCATGTCACACCAGCTTAACATGTTCATGCTGTTTTTGTTTGTTTTGATTTTTGAAGTGGTAGAGTACAAAAATACATACTTTCAAAATCACCTGATCAATTCATTGTTCTTGAGTGAGACGTTAGGTGATTTCCAGGGTCGGATACATTATGGGGCGTTTGCTTAAGACCTCTAGATACATTTTTAACTTGATATGCTGTCAGCTCTCTTAGTAGGACATTCAGGGTGTGTTCACACTTGTAGTTCAGTTCTCTTGGTTCGTTTGGTCCGGACCAAAAAAATAAAAAGATAACATTTGGTCCTGGTCCATTTTGCGTTCACACTGAATTTTTTTGACAGCGAACCTTAACTAAAGGCATAGTGATACGTTCACAACCTGATTGGTCAGGTTGAATGACGTATATTTCGCGACGGAACTCACCGAACACCCCATACAAAAGCTGTGTTCGACTTTAAAGTGGCGCTGGAAAGGGATAAATCAAGCATATAAATTGATAATTTAAAATGTATAAATATTACTGTGTGAATTGTTCAGATTTTTAAAAGGCACATTAACTTCTTTCTCATTTACAACTCTTATGTGTTTGCTGCGTACAAACATGAGTTAACCCTCTGGAGTCTAAGGGTATTTTTGGGGCCTGGAGAAGTTTTGTCATGCCCTGACATTTGTGCTTTTTTCAGTTTCTTATAAATATCTAAATGGCTAAAGTCTAATCTCACTCTAATCAGCACAAACTGGGCTATAATAATATGTGAGCAGTATGTATGTACATGATTGTGTTTTTGAGAAAAACAAATGTTATGCGTGGTTAGTGAAAAACTAAAAATGTTAAATCACTTGAATAAGGCAATAAAACACATACAGAAAATTGGTTCCCGGGACTTTTGAGAACTGGAGCTTGTAGCCTAGAATTTTTTTTTCTAAATGATGTGAAAATCATCTTGTTTACTCACTTACAGAAAACAATATATTGATTTAAATTTTCTAAGACACTTTTTGTTGGTAAAAGTCATTTGCATTAATCTGATCATAAACAGCAAGAAAGGCTTGTTGGAAATGCAAATTCATTCTCTGCCACGAGGTGGCGCTTTAGGAGTGCTGAATATTGCGGTTTCCTTGGTAACAGCTGAACACAAAGCAGCTCCAGACTCATAAACACTACTTTATCAGGAATTATTTGGTGAAATGAAATTAAAATGCCAATGACATGTTTCTGAGGACAGTTGGTTCCCTTCAGATATATTCAAATAATGACATCCGCACAGCATTCTGACCTGAAACATGCGCGCTGCATGAACGAGAAAACGAGTCAATGTTTCGTTCGTTATCTGGCTCGGCTCGTGTTCATCTTCAGTTCTCTCTTCACAGCAGTTCAGTCAGTGTACTGTTTGAGTAAATGAATTACTCCGGGATATTGGTTTATTTGAACTCAGAGGGAGTGTCAGCCATGTTAAAAAAGTTAACAGCTTAAGTCATTTGTGGATTAATGCTTATTGTTGACGCGAACCGTTTCAAACGATTCAGTTCGATTTGGTGAACTGATTCAAGAAGGTCCGGGTTACATCGAGTGATTCGTTCGCGAACCGGATATCACTAAACTGCAGTGTTGTGAACGCGCTCCTAACAGACCCGGGAGAGAAGTCAATGCTGAATAAAGTCGTAGTTTTTGATATTTTTGGACCAAAATGTATTTTCGATGCTTCAAAAAATTCAAACGGACCCTCTGATGTCACATGGACTACTTTGAAGATGTTTTTATTACCTTTCTGGATGTGGACAGTATACCGTACATACATTCTCAATGGAGGGACAGAAAGTTCTCGGACTAAATCTAAAATATCTTATACTGTGTTCCGAAGATGAACGGAGGTCTCACGGGTTTGGAACGACATGAGGGTGAGTCATTAATGACATAATTTTCATTTTTGGGAATCCCTTTAAAGGCCCGGGATTAGCTTGACACAGCCGTGTCTGCACAGCTTTCAAAACTTTACCATGAGGGGTGCATGCGCTTCGCTTTACCATGGGGTGCGCGGTTGTCTGCGAGCCCTCTTGATGACGAAAATAACATAATGCCGATGGTGTGTGGACTGCGCGATCAGCAACCGGCCGTTTTTTGCCTTTTTGCAACTCTCTGTTCTGGACTTTCACAAACTGTGTCGCGATGCAATCATTTTCCAAAATGTAATTTATGTGAAAATATAAAGTCTGTTAACGCCTGTTAACACAGGCCAGAGACGCTGAAGACGGACGCACAGAGAAAAATACTGTAGCAGGCAGATCACTCACTGTTTATGATGCACAAACTATTGGAAGAAAATCCTCAGTATTGAGTTGGGGGTTTATATGAATGTGTTTTTGAGGGGAGCTGACTGTCTTCTGGAAAGTTTACGTGGTATTTTCTTTTCATCTCGTCTCTGTATAGTTCATATTAAAGCAGTGTTTCAGTGCAGTTCAGCTTTGTTTACAGCGGTAACCAAGGAAACACTGTATCTGTTGTTCCAGAAGCGCCTCCTGCTGTAAGACAGTGAATCTGCATCTCATTCAGAGCTTCTGCTGTTTTTCGTTCATGAATGTAGTATCATTTCACAAAGCTTGTCAGAACATTGTTTTTTTTTTTTGCTTCAAATTGGGTTATTATTATTTTCGAACCCCCTCGGACCCCCAATACAGTAAAACTGCACATTTTAGAGTGGCCTTTTATTGTGGCCAGCCTAAGGCACACCTGTGCAATAATCATGCTGTCTAGTCAGCATCTTGATATGCCACACCTCTGAGGTGGATGGATTATCTCAGCAAAGGAGAAGTGCTCACAAACACAGATTTAGACAGATTTGTGAACAATATTTGAGAGAAATAGGCCTTTTGTGTATATAGAAAAAGTCTTAGATGTTTGAGTTCAGCTCATGAAAAATGGGGGCAAAAACAAAAGTGTTGCGTTTAAAATTTTGTTCAGTGTACAAATGTACCACAAAACCAAAATGTTTTAGCAATTCCAATCTATGTCCTTTATTTAGAGGATGAGCCTTTGGTCTTGTGTTTTGAAAGCAGACTAAATTTTGACCAAGGTAATGCTGGGTCACAAGAGAGTACTTACAGCTGAATCTGATCCTGCTACAGTACATGAAGACACACTATACAGATTATTGGCTGCACATGGGACAGGGAAAAGTTTAGGGTGATGGAAAGTCAAATACGCAAATTTATTATGCAATAATAACCATCAGCTGTGCACACACAGTGTATATAGGCAGTTACAACATAATAGTGACGTAAAGCAGAGCATGTCATCTCTGCACCAACAGAACTGCAAAAATAATGATGTAATGTTGCTAAGAAAACAAGACAGAAAAATAATAATGCATGGCCCGTGTGGGCTTGTTTGGATATGTTTGGAAACAGTCATTAGTGGTGCTTGCTGAGGACAGTATGTCTGCCAGTAGAGATTACAATAGACTGTTTATCTGTGCTAAATTATAATTCACTAGATTATCAATAAAACGTCAT
The DNA here is from genome assembly GCF_018340385.1 of Cyprinus carpio. Taxonomy (NCBI): domain Eukaryota; kingdom Metazoa; phylum Chordata; class Actinopteri; order Cypriniformes; family Cyprinidae; genus Cyprinus; species Cyprinus carpio. The sequence continues at coordinate 33,377,776 of NC_056576.1, forward strand.
TTCTAAATAGTTATGTAGTATATACAGCATTTCTGTGTTGGATTACCTATAGAAATGGCTGTATTGTTATGTACCCTTACCGTAATGTAAGATGATGTTTGGTTTTTCTGCTCAACTTTTAATATATATTTTTATTAACATTTATATTAATATATAATTTAACTAATTCTAATTCATAATTTAAAAATAACTTTTATATCAATTTATGTATAAATATTATAGAGATTTGGGTGGTGGGCATTTTTGACATGGGCTAGTTGATAGTAGTAAGTAGTAATTTCATGTATAATGTTATTTTAAAATAATGTTAATGTTTATATCACACATATACACTACCATTCAAAAGATTGGGGTCAATGATATATTTTCTTTTATTGAGCAAAGATGCATTCAATTGATCAAAAGTGAAAGGCATTTACGTTGTTAAAAATGATTTCTTGTTCAAATAAATGCTCTTCTTTTGAACTTTCTTTTAATCAAAGAATCTTAAAAGAAAATCTGGTAACACTTTACAATAAGGTTCATTACGTTACTATTATTAACATAAACTAATGAACAAAACTTCTATTTTATTTATTAATCTTAGTTAATGCACTAACATTAATAGAACCTTATGGTAAAGTGTTACTGAAATTTTCAACATAATAAGAAATGTTTCTTTAGCAGAGATCTATATATTAGAATGATTTCTGAGGAATCGTGAATCATAAACTACATTTTAAAATATATCAACATAGAAAACCGTTCTTTTAAACGATATAGTTTACTATAAAATAGTTTTTACTGTATTTTTTATTAAATAAATGCAAACTTAGTGCTCTTAGAGACTTCTTTTTAAACCTTGTCACTGTAAAAAAAAAAAATCCTGTTGACCTTTTGAATGGTAGTGTGCTATGGAAATCAAATTACTATTGTTAGTCTTTATAAGCATATTTTTTTCAAACATCTTTTCTAAAGAAAACTTCCTTTGTCTTTCAGGTTTCCAAAAAAAGTGATCAGGTGAGTGCAGTGCTTCCTGTTGCTCTTTCCTAGTGAAACGCCCTCATAGCCCCAGAGAGAAGCACGGCAGCCAGACAGGCAGCTAATGGCAGTTTTCTGCAGACACCAATATGAGCAGGTTGAGCATAGACACAACACTGATGCTGCTGCTGATATGATCATGTGATAATAAAATGCTCAGATCCACAGCATTAACTCAAGTTTTACATGCATGTAGACAGTTATCTTTTCTTGCTGTTTCAGCTTGTTTATTTGCGCGTGAGCAGGGTCTAAAACGTACACTAGCCAAATGCGAATTTAAAAAAAAAAACATTGATAGGTTCCCAAAGCTCACCAGGTTTTTAGAAATTAAATATTTAAAATGAAGTTGTAAAAATCAAAATCTGATTATGTTTAAACAAATAATTACTTGAAAGAAAAAAGTTTTTTTTTTTTCTGAATTTACACTAATGTTCAAAAGTTTGTGGTCAGTAAGATGCTCATCAAAGCTGCATTTATGTGTCAGCATGCTAAAGTCTGGTCTTGGAAGTGTCATTTTTAAATTCATCCTCTTTAAAGTACCATATTATAGCTAAACTCAAAATATGGACAACATATGGACAACTAGTCGATCATCCTGACCCATCCCTAGTCATGATAGGTCTTTGCAACCGTCAAATTCACAGTCAACAGTAGTTTGCATTGTGTTGGTCAGAAATGTTTTGTCTGTTCTCTCTGTGCCTGTTTTTAGACGGGGTGCACAAGTGTGACCTTTTGTAAGTGGATCCACATTTCCTGTCTAGTTTTTGTGTGCTGCTGGATAAGAATAGCATGATGTGGCAGAGACGGTGACCCCTTTTCCCGTTTGTGTGTATTTGTGCACAGGACAGGAAGTATTCTCAGCAAGGACCATCCCCCAGACAAAAAGCCCAAAAGCGACAAGGCGTCAATCCCCTCCTCACATGAGTTTGACCCCACAGGTAAGAACCTCTTCTTGAAAGGCATCTAAATTATGCACAACTGTCTCTTTCCACACTCCAAGAATATTTTGTGGTGCAAAACAAGATGTTTCAGTGTTATACTGTTTGAAAACTGTAAGTACCTGACCGATTTAATCAGGTTATTTATAGTCAAATGCATATATCTGGGTTGTGACAGCTTGGATAGTGTGCAGATACAGTGCACATTGCTCTAAAGACCAGTGAACTGTATGTCTGTAGATTTATTGTGACAGTGAGATTGAATGCAGACCCGGTGTATGCTGCTGGACTGCTTCAGTTTGTATGAAGTTAATTACAGCAGAATCATGTCAGCTGTGACTTCAGAGGGACCACAGGAGCCTCAATCATTATTTAAATGCTGGAGTAGCACCTTGTTTAAAAGCTTAATGCTGACTTTGACTGTTGGTCACTGCTGATCATGGATCATACTATGTGCATCTCTTAAAGGGATTGTTCACCCATAAACAATAGAACCTGCCATTAAACATATCAGCAAAATACGCTGCTATTTTAAAATTTGGGGTCAGTATGAATTTATTTTTTTTTTTTTAAGAAATTAATATTTTATTCAGAAAGGATAATAAGTGAGAAAGACTTTTACATTGTTCCAAATGATAATAAGAAATGTTTTTGATCACCAAATTAGCAAATTATAATGATATCTGAAGTATCATGTGATACTGAAAAATGACTTTTTATATTTTTGATCCAATAAATGCAGCCTTTAATGCAGAGACTTAAAAATATTACAAAAATCTTACTGACCCCAAATTTTGAATTGTAGCATATGAAAATGAGAATAAGACAATGAAAAAACAAACCATATAAAGCTTTACAAAGTACAAAATTTTGTGTTAACAAATACTTAAAATGTGTCAATTTGCCTTAACAATAACATATACTAAATTCAGTTCGCCCTTCACCATACATATTGTTTCAATGCAGCCTTACAAAAAATATTCAAAATCTATTCTATGCAGCTAAAAATATTTATAACAAATACCTTTTCCATAAAATAAAAATGAATGAGACTATATGCTGCCAAGCCTAAAAAAGAGAACCAAAATACCACTAAAAACTAGAGGTACAACAAACTATTGTTTGGATAATCAATTACTCTAACAATTATTACAGCGATTAATTGACATATCACAGATTAATCAGTAGGCTTTGTTCTATTATTCAGCTTTTACAGTTAGTTAAAATATTGGGTATTCTAACTAATAAATAAATCAAGGGAATCACTTCAGCTTTTGAAAATGTCAAACAATTAAATTACCACTGTAACATTACAGTTATTATACTATCGTTGATATGCCACTTCAAAATTACAATTATCGTTGATATGCCACTTCAAAATTACAATTTTGTTCAAACCATGATAAACTGTCATACCAGTTACAACCCTAGTGACAAGACATTTTATTTTAAGACTCGCTAAATTATTTTATTCAAAACATTAGCTCTCTTAAAACACCTTATAGTGTATAGCTAGATTAGGCTTTAATATATTCAAACCAAACTATCACTTTAATAGCTGTATTAGGCTTTAATATATTCCAGAACCAAACTATTTTTTTAATTTATTTATTTTGATTTTTTAATTTTTTTTTTTTCTATTTTTTTTTTTTTTATTTAATTTATTTTTAATGTAATAATATGATTTCATTTTATCATCAATCTAAGCGCTATATAAATGGCTCATTTCATGACCCCTTTAAATAAATGTGACGTGACTGGAGTGCCAAGAGCTGGTGCAAACTTATCCACATTGCTACAATCTGATACTTTCTTAACTGCTGTTTTCTCACCACTGTCATATTTGTTGCGTGTTTATTTCATTATTGAGAGCAAAGCGTGCAACACATATTTACATATTCATATGCCGCTGTCAACAGTGTCTGGTTTTGCTGCATTTACACTCCTCTCATAAGTTCCGTGTGTCTTCTCTCTAATTACATCCGGGAGGGCTCAACTACTGTCTTGCTCTACAGCGCCACACTGGTCAAACCGCGTTATTGCAGGCCCTTACATTCAGTCATATGAGATCAAACGACTATTCAACAACATTTGTCAACAATTTTTTATTGTCAACTAATTGTATCAGCTCTACTAAAAACAGTCCACATGACTCCCACAATACTTTTTAATGGCTTTGTGTGAGGAACAGGCTGAATTTTAATGATTCAAATCTCATTTGCCAACTGGAATCACAAATATGTGAAATTTAAATGTGTTGTAAGTGCAACCGAGATTTGAGAGCTGCAACATTTAAGAAAATCATGGCACCTTATTAAATATTTTTAATTTTTGAGTAAAGAATTTTTAACGGTTTCTTTTTGTCAACAATTGGTTGTCACATCACTTTTTTGTGCTCTGTTTACCCATATACATTTTATATGTTACTGTTATACACTGCCCGTCCAAAAAAAAAAAAATTCACCACCTGGATTTAACTAAGCAAATAGTTAAGATCCTCCCATTGGATAATTACGGCATGGATGATTATGTTATGTACCCAAAGAATGAGGTCAGCTGACTACCTGAATATACTGAATGACCAGGTTATTCCATCAATTAATTTTTTCTTCCCCTGATGGCACGGGCATATTCCAAGATGACAGTGCCAGGATTCATCGGGTTCAAATTGTGAAAGAGTGGTTCAGTGAGCATGCAACATCATTTTCACCCATGGATTGGTCCCCACAGAGTCCAGAGTCAGACCTTTACCCCAATGAGAATCTTTGGGATGTGCTGGAGAAGACTTTGTGCAGCGGTCCGACTCTCCCATCTTCAAGACAAGATCCTGGCGAAAAATTAATGCAACTCTGGATGGTAAGAAATGTTGTGACATTGCAGAAGCTTATCGAAATGATGCCACGGCGAATGTGTGCCATAATCAAAGCTAAAGACAGTCCAATTAAATATTAGAGTGTGTGACTTTTTTTTTGGACGGGCAGTGTATTTATATTTATGCATTTATCAAACATTTTTAATCTAAAGCGTTTTATAATAGAGGAGCATACGCAATTAATCACAGAGCCAACAGTATTTGCAGGATGCAATGCCACATTTATTAGAAAGCTAGATTAGCAGACAAACTAGTGCAGAGGAGAAATACAGAGAAGAAAAAGAAAAAGATCTTTATTTATTTATTTATAAATATTTTATATTTATATATTTTTTTTCTATTTTGTTTATTCTGTTTTTTTTTTTAGCGTATTTATTTTATTTATTTCATGCTTTTTCTGTTTTACTCGGCAAACAGCAATATCAAATGCTGATTCCAGACACATGAACAAATGTCAAAAACGGATGACAAAAACAAAATGGCACTTTGTCACAGTGTGAGTGTTCACACTCGATGGAAAAAGCTCCATGGGAATGTATAATTTCGTTTTAACATCATTCAGCAGTGAAAATTTGTGTACTGAAGTGAACTTATCTCACATCTGTGCTTCAAACCTGGGTTTGAAGTCATGACTCATTTATAATCTTTCTTGGGATTAACCAGACATGACTGAAGTGATCAAATCAAGCACACCAGAGCCCATGTTGCCAAGCAGTATGGAAGTTTAACTCTTTAATTCCCAGCGCTTTGGGCTTGATGTCGTTTTAGAGGCCTGGTTATACCATTATGTGGGAGGCCCATCTCATCACAAGCTCCAGATGTTGTCACATGGCTGTAATCCCTTTCTCTGTCTCTCTTCCTGCTGCAGGGACGCACTGCTGTGCGCCCATCAGAGAGGGATATCTCTTTTGAGGATGGAGGTTTATTATAGTTAGGGATCTAGCTGAGTCATCAAGGAGGATATACAGGGTGTGTCTCAGATGGGTCTGAGTCATTGTTTTATAAATTGAGTTGGGAGGAAAAGGAAGCAGTGTCTGTTGGTCATGGATAAAGCGTCTCAAATTTGGTAAAAGTGTGACTGATTTTGTGAGCCCAAGAGATACTGAGATTAAGAACTAATGTTTTATTATGTTTAAGCATTTTATTATTATTTATTAGAATTTTAATTTGAAAAATGTTGTTAAATTTATTTAATAATAGATCATTTGGCAGAATTTTGTATATTACTTCCATATAAAACCTAAATATCAGTTACTTTTTCTTTTTTTAGTGTGACTTTCCATAACCGTATTCTTTCTCCTGCTGTTTGTGTGTGTGTGTTTGTGCGCCGCATGTTTTCTGCTGTCAGAACTGCCTGTTCAAAGTGTAGTAGCCGACAGAAGGCCAGAGTCCTGCGGTAAGAGTCACTGGGTCACTGCCGCTGCTCTGGGGATTTGCTGTGGTTTGTGTGTGTGAGAGCCTCATTCTTTTTCTTTCATGCCTGCCGCTCATCAAATTTGACCTGCATCTATTTCTTAGCATGTCTTGGTGTCGGGCTGTACCTTGATGGAACTGGACTTTCTCAAAGACACATTTAATTGTCAGCAATCTTGAACCGTTTGCATTATGGCGGTGGCGTGCTGTGCCTTGTCCTCACACACCTTAACCTTTCTGTAGTCTCTTTCTAGCTCACTTTGTTTGGCTCTTTTCATCTATTCTATCATGCCTTTAGTTTTCTTTCAGTCTTACTTTACAGCCATCTGTTTGATGTAAGTGAACAGAATGTATGAACAGATGCTTGAAACATTTAGCCAGTTCATTGTGGTTAGCTGACCAAGTGCACTCAACCCCAGTTGTTAACTAAGAATTTACTTTAAATAAACACTTTGTTTTCATAAAGTAGTTTGACAACCAACACAATGTATTAGTTTTGTAACATTAGCTCTCATCCATGGACTGGCATAGACACTTATTTTTGTGCTGTGTGAACATTTTCATGCAAAAGTCAGGATTTATTGATTTAAGCTTAAGGTGTCTCTTTTTTTTTTTTTTGAAATTTGGGTTAAAATTTAGAACCAATTTAGATTACATGCACAAAAAATAAATAATAAAATATATATATATATATATATATATATATATATATATATATAATATATATATATAAATTATATATATAAATTATGAACTCATTAATATTGATGATAGTCTATATTTATAATGTATGTAATATTATTAATGCAGAATGTTTAAATTTATAAAATGTGTACACTATAGTAAAAAAAAAAAAAAAATTATTATTAACAATGTTCAAACATTTGTGACTTTACTTTTTTCCAGGAATCTTTTAGTAGAAAGTTCAAAAGCAAATGCATCAAATTGTTTTTAATGCATCCATGTTGAATAAAATATTAATTTCTTAAAAAAAAAAAAATATTGAATTGTAGTGTATATTTCACATTTAAAATAAGATTACTATTGTAATTTATGCAAGCAACATACATGCTGCTATAAAATTTCAGAGACCAATAATTACTGTTTTCTTCTTATTATTACTTATTACTCTCAGGTTGACAGCCTCAAACTGAAACGCATACATTTACACTGAATACAACCAGTAAAACAACTAGTCTGAAACAATCTTTCAAATGAGTGACTCTCTTGAATCAGACTTTCTAATAATGCATGAGAACGAGGTATAATCATTCCAATCATTCCAACAGTTTCCAGGAGGTTTGAAAGACACATACATTGAATTCATCCAGGCCAGATGTCACATCCATAAAGCAATACAATACCAAAGGCAGTCTGGTTCTGTTTTATTGAGTATAGTTGTCACAAATTTGGAATACACCAGTCAATCAAGTTCAATATAAGGGCTACACTCAGCCAGAGTGTGTGTGAATGTGTGAGGGTGCTTGTTTTGTGTAAGTAGCACAAATGGAGGAAGATGCACTTTTGTAGCCAGCACACATGAATGGCTTATGACCCACACCACAGCGTTTTGTGGAAACACATTGCAGACAGATCCAGTCTGGTGAGATACTTGTCTGACGTGTTCTTGTTTTTTTTTTTTATTTAATTTTTTTTACACGTCCACTCTTCACACAAGCAGCGTCCATGTAAAAACATTAAAAGACAACATTCTGCAGAGGTCTAAAATGTTATTGTGCTAAACATTTGCATTGTCAGATCCTGAATGACAATATGCTTAAACACAAAAAGATTCAGATATTTTAATATATATATATACATATATATGCGTGTGTGTGCGCGTGTACTGAATCTTAATTTTTTTAGTTGGTACACAAGTGTTTTGTATCTCGACAGCTCTTTCCAACTCTAATATGATTTATCTATTTGTGAGGGCCATGTTTTATTATTTTATAGCCTGATTTGTTGCAGGGTTTGGCTTAATTTATGGTCTCTACAAAAGGTCTATTACAAGTATATACTCATCATAGTATTATAAGGTTATCCCACTGTACAGTCATCTTGAAATCAAAATTTACATCATTTGCTTTATTAATACACCTTCAAGATCTTATTTTAAATTGTGATTTAACATGTTTACGTTAGGGGGAAAAAAAAGTATTTTTGTAATCTTTCATCATAATGTAATGTAAAATTCTGAAACATCTTTCCTTTTTGGCATCATCAAGACCCAATTTTTTTTAATTATTATTAATAATTTTTTTTAATTCTAGTACTATTACTACTACTACTGCTACTACTACTACTAATAATAAATGTTTTATTAATATTATTAATATTTTTTTGTTGAAAATCTATTAAATTTAGAAATATGTCTGATTACAAAAGTAAAATTGGTTGAGAACACCATTTCTTGTAGACTTTGCTATATACTACAATCCTTTGAATTTCTCCTTGAGCATATTTATATTGTCAAATAAGGTTTAGTTTCACATATATGCTACCATCCTGAAATCTGGGGTTGGTACGATTTTTAAAAAATATTTTTAGATAAATTGTCTTGTGCTCTCCAAGGCTACTTTTTTTTTTTTTATCAAAAATACAGCGAAACATAAATATTGTGGATATTACCATTTAAAATTTGTTTTATATTTTATCTTTTAAAATATTATTTATTCCTGTCATGCCAAAGCTGAATCCTATGGAAGCCCGTTTCTGCCACTGAATAAAAAATAAAAAAGGTAATTACGACTTGAATGTGCTCAGTAAACATCTTATATTCAGGGATGTGATTTTTCGGTATAAATACAGATTTCCGTATTTTCCTACCTCTGAGGGAAGACCCATGTAATTCGCGTAGATCTGAATATTTTTTTTTTTTTTTTGAGGAGGGGTAGTGATGGGGGGGGGGTGAGTTGGTTACTGCATGATGATTGAAATAACGCAGATGGTCTTAAGCTATTACCCAAATAAATTATGAAAAGAAACATCGCAGACAGAATGCTCCTGAGAGCGCTGCACGAGCTCATAATCCTTCAGAAATCACACACATATGCTGATTTGCTGCTCAAGAAACATTTCTCATTATTATAAATGTTAAAAACTTAATATTTTTTAATGTTTTGCTGCTTAATATTTTTGTGGAAACAATAATACCACTCAAACATTTATGTAAGATTTAAAAAAGAGAGAGAAATTAATTTTATTCATCATGCATGAAAGTGACAGAAAGTGAGTGAAGACATTTAAAATTATTTGTATTTTATAAATGCATTAACAAATTTAATTAATATATTTGATAAATGCAAATAAATGCTGTCCATTAAACTTTATATTTATCAAAAAATCCTGAAAAATAAAGTTCATCATCATTTCCACACAAAATATGAAGCAGCAAAATTGTTTTCAATATTGATAATCAGAAATGTTTCTTGAGAATCAAATAAATTGTAATGATTTCTAAAAGATCTTGTGACACTGAAAACTGGATTAATAATGAAGAAAATTCTGCTTTGCATCACATGAGCAGAAGATAGCTATTTCAAAATCGTTAATAATTGTAATGTTTCCAAACTTTTGGCAGGTAATTTAATAATAATAACAATTCTATATACTTTACTATAATATATTATAGTACTTTATTAGTGACGTGACATACAGCCAAGTATCAATCAATCAATCAATCAATCAATCAAACAAACATTTATTCAGCCATTTCAACATTACAGTTGATAGGAATTTGTCTTGGTATGCTCACATATACAACTTAATACAATACACTGACAATACACTGACACAACAACACATTTCAAAACATATTCCTCACATATACCCCCCAAAACAACAATACACAGACATGAACAACACATATTGCACATTAAGTGTGTTAGCGGGTTATGAACCAGTCCATAAGTGCTTGGTGCAAAAGACACAATGCAAATATGTTAATAAAGCATAGAAGTTGAGATTGGGGTAAGTAAAAGTGACTGGTGGGATGGAAAACATCCAACTAGTTCATGAACTTAATTTAATATAAGCATTCAATGTTCTAACTTCAGACCATGTTTAAATAACGTATGGCTTGGGGGTAGGTACTATCTCTGAAACGTGATGTTCTACTGATGATGCTTCTGTACCTCTTCCCTGAGGGCGGTAGAATGAACAAGTAATGTGCTGGGTGATAGGGGTCAGTGATGATGTTTCTCGCCTTCTTAATAATTTTGGAGTCATAGTGTGAGGCTATGGTAGGCAAGACTACAGCCCATGATCTTGGAGGCTCTTCTAACTACTTTCTCTAGCTGTTTCTTACCCTGACTGGTCGCATTACCGTAACAGGACCGGATAGAGAAGGTCAGCACACCTTCTATGGCAGCTCGGTAAAAATGAGTCATGCCTTTCTGAATAACCCCAAATTTCCTCAACTGACGGAGAAAAAAAAAACTCTCTGATGGGCTTTGCTTACAATGAGACTGATATTCAGGTTCCATGAGAAAGATTGATGAATGGTGGTGCCAAAGAAACAAAAGGAAGAGACCCTCTCAACAACCTGGTCATTGATGGAGAGGGGAAGGTGCCGAACTGCCTTCTTCCTAAAGTCCACTATCATCTCTTTAGTTTTAGATGTATTGAGGATTAAGTTATTAACCTCACACCACTTCACCAGCTGTTCAACTTCACCCCGATAACCAGATTCATCCCCATCAGAGACCTATTACAGTGGTATCATCTGCAAATTTTAAGTTTTACTGATGTTAAATTGGACTTACAGTTATTGGTATAAAGAGAAAATAAAAGAGGAGACAGAACACAACCTTGTGGGGTGCCAGTGTTAAGAACCCTTGTTGATGACACATAATTATTAATTTTGACATATTGTTTCCTGCAAGACAAAAAATTCAAGATCCATTGACACAGTACAGTATTAACACCTATGGCTAGAAGGGAATTATACAGCCTGACAGGGATAATAGTGTTAAAAGCTGAACTAAAATCAAGGAATAAGATACGGGCATATGTGTTGGAGAATAAAATGTGCGCCTAAAGACACTGCATCATCCACTCCCCTATTCGCCCTGTAAGCAAACTGATGATGATCCAGAGTAATATGCGCTAAGTTCCTACAGACTAAGCGCTCGAACACCTTCATAACAACAGACGTGAGAGCAACAGGCCTGTAATCATTAAGGCAGGTGATGTTATTCTTCTTAGCTACTGGAATAATCATAGCCGATTTAAAACAAGTGGGTACTATTGAAGAGGTGATAGACCAGTTGAAAATGTGAGTGAGTATGGGAGTAAGCTGGTCTGCACAGCTCCTCAGTGTAGCTGGTGCAATACCATCAGCCCCCCCTGCTTTCCTGATGTTTTGAAAGTGTAGCAACCTCCTGACATCATGCTCTAATATTGAAAAGGGAGGGTGACCAATCAGACCCAGATGGGGGTAACTGAGAGAGTCTTTCTGAGCTTCACTGGACTCAAATCTGCAGTAGAAATCATTAAGCCTCTCAGGGAGGGAGGGGTCACAATCTAAAACATGATGCTTGATCTTATAGTTAGTGATTGTCTGCAGCCCCTGCCAGACACCCTTAATGTCATGGACTTAGAGCTTATTTTCAAGTTTTTCTCTATAAGTGGCTTTAGCTGTTTTAATAGCCTTTTGAAGTTGATATTTAAGGTGTCTGTATTGCGCTTTATCACCAAAATATATTATATATATTATATTATTATATATTATATTATTATATTGCTGTCATGATTATTAAATGCTGCTTTTTATTTTTTACAGGACAGTATGTATTTTTACAATATAACATATATCTTTTAATGTGCTAAAATATATATTTTCAATAAGGAGTGCTGGGGGCGTGGTCAGATTTTCCTTCTTTTTTGTCTCTAGCTGCCTGTATATTATCAATCATGAATTTATTAGATTTATTTTAAATTGATTTTATTTTTGTATCTTATTGACCTCTTTTGAATGGTAGTGTATGGTTGAGTAGCTTTCTCACATTTTCTCACATGTGACTTCCTGTAACATCACAAGCATGCCAGAAAAGAAACAGGTATTTGTTGTTTATGTAGTTTCTAAAGCACTTTCATGACTGAGAGCATCCGGAATGTTCCAGGCCTTAAAGAAATCTTTTTTTGGTGTGTTTATCTACTGTCTCTCAGCCGTTTGATCCGGTTTTACACACACACAGCCACTATACTGTATGTGAACACACTCTATCCAGCTCCTTGAATGCTACTTACCAAGTCCTCATCCTCTCTTTTGCACCCTCCATATCTTTCCATTGCTTTATCCCCCTCTCTCCCTCTCTGTCTGTCTCTCAGGGCTTGTGCAGCGTTGTGTTATCATCCAGAGAGATGAGAATGGCTTTGGGCTGACAGTGAGCGGCGATAACCCTGTGTTTGTACAGCTTGTAAAAGAGGGTAAGAAAGACACAATCCCTGTTGTTCATCGTCCTTGTTTTGCCCTCCATAACATACACATGCAGAACAGTTTCACAAGTGACTTAAACACACACTAGTCTTCTTTAACCACCAAGGCATGGATAATTATCTGGTTGTGTAACACCACAGTACAGTATAATTATGACACTAACAGTGCTAAATACATAGTTGCTTTTCCCGTAACTACAGTGAGGCAGTGAAAATGTGTATTCAAGCTACATGTGACCATCCTTACACTGTACTGTGGAGGTACCATAGCACAATGACAGTATCAGATGGTACCTTGGTATATTTTTTTCATTCCATCAGAGTGCATGATCTCTCTTTCTCCTTTTTTGCATGTAGATGGAGCTGCCATGCGAGCTGGTGTTCAGACAGGTGACCGGATCATAAAGGTGAGGATCATCAGGGGCTCCACCGTTGATTTTAATAGAAATTGTCGAGATTCAGTTCAAAATGAGCACAATCTGTCTGACCAACCCCAGAAACTGTTACTGGGGCTTGTGTCTTTAAGCCCTGAGGCTACAATACACAGACTCTCTAGACAGGCTCACCTGATATCGGAGGATGTCTCTGGTGCTGTGCTCTGCCACCTGCTGGCTGAATGGAGAATTATAGCTCTACATATTTCTCTGGTCCTAATTATGAGTTCGGAAATCATAATTATGGTGTGATGTACACTATCATTCAAAAGTTTGGGGACGGTACGCTTATTTATGTTTTTGAATGAAGTTTCTTATGCTCACCAAGCTGCGTTTATTTGCTTAAAAATAAAGTTAAAACAGTAATATCGTGAAATAATTTTTCCAATTAAAATAACTGTTTTCTGTTTGAATATATTTTTAAATGTAATTTGTGCTTATGATGGCAAAGCTGAATTTTCAGCATCTTTACTCCAGTCTTCAGTGTCAGACAATACTTCAGAAATAGTTCTAAAATACTAATTTAGTGCTCAAGAAACATTTCTTACTATTATCTGTTTTATGAAAAAATATCACACAGTATTTGTCAGGATTCATTGATGAAAAGATTGTTCAAAAGAAAAACATTTATTTAAAAAAGAAACAAAAATATTATTATTGTGACACTGGACCAGTTTAATTTTTCCTTGCTAAATACAAGTATTAATAATAATAAGTACTAAAAAAAATTGTACTAACCCCAAAGTTTTGAATGGTAGTGTACGATTATTGTGAGTATTGATAATTTTAATTTTTAATTACATTTTTGTTAACTTTAAAGTTATCATAGAAATAATCAATACAAAATTTTTGTTAATTTTTGTTAAAATAAACATTAACTGAAATAAAATATTTAAAACAAAACTTATTTTATTTTTGCTAGGTACCAAAGCAACGTCTCATTTTCATTGTTTAACTTGCACTCAAATAAAAGAAAATTAAAATAAATATAAAATAAACATTAACTGAAATAAAATATTTAAAAAAAAAAGCAATAACTCAACAAAACTCAACAAAATTTCTAAAAGGCAAAAACCAAAAATTTTAATAAAAAGTATTAATAAAAAACTGCAAAAAATAGAAACACTGGAAACAGCTGGAAAGTATTGTTAGCACTTTTTTTATTGCTTATATAGAGAAGTATCTTCTTAAAATAAAAGTTATAAAAATAAAGGTGGGCTATTAAGTAAATACAGCACAAACTAAAGACTAATGTAGCATTTTGATTTGTTAAGTATTATCTATGAATTTCAATTAATCAGCGTGTTTAATGTGTGTTTTTTCATGCAGGTCAATGGGACATTAGTTACACATTCAAATCATGTAGAAGTTGTCAAGCTAATAAAATGTAAGTAGCATGTGTTGTTCACTTCAGTCCTTTTACTGAAGTTATTCACATTTAAAATGAACAGTACTGTACAGTTGTTGGTGTGTTTGTGTACAGCGGGCTCCTACGTGGCCCTAACAGTGCTGGGGAGACCGCCGGGTTTGCCTCAGATCCCCCTCTCAGACGGCGAGGGGGAGGAGGGGCCTCTCTTCTCGCTCACCTTCCCTCACTCCCCGGGGCCTATCGGTCCAGACCGCTCATCTTCCTCCCCCAGCCCCCCGGAGCGCAAACCGACCCCTCTTCCTGTATGGGTAAGAGCTCAGATCATTGATAAACAGCCTTGATCTCCCTCAGCCTCATATCATCTGCCTTCTTTCTTTCATAGCACTCTATGCCTTTTACTACAGTAACTCATTATGTGTTTTTCTGGTTGTGTTTAAAGCATCACAGCAGCAAAACAGCAACAGCAGTCACATGCTTTCATACAGGCAGCGTTTTGGACACGTAGGAGGGCTATGGCTCTATAAAAAAGTGATTTCTAGGTTACTACATTGAGTATTTCCTTTCATAATGGTTTAAATGATACACTGCTGTTCTAGGTTGGCTTTTCTTTTCACCACAGATGCTTCAAATTGATCAAAAGTGACAGAAAAGACATTTATAATGTTTCAAAGAATATCGGTTCTCTTAAAAATTTTTTGAAACTTTCATTAGAGCTGCACGCTTCTGGTTAAACTGAGAATCACAATTTTTTTTGTTTAAAAATAAAGATTGCGATTCTTGCATAATTCTGAAGAAAATCATTAGATAAGTAAACAAAAAAATAATAATTTACTAGAGGTTCTGACAAAATGTTCATTGGTTCGGTTTATTAAAAAAATATATTCATTTGTATTAAATAATTAAAAAATTATTTTGAATAAAGCAGTTGATGTCTCATTTATAAAGTCTTGTTTTGTTATTGAATGAATCAGTGTTTATAAATGAATCTCTTGAGTGAATGATTCAATGACAAATACAAGTACTTTTTTAAGTCATAACAAGATAATCGATACAATACATACAAGTCTCAAAATCTCAAAAAGTGATTTACTCTATTAATAATAGCCGCGTTTCCACTATCAAGCCGAACAGTTCTCTTTGCTTAACTGTTCCAATCCTTGCAAATCCGGGCCAGTCAGCACGGATACAGTTTCATTTTCCACTGTGGTGCTGATAATGGAGCTCTATGGAATGAAATACAAATGTGTCAGTTGTTGCCTTGGTAACACAAGCGTAATGTAAACAGCGATATGGATGATGATCAGATATTTCTGTTTTTGGGACTCCTTTTTTATCTTATATTTACTTTGTTAAATAACAGAAAAAAACCCTCTGCTTGTTCCAAACCTTTGAGTTTCTTTTTTCTGTGTTTTATATATGTATATAATCTATTATTTTGCTTTTTGGAGAAATTTACTGTATTACAAGACTGTGTTGCTTATTAAGTCACCATGCATTTTTGCCATATTTTCTACCAAATTTTGAGAACTGAAACCTAACTTGAAATGCTGCTGCCATGCAGAGTTACTTATAAATACAGCATGCATGCATACTGACTTAATTTGCAGAACTGAAGCTATTATTATAGACTGACTGATGTGTGATTAAGTCCGTCATTGCACTCATACATTTAAGTGTGCTTGTATCAACCACGTGATGTCGAGTGTTCAATCTCACATCCTCTATGACAAGAGACGTGGGAATGATCAGAGCTGCTGTGATGTTTGATAAATTACAGGCCATGACGGAGGAGCACAGCAGGAACCCTACAACTAAACTACTGAAGGAAATCCAGGACGCCAAGAAGCACATTCCACAGCACCAGGAGCAGCTCAGCAAGCCCACTGGGACTGGACAGGTACATACTCGCGCGCACACACACACACACACACACCAACTAAAATAATGCAGTCATTCAGAGGAATTATCAGTTTTTAATTGTGAGGTATTATTTGTTATGTATTCTGTAATAAATTCTATATATACACATTTAAAATTAGTGAGATTTTGGCATTACAGTAATAAATTGGGTAATTTTTATTTTTTACATTTATTAAATGTGCTTAATTGAAATGACCATAATTTTAAGCAAAACATAGTTTTGTATTTTCTTTATTTTTTATTGTGAGGTGAAATATGACATTCCTTCATGAGATTTACCCAATCACAGAAATAATATTTACTTGGAATTTTTGATTTGGTATAAATACACTCTCAGTTATAATATCAAGTTCATCAAAATTGAAACTAAAGGAAAACTTATTGAGTTTGTTCATGTTAAATCATTCATTTTTGCTAGTGACACTGTATGTAATAGCAGGTGTGAAGGCAACTGAGAAAATTAACCATCACTTTACACTGTAATTTGGCACTTTAACGGCTAGAATTAGTGATGCTTATAACGTGAAATTTTATTTGTCAGTAAAACATGTGGAACATGTGACATATTTCGAACGGGAACTCCTGGCTCAGCTTCCATCGGTTGTTTAGGTCATGTAGTCTAGGGTTAACTAAAGCTAAAACCATAACAAAACATTTTCATTGTGAAATATTTCGAAAGGGAAACATTTATTTAGTCAGCTATTTTCCAAGTCAGCATTTCTTATTTTTGTGTAGTTTGTTGAAGTACTATAATAACTAAAACTAAAGTACTAAAATAAACTAAAATGTAATGAAAATCTATATGGACATATGAAAAAATAAACAATAAAATTAAAAATAATAAAACAAAAATAAACCACAAAATTACTATAAATTAAATAATTAAATTAAAACTGAAAATATCAAATAAAATTTAATTAAAAATATTAACAAAAATTGTAGTAGTATATCAATAATACTAAAATAACACTGTAGTCCAATACTACACTGTGTCCTAACAAGACACTATAGGGCCTTTCGCACCGCTTTAGTTTCAGAACTAATTGTACAGTACTAAAGTACTGGGACAATTTTGCGCGAACTATCTCCCAGTACCATTTACAGGGTTGCATTTGAACCGACAGTGTGTACTAGGAAGCGATGTAAGCCGGTCGACAGCGACGCCATTTGTGCCCAGCAGAAACAAAGAATAACAACGTTAACAACAGGAGTATGGAGGACGCTGTGATCGGAGCTGTTTTTGTTGTGTCTCGTGGGTTTCACAATAATGGACATGCAATGTTGACGTTTACATAAAGCGATTGAAAGAACGGAAAGGAGGACTAAGAATCTCCAACGACAACTGGCAGTGCTACATTTACTACAAATGCCTGCACTTCAGCATCTGTCCATCTATCGCTGTTCATGCGAAATAAGTTTACACAATGTTTGCAGTATGTTTATACGCCATTTTAAATCATGGTGGATGAGGGCGTTTTCGAACATCTCTGACCAATCAATGTCTACTTACGTAACAGGTAGTACCAGTTGTGCTGGTTAGACCCTGCTCTGGAGTAGGAGATAATTTGGTTCTCGAAAAAGGCAGCCCATGCTAAAATCGCACCCAGTTCTGGCGGTGCGGAAACGCCAAAAAGTGGGTAGTTCCTCAATTAGTTCTGGTACTATGAAAAGGTTCCTGCGGTGTGAACGGCCCCATATATAATAATAAGATTCCAAAGACAAACTATTTGTCCACACTTAAAGCAAAATATCTACAAGACGCAACAAAATCAATTACAAATCACAGCCAATCAGAGGAGCATGTGGGTGGGCTCTCTCTCTGCATAGTGCGTAATCAAATTGGAAAAGAAGAAACCATTTTAATATACAAAGAACAATTAGTAACTGAGCTGTCAGCCACGTTGCTGCATCAGCATGGCTGACCAAGTCAAACAATTTCAAACATAGAATCCCCCGTCGCTCATCGCATCGCTGTCATGGCTTAAGACAAAAAAATCTAGTTAACATAAAAAAGACACTTTTTTTTAGAGATTGGTGACACCAAATGCCAGGGTTCATAAAGGGTGCATGAAGTTTCTGCATGTTACATCATCCTCAAAACTAGGCAGGAAAATAATAATGCCTGACCATTGTGGGCTTCAGTAACAGTCATTTTTTTGCGATTCTGTTCAAGCACCACTGGTGGTGCGGAAATTACACTTCACATTCTGGCAATGTGTCATGATGTCACCACAGTCCTAATAAATGTTTGTTTGTGTTTGTTGTAGGATGGCTCCTTATCGCCAAGGCCACGAGAAGGAGAGCAGGAGGATGGAGGGGGAGATTTGGATCGGCCCTCTTCCTGGCAGGGTGATGCTGGAATGGAGCCACCGTGGACCAACAATACCACAACTCCTGTCAGTACACTTCCTGAACAGCTGCTCCCCATCAACCTCACCTTCCACATTTCACACATTTGCTTAGGTGCTGATTTGTGATTCCTGTTGTAATTGATATTTGCTCTCAATTGATCCATGCAGGTTACTCCCAGTCCTGTCCCAGAGAGCCCATGCCAAAGAGAGACCCCGTCCCACAGCCCAAAGACCACACCCCGAGACAGCCTCAACTCCTGTCCTTCACCGGACGCTGAAGACACACCTGACCTTGTGAGTGACCTCTTTGACCTTGTGCCTTCATTTGTAGTTTCTGTGCTGTGCATAATCCGAATGTTTCTCATATAGGATTCTCAGTCGAGTGTGGGGAGCCCCTCCTCTCGTCCGGTAGCACACATCATTGGTGCTGAGGATGAAGACTTTGACACAGAGCAGGAACAGGTAGGGGTGACCATGGCTTGGTTGTTGTCTGTACGTTTATTTCTTCCTTTTAATTTTTGGACTCACAGGCTCTACTCCAAACACTAGTTAACTGCCTACCTAAGACCCTGATGTATTCACAACAAAGTTATTTTTTGTTCTTTGCTAAGGGGTTAAAAGAAGTTTGAAATATCTAAGCAGTGGTATACTGCAAGCAAACCTCCCAGCACTGGCTATGCTAGTGAGAGTTTAGATTAATTTGTAATATGTGCTGCAGGCTTTCCTCTCAATAACAAAATAAATGCAACAAAAATGATGGCGGTGAGAAAACAGCAGTTAAGAAAGCATCTGTTCATAGCCATGTGGATACAGTTTGTTGCACAAGTGTAAATTGGCACTCCAGTCAACTTAAGTAACATATTTATTTGTGTTGTACTTTATACAATAGATTGCTTTAAAGCAAGCAGCTTTACAGTATTAAACATGAAAAAAAGAGTGTTGTGGCATTTACAACTTAAATTTTTACCATAAAGCAGCATAAAGCACTCTCCAGTGTGTTTATATTTTTACTTGGTGTCTGACCTCAATGGACTGAACAGAAAAATATATATAGAAGATTTCCACGTCAAAGAAGGCGGAGCCCCAGAGCACACATACCTCACCACGGACCAGTGTTATTTCAAATGTGTTTACCAACCAGAGCGAAGTTTTCCAAAAAGTTTGCTTCACCAAGCTGTTTCAGACTCCTAAAAGGAACTCCAAACAAACTTCATTTTGGTCTGATTTTGTTTGAAATGTCGTCACACCAGCTTGTTCTTCAATTCATTTGAAGTATAGCAGGGCCTCACACAGAAGTCACTTTAAAACCAAGCACCACAAAGAATATTTGTGTCCAACTTGAACACGTTTGCAAATTCTTCGCATGGAAATCATTTGCCCTCACGCGAAATTCCTAATTGTATATATTTGTATTGTAATGACTGGATTTTGCTTGCAAAAATTCACTGATCAACAATAAATGTTTTTAAAAAGCATTCAGGTATTTCAGTTCGCTCCAGCGAATGCATCTGTAGTCCTAAGCGCAAGTCTCGGGACACTAAGTTTCTATGGGAAAGTTTGATTGGCTCTTGTATTTAGAAGGCAGAACTTTTTCCACCATATTGGGTGTTGCAGTTTCTACCATTCATAGTAATATGGGTGAGCCTTCTTTGTCCCAGGTCTATCTGTAAGTGTTTGATCTTAAACAAACATTCACACGATTTCGATTTCACTCCTGTTAGAATTTGATGCATCAAATAATTTCTCATTTGCATAAAGTCACTGAGTAACTTTTCTCAATGGTGTTGTGTTGCTGGACATGCCCACATTGCCTTTGAAATGGCAATCCCTCTGCCAGGACCACAATCCAGTCTGGGCCCAACCCAAGCAATGCCTTAAGCATTAAATCATAAAGTTGAATAGTATATTAATGTGTACTTGTTATGTAAATTAACTCTCTCTGTCTCTAGATGAATGGCCAGTGTAGCTGTTTTCAGAGCATAGACCTTCTGAAGTCTCGGCCTGCTCACCTGGCAGCTTTCATTCATCACGTGGTCTCTCAGTTTGACCCTGCGCCGCTGGTGAGATCGATCACCCCTCTTACCCACAAACATGGAATTTCCAGGCATCTTACAAAATGTTTATAAATTACTTTCCTTGTTCCATGAATCTCTCTTGCATGGTTATGGTTTGGTCTCAGACCAGATGAGTCACATCACTCGTTTCCTTTCTCGCTCTGCAGCTGTGCTACCTCTATGCTGAACTTTACAAACAGACCAGCTCCAAAGAGACACGACGAATACTCATGGATACTTTCTTCATAGACAAAACAGCTGTGAGGAACTTTAAAACAGTCTTAGCTTGTTTAGCTTTTCATAGATGTTGTGGTCTCTGATTAAGAGTTGTATTTTGTTTTTAAACAGAGCTTGAAAGTGACAGTGCCCGAATCCATCATCGCTGACCTGGGCAAGTTGAAACTTGAGAATTTGTTTTTTTCTTTTAAATTCATCTGTATTGGCTGATTTACTAATTTTTTGGTAAATGAGAAAAATGTCTGATTAACAATATATATTGTGCATCTATATTCTTTTAAAAGACACCCATCTCATTTTAGTAACACTATAGCAGAACTTTGCATGACTTTTATAAATGTTTGTGTGAACGTAGAACGTACTGCACACTCAATTAATGCAGAACGGAAGAGGCCGGAGCCCAACTCAGAGGACGTCCACCGACAGTATGTGCAGCAGCTGCAGGACACACTTCTGCCTGACATCCAGAAGAACCTAGAAGACTTCAAGTGAGATACACTTATCTAATACACACACAAAATCAGATAAAACTCTCCACACACACTCTACAACTCCAGTGTACCAGCACAAGTGTCATTCAAATCCACCTTCTCCAGTATGTTCACCCATGTATTATTTGCATGTCTCAGGCACAAGCGCAGTATGGGTTTGACCCTGGCTGAAGCGGAGCTAGCCCGTCTGGATACAGAGAGAATGAGAGACCGTGTGGCTCTTGAAAAAGAGCGATCCTGTGCAGAGCACATCATCTCTAAGATAGAAGATGTACTGTAAGTGCACATGGCCATTCTGACATAAATTTATGTGAATGTACTTGCTTTATAAGCTACCTAAAAGATATTTTTCAAAAGATATAGCTTCTCACTAATAGAGAACACTTAATTGCCATCCATGACTTCAAATCTTGCAATACTCCTCTAACACAGGGTGTCCCACAGGGCTCTGTTCTTGGTCCTCTTCTTTTATATAAATGTACATTTTTAAGGAGTATGTACATTTTGCAGGAGACCAGTATGTAAACTGATCAGAATTGTATATTTCTTTAGAAAGGTAACAGCTGACTCGTAACAGTTTGCAAGGGGCTTTTTAAAAAGAGAAATGAATGCTAATATAATGCTGATGTAAAACTATATAGACTTCTTAATTAAAAAAAATTCCCAACAGATGAATATAACAAAAATAAAAAAATAAAGTGGGAACAAAGAGAAAGCATTTACTTTTCTTAGCTGTGTTCACTTCCTCAGAGGATAGTGATGTAATTTTGACCAAATTAGTTGATTTATAGAATATTATATTATTTTATAGAGTTATAGTTATAAGGTGTACGTATAACATATTGGCCATTCATTGTTAGCCTTCTTTTAAACAACAGGTTCCCATTTGACCCAAAGAATAACTAAGATTCAACCTAGGATAATATGATAGCATTGAGTTTAAATGGTAACATGTTTGGGTTTAAACTAAAATGGGTAAATAATATTAACACATTAGACTTTTCAAATGAGAAGTAAAACACTGGAAGTTGTGTGTGTCTCTCACACTTCAGTAAATTTGCAACTTATGTTTTGTTTCAGATTGACGTCACAGGCCACAGAGGAAGACAAGTGGTAAGGGGAATTCTCATGTCCTCTCCCTCCATAAATGACATATTACATCACCCTAGATTAACCCCTGAAACACTGTCCAGCCTCATAGATTGAGGAATAAATCCAAGGTCAAATAGAAATTGAGTATTAGTAAAATGTTACAGTTTTACGTTACTTTATAGTGTAGTAAAACCAAACCTTCAAGTCTGAAAATGTACATTTTTAAAGGCAAAAACGGGCTACAAATCACACTAGCCCTATAGTTTCCCTCCCAGTTTTAGCTGCAGTCTTGTGAGTGGTGTGTAGTTGCAGCATATGATCAGTAAGGAGCCCATATGGGCGGCAGCAGCAGGGATTGAGGCATTGTGTGTCCACCCAGATGGCTTGCAAGCGAGTGGAGCCTCATGAAGCCTCTGACAGGAGCTTGTGAGGGCTATTTCTGCTCTGGCACTGACTGCAGTTACGCATTGTACAAGTCATCTGTTTGGCTTGTAAGTGTTTGTGAGAACAGCTTTGTAAGTTATTCGGCTGGGGTCCTAGCTGTCAATAATTTTCTGCACACTGTAAAGTATTTCGCCATGGACTGAACCGAGCTCTTGCTCCCCCTGCTGGAAGTTACAGATAAGGATTCCTCAGAACTGTTAAACTACAACAGTGAAACTTAGTTGAAGTCAAAGGCTGAATTAGAAAAAAATAATTCTGCTAGTATTCAGTTTTGACTGATTCATCAACACCTGGGTATATATACATATATAATGAAGCAATGTGAATGCATTACTGTTGTTCATACTTAAAGTATTATTTTTTCTCATATTGTCATTTTCTTTCACAGTAGCACCATGCAGTTTGTGATACTGTCGTATATGAAGCAGCTCGGTGTAAAAGTGAAGCACAAGCCCAAGCTAATGAATCTTTTCCCTAAGAAAAAAATGGTACAAACTCTCAGCGAACATCCTTACTTTGTCTCCAAATGACTCCATGAAACCAAACCAGTGTCTCTGTGCTTCCTAAACAGAAAGGTATAAAGCCAGAGAAAGATGGAAGTGAGGAGAAATCGAAGAAAACAAGATTTCCGAGTGTTTTTCCTCAGAGACGGCCGAGCAGGATTGACCCTTCATCACGTAAGTTGATGGTTCATTTCACTAACAGTTAAACCAGTGGTTCTCAACCTTTTTGACTCAAAGGCCCCCATTGTCCAACAAAATAGTTTGAAGGTCCCCGTATTGGCTAAAATATTTCCTCCTGTATTTCTGCTGTAATGATGACAACGCTGCTTGTTTTCAAACTTTTTTGTTAACAGAAATTGGGAATGGTGATATATTAAATTAACCAAATTTTATTATTTGTTCTTCAGTAAAAACAATTGTTATTGAGGGGGCAAAATAAATCTTGATTGGTGTGTGTGTGTGTGTGTGTGTGTCTGTGTGCGTGTGTGTTTGTTTAATATTTTAGCTTTTTTATTCATATGATTTTTTTATTACTATTATTTTTTAAGTAATCTGGCCTTGAGAAACCACTTGGTTTAAACACACATTTATTTTTGTAGTTATGCAGTCAGTAGCGGAAATGTCAGCTAATCTTAACAGAGGTCATTTACATGTAGCTTTATAAGTCTTCAGGGTACTGTAGCAAAAAAAAAAGATGGTGAAATAGTATTTAAAAAGAAACTTCTTTAAATAATATTTCTCAGGAAAACTTGAGTTCAATTATTAGACTTATAAGTAAAGGAATAAAAGTTAAAAGGAAAAAAAAAGGTTCATTTCTCGGTAAAAAGATTTTGTTTCAGTTTCTTTTAGAGTAAAATTTCTGTGTTATTATGTAGTTCCTTGTGAACCTCCTTGTTGGTTTGTTTTACTTCCCTATGTGTGACCTTTTATACAGACAACCACCTACAGTATTTGTAATCTCCTTTATATTTTGAAGAGACACATACCATTCAGAACTCAAAGTTTTTTTTTTCCTGCTAGCCCTGCCACACACAAACAAACAAATAAATAAATAATAGCTGGTTTTGTTTTTTAATAATGTTGTCAGAATTTCAAAATGTTGTCAATTCTCGATTCCAGTTTCAATATCACAGCAAAAACAACTAACTATTACAATTTAAACATTAGTAAAGACAAGTAAACAGTCAGTAATAAAATAAGAAGAACAAATTACAAGCAATAGAGCAAATACAATAAAACAAATGAAACAAACAGGGCACTTTATTCAGGTAGGTCTAACACTAATATACAGAGGAAAGAAATATTAAAGAAATTATGTAAGGTAGTCCATGCAAAATGAACACTGCTTTGTCTTCACTGAATTAAATATATTTTCCAAATTTTATATATGCGTACATGCAGAACAGTTTCTTCCCTCCGGCAGTCCATTTCATGAACAGTTAACTTGGCAATAAACATGTAATACACAACACTATCTATACGTTAATTTATTAAACACACCATACTTCTTATTCACATTTCCTTGCATTTGTACATATCATACCTGTACACACAAATACCATATATTGTCTATGTTTGTATATTGTGTTTTTTTTTTATATATATATTTGTTGTACATTATTATTTCCTATTTACTTATTCTGTGTCGTGTCACTGTAATCTGTTTGTTCTGTGGAACCAAACAAATTCCTTGTATGTGTAAACATACCTGGCAATAAAGCTCTTTCCATCCACATGAGCATAACTAACAATTCTGTCAGCTGTCCCAAGAGTCTTTCACGCTGACCCGGCCCATCAGGCAGTCATCATTGGTGAACCCCAACACTGATTTTGCTCTCTCTCTCTCTTTCTCGCCCTGCAGTCAGCAAGGCTCTGGAGCCGAGGCAGCGTCCGACCAAGCCTCAGCTGCCATTGGGCGCTGGAGAGCAGGCAGACGGGTCGTCTCCTCCCGTACGGGGCAGTCAGTCCAGTGAGGGCTCAGATGGCACCACTGCCCTGGTCACATTGCCCCCTTACAGTGCTCCACCAGCACAGGGCACAGACTGCATCAGCCGAGAGTCGGAGACTGGTGAGAGATGCTTCGCAAATCATTCCTGTCAAGTGTCTGTGGTCTGCTTTTACAAGCTTTCCTTCTTCAAATCTTTTTTGTTATTATTGGGATTGTCAATCATTTAAAGACCGAAATCAAATGAATTACATGATATGCTTATTCATAATCAAACTGATCATTTAAATTTGAGTATTGGCTGAGAAAATCCCCCCAGTGAAGATCAGCCATACTTATTTTCTTGGTAACACTTTACAGTAAGGTTCCATATGTTAACATTAGCTAACAGTAAACATGAACCAACAATCTGAACCAGTAACATTTGCTAATACAGTATTAAAATCAAAAGATGCATCTGTTAATATTATTTAATAGACCTGAGTAAACATGAGCTAACAATTAACAGTGAGATGAGTACATACTATGTTTAAATAAAAATAAATACTGCATCAACTAATGTTAACTAATGGGACTTTATTGTTCTTTAATGTCTTCTGTCTTTCTCTCCTCTTTTTCTCCACTGTCATCGTCCCTCTCATTGTTATCTGCCCTTAATGATTCCTCTTTCTCTCCTTTCCTTGCACCATATTTCCACTTATTTTCCTGCAGCTGGTTTACAAAAACTTAGAATCTTATTTCTTGACTTAAGATTTGAAAAAGGTCTAGTTTCTAAGGGAAATGACCATGGTTACTAAACAGATAGGATAGGATTCTAATTTAGGATGTTTGTTTTTAAAAGGTTTTTTTTTGTTTGCTTTGTCTGAGCTATGTCAGTGCTCTTCTGGTTATCAAATCTGCTGACGAACCTTTTTCAAAGAATAACGGGCCTGTTTTAAGTTTTTTTTTTTTTTTTTTTTTTTTTTTTTTACTTTACATTTTAATTGGAGATTAAAATTTTTCATTTATTTTTCTTATGTGCCTCAATTGGACACTTCATTCATTGTGTGCATAAATGTACAGTTTTTTTGTTTCAACATTCAATAGTAAAAGCCCAGCAAAGGCCAGTTTCAAGTTGTCTGCTTCTTCTATTCAGTACTGATTTCAAGAGCTCTTAATTTTCTGACACACTGTCTCTCTCTCTCTGGCTGAGGATTAGGTGGACCTCCCTTTTCTGCAGTTCCCAGGCTGGGTGACGGTGTTGTCCCGGGAGATTCGCAGGACTCGTCCTCTTCAAACACTCACTTTGACTTCAGCCCCTGTACACTGGAGCATCTACAGGAGGAGGAAGCTGAGACAGAAAAGTGAGTCATGTGATCACCATCCAGGATTATATTAATAAAATCACTTTTTCACACTGCACACAATCCAGATTTCAAATCACATCTGTTTTCCGTTTGCTCAGTCTCTTTCTATTGCATTCTGAATGAGACTATAATCTGACATTTAATACTGACTGGATTTCTACAACCACATTTAGATATTTTTTATATTTATGTTGTCAGATTTTGTGCACATTTTTGCTGTTCAGACTACAAAACCTGAAAGTGGTTTGAGTCTACCAACACTACCATTCAAAAGTTTGGGGGCAGATTGGGGGCATTTATAATTAATACTTTAATACTAATACTTTTAATTAATTTAATACTAATACTTTTTTTTAGCCAGGACACATTTAATTGATCAAATGTGACAGTAGAGACATTAACAATGTTACTAAATATTTCTGTTTCAAATAAATGCTGTTCATTCGAACAGAAATGTCATAGTTTCCACAAAAACATTAAGCAGCACAACTGTTTTGAATATTGATAATAATAGTAAATATTTCCTGAGCAGCAAACCAGCATATTAGAATGATTTCTTAGTGATCATTTTTACTGTATATGAAATGGAGATTATTTTGAATTGTTTATTTAGGATTATTCAGCTTTACCATATATAAAAAATGGTGAACATTTTAACTTTTAAGCTGTATTTTTGATCAAATAAATGTAGCTCTGGTGAACATAGGAGACTTCTTGTAAAAAAAAATTAAAATAAAAAAATATTACTTAAATATCCATCCCTGTGCTGGACTGAATTGTCAGTCAAAAAATGCTTTTACATTGAATCTGTATTTTCATTTTAAGACGAGCTGTCACTGTCTCATAATCAGGCTGTTTAGAGTAAGAGTGGTCTTATCTGTCTCAGTGGCCATTATACAGGCCTCACAGCTATTTTTGTTCCTAAAGTCTCTGTAGTGACGATGCACATGCAAGGTTTGAAACAAAGCTTTGCTCTGTGGTGCTCTGCTCTGTAAATGATCTTATTGGGACAGACACAGAGAATGAAGCTTGTGCCTCATGACTTGGTGCTCTTGAGAAGAGAAAGGGAACGTTGACAACATGCAGCTTTTGTGATGTTGGGATTCTTACTTCTGTAGGGTAACTGGAATGTGATTTACCTTACAGGGCGCAGGACACCGGCACCCCCAGGTCTGACAAGAGGTGAGGCCTTCTTCTGTGGTCCACCAGTGTGGGTTTTTCAGTGGTCAAGGCTGATATCATTTCGTGGCCTTTTCAGACAACATAGGCATTAATATGACAACACACAAACACACACACACACACACACATATATACAGGGTGCGATTTGCCGGGGGGGATGGGGGGGATTTCCCCCCCTCTGGTCTATGCATCCCTGCCTCTGCTGAATAACTTTTATCCCCGGTGGGGATAAAAACATCATGCAAACCCGCTTTGACATCCCGATCTGAATCCGCGATACACGCTTTGAAGTCCCGTTCTGAATCAAATGATTCGCGATACGCGATCCGATTGGAGCGCTTCGAAACAGTGAATCATTTTGCGACGCAATGGTTTAACTGATTCGGAGTTTCAAAAAGCTCAGTTGTGTTCTTTGCTCGCTTTCTCTATGTAATTTGTTGTTTGAATAACCGTGGACATTAAATCATTACAATTAATAGGCCTAACGTAGGCTTACAATGTTTTTATTATTAAACTGAGATCACCTAAATACAATTTTCCTTCGTATTAAAAAAACATTTCATAAAAAAATTTTCAAACCCTGCATATATAATATATATATATATATCCCTCATATATAATCGCACACACCCTGCACATACACATATATATATATATGTATGTATGTATATATAATATGTGTGTGTGTCTGTGTATTAGGGGTGTGAAACCTCACTGGTTTCACAATTCGATTCAATTAAGATTATCAAGTCAACGATTCGATTCGATATCATGATGCATCACGATTATATCAAGTTTAATTTTATTAATTATATAAGCAGGCTACTTTTTTAAAATAATTACAAATTAATTATTGATAAATCAAAACTTAACCAAATAAATATAGCTTCGAAACATACAAGGAAATATATAGTAATAAAGGGGGGAAAAGACAATTAAAAGTGATAAACAAAATGTAATTTCAGTATCTGAGAGTGCTTTAAGTATCCGAAGGTTTACAGACAATCATAGTTATGGGTTTTTCTTTTTTCCTCAGCATTCTTGCTGTTTGATTTTTACTGATGAGATCATAGACAGTGGCAGCTTTAATAGGTTGCATTCACATTAGTGCACAGATCTGTTTCAACATATCAGATGTCTTGTCCCATTCTGAAAACTTAACTGTCTGTGTTTACATCAATGTCATATCATAAAAGTATTCGGAGATGCAAGTGCTTGAATAAATGATTTCCATGATGCAGAATCATGGGATCCAGTCATATTTACCGTACAACTATATAATGTTTGCTGTGTGTGTGTGTGTGTGTGTGTGTGTGTGTATATATATATATATTTACTGTATAATTATATAAGGACATTATATAAGGACTCTCTATATGAACATCATCTCTTGAGCATTTCAAATGTCATTTGATAAAAAAAAAAAAAAATCTTCAAATTCACAGAGAAACTTAATCTGTTAGAATAAAAGTTTGGTTTACCAGAAATACATTACTTTTGCGTAGTAAAATGTACTTCTCAATATAATACAAAAATTCATTGAAATGTTTTAAGCAATATTTTAATTAACAATATATTTTAATTTATAAAAAATGTTTTGAGCTGATTGCATTTGAAAACGTTGATTAAATTGTTCAAGTTGTAAGAATTAATTTGATTATTACTGTTTTTTATTGTAAATTAGCAGGAAATCGTAAAACAGTAAAAAAAGAAAAAAAAATTACAGATATTGTAGGGCTCTACTATTGTTCAAAATGTTATAAACTAATAATTTGTTAGTTTTATGAGTTTAAATGATAAGACATGCGTTTTGATGAGCATGTGTTCTCGTTGCGTTTGCTGTGTTTGTACAGCAGGATGGAGCCGCTGGGCTCTGGAGAGGTGCAGAGTGAAGATGATCAGTGTGTTGAGGTGGAGCTAGAGCCTCCTAACTGGCAGACGCTGGTGAGCAGAGACGTCCTGTCCACACTTACCCCTCAGGAAATCAAGAGACAGGAAGTCATCAACGGTGAGTGACAAGTCTGGCTTACTAAAGCAATCACAATTTCTTTTCTAATTTTTATTATTTCTCATAAACTTAAATGAAGCTACATGATATGGATGAACAACAATTTGAGAAAAAAAACTGAAAATGTATTCCCTTATTTATCCCAGGATAAAGTATTCTGATTACTCCCAACCCTATATATTAGCATGCATTCAGTTTTGAGAAGCAGTGAACAAGTACGAACCATCCCGTGTAACCATCTCTCTCCTCCATGCCATTGCTTTCACAGAGTTGTTCTACACAGAGAGAGCACACGTTCGAATGATGAAGGTTCTGGAAAATGTGTTTTACCAGCCGCTGATCAGAGAGGCCATCCTGCCTCCTGCAGACATCAAAAACATCTTCAGCAACCTTGAGGAGATCGTTCAGCTGCATGGTGAAACATAACTTCACAACCCCCCTAAATCATTGAACACCTCTGAAGTAAACATTTCTTCTAAATGCGCTCCTCTTCTCTTTTCACTTCAGTGTCTTTAACGGAACAAATGACTGCAGTTCGGAAGAAAAATGAGACTGCGCTCATTGACTCAATTGGAGACGATCTGCTTTCCTGGGTAAGAAGCAGCAAATATGCATTAAAGAAATCTTCCAAATTGGCTTGATCTACCAACTAAACCAAGTTGGACCAGCTAATGACCATAAATAACTAGTTTTAACTAGCTAGAAACCATTAGATTTACCAGCTGGGATATTCCACGCTCAGTTGTGTCTTTACCCACAGTTCAGTGGGGAAGAGGAGGCAAAGATCAAGAGAGCTGCAGGCACGTACTGCAGTAATCAGCCTTTCGCCCTGGAACTCATCAAGAGCAAACAGAAGAAAGACCAGCGCTTCAGCTCCTTCATACAGGTCAGTGGCTTAATAGCACAGTGGTTGCTTTCATAATTGTATCTAACTCTCCTTGCATTCGAGCGTGTGTGTATGTCTAGCTAGTTTTCTGTCTAGCTGTTCCAGATGGTAAAGATAATAAATATAATATTAACATGGAAGTGTTTGTATTTTAGGAGGCGGAGAGTAACCGTCATTGTCGGAGGCTGCAGCTGAAGGATATTATTCCTGTTGAGACTCAAAGACTCACAAAGTATCCCCTCCTGCTGGAGAACCTCGCCAAATACACGGGTACAGCAGTCTCTTCTTTATTCAGCATTAATAATAAGATCTTAAATATTAACATATCTGTAAATCTGAAAATATGTGTTGAATGCTAAAAATTTACATTTTAAATATTACAGTATCGCTGAATCTTACAATTATGCTCTACCATGCTGTCATTTTCAGTAGCAAAATGCATATTTTAAATATTAAAACATCTTCAAATCTGACAGATGTCATTTAAAATTTTGTCTTTGTAAACAGCAAAATACATAATATTATAATTAATATTTTAATTGTGAAAATATCTGCAAAACTAATGAATGTCCTTGACAATGGAATGCTCTTTATATTAGCAAAATGCATAATATTCATATTTAAAATAGTATCTGTAAATCTGACAACTATCTTTTACAACAGTGTACCATCTTTTTCAACAGCAACATGCATACTGTCATAAAAATAATTATAATTTAATTATCAAAAAATATTTATCTGTACATCTGACAAATATCCTTTTCATTTGGTCTTTCAAAGTGCTACCATGTTGTCATCATGTTTGTTTCTGAAACTCAGCACAGATGTCTGTAGGTCTGTTTTTGTTTAGACTGTTCACATAC
The DNA here is from genome assembly GCF_018340385.1 of Cyprinus carpio. Lineage (NCBI taxonomy): Eukaryota > Metazoa > Chordata > Actinopteri > Cypriniformes > Cyprinidae > Cyprinus > Cyprinus carpio. The sequence continues at coordinate 33,409,585 of NC_056576.1, forward strand.
GAGCCACTCTGAGGCCTGTCTCACACACTCTGCATCTGCGTAACATCAGCGGCAGACTTTCACATTAACAACACTTCTGCTGCAGATCAATACAGAAAATTAAGACCCAATAACAGCCATGAATCATACAATGGCCTTGTGAAGTTAGCCAGTAATTAATAAAAAAAAAAAAAATCAATGTCAAATCTAAGTTTTGGATGATGCATATCACGTCAAAATCTCATATACACCATAGTACTTTTATGCCATTTTTGATATGAAAATTACCTTATTTGAATGGAAGTATATGATTGTGTATCTTAAAGTGTACATATAATCACAATTAGATCAAAGTAACCTGTGAATGATTGACTGCTGTGTTGTGCCTGCAGAGGATCCTGAAGAGAGAGGTAAAGTGAAACAGGCTGGCGAATGCTGTCGAAATATTCTCACTCACGTCAACCAGGAAGTGAAGGAAGCCGAGAACAAACAGGTGAGTCAATAACACCGTGGGACCTGACCCCAGATCAGTGCTAATCTAAAACATGCTGACCTGATCCCTGATCCTCTGCTGCCCCCAGAGGTTGGAGGACTACCAGAGACGACTGGACCTGTCCTCACTGAAACAGAGCGAGAACCCCATGATCGCCGAGTTTAAGGTGAGACCTCGTATTTGAAATCCATTTAATCAACCTGTAACTGACCACTTATTATAAACAACATGGATTTTACACTCCATCTAGAACCTGGACTTGACTAAGAGGAAGATGGTGCATGAGGGACCGCTGTCCTGGAAGGTCAACAAAGATAAAACTATTGGTGGGTGTGGCTTGTCACAGAATTCACTGTAAACCAAACTCAAATTAGAAACGTCTTCGAGGGCTGACTTCATGGAAAACTGGATTTTATATTATTATTATACTGATTATTTGCACACATATCTCTTAAAGATGCATTCATAAAACAGCCCGTTTAATTCTGAGGGGGAAAATGTTCATGAGAAACTAAATTATGATTGTGTTTGGTGCAAGAAACCACGACTAACATTTTAAGTGGACATCAGGGCACAAGTTGAATGCTGCAAAAGTGTGTAATATGGCATCTTATAGCATGCAATATTATTGTGAAATGTTTTCATATGATGTGGTGTGTGTTTTCAGAGCTGTACACATTGCTGCTGGAGGATATATTGGTGCTACTTCAAAGGCAAGATGAGAAGCTAATCTTAAAATGCCACAGTAAGAATCTGGCGGGCACTGCTGAGACCAAACACATCTTCAGCCCTATCATCAAACTCAGCACTGTGATGGTGCGCTCCGTCGCCACCGGTAAGAAGAAGCACTGCTTTTAAAAACAGGCCAGACAGAATGGGGAAAAATGTATCCGATCATACATTTGTCAAAAACCTCATGATGTATAAAAGGTGTTTATTTGCTTCTTGATGAAAATAAAGTATATTGAAGAGTAGGGTGAACTAACATTGTTGTCTGAATGCTTTACAGACAACAAGTCATTCTTTGTGCTCTCTATGTCTGATAATGGAGCCCAGATCTATGAACTAATGGCCCAGACCGTATCTGAGCAAAAGACGTGAGTGCTGCATTCTTTACCCATAATTCCATTTTATCTGCTTTTAGAGTGTTATTAAAAGAGAACAAAATTTACCTCTAATACAGAATTAACGGTGGATGAATGTTTATTTACCAGTTATAGCTTAGTTATTTATATTATAGTGCTATTTTTAGTTTATTTTTGTTTATAAAATATTGTAGTATTTATTTTATTTTATTAAATTTTTTGTATATACCTATATATTTTTTTTATTATTAATTTTAGCATTTTAACGTATTTCAGTTAGTGGCCAAGACAAAATTTCTAATTTACATTAAATTTCATCTAGCATTTTGTTTGTTTAATTTTAGCTTAATTAAATTTTAGTTTTTCGTTTTTTCTAAACACTGTTTACTACTTGCAATGTTTGTTTGGTTTTCCAATCAATAGGTGGCAGTGTCTGATAACACACAGAGCAGACTGCATGAAGACCAAACTACACAACATCTTTCCATTACCTCAGACAGAGTGAGTATTCTGTATCATTTATAATATCAGAAGTGTTTTATAAGCAGTAAGGTGATGTAAAACATATGACATGTTTTGCAGTGGGGAACGTGAAGCGGTCGAGTTGATGAACTCTGGTGTTCAGAAACTAAACAAAGACTCGGAGCCCATTTCTTTAGTGAGCATTCAGTCTCCAGGTAAACTGTTTCTTTCATTTCTTTTTTGTGAGAGTAAATATAAAACTGATACCATAATAATAGTCTGGCAATAAGGTAGTTCATTCAAATAGAGTAGTTGTTCAACTGGTATAGCATGGCACTGGCAACACATCCGGTGTCCATCCTCAAAAATGTCATTCAAAAAATTGTATGCTTCAGTTTTTCTGTGTATTTTCTGTAGAAAAAGATTGCACTGAGGTCATGCCAACCCCGCCATGTAGCACCAACCCATTTGAGACCAAATCTGATGAGGAGGATGAAGAAGAAGAAAATACACTACAGGATCAAGCTGAGGATGATGACACGTTCGTGGCGGCCGATATGACCGATCGACTGACATTCCTGAAGCAGCGCTCGAGGCTGGGCATCGCCATAGACGAGGACGAGGCTGAGGCCTTTGAGCTCCAGCCACTCAGAGCCGATGAAGCTCTCAGAACACGTGAGTAGAACACATGACTGTAGTCCCTCTGCTAATACACTGAAAAATCATACAGGTAGGGACATCTACTAAAATCCAACAATCTTGGATTCACTGTAACCCTCTTAGTCTGTGCATTTGTCCACTCATTTTTTTTTTTTTTAGTGGCAACACTGAGGCAGCTCCTGATCAACCACATGTCCAGTCAGGAGGACACAGACAGAGATGGCGAAAGACGAGAGCAACAGGAAGATGTGGCGAGGACGGGCTCTCATCAGGGGTCAGAGGACAGCACTGCGATCAGCTCCACTGTTGAGAACGGCTCAGACAGGGGCGAGAACAGAGGGGAGAACGCACAGGAACTGCCCTCCGGAGACACAGGCTTCTTTGAGACATCTGAGGATTGTGGTGTGTTGTGGTGTTTTTTTGAAGTCATCAGGAAATGGAGGGGACTTCATTTTATGATAATGCCCAGCTGACTGCACATGATCCCGGTTAATACTTTAAGACTGTTACAAATGAAAGGATAAGTTCACTTCCCCATGTCTTTTCTTTCTTCAGTCGCAAAGAAATTCAGGTTTTTGAGGAAAACATTTCAGGATTTTTCTCTTCAGTGAGACCCAATGTGCTGAAGGTCTAAATTGCAGTTTCAATGCATCTTCTAATGGCTCTACACGAAATAAAAATGTATATACTTTTAAACCACAAATGCTCGTCTTGCACTAGCTCGAATTCACGCATTACATAGTCATGTTGGAATACGTAGGCGGAAGTACCGACCCAGTGTTTACAAAGCGAACATGCAAAGAAAGTCAAATGCCCTTTGCAAAAAAAAGGTAAAATGATGTCGGACGATTTTGAAGTTGGAGGAGAAAATGAGATGGAGTTTTTTGTCGTAGCCTAACCTTTTGAACCGGAGTACACAGATGAAGAACTAACCGTGTGTGACCTTTCCAACGTGATTATGTCATGTGTGAATTTGCGGACGAGCATCGCAGAGCTAGTGCAAGACGTATATACATTTAATTTTTTTGAAAATGACCAATCATTTCACTAGATAAGACCCTTATTCCTCGGCTGGGATTGTGTAGAGCCCTTTGATTTAATTTTTTCAGTTTGAACCTTCAGCCCTGTTGATCACCATTGAAGTCCATTATATGGAGAAAAATCTGGGAATGTTTTCCTCAAAAACCTAAATTTCTTTGCGACTGAAGAAAGAAAGACATGAACATCTTGGCTGTCATGGGGGTGAGTAAATTAATAGGTAAATGGACATAAAATGTTGATTTGATAAGATGAACAGAAAGCCCACAGAGTAAAACGAGAGACCTGAAAATAGCACAGCTGTGTAGGACATTGGTTGCCTGGGACAACCATCATGTAGGTGTCAGTAGGTACTTCTTTTGAATTATTAATTACGTAGGATAAATGTTTGTAGCATGAATGTAATCTGGACATACAACATGTGATGTACCAGCATCAGCTATTGCTTCATTGCCATTCACAAATTCTCTCCTGTGGCCTCATGAGATAGAAAAGTGTCCATTGGATGCACACTTTAGGGTCTCGCCAGTGGTAGAAGTGTATTCCGGGTACTTTTTGCCCACTATTGTATGAAGACTGCGAATTTGGACATACTTCTCTTTACACATAACATAAAATAAGTAGTACCTGATTGCAAGTCGCACAGGGTCAAAATTGCATTGTTGAGAGAAAAAAACATAGATAAGTTGTATCAGTGTGTAAGTCACATTTTATTATTACATTAAGAAGTCATTTAAAATATTGGTAAATAAAATAAAGAAACTGCGAAACAAACTGCCAGCATGGGGGAAGTGTGCTTTACAAATAATCTAGTGCTCATGTACCACAAATTTGTGCATGTTTTTCATGCTCAACATTAATTGCATTATATAAGTTGCTTTGAAATATGTCACAACACGTTTCAGATCATTTAAAAATATATATTCTGGAAAATACAGCCTATTTTCACCTACTTTATAGTAGGGAAGTATGCTTATTTGGATGAAGCCTACTTTTTACACTACATTTACATCTCAATTTCAATCTAGCCGCATCCTGTAAGCCTTCCTCTTGTTTTCTGTCAGTCTCAGCAGGCAGTTACATGGTGCTGGAGGTGTGTGGCGGCTCAGGGGAGAGCAGCACAGATGATGACGTGCAGGGCAGCAGCGGGGAGCCAGTGGCCGGGGGAGACTCAGGCATTGACTTGAAGAAGCTCCTGTCGTCCTCCTCTCAGAGCAGCGGAGGACCAAACCTCAACAGACGGATCATGACACACATACGTCTACTACAGGCCAACCTGCAGCATCTGAAGGTGACATGTCTGTCCCCAAAAACACCTGGTCACAGATAGACAAATATACAATGACCAAAAAGTATCTGAATGTATATAATGCATTAGGTTTGTTTATATAAAATCATGGTATAGTATCATTATATCCCCAATATAAATATTTACCTTGCAAGGGCCCCCTTTCCTAAAATATAAATTAATTTTTTTTTTTTTTTTTTTTAAATAACTGATTTAATGCAAGAACATTCATACCTTTGAAGGTGACTTTAGTGTCCAACTATATTAAAAACAAAATTGTCTTTTTTGTTTAAGTCCTTCATATCTGTTTACACAGACAAAAAACATACTAATACTCGAATCTGTTTGCAGGATACAGAAATCAAGTATAATCAGCTACGCCAAAGGCTATCAGAGGAAACAGCTACTGACACAGAGGAAAACAAAGGTACTGCAGTTTTAATTCTACCTTTTGTGGTTTGGTGTTGTGCTGCCCTAAAAGAGCTTTCATTCATAGTTCTCTTTCTCTTTCATCCTTCTCTCAGATAAAAGTTAGTGAAGCAGATCTCTCTTTCTGTTTATTGAGACGGGAGGAGACACAGAGACACTGGGCTGCTTCAGCCCTGCTCCTCCACAAACAATGCTCATGCATGGACAGAGACAGATCTGGAGTTTCTGTTCACGCTCACTGTACAGGACGACCCCAGTCACTCACTCCAAATCTCTGTCCATCTGCACACCAGCATGGACATGGTACACTGAGTAAGACTGCTATGTAAGGACGTTTCATCACCTCTCACTCCACCATCTGCATTCACAAAACAGCAAACCTCCGTCACTATCAAAACCAGGAGGGATGGAAAAGAAAACCACGAGGTTTGAAGTAAACTTAAGAGTGGATCTACAAAACTTCCCCATGTTGCATGACATTTCTTCATGAAGTTTGATGATGTTAGAGTTAATATTAACCAATGGCTACAGCATGAGTGGTCACATGACCTTTACTAAGGTAGCTCCACAGATCTTTGACCTTATTAGCATAATAATGACGAACAGATATTTACATAAACCGAATGCCTGACTTCCGTTTCGATACGGCGTGCGGTATATGTGATTCTACGATGTAGAAACCACGTCTGACAACATTGGTGAGTTGGGTGAAAAACTTCTGATTGAAGTCCTGTACCGCTAGAGCATGTGCGGAGAATATTAGCTAACACGTGAGCCTAAAATGAGACGTCTCAGAATGGAACTGGCAATGTTTGCTGACTGATGATGAAGGCTAAAACTAGTAAGGTAATGGGTCTGAGGATGGGCTGATGATTGTGGTGGTGTCTCTCCTCATTCCTCCTCTCTTAATAAACCACATTATTCGCTATTTAATGAAGCTACTGAAAGCGTTTTCTCTGGCTTGCGGCCACGGGAAAACCGGACCTTTCGTAATGTCATCGGGTCGAGCTGATGCGACACATTTAAGGCAGCTCGGCCCGATCCGTCTTTCGGATTTTCTTGGTTTTGAGAATGAAGTTAAATAGAAAGAAGCTTCAATGCAGGAACTTGATGAAGACCCTTAATGGTCCGTTTTAAATGTAATGTATTGTACAATTATGACCAACACTGCATCTCTTACAGAGACACTTTTCTTCTTTTGCGTTCTAAAGCGTTCAGTCATGTATTATTTTAACAGAAACTACTAAAATAAAGAAGAAAAATAAAAGACTGCAAGGTATCCTTTAATATTAATGTAATCTGTATTTTTATTATTCTGTCTAGACATTTGAGGTATTTTATTATATTATTGAACATTAATATGGTCTTGGCTTTCCATTGAGAACATGAAATAGTTCTAATAGACAAGATTCTATTAAATTTGAATGAACTGATGTATTGTTCAAAATGGAACGAAGATATTGCACATTATGTCTTCATTTTATCACATTTACCTTTTGAGGAGAGTGGGAAGAATATTTGGTTTTGGATTTATGACCAAAAAGGAAATTACACAACATCTGTAGCAAAATGTATTAAATAAACTGGAAATGCAAATGGTAATGTTCATTTCTTGTACAAAGCCTTCATAACGATTGTTTTGGAAATACACAAGTTGAAACAAACATATAATAACTCAAAACTGGTGTCAAATTGAAGCAAGTTTTTGCTTTTAAATAGTTCTCAATATGAGAAAACCAATATATACACCACCTTTCCCATACTGCCGGTATTTTTGGGGCATCCATTTCATAACTCTCCATTACTGAGGTCTTTTTGCTTCTTTGTTGCTTTCCCAACATCTTCCCTCTTCCTCTTTCCCCTAGTTTTTGCTTCCTCTTCTCTGAACTGGTGCCTGAGGGTGAACAAATTGTCAATAAGAACAAGAACTGAATGAACCTGCTAATGTGCAGTAGTTAGAGCTCACCTAGACTGCCAGCGCCTGCCACTATTCCACACACGTCCAAATGATGGCAGCCAGTTGGCGTCAGTATGTGAGCCGTGGTCAAAGTTTGCACCCACTCGGTTAGGCGGAAGCTTCTTGAGCTTCTCTTGCTCTTCTGTAATTCAAGGTTCTTTATTTGTAACATACACCGTTATATACGCAATACAACTTGCAATGAACAAAAACCTGGTTGACTACTTAAACTTGCTGTGTCTCTCCATATCACCGTATGCTCTTCTGTGTCATCCGTGCCACAAGGATGCGCTGTTTCTACATGTATTTAGTCTTTATTTGAAATAAAACTGTGCATGCATGGCACGGATGACACAGAAGGGCATAAGCAGCATACGGTGATATGGAGAGACACAGAGGTGACCGTTGACAAAGGAATTATTGAATAAAGTCATTATTTTTGTTTTCTTCGCATACAAAAATGTTCCCGACGCTTCATATAACCCAGATTGTACGTCTGATGGTAGATGGAGTATTCTGATGACGACTTTCATACCTTTTATGGACCTTGACACTGTTATTTATTTGGCAGTCTATGAGACAGTCACAGGCCTCCCGGTTTTCATCCGAAATATCTTAAATTGTGTTCTGAAGATGAACGAAGCTTTTACAGGTTTGAAACGACATGGGGGTAAGTGATTAATAACAAAATTTTTTTTTTGGGGTGTATTTTAAATTTTGTTTAAATGATTAGGAAGGTTTTTCTGGTAAGAGGTCCCACTTTATATTAAGTGGCCTTAACTACTATGTACTTTGATCAAAAAAATAAGTACAATGTACTTATTTTGTTCATATTGTATTGAAAAACACTTTTGCTGCTACTGAGGTGGGATACAGGAAAGGTTAGGAACAAGTTTGTGTAATTGAATTTTTTTTTTTTTTTTTTGGTGAATTATCCTTTTATGTGTTTAAAAAGCCATAAACAGAAGAATATCAATATGAGAGCGGAATACACACTGTGCTTGAGGAACTCCTGAAGTGAGGGGCCCATTTCCTGCTGTCCACTGCTTGAGGCTTCATCAGGCTCCTCAAGTAGCCACGGCGGTACAGCTCCTACATTTCAACACAATCTGCTCAGTATCTTCTCAAAGAATAAACCCAAACTAAGTCTATTTTACTCACCGGTATGAACATTTCCACTGCTGGTTGAGTCCTGCAAATAGGAGCAGCAAACCTAAATGATCCCTGACCTTGTTTATTAATCTAATCAATAATTGTTGCATATATTAATGTGATTGTTTATTTTTTTTATTAATATTTTTTGTATTTATTATATATATACACATACATAGATATATATATTTATAAATATACATACATACATATATATATATATAAATTGCAAAATAAATATTTTTTATAACATACATACATGCATACATATGTAAATATATGAAGATTACCTGGTAACCAATGAAAGTTAAGCTGAGTTCTGGTTCATTCCACTGGTTGTGTGTGCATTTCATAAGAGCGACTGTGAGAACTTCTCATCCAATCAGATTGGAATGGATTTATATAGAGAGAGGTATTGAAGCATTTTGATAGAGGAGTATTGGTGCAAGATAGCATCATAATATTTGCATTTTTTTTTACCTGGCTTCATGTTTACTGCTGTGCAGGTCCGCTTCAGCAGGTTGTACCAATTCTGGATCAGGCTAAGTTTGATTCAGGAAAGTCAACAGTAATGCTCCATGTCTTTTTAACATCATTTTCCCAGCAAAGGAAATTACTTTGATAATAACAAGGCATTTAAATAAAAAAGGCAAACTAGCAACAGAGTTTGAAAAAGTCACAAATAACATATCCTATTAATTTGTTCCTGAGTACTGAGATATGGATACGCTTGGAGCATCCCAGGAAAACAAACCTCTAATAATGACTGAAGGACCTCCAGTCTGTGCTGCTCCTGGGATCGGATCGCTGCAGCTTGCTGAGGATGAAAGAAGAGAAGAAACGTTCAGATATGGTAAAAACCAACAACCATTACCACCGAAAGTACCTGTAAAACGTCTTTACCTGTTTAATAAGCACGTCCTCTTTTTCCTCAAACTGTTCCAGAGCCTTGGAAACCTCAGACTTGAACTTCAAAAAAATAAATAAATAAAAAGACATTTTTTATTTCTTTCTTTGTAGAACATCTGCAAACTTTTACAGTGATGGTATCAGTGTACTAACGTACTGCTATTATGAACACACCCTTGTCCCCGAACACAAATAAGCAAGCAATAACCTCTCAGTTTCCTCTTCTGTTATGATAAACTTGTCTCGCAGTTTGGGCTCTGCTTTATTGTCCCACCAGAACTTGTGCGTGTTTGTCCGGTGCTCTGGGCTGAAATGAGAAGCACTGAGTGAATGACCTGCAAGCTCCACATGTGTTTCTCACGGGTTCTGATGTGTGATCTCACGTGCTCATGTGCTCCAGCAGTCCTCCGTACAGCACACTGATGTTACTGTCAGTCACGTGCTTCTGCACCTCCAGCGCGCAGCAGTAACACCAGAACTTCTCCTCGTGATGGGGACTGTATTTCTCCACCTGAGGATTTTTAATGGTCCGCCGCGCTTCTCTGACCTGTTATAACATGCAGAAATGTTATTACACATGCAGATGCAGAGCAACAAATACATTTATTACTGTTCATGGCACCAAACAATATTTTGACACTCAAGTCACACTTAATATCAATGAATCATATATATATATATATATATATATATATATATATATATATATATATATATATACATATATATATATATATATATATGACATTTTGTGGTTGTCAACCATCAGCTGACACAGTTCATAGTTTGAAGTATACCTGATCTGACTTAATACAGCCACTAAATTTTTTTTAACCAGGAAAAATCTGAGACTAAGAAAAAAAGAATAATTAATAAGCTTATTATTATTTTTTTTATACAAAAAATATATAAAAAAAAAAAATGTGAGATTTTAAAAACATTTACAGGTCATTGATCCTCCAATTCTCACTTTGACACCACTTGATTAAAATGAACTGCAGAAAAAAAAATGCTTACTTTATTTCATGTTTTATTATTTTATGCGTAAACCAGTAAAGTGTAATCATTGTGTGCCCAAATCGTATTTGGAGCCACTGTGGCAGGATCTTCAGCTAACGTTAGTTGTCTTGTTAGCACGCTTACCTTTTCCGTGAATTTGACGAGAATTACTTTAAGTTTGCTCTGGTGGCTTTTCCCATAAATGTGTCCTTTTCCAGAAAAATCAGTTTTTCTGCAGATAGAGCAATAAAACGCGCCCATTTGGCTGTTTTGGGTTTGTTTCTTTAGCGAATGCTACAAGCGTGATGTTGTCCAAACTGTTTTTATACAGTCTGTGGTCCAAACCTTGTGACGTTTTGTGATTTCAAAAATGCAGTAGCGCCCTCTTGTGTTTAGGATGATTTTCTCCTCACAAAAATATTAAGCATGCTTGATTTCTGAAGGACCATATGACGCTGGAGACTGGAGTAATGATGCTAAAAATTCAGCTTTGTCATCACAGGAGTAAATTACATTTTAGGATATATTTAAATAGAAAACTGTTTGTTTCTTTTCCTTTCTTTTTTTTTTTTTTTTTTTTTTTTTTTTTTTTTGCATTGCACTGCAATAATTTCACAATAATTTTTTAACCAAATTCAATTGACGGTAAAGCAGTATGAATTTGCAATCGATTTGTCTGGAAAAGTGTTACATATTATATAAATAAAATTTGACTAATACATACTTTTTCTATCAAAAAAAACAAAAAAAAAACAAGTGACACTTAAATCCCATTGGATTTCAATGAATAAAACATTCAGTTTGAAAATTATTTATTTATATACATTTTATAATTTAAGAACAAACTTATGTGACAACAGTCAATGGAAACTGAGGACTGGATTCAAAATCACACCAAAAATCCATATAAAAACCTGAAGTTTCAGTCTGATCCAGTTTGCATGAAGTTCATCACATAGGATGGTGTCCTGCATCAGTGAGATCCCGGACAGTCTGTGGCTCCAGATGCTCCGAAACATAATATCCCAGAGGTTCTCAGGTCTGGGGAACATGAGGGCCAGTCTATGGCATCAGTGCATTGGTCATAAAAACTGCCTTCACACTCTAGCCTCATGAGGTCAGGCATTATTGTGCTCAAGGAGGAACCCAGAGCACACTGCTCCAGCATAAGATCTGATAGCAGCTCTGAGGATTTCATCCCGGTACATATCAGCAGTAAGGGAACCATTGCCTAACACATGGAGGTCTGTGTGACCCTCAAGAATAGACGTGCCAATTCTGGTGCTCTCTGGCAAATGCCAACCGAGCTGCATGGTGCCGAGCTGTGAGCCCAGGTCCCACTAGAAGACGTGAGGCCCTCACTTCACCCTCATGATGTCAGTTTCTGACAGTTTGGTCAGAAACATTCACACCAGTAGCCTGCCGGAGGTCATTTGGTAGTGCTCTGGCCTCCTCCATGCTCTTGAAACTGTGCTGGGAGACACACCAAACCTCCTTGGAGGTTGACACATGGATGTGCCATCCCGGAGGAGCTGGACTACCTGTGCAACCTGATTGGGTTCCAGGTACTGCCTCATGCTACAGACAGCGACAAGGACCCTTACAAAACTAAAACAGTTGTGTATGGCCACCACCCTTAAAATCATTCCCTAATTGGAGGTTGTCTTGCTGTTGCCTCTCCAGTGCACCTGTTGTCACTTTCATTTGAACCAAAACAGGTTAAACTGATTCATTTAAATGACTTGGTGTGTGTGTGTATATACAGTATATAATAATATTACATAGATTTAAGGCATTCATTTTTTTTTAGTTTATTTTAGGCACAATGTGTCATTGAAAAAAAAAATGACAGACACACAAAAAGAAAAAAATGACACCATAATAATAGTAATAACAAATAGTGCTAACATTCACACGTTCATAAAGCAAAATCAGTCACAGCACTTCCAGATGTCCAGTCTGATGATGTCATATGCTTGGGGTCAAAGCCGGATTACAGCTCTACCAGCTCTTGAATCATATCTGTAACAGACACAAATGAGAGTGAAATCAGTTTACTTCAGCACTCAGTCCCTTTTAGATCCAAGTCCTCACCTGGATAGTTCATGCTCCTTTTCAGCATTCTGAAAGAATCTCCCGTGAGTGTATTATTCTCATCTCTCAGTCTCTGTCGGCCATCTAGGGTGAGATTCCACAGACACGACTTCCTCTTGCCATCCCCAGACACCTGCTGCGGGGTCTTTTTAAAACTGTTGCTGAAACAGAGATTATGGTGGATTGTGTTTTTCCACCCATCTGGAGCTGTAAGGAAAAAGGGGAAGTGCTCTCTAGAAAGACCGAAAAGAAAAGTGACGTGACATTCAGCCATTTTAAAACTGTTGCTGAAACAGGTGCTCTAGAAAGACCGAAGTTGCAACACAGAAAGTGGAACTGAGAACAACCCGGGAGCAATGGGCAGCCATTTTTTCATGCATTTGGTGGGTTGTGTGTCAAGGGTGTGTGTGAAGGTGGAGAGAGACTGTACATGCACTCCCCCCCACCCACAATTAAGAGAGAGAGAGAGACTGTGTGATTGAGTGAAAGAGAGACCTCCCCCACGGAGGATGAGAAACAAAGTTTCATGAGCTGGGTGTGTGTGGTATATAAGAGAAAAAGAAGTGTCAGCCTTCAAGAGAGACAAAGGATGAGTGAAGCTGGGAAAAATATATATGTCTTTATGGACAGCTTTGGTCCCTTAGGAAGCCTTTAACATCCATGTAATCTTTCCACTGCACAAATGGTTCTTTATCGTGAAAAGAAAAAAAAAAGAAAAAAAAAATTGGGGGTGAAAAATGGTTCTTTTAGGAACTGTTCACTAAAAGGTTCTTTGGAGAACCAAAATTGCTTTATGACATTATTGAAAAATTAACTGTTTGGAACTTTTATTTTTAAGAGTGTACTGTCAGAGTTTGTTCTTATCTTTAAGTATATGAAAGAGACCTGGTGAAGTTATAGATCTGTTGTACGTTGAGACTGCCGTTACGGCTGCTGCTGAGCGCCATGGCGATGAGGATGCAGGAGTTAACAGGAGGCCAAGGCCATCCGCCGTTCTTCAGGTCGAGACTGTCCTGCAGTGCTCTCTGAAGCATTCTGTTCTGTGTCAGACCCAGTTTGTGAGTAGATGCTTTGGGTGTCCTCCACTTCCGCACACCCTTTACCTTACGACAAACAGGCACATCCACAGAGGAAGCGTCCTCTTCATCTGTGAACTGGGATAAGGTGCTAGGTCAGCTACATTAGATATCATCTTATTCTAATAATCTTTCCCCCAATTTTATTTTTTTATGTGGCATTCTCCAGACATTGATCTCTCAGGTTTGCATGACATAGTGCAAGTATGCAATGCTGCTTTACTCATACCTGATACTCACTAGAGAGGGAGGTTTCGTGCATTGACTCATTCAGACAGGTCTCTGCAGGCAGTATTGCTGGGCGCAAACTCTGTTCCAGAACAGGTGTGGTGGTTCTTGGCAGCGCTGACTGCGGTGTCGGTTTTTGGGGTGTTGGGGCTCTGGGGTAATTACTAGGGTACTTTATGGGGCAGGCTAAACTGGGATTCACCATCAGCCACAGATTAGGTTGTATTCCAGGCTCTTTAAAAGACAGAAACAATTAAGTTTGAAGCCTACAGTGACAAGAAACGTTGTTAAATCTTAAAGAAACATGCACACGATTCCTATCAGAATCTTTTATAATTGGAAACCAATCAGAAAGGACCCACAAATAAGAATTATCAGATAATAAAGTATACATTTTTTCAGGATCATCTAGAATTACTACATACATTTTGTACTATTTAGCAGTAATCCTACCTTTAAAGGAATAATCACACAAGGAGCTATTTTCCTTATTTTGCAATGCAGAAGTAAGCCAATGTGTGAGATAAAAGTGCAGTAAACTAAAAATATTAGTAACAATGCAATAATGTTCATTAACTACTTTAGTTAGCATGAGCTAAGAATGAACAGTACTTCTACAGCATTTATTAATCAGTTAATGTTAATTTCAACATTTATTAATGCATTATTAAAATCAAAAGTTGTGGTTGTTAACACTGTGAATTAGCATGAACAATGAATGACTGTATTTCCATTAACATTAACAAAGGTTAATAAATACTGTAATAGATATACTGTTCATGGTTCGTTCATGTTAGTTAATGCATTATGGACAAATGGAACCTTATTGTGAAGTGTTACCAAAATATTTGTCCTACAAAACAAGTCTGTTTATAAATATGATGATACACATCAAGCATAATAAATGACTGACTCAAGTTACAAATGGATGAAACCACCTTAATGTAAAAAAAAAAAAAAGGATGAGTAAAAAAATTTTGAAAGATTTTCTTCTTTGGTTATATTATATATATATATATATATATATATAGGTTATATTATATATATATATATAGGCTGAGCCGCATTCAAAGTTGTTGTAAATTACAAACATACACCTTTGTTTACATTTGTGTGTTGTGGCAACCACTTTGTTGCAACCACTACTGATTTTGAGTAACGACATTATTTGGTTGAAGAATACTGTTTTTATTAATATCATTACACTTTATTTGCTCTGTTTTATTTTGTGAAACCTATGGAATAAACATTTTATAAAACCAATAAACCCTGTGAAGCCATGGTTTACAGTGAATTTATAACAGCTAAGGGGGTTTTAGTCACTCTGCTTCCCGTTGTGCCAAACAATGCCCCTTAGCTATTATAAATTCACTGTAAACCACGGCTTCTTAGGGCTTATTGCTTTAATATAATATAATATTATATTATATATATATATATATATGTATGTATGTCTGAGTGTGTGTGTAATTATTCTGTCATCTATAAATACAAATTAATTTGTATAGGCCTACATGTAAATTATCCAACATTTTCAGAAATATATTAAATTTTTCATAATAATTTTTTTTTCCACAAGTAAATATGTATTTTTTTATTTCTCATAAATAACATTCATTTTTTACATTTTTAATAAATGTATTTATTTTTCACAACTAACGTTTATTTTTAATTATTATCATCATCATCATCATCATTATTATTATTATTATTATTCAACTAGCCCAAATAAATGCATGCACGTAGGCTATATGTATATATGTCTTTGTTTGTTTGGGGGTCTCTGACAGTAAACAGTGAAAACCTCTGATCTAAGGAGATTTGTGTTGTTGTCAGGAGGAGGCTGTAGTGTTGGATGAACACACCTCTGTTGCTGAGGGGCAGCTGGTAGCTCCTCTGTGCTGCTGCTGCTGCTGGTAATGATCTTCTGGAGTGCCACTGTGCCAGACACTGCTCAGTCCGCTTATCATCTGCCAAACCATGACACATCAGCCATACTGAAAAACACCCCTGTTTCGCGTATTCGGGTCAGATCACTCACTGAATTCTTTTACCGTGGTAAAACTGATCAGTCGTCGTCGATAAGTTTATTTCCTCATTCATGTCCCAGTCATGTAAACTGTTGATTAAATGAAGGTCGAGAAATCTGCTTTTGGAGTGAATCTGTAAATACATTTCGTCGCCTAGGCCTATGCAAGAACAGCTAGCAAACGCTTGTAAACAAAACTCATAACCCCTTTATCGAAGAAATGGCGTGGTATAAGTAAAGAAGACAAACTGTGGCGATATCGTTCATCTGCTGTAACAGGTGGAAATCATTACACTCCATTATTAGCACTCAAAGGTTTTCATTGACCAGTCATGCTAATTGTATTATTTTTGTGCGTATTCATTCATTCATTCATTCATTCATTCATTCATTCATTCATTCATTCAGTCTGTCCATATGCAGATACATTTTAACTATAATTATGCTGTTTAACATTCCTTTCTGGGTTTATTGTCCAAGACAAAATAAGTTAGGCTGACTTAATGAAACCCATGTTCACTTTTTTTGGGACAACATGCCCCGCTATGTATCTCTTCTGTTTAATGAGTAGAATAGCTTAGAATATCTTTATTTCAGATATCAAATGCTACCTAAAATTCCAAATAAAAAATAAATAAAATAAATCAACAAATAATATAAAATATAAACATTTGTTTGGCTACAACAACAACTACCTGTATAGAATCTGTTTGTTGAAAAAAAAAACATGAAATATATTTTAGGAACAGGATTTATTTGAAATGCCGTACACCGTCACAATTTTGTGAAATTCAGTTTGAAATAATTGATAAATATATACATTTGTGTAATTCTCTGTTACATAAGGCACACAGATATTGGATTAGACTTAAATCGAAAAGAAAGTGATCTCTCAAAGTTATCTAAAATGTGTCTATATTATAATTTTTTTTTTTTTTTTTTAATTAAGCAGACATCATGTGTAGTGTTGAAGTGCAGTCTAGCCGGAAAAGAGGAAGCTAATAATGAGACCAATGAGGAGGGCCACCATAGCCACAGACAGAATGACGGTGATGACCACCATGGCTCCACTGCGTGCTGGAAGACCACTGTCTATCTGTTGGTAATCAATGACTACGAAGAAAGACAAGATATATTACAACCAAATAGGCCTACATCATATATTTCAAGAAGCTCATTTGAAATTACTGTATTTTTTTTCTGTATATACCGTTGGTAGTCGTCGTAGTCAGGTTTGCACTTGTATCATTTACGCCTGCAATTTTGTACTGCATGCTGAAAGAGAAAGACAGTTAAGATTGTTGTTTAGCCTTGGTTTAGATGGTCACACACACACACACACACACACACACACACACACACACACACACACACAGAGAGAGAGAGAGACCTTAGACATTATAGTGAAGAACTCCCATGGATTAAGGTATTTCCTATAGTGTGTAGCTACACCATATCCCTAAAAACCTCACACAAACCTGACATTTAAATTTAAAGCTGATGCATGACACAAATCTGTACACACTCACACACATGCATGCAAACATATACACTTACTTGTATGTTGTTCCATTTTTTAGGTTTTTCAGAAGGAACCCGGGCAAACTGACAGGACAAGATGGAACGATGAAACTCTCTGTTTCTGCAGGACACATGTCACAATGCTTAACATTTAAACAATGTCACATGAGCCACATTCAGGATGAAAGTGATGCATACTGTTTTCATTGGACGGCAGTTCTGTGTACAGCAGTTCAGCGGAGCTGTCTCCATAAAGGCTGCAGTTTGGCAGACTCAGCAGAAAAGAGTTTGGGAATTTACTCGCCAGCACACCATCTATTTTAGGATCCAGCAATCTAATTTCTATTTCTAAGAAGAAAATAATTATTAACACCTTAGAATAAAATGTGTTTTAAAACAATTAATTACTAACAACGAATATTATGCAACAGTAGCTTGAAGTAGTAATGTGAAATCATAAAAATATTGTTTTTACCTGCGAAGTTTAGGGGGCACAACATCCCCAGGACGAAGAGAACAGCCAGCATATTGTCCTGAAGAGTCCAGGTGTGTGTGCAACTCAGAATGCTCTGGATAAAACTGAGGGATGGGGAATAACAGTACAGCTAAAACCGGACGAGCAGGACAAAACGGCAAGATTGAGCCAATCAGTGGGGACAGAGAACAGGTTTGTCCAGGTGTGTATAAAATAACAGCCCTTCCCTGCGTTACACCTTCAATCTGTATGCATGTTTTAACTGACACGCTAAATCCTTTATTATATTAAGACTAGCTGAGGGACAATGACTAACTAACGTTTTATGCTGTATTATGATCAAGTAACACCTGTTTCTGGAACAAGCAGGATAGTCACTCGTAACTTTACCAAACCCGTATGACCTCATGTGGAACATAAAATGAGAAATTTTCAAACTTTAAAAAAAAAAAAACACAGGTGCCATCAAAGTGGTCCATACAGCTAATGCACTATATTCCACATCTTCTGAAGTCAAAGCATAGCAAAACAGATCAAAATATTTATATGGTACATCTTCTCGTGAATTCAGAATTGATTATTAAGAATATATAGACTAATCTCTCTATTCCTATTATGCTTTAGTAGGCCTGAAGTTATACTTTGTCATTTGTCGTTGTCATTTTTTGTATTTATTACTATCAGTATCATTTATGAAGCGTCCCTTCATGATAACTGTGAATATTTACTCTTAGGTTACATCTGACGTAGGGGTGGGCGATATGGAAAAAATATTATATCACGATTCATGATTTTATCATGGTTTTGGTTATGGTTTTACAATTTTGCAAGTTGTCTTAGCATTACAGCCAAACTAATTTCCCTATTATAAAGACAAAGCCTTTCAAGGTAACAAAAAAAGAAAAAAAGATTGGCAGATATTTAGGCCAAAGAGGGTGAAGAAAAAATCTTTGGTTCTTATTTTGATACACATTACTACTACACATAATTATCTACAAATAAAACAAGCAGTGCTTTATTTTCAGGTACAATAGGTGTATTTAGCAGGAGCATTCAAGAAACTGAATGAACAAATATAAACTGATTCCTAAAGCAACTGTATAAAATTTCTTCAGGTGTATGCGGGAAAAAAAATCATCATATCGCACACCCCTAATCTGACGGATTTATGTTTTGTCTAAAGATCATGTTAATTTACCAATTATTATTATTTATTTATTTTTGGTTTTGTTTGTTTGTTTTTTACTCAGGTGAAGTCATTGACTTTTGGAGGTGTTACCATCATGCCATTTTATTAAAAAATAGTGTTAAAAGTCGAAATTGTGATGAAAAGTAGAAATTATATAGGTGCATCTCAATAAATTAGTATTTAATTAATACATTTATTTCAGTAATTCAACTCAAATTGTGAAACTCGTGTATTAAATAAATTCAATGCACACAGACTGAAGTAGTTTAAGTCTTTGGTTCTTTTAATTGTGAAGATTTTGGCTCACATTTAACAAAGACCCACCAATTCTAATTTATTGAGATGCACCTATATAATTGGAAAAATTAAAGGTACTAATCATTTATGACAAAAAGTTTAAATCTGTAATTATTTTGTATTTATTATTTTTATTTCATAATTATACCTTGTATTTCATAATTTCTACTACCTTCTCATAATTATAAATGTTATTTCATAAATATGATTGACCAAAGCATATAGTGAACACTGTCAAAATTCTCATTATGTATTAAACAATCACAAAGCTCACTGCACCGTGCTCATAAGTCCATAACTGTGCTCAAAAGCATTGTGAGCACAAGGTATTAACCGGAAAGTGTGCACTGCATTAGGGTTGAAAAGTATAAAAAAACTGAGACTGATGTAAGTGCAAATTTTAATAAGTCAAACAGTGAAACTGAAATATACAAGTGTTATTCAATTTTTTTTTTTTTTTTTTTTTTTTTAAAGCAAAGAACAACCAAACAAACAATAACTAGATATTATTAATCATACATAAAAGCTAAAATATGAAACTCAAGGAACTTCAAATGCTTTGGACAATGTTGCATAAAAATAGTGTGAAATGCACATATTCCGCACCAGGCATATAAAAATGTTTTCCCTGCCAGAAATCCTTATAAATGTTCAGAAACACAAAACTAGGTGTGTGCCAAAAATAAATGTAAACTGTATTGACCAATCTGCTAAATGTTGCCTCAGCTTTACTGCACATATCAGAGCCAGCTGTTCCGGTCTTGACCTTGAGCAGAGCCAATAACGCTCAAGCGTATGAAACTTTATCATAAAAGTATCCTGCTACTTCATTTAAAACAACAGTGAAGAAAAGTTTCTAATAAAGCAATATGTAAACAAGATACTCAAAAATCAGTGGTCTTGTTTTGGGTTACGTGCAGTTTTTCACATCAACGTTATCAATAAACAAAAAGCCAGATTTGAGCCTTCATCTGCAACAAAATTGGCACAGAGATTTTACACGGAAAGTGAAATAAGGTTTCATGCACATTAAAAGCTCTGCTGAAAATGCTGAACATGCCTGTCATGTTCTTTGTAGCAAGATTGCATATTTAAACAATGTGCCACTGTATATTAATGCTTTTTCCCTTCGGTAATTAGCAGTGAAGCTCTATTCAAAACCCTGAAGCAGAACAGTGCCGTCTCATTTAGTGCTGGTTGTAAACATTACAGAATGACTATTTCTCTCTGGTCTGGTAAGTCATGCAGGGAAGCTGTTGCCTTCAGAGGGGCTCAGTGATGATATGATGTGGTGTTCCAGCGATACCAGGATCTGAGGAAGAGTCAAATTCATCATTTTGTAAATTATTCTGCTTCTCTAGTTAGTTTAACTTAAGATGGGTGTGCATGTGAAGTAACATGCTGTGGGTTTACCCTGTGGTGTTGAACGTCTGGCTGACCCCCTGTGAGGTCAGTGGACTGGATGCAGTGGACAGAGTGCTGGGGGAGGAGCCTCGACTGGGGCTGCTGGGGGAGGAGCTTGATGACACTGCAAGAACAACACAACAATCAAATTTATTTATATCGTACTATTCACAATACATAGAATTTCAAAGCAGCTTTATAGAACATCATACTGTTATGTTTGTAATGCCTACTGTTATGTTTGTAATGCCCTAGTGCTCAAAAGTTTGATTCTCAAAAAGTATTAATGGAAATATAATTGGATATTACAGGTGAAAAACATTATAAATCCCCCAACATGAAATTTTCCTACAATGGCAGTAGTGTGGATTGTCAAGGCTTAAGATTATTTGTTGAGGGCTCACCAGCTCAATACTTACCACCTCCAGTGAGCGGACTGAATGAGCAGGAAATGAACCAGATTAGTGGGAGATTGGGTGGAGAACATGTTTATGGAAAACAAACATCCCTTCAACCACAAACCTTCCATAACACACTCAGTTTGGGGACGATGATAATGTTATAAACATGCTAGGAGGATAAATTATTAATTGAAGATTTATTATATTGTGGCTACTAGTTTATCTCATCAAGTAGAGATAAAAAAAAAAAAAGCATGAAAGACACTACACAAAAATCGAGAAAAACTGTAATATTGTGAAATATTACAATTAAAATTAAGTCCTCGTGACCCCAAACCTTTGACCAATATAATATTAATATAATGTTTAGGACTGTTCTCTAGTGGAAAATATTGGCAAAAATGTTTTATTGAATAAATTTCAACTTTCCTTAAAAACTTCCTGGCTGAAACAAGTAGATGTGTTCTGTGTGGCTCTATCCACATTGAACCAGAGATTATCAGTAACACGACGTGATAAACACCATTTAGGTTGTACTGTTATGACGGTGTCACATGTGCATTATTGATCATGTTCTCTCTCTAATTTTCTCTGAACTGGATTAAGGTATTCAATGAATCATTACTAGAGAAAACAGTCAGAGACCGGGTCAATAATGCTTGCTCAGACTCACCAGACGAGGGTTGTAGTTGTGAGACTTTATGGGTGAACTGGAGATGGGGCAGTATATCCGCTTCTCTTTTTGCCGCCGGTTGCAGAACCAAACCCGCACTACTTCCTTCTCCATGGATAGCTGCTCTGAGATGATCGTGATCTCTTCAGAGTTGGGTTTTGGGTTCTGTATGGGGTAGAAAGTGTGTTTATGTATCACAGCCTGCAGGGGGCACTTAAATAAAAGCAATGCGCTTTGTTTTTTCTTTGTTTAATATAATATTAATTAATGAATGAAAATTACTAAAATGTGAACTAAAATTAAAATGAAAGCAGAAAATGTAATTATAAAACCTAATTTAAAATAGTAATACAAATATGACAGTATCTCAGTGATACTAAAATACCACAGACTCACATCTAAAAAGCGTTTCTCTAGTGTGAGTTTGATGTTTGTTTCAATGCTTGTTCTCTTTTTCCTCTTCCTCCCATAACCCTCCATAAGGGGTGGTAAGGTGGTGGGGCTGGTCATGGAGTCGGATGGTGAGTTCTCTGATGAGAGGGAAGGGAAGGTTTAATGTAGTCCAGTCCTCAAAACAAAGGCCTGCTGACGCTTACAGAGAAAACGTTAGTCAGTTCTGTCCACAAGAGGGCAGCAGCACATACCTGCGTCACTCAGCCACTTCTCCAGCAAGGGCTTGAGCTTGCACATGTTTTTGAAGCTAAGATTGAGAGCCTCAAAGCGTGAGATTGTAGTCTGACTAAAGTCATTTCCATACAGCTTTCCCATGGCCAGACCCACGTCACCCTGCAGCCACAACACACGAGAGTTTGAGAACTGGATCAGGTCCACAACAGAGTTGAGCAACTTTAAGTATTACAAAAGTTTAAATAAAGACCCACAGACATTTGAAATGACAGGAAAAGTGTTATAATAATAATAATAAAAAAAATAATAATAATATATATATATATATATAAAAAAAAAATATATATATATATATATATATATATATATATATATATATGTATATGTAAGAAAGTTCTGGTAATACAAGGTAACTACACGGGGTAGGGTTAGGTTTAGGGGCAGGTTCAGGTTTAGTACCTAGTTATTACATAGTTATTGTAATTACTATAATAAGTACATAGTATGTACATGAGGAACAGGACTGTAAAATAAAGTACTATAGAATGAACAATAC
This sequence comes from Cyprinus carpio, assembly GCF_018340385.1. NCBI lineage: Eukaryota > Metazoa > Chordata > Actinopteri > Cypriniformes > Cyprinidae > Cyprinus > Cyprinus carpio. Next base: position 33,432,606 of record NC_056576.1, read on the forward strand.
TTCTAGAGCATTTATTAATCTTAGTTAATGTTAATTTCCACATTTACTAATGCATTAAAATGAAAAGTTGTGCTTGTTAACATTAGTTAATGCACTGTGAACTAACAATGAAGGACTGTATTTTCATTAACTAACATTAACAAAGATGAATAAATACTGTAATGTACAGTATTGTTCATTGTTTGTTAACACATTAACAAATGGAACTTTATTGTAAAGTGTATTTAATGTATTTAAATGAAAATGTCCTACAGACTGGAAAATACATATTTCTTACTTCTTGTGTTGTTGTGAAAAATTAAATGCCTTAAAAAACTTACAGTGGTTATATGAATTTATGTTTTATTTGTTTCATTTCTAAAATTCAAATATGAGTTACAATTCTGCATCACATTTACTGCTTGACATTCAGTTCAAATTCAGGAACTGAATCAGAATTTAAAATGCATTCTCAATTCTGTTCTGCTGCTGATAATATTTATAACTTAGTCTGTTTTCAAATAGAGATGTATGAATAAAGTGAATAATAAATGAAAAGATGTTCATATAAATGGGAAATCGATATTATTATTAAAGAGATAAAGATTCTTGATTAAAATTGAAATAAAAAAACTATAAAATATACAGCTAAAACATGCAGGAAGTCTGACCTGAGTAAAGCCTAGTTTGATGCGTCTCTGTTTGAAGGCTTTAGCAAACTGCTCGAGTTCCTCCAGGTCACTGGGTTCATCTTGTGGTGACCCCACATGTTTAGGCACCTGTAAGTGAGACATATCCAGGTGTCCATCCATAGACGAGCCGGCCAGACCTGACCTGCCCATTGCTTATGAGAAAATCAAAACTATTAGAGTCTAGGCAATCAGTTGTTAACATTTCTGTTTGCTTACATGCTATTTGTTTTATTGTCTGATTCTTTATTTTTGTTCTTTTTATTAATGCCCTTCTTTTCTTATGCCCTTAAAGAAGTAACTTGGTGTTATGCATTATGATAATATGTCAATATGGCGATACCATGTTTTTTTCACACTACAATGATGGAAATTCATTCAAGTACCAAGTACATAAATACCATGGTAGGTGAATATAATAACCAAATAGTCACACTGTATACACTACCAGTAAAGGGTTTGTCCAAATGTATATTTCTCATGATCTTCAAAATCTTGAAAAAAAAAACTTACTTGAAATAAAATTAATTTTAACTAAAATAAAGTAAAATCTAAAAAAATAAAATAAAACTTATTTAGATTCATCTAATTGCCAAAGCAAAATTAATTTTTTTCATTTAGTTTAATTTCATACACTAAAATATCTAAAACTGAAATAAAAAATAAACTGTACAGACATAAAAAAAGAAACTAAAAAAGGACAAAAACACTAAATTACTAAAGCTTTTAAATTAAAATGCAAACAGAAAAAAAGTAATAGTACCTTAATAAAATATAAAAATAAAATAAAAACCTTAATAAAAATTGGGTGACAAATGAAAGATAGTTTTGATTTATTATCCTCATACTTGTATCCGTGATATTTCATAGTGTTGACTTTACTGTTATAAAAAAAAAAGAATGAATGAAAAGTTTTTTTTTTTTTTTACACTTTTAGTTTTATTTATTTATTTGCGATTTAAAAAGTAATCTAACATTGTGATGGCTATGATGTACCTGAGGTGTGAGTGCGAGACCAGGCTGGTGCGGCAGGAGTCCTGTCTGGGACTGGGAGGGCAAGGAAAGCAGATTGGGCTGCAGCAGTGCTGTAGAAAACAGTATTTAAATATGCATGTACTGTAGGTACATCAGACAAAAAGAATGTTCTCATTGATGCACATGATGAACAGCATTACTATAATATAACCCTGTACATCCACTGACCTTGGTGTCCTGATTGGGCCTGTGAGAGGAGAAATGATGAAGGAGAGGATAGGTGAGATCCAGACATCAGGACGAGCTGGGGCAGGGGGTGCAGGGAGGGCAGCTCCTAAAGAAACACCAATCATCTGCCATTGCTTGTTTCATCTTTTACCACAGTCCCACTTTGTGTTAACTTTAGAGGACTGAATCCCACAAAAACATGCTCAGGTCACATTTCATCATGAACAAAAACAAAAAAGAAAGAAGGAAGAAAACATTTTGCATAAAGTCTATTAAGATGGTTTGCATTATGACATTATTTTCAAGACAGTTAAGCACATTTCCCCCAAAATCTCATTACCCTAATGCTTTTTGCTTTTGTTTTTAATTTACATTATTCTTAATTGTGATATGTACTAGATTCTATTTTGCTGTATTAAAACAATTTATTTAAATAATTCATTTAAATCATTATAAATAAAAGATCAAATAAATATTTAATTTCATATATTAACTTCATAAACACTTGAACAATTAAATAATCTTTAATATATCACATTTGTCCTCATGAATACTTGAATAATAAAATACACACTTAATATGTAATTTTTAAATTAGAATATCTTTTACCGTATTATTATTATTATTTAAATCATTCTAAATTAAAAACAGTTAACAAATACTACAAAGTTTTGTAAATGCTTGAATAATAATATAAACAAATATTTAATAAATTGCTTTTTTCTCATAAATACTTGAATAACAGAATACTTAATTAACATATTTTTATTCAAATTGAAATTTAATTGCATTAGATTATATTTTAGTGTATTAAAACAATTTATTCAAATAATTTTACATTAAAGACAGTTAACAAATACTACCGAGTTTTATAAATACTTGAATAATAAAATAAATGTTTCTCATTAAACTTAGTTAGTTAATAAAATAAATACATTTTAAAATATCACTTTTTTCTCAGAAATGAATACATTTAAAAATTAAAATCTGTTGGTTAGCTATTATTATGAAAAGTACTGTTACAGTGTCAAAAAGCCTAGAGATCCTCAAAATAGGCTTAATTTTCCGTCTTTGTTTAATGTGAATAATATGACCCGAACATGCACTGATTCCCTGTGACTGAGCTGATGAGGACGTACCCCAGTGAGATGGCCTCCAGGCACCGGTGATCCCTGAGTTAAGTGGCATGTCTTGTGGGACGATCCAGAATGAGGTGAATCATTCAGGTTCTCAGTCTTGATCTGTACATGAAACAAAGGCTTTTACACAACAAACCTGGTGAACATTTTAAGATTGTGTTTTGGTCCTCAGGCAAGTGTGTGTTTGTGTGTGTGTGTGTGTGTGTGTGTGTATGCATGCGCTCTTTGTGTGTACTCAGAGACCAGTAAGGCTGCAGGACTCGTTCTGCAGGAGAGGGCCTTTAACAAACATCTCTTCCCTTCCCGCAGGCACAGTATGCAAATGTCCTTACAAGCCTGAAGCTAGTTCCTGTGCATGAAACTTTTTACTGTCCTTAACACTAGATCATATGACAGACTGATCTGATGAACTAATGAAGCTTATTCATTATGACTCAAATGTCTCACGTACTGTAACACTAGAAAACTTTTGGCATCTTTCGAGCTGTTTACCCTTGAACTCTCGAGTTTCTCTTCATAAGAGGAGCAATGAACTGCTCTGAATACCAAACCAGTAGATGATGAATATTAAGTAAAACATTGTTTATACTCACTTGTCTGGTGAAGCCGTTTTGTTCGATGTCTGTAAAATGAAAAGATAATCACTTTTAGCATCAAACTGAGAGTTATGCATTAACATCCAAGCTGCCTCCCACCGGATCCAGCTAATTTGACAAAACATTTTAGTTTTCATTTAAACTTTTATCATGATTTCTTTCAAGGGTTTTTCATCACTAGACCTATAATGGACCATACCATAAAAACAAACTCCCAAATGTTCCATTAAACTGAGCGAGGAGGGTTCAAAGGTCGTCAATACCAGGTAATCTCTCTTCATTTGAAATTCAAATCTTTCTCTATGAGGCCGTGGTTAGAACGGCACTCACTCACTCCACAATATGGAAATCTACCCTTCTCCTGAGCCAAACTTCCAGTATGGAAATCATCAGATCATGCAAATGAGTTTCCATGGCAACCTTTAGAGGCCTTCACATTTGAATACTTGCAGACCTCCAGGTGCATCTCTTAACCTCTCTCTCTCTCTCTCTTTCAGACACACACACACACAATTTTAAATTATAAGATAATATGATTATAAAACCTGCTGTATCCTATTTTCTGTATCTTAATGACATCAAATCACTGATTTTAAAGTCATAATGGTTAGAGTTATCCAGTCTCATGTGTTTGCACATACATGCTGATACTTTTAAAATAATTTTTCAAAGTTGTAAAAAAAAAAAAAGAGTACAGGACTACATTTTCAGTCTTTAAAAATGTCATGTTTAACTCAATCTGTTACTTGCCTTTTCTTTGTAATTAATTATAAAATTTACAAGCAATTTCTAAATGAAAATAAATGTTTCTACGCCAATTGTCTTTGCATCATCAAAATAATGAAATGTCCTTAAAACTAAAACTAAAAACCTAGGTTTAGATATAAATATACTTTTCATGTAGGTTTTTTGTAACATGACTATTTGTAAACATGAACAACATTTTTCGTTCAATCCAAATATTTGTAGTTCTCACATGACCCGATGGGACATCTGATAGGTGTAACCATAATCCTAATCCACACTCAAACATTTCACACCATAGAGGTGATGGAACATAAATGAAATATATATTTAACATTCAGTGCCAATACTCTGCTCTCTCTGAATTGGCATTTCTCTAAGGTTCCTCATTTGAAGAAGATGGTTCCGTACAGAAGCCATTGTAACCAGACTATGATTCAGTACTGCCTGAGGCTATGAGTGCTTCACTGCAAACAAACCGCCATGTACATCCTGGTAGACTTCTCATCCATCAGCCTGCACTCATCACGCACCTAAACGCCTGATGAACTCTGTGTTCAACTGAAATTAAGCTGCAAGAAGAACTCGTTTTTAATAGTACACATATATAGGGAGGCAAATAAATGTCAAAAGAATATTTAGATATAGAAATCCACATAAAAATGACTCGGTTGGCACAAAGCGAGAACGTGACCAGTGTGTCCCATCAACACAAAGAGTTAAACTTTCGGTCATAACCACAAACGGTTATTGTGAAGAAGCCCAGTGGCAGTTCTTGAAATTATGATCCTCATTTCGAAGGAACGTAAAACTGAACTGCAAACACTGTACTCGCAGTCAAACACAGATCATAAAAGACTCAATAACTAGAAAATAGACCATTTCTGCATAGCTACCTGATGAAAATTCACCTTTGGATTTAAAAGATGTGAATATATATAGAATATAATCACATAATATTTGTAATGTGCCATGGAATATTTTAACATTTACATTTGTTTATTATATTTATTTTACTTAGTACAGTCTGTTTCAAGACACAGCATTACAGCATTAAAAAGCGTAAACAGAAAACTATCATTAGCATATTATAGATTACATATGTGTGATATTTTCCTGTTATTTACATTCAAATGCTATCATACATTATTTAAGAGGTCATTTTACCATTTCAAGGGAAGTGACAATATTCCATAGAGTGAAAAGTCTCCTTACCAGCTTGTTCATGCTGAGATTCTGTCTGTTCAACAGCCTCTGTGCTCATCTTAATATCTGTAATGATAAATACAGCTGATTTACCTACAGGATCACAACTTTATGCAGACACTGGGGCAATTCATGTCATGGCCCGGCCAGTAAAATGATCTTGAGGTTTATTCTAATGTGTCCAGCTTTCAAATGGTCTCCTTTATGTAAAGGGCTTGTTGTAATATTCATAAGAGCAAGGGTATCCCCATTCACCAGTCACCACAATCACTCTGTCTCTCCACCCTAATCTCTTCTAGTCAAAAACATTTAAATCTGTCAATATAGAGAGCTGTGAACAGGTAGAATGCAAAACAATATGATTCCACAAAACGGTCACTGTTTGAGAAGAAAGCAGGCATCTGGGAAACAAAGATGTGTTTGGATAAAAACCTTGAGAAGTATGCTTACCTTCTAGCAGGAAAGCTCCACGGATCCAGGCTCTGTAGATTATATCCCTGCGTCTGGTGCTTTTCTCAGGTCTTCTATGACAGACTGAGTGAACTTTTTTCAAAAAGGTTCAGAGAAACACATTTAGCAAAGTGGGTTAGTAGAAGAGCATTCACCTCTCCAGTATCCCACACCAGCCGATAGACACGTCATTTGCATAAGGCCCTCGTGTGTCCTATCCAGCCTCTGACTTTTTGCATAAAACAACAATAGGCAGACAGCAAACTTTGAAACGCTTGAGAATAAGAGCATGCATGCAACTCTGCCTGTATGTACACTGCCAAACTTTAAGTGTGCTTTGTCTTTGATTGAACATGGTATAACTCTATTTATTCAAATACATCACTATGCATAAAGGCAGGAATTATGATTGTTCTTTTTACTAGTGTATGTGAGAGAACAGATTTGACTTCATATGAATTCCCAAAGTCATGTTTTTAAACTTATGGCAAATGTAATGGTTCCAAACATGTATCTCAGAGGTCTGCCTCATTATTCTGACATTAAAAGGGCGACAGGTCATTCATTGCACAACAGATACCAAGAGATTGTTCCTCAGCCAGAGTTCTGTGGAAATAGATTTGTAAGCAAAACTGACAATTGAAAGTGTCTCTTGGGGTTTTTATTGAGGTTTTGCAGTTAATAAACTGTATCCGAAGAGATTTTGTTTATATCCCCCACACTATTCCAACTGATTAAACCACCAGGTTTCTCATGACTAAAGGATGTGAAGTGCAGGGGTGCGGTGTTATATTGTTTAGTAGCTACGGTACTGTTCGGAAGTTTTGATTTCTGCGAATTCAGGATAGTTCGTTTGAATGAAGGGATTCAAATCCAATGGGAGTGTGCGTCAACCCAGGTTAGATTTTAAATTAAAGTAAACATGTATGTTGATGTAATAATAATAGCTTTAATAATAATAAAATATAATTTTTAATTCTGTTATATTAATTTATTTGTGTATATAGACTAATGCAATGTATTCCTATTAAGTTGATGCCACCATAGGCCTACTATCCATGTCACATTTATTCCATGTGTCATTTTACTGCATTTCGAAGATTTCATTACAACTAAACGTTTATCCTCAAGTCAAAACCGTTAACAGTGCCAGCAATTAAAACCGGTCAGCTAATGCAGTTGGTGTGTGCACAGCTGCGTTTGGTTTGTCGCGGATGGCAGAGCGTGTTTGTGCAGATATACGCTCTGTCAGGTTAAGTTCCAGCTCTACATTACATTCACGAATTAACCACGTTACGTTAATAAGTTATAACTTTACCTTCTAAAGATGGATTTTACTGTCACACCATCCTGAGTGAACATAAATGAAGACTTTACACTAGAGGGCAGCATTCAGTCTCTCAGGAGATGAGACACCGCATAATGCTCGTAATGTTGACAATTTGCATATCTGATTTGTACGTAGATTATGCTTAAGCAAAATAAACAATAGTGTACTTTGAGCACATCATGTTTTTTTTTTTTTTTTTTTAAGTTTTACCTGAAATCAAATGCCTTTAACATGTTGATGTAAGGTGACTGTGGGATACAGTAGGCTAGTAAAGAATTGAAGGATTGCCCGCATCATAACAAATGAGGCAAAAAAGCACGACATAAATAGCCAGTGTAGCCTACTCAGTCAGATGAAGTATAAGTATGCACTCTTGCATAAGCAATACTATATTACACACATTTCTAATGTATATACATTTACAGATATTTTAGTGTTTTTAGTGTATAGTGTTTTCACTTTAAAATTAAAATAAAAAAATAACCACATACTTAAAATAGTAGGTATAGGCGTACTAAAGCATTTTAAAATCCTTTATTTCAAATGATTATAATGGAGGTTGGCTACTGTAGAATTTTGCTTTAAAACATTGGGGCTAGTTGTGACATGGAGAACTAATTTTTCAATGAAATAATTTTTCAAAATTTAAAAAAAAAAGTTTTTTTTCTTTTTTTTGAAGTTGTAAATAAAGATTATTGTAGTGTTTTAGAATACTATTTCAGTCTTTCTACTTCAAAATTTTATGTTTAATGTGTTACTTGTGTTACAGTTTCTTTATAATAATTTTTGAACTACACCATTTTTTTTCCAGTGGCACCTAGAGGGTCTCTCCGCAAAGTGAACGGGTGTTAAGTGTCCCTACACAGACCTATGAATACTGATCAGGGGTCACGATGACACACCTGACTCAAACTGGACAGGATGCAGTCTGAGCCGACTGAGTGTGAGAAGAAAAAAAGGCATATGGGTTCTGAAATTAGTACCAAGGTGATTGCAGATAACTAATAAAATAACTGTAAAATTTATACATGTAAAAATAAATATTGAGGTCTCTTGTTGTGAGGTAGGACACAAGATTAAGTACAGTAATGTGAAAAATTATACTGCATGCAGAACCACATCAACCTATTAAAAATGCTTTATCTTGTAAATACAAAAAGTCTAAAAATATAAATTAGAGAAACTAGCAAATCATTTTAGGACAATGACACAAGAAAGCAGCAAGTAAGAGAATAGAATAATGTGCTGTATCTTTAGAAAGCCTCGCCTGACTGAAGCTCACACACTCATGTTAGATATCACAAACCAAAGCAAAAGACTCTTCATAAGACAGCTGCAATTGAAATGTAAATTAGAATTAGTCAAGGCTATAGAGAGCAACTTAGCTGAGAATAAGAAATTTAGCATCTACTGAATAAATTTGCAACAAATTGACATCACAATATGTCCAGAGACACAGTCTTAGCTGCCACTTAAGCCTTTTGTTACAGCTTTACATTCCTAGCTTTATAAACAGAGAGCAAAAGTGTGAATTATCTAAATGTTTATGATGATGCTGAAAAGTCAAAGACATTATGTTGCAGCAGTTAAACTGTTGCAGATTATTGCATGGCAATACTTTGACAACGCACTAGGCAGAATCACAAGCTTCTGAAACACTGAAAGGAATAGTTCACCCAAAAATAAAAAAAAAAATAAAAAAAGTCCCAAATGGATTGTTTCTTACAAGCACACAGATTTTCACTTCACAAGATGTTAATTGATGGACTGGAGTGGTGTGGATTACTTGTAGATTATTGTGATGTTTTTATCTGCCGTTTGGACTCTCATTCTGACGGCACCCATTCACTGCAGAGGATCCACTGGTCATTTCTGCTTCATGCTACAGGTACATCTCGGATGGCCTGAGGGTGAGTAAATTTTCATTTTTGTCTGAACTATTCCTAAAGGCAACATGGTAAAAGCAAGTAAAAGAGCATGAATAAGGTTTAACATAAAAAAACCTTCTAAAATACAAATACACATTCTGACATCATACTGTAATTCTTTTGTACAATGGGATTTGAATATTTATCAAAATATTCTCCTTTTTTTTTATTATTTTTTTAAAATTGTGTTTGTTTTTTTTTGCTAAGAATTTAACATTCAAAAATGTTAACATGTAAAAACTAAACAGAATGAAAACAAGAGCTACAATACAGCTGCCCTAAGCAGAACTAAAAATACAACTTATAATAATAGAGCAATTTTCTGCCCTGAGGTACCATTGTAGTGATGTCCAAAAGTAAAAAAGAGAAATGTCTTGATAATCCATATCAAAATACCCATTTTTTCACTCCCATTAAAGTCAGAGAAAGTTCCCTGTTGAGAAAATGTGTATATGTTTTTTAATATCTGTGGTGTGCAAGTAATTTCTAGATAATCTCATTTTCAAAACGGTTCCTTTAAGAAAATGTTTTGCATTGTTGTAGAGTACCTTAGAAAAAAAAAAAAAAAAACATTTTGAGGAAAAGCAAATTTCCTTTGTGAGGTCCTGCTAAGTGTCCTCATCCCAAAGGCACAGCTGTTTATGAGGTGTGTAGAAGTCAAAGTGATAGCTTTTGCTGCAGCTCTTAATGCCACACTTGTAAGGGTTCGGCCCCTGGCCCCGGCAGTACTTCAGCTGACAGGGGAACCACTCCAGGTTTAACCTGTAACTGCAGGCGCAGGGCTGCCACGGGTCTGTCGTGGAGCTGCAGTTCTTTAAGCCAGTCACATTCAGACTCTGAGGAAAGACCTCAAATATTGAACCTTCCACCCCTGTCACAAAGAGAAAAGGACTCGATTGAAAAGGCCCAGCATGCAATCATGGGGTAGGTTGTAAAGTATTGGAATTTAATCAAATGTCACAAAGAGAAAAGGACTCGATTGAAATTGGTACAAAACAAAATGACTGTAAATAATGTAGAGTTTAAATATGACATTTGCAGGTCATTAGTCATTTTTTGCACTCACATTCAACCCTAACACTAAAACAGTAATATTGTAAAACATTATTACAAATTTAAAAATCTATCTATCTATCTATCTATCTATCTATCTATCTATCTATCTATCTATCTATCTATCTTGCTGCAACATGCAAACTAAGAACAGCTTTCGAGAGCTATAACTAAAATTTCACTATTCTATGTGATTGGTCTGTAAATACATACAAAGATACAAGAAAATAATGTATGAAAATGAACTGTCAGCATTCTTATTGAGTTTGATTCCTATATGGATGGTTCTTGTTCTTGTTTCTTCTGCTGTGTTCAGATGTGCAGTCTCTTGATAACATAAGAACGACAGCACTTGGAATGTGCATGAGCATAAACGACACAGTATACACACTAGCTGAATGCAGCGACAAAGTCACTCGCAGCCTTAACGGGACTGCATTAATGACCCTCTTGTCTAACCTTTGTCCAGCCAGTATTTGACATCTTGTTGTCGTGTGTACACCAGGTCTCGTGCATCCCTGCAGACATTATGAATATGAGTACTGAGGTGCCAGGAACGACTCATGTTGAGCGCCGCATTCATAGTGAACTCTTCCACACCACGTCTCTCGTCCGCACTCCGCACCACATGAGGGTTTTTCTGTTGGGTTCAAATAAGAAACATCAGAACATCTCAGGACATAAAGTTAATGCTTAGAAATTAAAACACATAACACAGAAAATACTAACAGTACACCATCAGTGATTCAATAATTCTCACCTTGCTGATTATGAATACATAATATACATAGTGTAAGTCTTACTTTGTGGTTATACTTTTGAGTTTTTAACATTTATTCCTGTGCTATACCTTGTGTTATTGAAAACATTTTTACAAACTTATTTCCAACAAGATATAATTCATACGACATTTAGGGGAAAAAATAGTTATTTTATCCATACATCAAAGTAAATGGAATAAAGAAATGTATACTATACAGGTTTGAATTGACATAAGGGCGAGTAAAAGACAAATTAGATTTTTGGGTGGACTACCACTTTAAAGGTGCTTTATGTAAGATTTTGACTTTACTAAAGCATAAAAATACCATAAGGTTTGCAGATATTTAAGAAACATGCTAAATTAACATACTTGTTTATCTGAAAAACAATGCTACAGTCAGTTAATCTCCTTTGAAAATGTGCGTTCCCGGCCGGTATGTCGGTATTTGTTTTGGTTTGTGAAACCTGCCCACTGCCAGTTTACACAATTGTATTTCGGCACCCCGGGTTGCCAGTTGGCGGAAAACACAGCGTATTTCATTTCATTCATTGTCAAGCACGCTCGCTCCTGTTGGTTTTTTGTGTCTTGAATCTTGCATGCTTCATGTGTGAGGTGTGGGGGGTGGGTGCTGGGTGAAATATCCATTATTTTGAATTTGGACTGCAATACCTAGTTCAACCACTCTGTGACAATCCTAAATACAGCCATGACCAGTATGAAAGTTAGCCTAAGCTGGTCTTTTCAGCAGGGTGCCACAGATGGTGTTGTAAAATTCTTTAAATTTTGACCTGTCTGAGTCGAGCCATGGCCTCACTGGGGATGAGCTCTCCATGATCCAAATGCGAGATGAAGCAGAGGGCCTGGTACTGACATTGTCCCTTCTCTGGCTCCCCAAGCACCAGGGCACGAAAAATCTTCACATGCTATAAGAAGGAAAAAATAAGAAGAAGAAGAAGAAGAAGAAAATGTGTGCTTAGACACACTGTCATACAACCTTCATTTCAACCATGAAACAGGGGACTGTATTACCAGGATATTTTTCAGATGAAATTACAGGACATGCAAATTAGAAGAACAAGCTTACATATACAGACATATATTATTTCCCAGTAAAAATATTTAATCCTTAAACAAAAGGCATTTACTTGGAATCCGTAGAGAGGCTAAACTGCATAAGATATCATTTTAAGCATTTAAGTATACAAGTATAAACCTCAACAAATGTTGTTGTTTTTTTTTTTTTTTGCAGTGAAGACATACAGTGTCCTCTAACACTGGTAGCCTTGGTAAATATATGAGCACAGCAGGCTGTCAAACATTTCTTCACGGTTTATTCACTTTGTTTTTTATTGAAAATATTCACAAAAACATTACAAACTCTTTACTCTAAAATACTGTATACATGTGCCACAGTTCTTGGCGACATCCCTCTGCCAAGTTTTGGTGGAACAAATATTTATTTTATTTACTTCACTTGAATTGTATTCATAATTTTACTTCAATCAAAGGTTAGAGCTTCTTGAATATTTAAATAAAAGACTAATATATATATATATATATATATATATATATATATATATATATATATATATATATATATACATACTCTATCTATTCTATTTTTTTTTTTAATTTTAATTTACATATACATATACATACACACACATATACATATACATATACATATACAACACACACACACACATACAAACATACATATATATATATATATATATATATATATATATACATATATATATGTATGTATGTTATGTATGGTGTAATACATTTGTGTGTGTGTGTATGTATATGTATATGTATATGTATATATATATATATATATATATATATATATATATATATATATATATACCAATATAGATATAATATAATAGCAAAAGAGTAAAAAATAATAAACAGCAAAAAAAAATGTATAGCCTGTTCTAATCCTATTTACCAAGGGTTCTAATATTATTAGAGGGTGCTGTATAAAAAGAATAATAATAAGAAAAAAAACAACAACAGCATTTAAGAAAAACATTTAGCTTCAACCAAAATGGATTTATCTTAGAATCAAATTTGCATAAGATATTAGAACTTATTTTTAAAGCCTTTATTTTGTGAACACTGAAAAAAAAACAGAGGCCCCAGTTCTTCAGAGCACATGCAACTCAAGCTCTTACCACGCTCTGAGCATCAGCTGATCCACTAATTTACCCAGAGCCAAGCAGGCTAACTGCTCCCATATGCACATATAACCAAGAATACAGCCTCTCTTTCATGACAACAATACTGCTTTTCTTTGCCTCCGTCCTAGTGGTAACTGCACTACAGTATTCACACTGAACATGACTGGAGTTGTGTGAACGTCAGCAAAGGAACGGGCTCTTTTTCTAAAAAAAAAAACAAAAAAAACAAACAAACAAAAAAAACCCAAAAAAAAAGAAGAATAAAATTTGTTTTGGAAAGGTCTGGTAGATTTTTACACAGAGTGAGGAATTAAGCTACTGTTATTCTGTTGATTATTTTCTTTGTCCGCGGACAAAGCAAACCTCCCTGCACCCCTAAAATGTGATTTTGACCGAAGGCAGACCCCACAGTGAAAAATGATTTTAAAAATGTTTTTATACTATGCCAACAATAACTTGTACTGAACCCAGAACCTTCTTTTAAATTCATCCAAATCATGTCCTTTAACATTTGGAGGTAATTAGTGTAAAAAAAATGTAATTTTAAAAATTTTTTTAATGTATTTTTTTTATTATGTTGTTTTATATTTTATAATGGTGTATGATATTCCCTGGCCTATGTTTCTTTGGCTGCACTGCATATTGCATGATTTTTCCCATACAGTGCACAGAATGACTTCGGCTGCAAGACTATTTGGCAACTTGCAGCTTGATTTCATCCAATTTTCCATGGATGGAAAGGAATCAGACTAAAATGTGATCCTGAAAAGAGGTTTCTACATGTCTATTGGGAAAAAAAAATGCTGTTTCAGAGTGCTGACAGTTTTTATGGCTAAAATATGATCTTCAGATAGTAATTTACATCAACACAAACAAATCTGTTAAATAGATGGTTTAATATTAATCTACAAATCCACTTTAAAGTTCTCTCAAACCTTTAAAATAACATTCATAAAAAGCTGAAAAAATCCATGTGTGTAATGTGATTCATAAAACAAGATCTGATGGCAAGCTGCAAAGATGGACAAGCATTTTTAAAAAGCTAAGGTCTTTTCACCAAATCAAAACAAATGTAAGTAGCGCCATCAAGTCAAAAAAAAGGTTTATTTTATTTTATTTTATTTTTTTTAAGTGGAATATCACCATTTGAAAAAGTACTATGGTGCAGTGATGGCATCAGATGGTAATACCATGGTACACTGATGTACATACAGTATCATTATAGTAAATGATGCTATTATAATGGTAATCATTTACCATCATACACACACAAAATAAATAAAAATCAATCAATCAAAAATAATAATAATAATAAAAAAATAGTAATCACATCACTTACAAAATGTACATTCTAATTGTACATCTATGTTTTTGAAATATACTATGCATTTTAAAATACCTTGGTACTTTTCAGAAAAATGCTACGTAATAGCTTAAATTAAATTAATACTAATTAAATTTAATTTAATTAAATTTAATTATACCTTGGTACTTTTCAGAAATATTGAAATTCAATATACCACAGTATTTACTTTCTGCGCAATTCTTAAGAATACCAACAGTGCTGCATGTCCAACAAACATAAACACCTAACTTTTGCACTCTCAACTTCATGTTCTGTTGCCACACAGTAACATAGGTAAAGCAGGGCTGCACTGAGATTTAAAAGTGCACTTGTGGTTGAATTATACTTAGTTGGATTTATACTCACGCGCTTGAAATCAGACAGGAATGTGATGAGAGTCCCGTCTGTCTGCCTGAACTCAACTGTTATTATGTCCTTCTCACTATCCGCCTCTAATAGCTCCTCCGTTATTTGACCATCATTGAGACGAACGAGCACCGTCAACCGTGAACAAACACTTAACGTTACCGAAAACAGCAGCGCGAACGCGACGAACGCTGTCTGGACTGAAGCCGGTAAAGACGCTCTCGAGTTCATTACAAAAGACGCTCACTTAACACAACAATGGGACATATCGTCAGAGTAAATTACTTAAAACAGGCGACAAACCGGTGGAGAGCGAATGTAAACGACTTTTTAGAGAGTTATTTAACGGTCGATGAAAAAATAATATAGTTAGAGATATACTTGCAGCTCGATGATCGCAGAAATTGCGTTTCCGTCAAAATTTTAATTTTCATCTAATGTTTGCTCGTGATGCAGAAAACACTCGCTTAATTATTCACGAACATTTTCTTCTTAAAAGCCTTCTCTTTATACAGTTTTCCCCCTGTTCGTTTAACTACTAACGTTAACTCGTAAAGCTCCTGTATTCTCGTCACTTCCTCTGAACTTCAGTAATTTGACTAAAGGCGCCTCGGGCCCCCACTGCATGGGGCCACTTCTTAAAGACACAGGCTCAGATTTCACACTGTTAAAACTACTTACTCTATTCACCGTGGGGATGAGGATCCTAAAAAATATGCTAGCCGTAGTTTTTATAAATATAATTGAATGAATGAATGAAGCATTGGGAACAGTTTGCCAGTGACAATTATCATCTCTGAATGAATTTAAGAAGCAGTTAAAAACATAATTTTTTATTTAATTAGCTTTTGATCAGGAATGAGCACTGAGGTATTGTCGCTGTAGTTACCCTTTTGGTCTGTCTTGTATGTTGTGTATTGATGATTTTTTTATTTGCTATAATATTCTTTTAATTGAACTTACTTTACAGCACTTTGGTCAACTTAGTTGTTTTATTAGGTGCTTTATAAATAAAGTTGGAGTTGGAGTTATACAGCATTTATAAGTACTTATATTAATTAATTAATTATAACCCTCTGTGGGACATGGACATTGGCTTATATTTTAATAAAAAAAAAAAATGTAATTATTATTTCCCCTGACTTTTAATAGATTTCATTATTATTATTATTAGTAGTAGTAGTAGCAGTATTAGTAGTAGTATTGTTATTATTATATATTTTTTTCATAATAATAATAATAATTATTGTTGTTGTCTCATATTTATTCAACTAACTATTTAGCATTTTATATCCATTATCTTTTAAAATCAACATCAAAAAATACATCACATTCACAGACTTATCAACAATAAGACACTTTTCATTTCTGTACACCACGTGATTTGAGATTTGAGTAAAGCATCTGATAACAAACATTATAAAATTGTCCCCCAAAATGTTTGGACTCTTAAGTCACACCTAAAAATATATGAATATCATTGCACTACATTACACAAAAATCAAACCAAGTAGTATTATTTAAAACAAACAAACAAACAAATCTCCAGTACACTGTTCATACAAAACAATTCTTAAGAAGTTTGTTAGGTTTCGAATGACAAAGAATTGTTGTATCGTTCAAAATTATGACAAAAGTATTTCACACTTTTCAAACAAAAGGACTAATTCACCCAAAAATGGTAATTCTTACATAATTTGCTCACCATGTTCCAAACTCGTCTAATTTTCTTTCTTCTGCAGAACACACTAGAAGATATTTGAAAAATGTTTGTGGTTAAATTTGAACTCTAACCAAAAATACGTGTTGCCAGTGTTTACGGTTTTAAACAGGCCGGAGCCTCATGTCAGATTTGGGGGGCAGCAGGATGCCAGAAGGTGGCGGGTGACCCTCACTTCTAGCCTTCTGAACTTTAACCTTTTGATCTTCTGAAGACTTTTGTAGGCTCACATTAAACATACATTCCTGGTATGCAGTGCACTTCACTAGAATAATGTGTAATAGGACAGCTGCACACCATAATATTATTAATCTGTTGAGAAACAGGTTAAAATAAGACTTGAGAAAAAAACAATGACTGTATAATGTCATCATATCACAGATAAAATAATGGCCATATATTTTGGTAAGCTTTGGTAAAACTTTATTTTACAGTAATGTTACGCGTTACCCATATTTAAAATAGTAATAACAGTAAATTATGCATAATTATGTGCAACTAACCCTATAAAACAGTAGTACATTGTAATTAATTAACATTACTCAGTACACCTTAAAATAAAGTGTAACTAAAGTTTCTCTGCAGTTTTGCAGAAAGCCAGCATAGCTCTCTGAATTTATGACATAACAACATGAAAGTTTAATCTGTGAAAAGCATGGCCTGTCTTGTAAAGTGCTCCCACTGAGCTACTTCTGACCTGCTGTGACCCCAGTAGACTGACTGTGAGGTTTATAAAGATCTTTACCCTCCTTCACTGCAGTCTCATGAATTCATTTGTCACCAGACTCTCTGGAGTCATTTTAAATGAGCGGAGCCCTTAACTGCTGCTAGGGGATTCAGACAAGTGCTCTGAAACTAATGGCATGAATCACTGACTAAAGAATGTAGTTCTTAGAAGGTTACCCATTAGAAATGCTGTCTATTCTTAAAACAGAATTATATCCAATATTATACTTTCATAATAGCTCTTGCATAAACAAAGGAATGCAATATAAATACTGTAAAATATTTGACACTAAAGGTTAAATTGCGTAAGGATGATTTTCATAAATAGATTGGAGAATGTTATAAAACAATAAATAGAATAAATAGAATGTTATAAAAGAATAAATAGAATGTTATAAAATTGATTTTATAGAGCTTGTCAATTGTTGCCATGTTTGTTAACATACGTTGTAATTTTATACAATTAATTATAATTTTATTTGGCTAGTAATGGCTACATTTTCTGTATGCTACCTTTTCCAATTTATTATTATTATTAGTTTTAAAATATCACATTAAACACATATATGTTGTGTTGGTTTTTTTTTTTTTTTTTTTTTTTACTACTACTACTATATTTCACACACACACACACACACACACACACACACACACACACACACACACACACACACACACACACACACACACACACACACATATATATATATAAGTTTATCCTTGTCAAATCAGTGTCCATAAACAACAGGTTCCCAGTCGACCTTTCATGGCTTCAAATATGACCCATAAGGTAATGTAAATATAATATTTACTACTGTATAAGCCTGAACTGTTATTTTGCACATTGCATCAGAAAATGAATGAATGAAGAAAAGAAGATGAATAAAAAAGAAACTGACTTAATGTCACACGGATGAAGACAGAAAATTAGTTATGTTTATGGTAGTCCAGTCCTACAGGATATTTATGTTTTAATTGATGTTGGGGTTAGATATTTCTGATGATTTTCTAATTTACAATTTCTTCCCCAAAATAAGAGAATGGTGTGGTCTGATAAACTTTGACACGTCTTACATCTTTACATTTTTTGTATGTTATTCAAGGTCAACATCATCATGAATACAGTATGTGAGAAAAGTGTTTCTTTATCTCCTCTGCTGGCCAATAACAAAACATGTAAGTATTAAAGCCATAATCCTGTAAATGACAGCTGTGTAGTAACTGTCAGATCCAGATGCAGTGAGGACAGAGAGCAACAGACGTGTCACTTGCACCTGCAGCCCTCAAAAAAACATGTCTTAGACACATCCCCTAATGCCTTTCTTGAAACATGCCTCAATTTTCTTTTTCAGAGATTAATTTCCTGTTAAAGATGCTTATGTAGAAATTAATATAACTTTCTTTTTACATAGCTTTCTCAGGTAAAAGCTGTGAATTTTTACATTCCTATTCAAAACATAAACAGAACACCAATTTTGACACGTTTCAAGATGAATGTACATTTTATTGATTTTTGTTCATTTGTAATGTTTTCTGTTGGGAACAATGGTTAACGTTATTTCCATCAGTACATTTTATTAATAGCTGATTTGGGGAAATCAGTTCCTGCAAAAATCAAAACAATACGTACCAAAGTATAAATCTATTTGTGTAGTCATATAATGCCATTATCTGATAAAGTATCTTCAAGTTAAAAATCTTGACTGCTCATTTCCGAAAGGTATTTATTTTATAGTAGCCTGTGACAATAAAACAATATCTGAGGGCCAAGCACTTCATTTCAATAGTTAAACTATCTGTGGAGAAAGATTAGACCAGCAAAATTAACAGAATCAGTCATTTTGACCGCTTTTTTTACTACGGATGACTGCCTTTTCTGGACATTCTTGATGTTTCCACACAATGAAGGGGGTCCAACACCACTCTCCTTTGGAAATTGGGTGCTTGGAGAGCCCAAACAGTTCAAAACCTCAGTTTTCAGGAAACTGGGAGCTGGATCAGCCTGAGAACCCTAGAGGAACAGAATGGGACAGTGAGTCAAAAAAGTCTCAGTTACAATGACAGTCTGTTCCACTATCTGGACAAAAACAGTCGAAACACTCTCTTGTTCTTTGTTCCACAGATGAAAACAAAGTCCTACAGGTTTGGAACAACATAAGGGGAAAAGGATGACAGAATTTTCCTTTTCATCTGTCATTCAAAAATTCTTGATATGAATGAAGTTTTCATGCAAAGGTCAGAACAGACAAGCTCAAATCTGCAGAATCTGAAGTAAGAACGCCAGTCTTCGTTTTGATAAACAACAAGACCGGTTGTTGTTCCTCCATACCATAAAAGAAGCAGGTTGCCTATTTCTTTTTTCCGCCTAAAGACATGCTCTCTGTTTTCTTCTTCTGTGCCTGAAAAGAGAGTACACCATAATGCAAAGGCAAAATAATAAAGAATCTTACACCCTCAAAAATAAAGGTCTATGGTTTCATGAAGAAACTTTAATATCCATGGAACCTTTCCACTGAACGAAAGGTTCTTTAGATTTTTTTTTTTTTATTATTATTCTTCACACTAAGAACAAAAATGGTTCTTTTAAGAACTGTTCACTGAAAGGTTCTTTGGGGAACCCAAAATGGAATCACTTGGAAACCCCCCTTTTGGAACTTTGATTTTTATGAGTGTAGTTCTTCTGATTTGTGTTTTGGACACAAAGCCATTTACAAAGCTCCAGGACTTCCTCTACATGCACGGTCTCGTTACCTCTGACATGGCATCATCTATCTGCTTGAGCTCTTCATAGTGATCACGGGAGTCCCTCAAGGGCTGAACCATGATCTCCTCAATCTGCGGAAAGAGCTGAACACAGATACAGGGTCTCTATGTTATGCAACTTCAGTTCAGAGTTCCAGTTCACATGTTAATCTCTATAACGCATGTACAAACCTTCATGACATTCTCAAACATTGGGATGAGGACGAATTTAATGAAGCCAATTTGTGCTGTTGGTTTGGTGACTTTGTCACGATCCATAAATGGAGCCACAGGAAGACCTTCTGTCTTTTCTCTGTCACTCTGCCAAAACAAACCAAAAAGCAAGCCACAATATGTGGGGTCCCAAAGTCTGATCAAATCAAAATCTTCCAGTTCTGTTGGAAATAATCAGAAATTAAATATTTAGGGTGTCCATGCTGATTAAAAGAAAAACAAAAAATCGTACTGACCCCAAACTTTTGAATGGTAGTGTAAGCATATAATGAAATAATAGAAGCAAAATAAGCTTTTTACCACATTCATTTTCAAAGTGCTTTCATGAAACTGCTTGTATTGCAGTACCTGCATGAAGTACTCCTCCAGGAGACAGTCCACCCACGGCTCTGCCACCTCAGTGGGTCTGACCTCATTGGAGATGTCACAACACTTGATCAACACCATCTTCAGCTGTAAAGACACAGAACTGCGTATGAAGTACAGAGCCAACACATTTTTAGAATGCAGTTTAAATCAAAACATACGCATTTAACATGCTCCTCATTGGTAAAGTCAAAGCTGTCCACTTTCTGTTTGAAGGAGTCCAGTATCTCTCCATGTCTAGCCATATCTGTCGCCAGAATTAGAGTAATGATCGCCTACAACAGATACAAAAAATGCATGCAGGATTGTTTAGATTTTGAACTATAATGCACAGAAGTTACAGTCTATCTATAGAATGCCAGCAATTGCTCCATTTGTATATTTGTTTAACAAAGACTACCACTCAAAAGTCTGGGGTCAGAAAGATTTTTTTTTAATACTTTTGCAAGGATGCATTTAATTGATTAAAAGTGACTGTAAAGAGTTCTTTTGAACTCTCTGTTCATCAGAGCAGCAAATCAGCAAATTAGAGTGATTGCTGAAGGATCATGTGACGTTGAAGACTGGAGTAATGACTGCTGTGCAATTACATGAATAAATGACATCTTAAAATACATTCAAATAATAAAACACTCAATTTAAACTGCAACCATATTTTACACTATTAAAGTTTTACTGTATTTTTGATCAAATAAATGCATCCTTGGTGAGCATAAGAGACCAATCACAAACTTTTGAAACTCTGATCTCTGAGCAATACAGTGTTCTTCTGGGTAGAAACTGCATGTGCAATACGAAGTGTATCGGAGGTACCTGTCGTATCTGTTTGAAGGAGTCAGGCTCCACGTTGGCAAATATGTTGCACTCAGGCATAGAGAGGATCTGGAAAGCCACAGCACAGTGATGGTTTTCCAGAGGAGAGATATCATTATACCGCACGGCCAGCTCAGTGCGAGCATTAATCTGATACCTGATTACAGAGGAAAACCTTTATCAATTCCTACTGTATAAATGATACTGACCATATCATAAGATATCATAACTGCCCACACACATTCAACTAGTCAGTGGCACTAATAATGCAGACAGTGTTGCCAGTGGTAATTTTTCTGAGAGGGTGGATATGTGACATATACATACGTGTTGTTGTATCCCGGGTGGTCCAGGTCATGACACACGGCTGCAGTCATCAAAATACACATGTCTGTCATAGTAAGCCTCTCCTAGGGAACAAAAACAAGTAGCATGTTGACCTGACAAATGCATACGAGCACTCTCTCTGAAGAACAGATACACGCGTGGCCATGACCTCACCTGAAGGTTACACAGATGGATCATTCCATACATCATCTGGCTCACACAAAAGCAGTGGCGGAAGTTGTGGAAAGGGTTGTCGCGATAGTTTTCTTGAATCGCAAGCTTTATTTAGCAGACACACAGCAGGTGAGTTTTAAAGCCTAGTACTCCCGTTCATTCAGAATTTAAATATGCAGGAAAGCTCATCTTACCAGCCATCTTTTGAGAGTTATGGGGTTCATGTTAAACTCCTTAACCAGTCCAAGGTCATGATACATATACTCCAGACAGCTGAGCATCTATATACAGCATTCATTTAATGAACAAACACAATTCACCACATGACCTGTTTGTCAGATAAAACAACTAATGCTGATAACCACACACTTCATTTTTTATTTTTTTTACAAAGGGAAATTACAAATGAGATCGAATTCATATCACAATTTCTAGAAAAACCTTGGTGAAGTGCGCTTAATTGTACTGAATGTGCACTTGTAGAGTACATCAAATCTTAAAAACATATATTTTAAAAATATACTTGCATATAATAGTAATGTTTTAATAATCTTTTGTTGTGCTTTAAAGAAGTACACTTATTTTAATGTGTACTTGATCATAATTTTAGTTGTAGCGTGTTATTTGATATTATATATATAGAATAGAAATTACATTCAAGTATATTTTAGTTTACTATAAATGCTTGTTATAATAATGCTTGCGCTACACTTTTACCATATTTTAAATTACATATAAAGCTATACTTAAGTCCTACTTAATTGTACATTTTATATAAATTTAAAATATAATACATTTATTTATTGATGGATGGATGGATTGATTGATTGCAATTAACATGCCATTAAGTGTTCTTAAGTGTGATTGTTTATTTAATTATCTGTCCCATTTTGGCTGATTTTTTAAAAAAAAGAAAAACTGATTAACTAAGAACTCCATCAAGTCTCTTAAGCCATGAAAGAGCAATTAAAATAAATGAATAAATAAATAAAATTCCTGTTAGTGGGACAAAAATAAAAACATGCATGTCTCAGGATATCTTGACACAAAAAAGATGACAAACCTCATTGTGTTCCCAATGCCATACATCAAAGGTGGGCTTTTTCAGAGTCTCTATGGTTTCCTGAGAAAGTGTGTACTGCAAAAACACAAAACAGAGCGACAAGACACAGAATTACAAATGATTGCAACAGCACTGCAATGATTTTATTTGGTTGCAGTATGCAACCCCCAGAAATGTATTTATTTATTTATTTATTTATTTTACCTTTGGGTAGCTCGGGACATCTCGCCTGGGAGACAGTTTCTTCCCATCATCAGAAAAGTTATATTTGCAATTGCAGTTCATTCTGTTCGAAAGAGATAAACAACCAATTAAAAAGCAAAGGAACATAGACTCCTAATGAAATTACTGTGCTAAACTAAACTAAACAAAAAATAAAATAAAATAAAATAAAATAAAATAAAATAAAATAAAATAAAATAAAATAAAACAGCTGTTCTTACCTGACTCCTCCTCTAGAGGTCATTTCATCCCTTAATTTCTTCAGATCATTTTTACACTTCTCAATTTCCACCACTTTAAGTCCCTCCACTGTAATGATACAAAGACTTTTACTTCACAACATCAGGTGTGAGTTCTGACATGCATGAGCCTCAGAGCATCACTCACGCTCCACTCTCTTCTCCAGCATGGTCAGTCGGTTGGTCACTTCAGTCTTCAGCTCATTGATCCTAAAAGCCCTGAAACAAATATTGCATTATGTAATTCCACACACTGATCTGAATCATAACATTTACTTTACAGCAAATGCAGACTCATTTCGACATGACATGGCTCACCTGCTGAACTGCTCTGCCACTTGTGACAAGACGTTCTGGAACATGTCTTCCTTCTCTTTTGAGAGGAATACAAAGTCATTTATGTTACTGTCATTTGCCTTATTTCTAATCTAGTTTTACTTAACACATGTAATCAGCAATCCTTTTGGCTAATTATGTACAATTTAATGAGTACAACTTTTTTCATACCTCCTCCTTGGTTTGCAGAATGAGGCATAACCTTATATAAGTTGCTTGAAATGAAGAAAGAAACAATGCTTCTTAATTATTCATTAAATTACAATAATATAATAATTATTATAATAACAAGAAGTCGCATTATGTTTACTATGTTGAATTCTTACTTTGGAGTGTTTGCAGGCATGCTGGGGTCAATAGATACTAGTGCTCCTTCTGAGTCAATCAGAAGTATAGCCGTGTTTCTGGAGAGACACAACAAATTTAAGACATATTTGGGACAATAATCTGGACTAATTACTTCATTTTATGAGACGATTTATGAGACTGACCTGGCAATATTGGATGATGAGCAAAGAAGCTCCTTAATATCACATGGGCTACAGTGTCGACTGAAAATCACCTAAAAACATAAGAGATCATTAATACTAAATAATAACTAGAGGTGCTGTGTACGTCATTATAAGACTGTGACTCTAGTGAGTGGGGCTGAATTTGCCCTTGGCAGGTGTCAGAGGTGCTTGTTTGTGTCAAAGGCACCTGTCACTCACAATGACCCTCAACATATTTTTAACACAAGTACTTATCCTAAACAGGGTGCCTGTCTTAAAACACATTAAACAACTACAGTCTGTAAGTATGCTAACATTAATATTAATAAAATGTTGTCTCTATTATACAAGTAGTAATGCTACTGTTCAAAAAATGTAGGCGGATATTAAGATTTCTTTTAAAGAAAATAAATTAACACTTTTATTCATCAAGGATCAAAGACAATTAAAAAACAAAATATTTCTATTTCAAATAAACGCTGTTCTTTTTATTCTTTAAATAATCCTGAAAAGTGTATCACAGGCTCAGAAACAGTTTTCAGCTGTTTTCATAATAATAAGAAATGTTTCTTGAGCAGCAAATCAGATTTCTGAAGGATCATGTGACACTGAAAACTGGAATAAGTTCATCACAGGAATAAAATACATTTTAAAATATATTCAAATAGCTAAATAAATAAACAAATAATAACATTTCATGATATTTTTATTGTATCAAATAAATGCAGCTGTGGTGAGCATAAGAGACTTCTTATGTTCAAAAACAGCACAAATCCTACCGACCTCAAACCCTTGAAAAAAGTATTTGGACATTTTTGCCTTAAAGTATTAGGTACAAAAATATCAAACCAATGGCATTTATCTTAAAGGAAGCCAGGACAAGCATACTTTCAACCAGAACTTTAAAAAAATAATAATAAAAATAATAATAATAATAATTTTACAAGATAAAATAATAAAAATAGTGTTCAAAAGTAAGACAATTTACCAAACCTTGGTGAATCATATTCCTAGATAATGTGATGAACTACTGTGGTCACTCTGACACCTGTGTGAACTTTTAGAGAATTTCTTGAAGTTATAACCACACCAGTCTATTAGAAATTACTGTAAAAAAAAAATTGATTCCTAAAAGCTGAAGTTAGTTCAGAGAAGCTCTAGCATCATTTATTTACTAACCCCATCAGTCCATTACATGCATACATTTGTATGCGTGCCACCAAATAGGTTAACTGAATGTTTGGTTTAATACCTGAAATATCTAATCATACTGTAAATTAGCAAATGTATTCGCAATTAAAATGCATCTTATTTTAGTGGTGTCTTAAACATACAGCTCTTATGTTTGAAATCTTAGACTCACCCTTTGCACTTTTCCATCCACATCCAGATAAATAGTCTTAGGGGCATAAGACGAAGAACTCGATCCCATGATGACCTCTGATATTGATGATGCTTTGGCAGTAGATACACAATCTATGGCTACCTCCTTCTCTGGACCAGCAAAGAACATAAAAAAAAAAAGATTTTCTTCCTATACAAGTAACATGCAACTACTGATTGCATAGGATATAAAGTAGATTCATGGCACTAAAACAGTATTTGTAGAATGATAATTGACAGTTCAGTGAAAACAGTTGTCTTACCTCAGCATGTGCCATTCAGTCTGGTGCAGCCACTCACTCATGCGGTCCCTTCAGCAGGAGTCACAGCTCTGCTCTTTATAGGCTGACACTCATTCTGAGTGTTGCCAAGGAACTGTTAGAGTAGAGAGCTGACTATGTACTCCATGTCATCTACTGCTTGGAGGCGACACACGTATCCATTACAACACTGTTCCTTTTGATGACACATGCAATATCTACCCAAACATATTCAATAAAGAATGCTTGAATGATTGAATTTTCTTTATGCATCATCAATTATTAGAATTTTATTTCGAATTATATATGTATGTATACACACACACACATGCATAATATATTGAGGATAATTATATACTGTAAATAGCTTGGTAATAGATTCACACTATGACTGAAAGTATAACAGGTTGTATGATGTGCACGTTTGACTGCACAATATCAATCTTTGATCTGAACACTATTAGGGGAGAACGGAATCATTTCACATTTTTATTAACTCAGATTACATCAAATCTGCCTGCAGTAGTGTCTTTTTTTTGCTATAAGAAATTTAAAAAGGTCTCTTTGCTCATTAAGCCTGCAATTATTTATAAAATACAATGAAGACAGGAATATTATGAAATATTATTACAAATTAAAATAACTACTGAATATATTTTAGAGTATAATTTATTTCTGTGGTGGCAAAGCTTAATTTTCAGCAGTCATTACTCCATTCTTCAGTGTCACATGATCCTTCAGATTTTGAGTATATTTTTTCAGGATTCTTTGATGAATAGAAAGTTTAAAAGAACAGCATTTATTTGAAATAGAAATCATTTGTAACATTATATGCCCTTATTTTCATGTTTAATTAATTTAATGTGTCCTTGCTAAAATAAATGTCATTTCTTTCAAAACAACAACAACAACAAAAGCTTACTGACCACAAACTTTTGAATGGTAGTGTAGATTTTAATAAAAGAGGATAATTTTCATAAATGTCAGGTCAGGGAAACTGAACATTTTAAAATGTATACACTTCCAATCCATTAACTAATACAATAATTACACAATTGATTACAATTTCTGTTGTCAAAAACATTGTTATAGTTATATATGTTGTACTTTTTTATGGTTTAATGACTTGTTTTTCAGTGTTTCATATCCGTTTTAAATCTGGATGTAATTGTAACAACTTGCCCCATATGACAACATGACCTGGACAGAGCCAGGCCAATAACAAACAGGAAATGGACTTGAACAGGAAACGTACGAATGATCATGCAGACACTGCACAGATAAAAGGACAAAGCACTGATGGCATATTTTAATGCTAGAAAAAAGGTACATTTGTACTGAGCTTCAGTCATTAAAAACATCCTGTATTAAAATGATGATCCTCTTGTGTTTGTCCCACTCAGGCCACGTGTGTCAGACGAGGGTGTGTGTGTAACTCCCCTCTTCCTTCACTGCAGCAGCTGAGCTTTGTTCCATTATCAGTATAAAAGGATGAAAGTCTCATGTTACAATTTTCATATAAAATAACCCTTGGGCATAAAAAGGCTTGGTGTGTTGGATCAACCCATGGTCCCTTTTTGTCGTTATGCTGCAGGTAATTTTCCGTCACAGGTGTGATATTCTCTTGTTCGACGGGCGGCTCAGATCTCTTTGAACCTGAAAGAAAAGAGCAGATGAAACCAATGCAAACACACGGTACAAAATGAAACGCTTCCCTTTTAATCCTCAGATTCTGTCAGTGTAAAAAAATACAGACAAGACCAAATAATCCCCGCCTGGTCATTTGACAAATGTCAAAAAGAGACACTGGAGACCATTAGTGTAATGAATGTATTTCAACATTATAATTTAATAAACCAGCATCATAAAAAAAAGCACAAACCATTTTTTTTTTATATATGGAAAATTCATAACCGGATTTTGTTTGAGCCAAAAATTGACATAATTATAAGGGTGTCAGAGACCTAATGATATTGCACTTGAAGTGCATACATCATTTTCCACCTCGCACACAGATCTCTGCCAGTCATTTGGGAACACAGTGAAAACGAACAAATCCCAAGGTGGGTCGCAACCTCTTAGAGTAATTGTGATTGCCTTGCAAACACTAAAAATAGCCTCCACTGAATCATATTGAGGGCAGGAAGGCCCAATTTAATTAAAGTACAGCGTCTCTTTGGTCATGACGCTCTACATTTTTTGATGCCACTAATATCAAGTACATGTAATGGCAATCAGCCCAAGCAGCATCTTTTAGCATATTTAAAGGCCACTAGCTAAATATAGAAGGTCAAAAATAAACCTTAATAAAGTCATCTGCTAATGATTCCATTTCATGGAACATTTTGCCCCCTTTTTAAAAATACATAGAGTACCGGTCAAAAGTTTGAAAAAGTCTCTTATGCTCACAAAGGCTACATTTATTTTATTAAGCTTCCTACATATTTCACCATACATGCAAAGAACAAAAGTGAGTTAGAGATATTCACCCTCTCTGCCTTGTAGTGTATCCGCACCATCCTCTGACCTCCTTATACACAAGCCTGGACAACAGCTACACAAACAAGAACAAGAGGAGACAGTGAAGCACCAGCTTCCATCATGATAGCAGAAAAATTGCAATTATTTACTGGACAATATTATAAACCATAATAGATTCAACTATATTAATAATAACAACGATAATAATACACATCAGCTAAAGTCTCACCAGACAGGCCAGCACATCAGCAGCAATGAGCATATAGAAAACATTATTCCAACCGGTGGGAGAAATCAGACCAGCCAACAGAGGCCCAATAGCGGCGCCTAGAGACCATTAAACACATTACACAAGGACAGTGTTAAGTTTTCAAAACAAACACTGGTTTCTGAATGTTACATTTAAATTGACTGTCAATAACCTTTTAAATACGTTGCTCGATAACACAAAGTGCATTCAATTTTTGACTTTTGTATCAAGTATCAAGTATCAAAGTATCAAATACTATTTTAGTTTAGTATCAAGCACAAGAAAAAAACAAAAAAAAAACAAACATAAAGCCAAATTCTGTGCGTACCTATTGATCCAGTGCCGTCAATAATAGCGGTCACAGTGGACAGTGCTCTAGAGTTCCCTCTCAGGCACTCATGGGTTCCCTAAAAGATCAAAAAAACATTATGAAATGTACAACACAAACTGCTTGTTGCATTACAAAATAGTTTATTGATCAGTTATTGACAGCAGGACACCTGGCGTATCTGTTTTGACCCTTTATTTAAGACTTCAACAAAAGTCCATGTGAAGAGCACATGGAGGTAAGGAGCCCAGCACTTACTAGGTCAGCTGATACAGCAGTGGTGATGAGGGCATAGGGTCCATTCACGAGAGCACCACACCACAGCAACATGCCTGCAGGTCAGAGGAGGAGATACAGACATGCTATTTTGTTATTTGTTGTCAATTTGGCATCATCTTTTCCCTGTACATTCAACTATGTAAAATATTACTTAACGCAATATTATAGCTAGGCTAGATTTATTATGATGGTTTCAATGGAGACACATGAGGAAAAAGGAAAACTTAAGATTTATGCAATTAAGCATTATATTATATTAACCACCTATTAAAAAATATACGCAAATTGAAACAAAAACAAACACACATTTTAAAAATGTATTTAAGTACACATAAATATTATAGATGCAGTTAAATACATGTACAAAATCATGGACCAGTGGCATGAAACAGTTCTTCACAATATTAAGCATATCACTCAGTTGTTATGGGTATAAATAACGTCTCCGCTATATATGGTGGCTGCCTATGATGGAAGACAAAACACAGTATTTGCTAGCCGTTTAGCCTTCTTTCTGGGCATCCCAAGTTGTTGAAGCCCTCTTACAATCAGCCTGTGTGTGTGTGTGTCCTAAGCTGCCAAATATGAAATGATCATATCACTGAAATGGTATTTAGGACTGGCTGATATTTAATGACTATAGTCAAAAAAGCTTCCTCCATAGTAGAGTCAAAGGTGGATGCAACCGCCAAAATGTCCAAAAAACCCCCCACCAAAAACAAAAAACGGTACTCTGTACTCACCAATGGTGGTCGGCAAGCCATTCTGCCCAATTTTATTGTACAGGAACAGTCAGGAAGAAAAACAAACATGAATAGGCAGCAGATCTCGAAGGAAAGAGAAACCCGTTCATTCATTTTCACAGGTTCACAGGTAAACTCAAGCTTGAGGGTGTTGTGTGCACAAGATTACAGATGTCTGTGAAGACTCTGAGCAAACTTCAAGATGTACTGACAGCACTTTAGATTTTATAGCTGTGAAATAGCCAGTCTTGCATTTTTTTTTTTTCTTTTTTCTCAGGCAAATAATACTCTATCTGTTACGACAAACATTTAAGGACATAACCACTGCATATTAAAACTGGAATAAGTCTAAATTTTACGGTCCATAATGCTGGAAAAGAACATGCATCTGTTTTAAAGGGGCCATGAACTGCCTTTTTTAAATTATTATTTTGTACTGTTCTCTGAGGTCCACTTACAGTATAATGTTAACAAGATTTTTCAAAACCATTATAATTTAGAAGTAACAGGCTATTTTCTGTCCTGCTTTGACCCCCTCATCAGAATGCACTGTTTGAATATGCGTTGCGGATTGTAGACTCGGAAGTAAACACCCACCGCTATGATTGACTAACAGTTGTGTATGTCTGACAGCCTACATCCTTCACAGATGGACGCTGCTGTAATTTATGCACAAATACTCCGTACAAATCAAACGATCTGTAATAACAGACAAAGCAATAGTGACCACGTAATAACAGTTCCTCACACTTGTGTGGTGTGACAATACGGTCGGATCCAATAGAGTCGGCACAGAATCATACTGCATTTTAGTTTCAATCTTTCTGAAAATACTGCATCGAATTGTGCCTTGTTTGTAAATGAATCTGCAGAAAAATGACCTGAATAAAGGACCGAGTTCTTATGGACGTGGTCTGGATCTTCATTAAAAAAAGTTCATCCACTCTTTCCTAATGTTAGGTTCAGAAGGAAGGCAATGCAAAGCCATCTTTATTGTTTAGTTTCTGTGTAGACCTGCGTTTGTCTCTCTCGTTATTTACACTACATGCGTAAATCAGGGGGTGGGGCTATCCAGGCAGTGCTGTAGAAGCAAGCGTTGATCATCTTCTGCGGAGGCAGTGTTTAGCCACACTATTACGTCATAAACTGACACATTCCACAACCTGACGTTTTGGCAGATTGGCTTCAATATAAGCTGTTTTCAGACCAACGAGAAAGCTTTGAGTTCCAAAACTTAAAGGATGTTTTTATAGTACTTATATGTAAAAAAAAAAAAAAAAAAAAAGATCAAAGGATTTTTTACTTCTTTTTTTTTTCTCAGTTCATGACCCCTTTAATAACGGTTTTACATACTCTTAGTCTCAATAGATTAAATCATTTTGCAATATCTGTTGAAACAGATGTTTGGATTTTGTGGTCATGTTGGGTGCATTTTTCCCAAAGTCTGAGCAAAAAAAGAAAATATCCACCAAGACAAAAAAACAGTTGGACTCACCATAGGAGCAGCAATGATCAACATGGCACAGCAAGTAGTGGCTCTGCCTCCACTGTAGTCTGATATCAATCCAGCCAGGATGCCACCTAACCACGATAAAAACAACCTTATAAAACCCTATTCCCAAGAATCACAATTAGATATTTCTTATGGCTAAAATAATTAAAATACTCTAAAATACCACGTGCTTACCCACAATTCCTCCAACATCAAACAACGTAGATAGGTCCCCAGCTTCTTTAGGGTCAAAATGAGCTAATGAAGAGAGCAGACCCAGTGATTTGTTGGAATTTGAAGGGAATTTTATGACAGATCATTTGTGCATAAGAGCCGAGTGAATATGAGAGAATCTGAAGAATGTTTCTTACCGACATTAGCGATGTATAAAGGAAGCCAGTAGAGGAAGGTGTAGCTGACCAGCTTAGCAAAAAGCAAACACAGAGAGAACTCCACCACACCCTGCAGCGCATAAAGACAGCACATTTTGCAATAGTGACATTATGATATTTACCTCGATCCTGGCAACAACTGAATGCAACAGTTACCATCCTGTACCCATTTGTAGCCAAATTTGCAACATCATATCGCCTAATTTCTGACGTTTCTCATTAGGATGAATTACTTATTTTGTAGCATTCCTCATACAAATCCAAAAAAAAGACCTAAACAGAGTATTATGGTTAAAGATCATTCCGTAAGACTTTTAATCTTTAAAAAAAAAAAATATTATATTTCGGTTGGGATAGCAAAGGCGTGATTTATGAGCCAAGAACCCCAGACGTTTCACAGCATTGACTGTTCTCTCAATCTCTTAAAAGTAACACCTTATATTCTCTGACTAACAGCTGTGGGTGTAAAACTGAGAATAACAGGTCACTCACAGGAATCCTGAGTGCGCCGCAGAAGCTGATGGCTTCTGTGTGATCCTCCTCCGGCTCTACGGCTGTGGAGGTGTTAGTGCTGAAGATCTCCTCATTACTGGATGAGTTCCTCAGTAGAGGCTCCTGCTCCACACTCTCCTAAACACATTAGAGCCTGTTAGTGTTACATCAATGAAGGTAAAACTGTGTCTGTTAAAAGAAGAACAGTAAGAGACAGTACTTTAAATACATATTATAGGCTGGAATACACTACACAAATTATGCACATAATATGTTTGCCCCAATTTGCAGTCTGGAGGAGTCAATGCTAGTTGCTAAAAGTCACAGCCTGCAGATTTCGGGCAATCTGAGTTTCTCAGAAAATCACAGTGTGTATGATGGGCACAGACTCACAATTTTATTAATTTATTGTGTTTAGAAGGATTTGACAGTCTGTCAGTGTGTGATCCTCACTCGTTTAGTTTTTCCTATGTCAGCAAGTGTATGATGGCTAGAGTTTAAAATCGGTTCAGATTTTAAAAGTTGTCCAGCCTTTAATCATTGAGACCAACATAGTTTATCACATAGAGCAACAGACAGCTTTATCATAGATCTTCTCACTCTTGCAGATCGTTACACAGATAAAGATTTCTTTCGGTTCACGATTACTTCTGCTTTCAGTTCTCAGGTCCTTTCTCAACCAAATTCACTACAGTGTTGTGAAATACAGGTGCACAGAATGACAATGTTACATTCACTGGCTCAATTCTCCTGTTGCAAATAAGAGGCCAAATTTACTGCAAATATTTTAGTTTGCTTTCAGTTTGGAACCAAATGGCAATAAATGAGTGTTAGCAAGCCTTTTCACACAATTAATTAGCAAATAATGGCAAAATGATTAAATCTGTGTTTGAATCCAATTTCAGCACTCATGAAAATCACAGAAACACAAAACACAAACTCTGCTCACATATACAGCTGGGAGGGGACCACCACCGTTTAGCTGGTTATTCAAGTTTTAAGTTACATAATAGTATTGCAACATATGCAGGTAGAAGAGTCATACTGCAAAATATTGTGCATATTTTTTTTAAACTGTAAGTGACCTTACATGATGTTGTGGTAGAGTACAGTTCACATCTTCAGGTTCTGTAAAAAAAATAAACAACGTTGTGATTTAGGTTGCACATTTTTCTGCAAAATTAATCTTGAGTTTGTTGAAAATACCTTTTATAACTGCAGATAAAGTTATTATTGTGTTGTGTTTATTTATTTAGTTTGTATCACTGAATAGTAACTAGTAAAATAGTAATCAGAAGTGGTTACAATTAAAAAACCCACACCCATCTAGGTTGAATTAATGGCAAATTTCGTTGTAGAAACTTTGTTTCAGTTTCCCTTCTGTTCCTGTCTTTGTAAACAGCCTGCGTGCACAAACAGGCAAATCCCCCATATATCTAACATGTGTGACTTACTTTCAACCAAGAACAAAAAGCAGATGACTCCAGCAGAAGCGATGATGATACCAGGCACAATGAATGACAGGCCCCACGAGGACGACACATAGACCCCAGCAATGAGGGAGCCCAGAATGTTTCCTACTGAGGTATGAGAGTTCCAGATCCCCATGATGAATCCACGCCTGCATGAACAGAGCATCATTCTGAATTTCGAACACGGACTTTTGGAACATTATAGTCGACATGAAACCAACTTATTATTACACAACCATTTAACATTTTGAGGATTGTATTTTAAATTTTTATTTTTCTCTGCCTTTCATGTGCTCAGAAATACAGTAAAAACAGCAATATTGTGAAGTATTTATATTTTAATATATTTTAAAGTGTAATTTATTCCTGTGTAGGCAAAGCTGAGTCTTCTGCAGGCATTATTCCAGTCTTCTTCAATGTCACGTGTCTCTTCAGAAATCATAAAGAAACATTTCTTCTTCTTCTTCTTATTATTATTCATCTTAAAATTGTTGTGGTGCTTAATATAATTGTGGAAACTGTAATATGATTTTTAAAAGATTTTTTTGATGATTATAAAGTTTAAAAGTATTGTTTGAAATAGAAATAATTTGTAACATCTTGCATTACTGTACTGTCATTTCTGATCAGTTACTGATCAAAACTTTTGAACGGTAGTGCACATGTATCTTATTGTGCACAATTCATCAATGAAGTTGCTTAAAATCAAGTGTTATTACTTGCTCCGCCTTATAAACGACTCTCAGGCAATGCAGACTTTTAGAAAACGTTAGTAAATAGTTAATAAATAGTGATTTAGGAATTGTTTTTAAGACTAAAGTTGATATCTGGCTTAGTTCTAAAATTAAATACCCAGTTTTCACCATCAAATGCTGATGGATAAAATCAAGACCTGCCATGCATTTTCTTGTGAAATATCCCGTTTCACTCTGACATTTGTCATATTACTGTAATAAAACAGGTTCCAATTGTGGTTTTAAAACACAGTTCTTAACAGACATGTTTTTTTAACATTTAGGGATTGTGGGAGGAAGTGAGATCACTTAGATTTGCATTAAGTTGTTTTTGTAAAAAACAAACAAAAAAATGATACTAAAAAAAAGTGCAGATACAATTCTGCATGGTCAACAGCTCAAACTGAGCAAGCAGCAAATAACACAACAGTCACTTACTTTCCCTTCCCAAACCAGTTCCCAACACACGCTACCACCGCCGGCCAGCCGGTAGTCTGCACCAGCCCATTTAAGGCCTGTAAAGGAAAAACATAGTAATCAGCAAGTTTGATGAGCACATGGGTTTTACATGTTCAAGAAGCAAAGTAATCCGCCTGATTCAGTCATGTGTTTTCCATGTGACTCACTCCAACAAGACTCAAGGTTTATTATGAATTAACTCTGGATCAGTAAAACTTGACTACAATGGAAAAGAAAAAAAAAGATGATGTGCTTATCTCATTTGTGCACTGATAAGATTATTTGATAATATGCAAAAATACTTTAAATTTCACTTTGAAAACTCCTGACAAGAAACATGCCATTGGAAAAGCATAACTTCTGTATTTTTGGTTTCACATTGTGAAATTCTGGTACTCGCTCTCTGGCACTTAAAATGAAGTTTTGATGGACTGACACACCTTTTTAGATACATTGGTTTAAATTTATAAAGGAGAACTAACTTACCTGAACTAAGCAGTAATACCACAAAGAGTGGATTTGCCAGTAAAAGCCCAGGCCAAACAGAACAGTGAAAAGGCCACTGAGAATCATCCCTGAGCTCAGGTAGTAACGCAAAGGCAATCGCTCTCCAAACATCCCACTGTCAAAAATATTTCAAAACCAGGTGCTATACTTCAAGCAAATCACACTAACCAAGAAAGTCGAACCAAGAAAATCCAATATCATACCTAAAGAACATGCCAATAGCATAAGCAACAAGAAAGCAGTTGTCCAACACTCCAAACAGGTTCTGGTAATTGTTCTTGTCTGAATTGAAAAAAATAAATAAAAATTAATTGATGGGTTAATATAAACTACCAGTGAGAGCTGAGATTCAGTAAGGTTTTTTTTTTTAAGGAATAATACATTTCAAGGCAAAAAAAAACATTTATAGTCTTACAAAAGATGTATGTTTCAAATAAATGCCGTTCTTTTGAATGCTAAACAAAATGTATCAGTTTCCATAAAAATAATAAATAGCATAATAATGAGAAAAGTTTTGTTGAGTGCCAAATCAGCATATTAGAAAATTCAGCTTTGCAGTCACAGGGGTAAAATACACTTTAAAATATATTACAATAGAAATAGATATTTTAAATTGTAATAATATGTCACCATAAAACAGTTTTTACACTATTTTTTGATGAAATAAATGTGAGCATAAGAGACTTTAGCAGTGTAAGGAGGGAAGAAGTGCAGGACAGGTCTTACTTTATATAAGCACAGTTTAAGTACACTGACAGATATGACATAAGCTACAAAACAAAATATTTTAAGAAAAGAATCAAACTCACCAAAAGGAGCCCAGTCACACCAGGTGTCATTGTCAGTGATGTTGAGGTCTGCTGGATGAATAACATTAGAGCAGTTTCTGTGCAGCTGGCTCTGTCACAACAACAACAAAAAAAGATGTACATATTTATCATTTAACATTTTACACTTAATTTATTACATGCAAATGCAATCATGTGATTTATCAGTACAACAAAAAAATATTTGTTGCAGTTCTTCTTTTTAGGTTAGGCCTATCATGCAGCTAGTTCATGTTTAGTTATGTTTAGACTTTTATTACCTTGACAATACTGATAGGCTTTCGAGAGAGGTGGTAGGTGGTATAGAAGACAAACGTGAGGATGAGGATGAAGAACCGGTACTTGTCAAAAGGAATAAGTTCTTTAATAAAACGATTCACAAGTCAAAAAAGCATCAACAGTGGTTAAGCCTGACAGAAGCTGGAGGTGTTTGCAGCGTTGAATAAAACAGTCAGGCACTGATAAACATGAAACCACATTACGTCTACAGAAAAACAGCCTCACCTAAGGCAAACACTGAATGATTTAGAAGATGTTTTCACAAGATTTTCCTGTGGGGGAAGCACGCTTAACACCCTGTACATCAGTTTTGAAGGTTATGCATGCTGCAAACTGAGAAACCACTAACATTTAGGTCACGGTACTGTGCTTTAACTGATTTTCCATTCATGAGGTAGCTACGCATATATTCATAAAGCATGTTTAAATTGTGATTGGAGATTACTAATAATTAAAATACAAATGAATGAACAAAAATTGATTAAGTTGTGTGTGTGTGTATAAATTGTGGTTCAATTCCTATAGTAAGCAAATAAATAATCTTTTGACACGTTGAAATGTATATTAGCACTGGCTGAAAACAGATGATTAATGAGGAACATTTAAGTAGCGCTAAAAATCAATAACATTATCAAAAATCAATAATGTCTGTTACAATAAAATCCCACATGATGGGATAGATTTAACATCACAGAGCATGCTGTGCATTGTAGTATTTTGTGTTTACATGGGCCTGTTACTCACCAGCTGTCTCTAGAGAAAGAGGTGATGAGTTTGATTCCCGGTGCCAGAGATCTCATTTTTACAGTTATTGCTATTCGTCTCGTTGCAAAAAAAAATTGTAACTAAAAAAAAAGTGTAACTAAAATATCACTGACGTTATAAATGATATATATTTATAAAAAATCCCATTTCTATTTCTAAAACGCACGTTTAAAATTAAAACCAAAAACAACTAAAATATACAACGAAACTAGCTGACTAATCGTTTTGTGTCTCAGATCTGTTTGCGCTCATTTCTCACGAATTTAAACTAAGAGTACGTTTGATCATGTTGAAAGCCGGCGATCCTAGATGTTGCATTTAAAGTATCGGAGACGTGTTGTCATTTCCTACTTCCAGATGTGGAAACACCTTAATGCGCTCTAAATTCCCAAAGATTTCCATGGTTGTCTTGGCCGGTGGTTCGTCTGACTGGAAGCCGGATGCTATTAATACCGGTTTGTCTGGTCTAAAAAAAAAATCACATGAGCATTAATTGATCTTTAGCTCGTCCGGTCCTGGTGTAGCGTCTCCATTTTCCATACGGGGTTGCGACAAACAAACACTGGATCTGGCGGCGTGAACATGTGATGCAGAGTGACGTCATCAGGGCTGAAATTAACCCTTCATTGTACAGCTTTTCTGGCTTTTTTTGTGTCATCAAAACCCATTTGACCTAAATATTTAGTTTATTATTTAGTGAATATTTATGAAGTATCCTCTCAGACTGCAAGATCATTTTGCATAATTTAGCAAAACTGTCGCATGTTCACAATTATATTTTGTATTTTGTTGGTGGTGTGGTGTGATGGTGGTAAACAAATACAATATTTAATTATTATTATTTATTTTTTAGGAAGTTTAATTTTAATGGTTGTAATTTTAAAACGATGTAATTAAATTTTGTATGATTTAGTTAATAATTATAATTTCATTAACTCACGAATCCCCTGCAGCTCTCTCAGGAACCGCCAGGGGCTCGCGAACCCCATTTTGGCAAACCCTGGTCTATTGTGGTTTTTGTCCTGTATTAAAGCAATACTGCACTGTCAGTTAGTTAGCAGGTGCAAATACCTAACTTATGATAAAATCAGGGTAACACTGTCTTGAGTGCTTATTTCCCTTTTTTTAAACAGTTTTTTTTTTAAAACACAGTGTTCATGCCAAATATGTGTGTGCAAATCTGTAAATACACTGCACAAATATTTTCAGTTCACGAGCATCTGCTTACACTGAAATAACAATATGATAGAGTTGTTAAATATGCAGTACATCAATCTGAAATTTTTATGTTTCAAACGAAACATTTGACTACAAACTAGGACGTTGGTTTCTGGAATGGAAATGGATACTTCTTATTTCCACAGACAAAGACAGAAATAAATGTGACTGCCATTCTGTTACTGACTTCTCAACCCTGAAGCATATGATCAGGGACTTTGCGTATAATGGCTGAATAAGTGTACAAAGGTCACACACGCATTTAGGTTAAGAAAACAAAGTTATGACACAATAAACAATCCCAGCAGTTGAATTTCTCACTTCAGTAAGGTTTATTAAAACAGTAAAAACACTAGTTACATTGAAATATGTCAGGTATTTTAAAACCATTCATGAGTACAATAAAGAAAATATCACACCATGAATCATTACGTTAATACAACATTACACTTCAGGATGTCCAATCTTAAAACATGTTCAATAATGACACTAAAGATGGACTGCAATCACTTCCTTTGAGAATGGACATCCATAGAGGATGCCTTCCAGGTGGACGAATACTGTCCAAAGCCTCCATCCTTCAGATCACAGCTTAGCAAGACAGACTGCAGAGCCTGAGCATAAGCTGCAGAAAACAATCATAAATGACCAATAAATAAACTCAAAAGTTCAATGAATGTCAGTGTCAAAAAAGTTGAGCAACGTGGCCAAGATTTCCCTTGCAAAAACGAAGTGTGCTTAATTGTATTGAATGTGCACTTGTAGTGTACTTCAGGACTTAAAAGTATTTTTAAAAAACTGTTCTTGCAGAAGAACACTTTCACGGCCATTTCTTAACACACTTAAGTATACTTTTAAAAGGTTTTTGGAGAAATGATTGGAAGTTTTATTTTAACACATTTTAAAACATTATGTTTTAATAATATTTTGTTGTGCTTTAATAAGTACACTTATTTTGATGTACTAAAATGTTAAAGCACATTTTAAGTACTTCACTCTAAAAAAAAAGCTGGGTTGTTTTAACCCAATTTTGGGTCAAATATGGACTAACCCAACCATTGGGTTAAATTTTTAAATATACGTTTTATATATATATATATATATATATTAAATTCAAATTTAAATATCACACGTTTTATATATTGTATGTGTATATATTTATTATATATATATACACATATATATTTAAATATTTATATATACATATATTCCCAATAGTTATAATTTGTAAACAACCCAGGATTTTAGAGAGTTGTATTATACTTACACATACACATATATTATTCAGTGGATTGCAATTAAATATATTAATATATTTTAAATGTACTAAACTTCATTACAAATGTGTAATTACAAATATATTTAAATAACTAACATGCATGTTTCAATAGATATATGATAAGTATATTTTAATTCACCATATCCTTCTCAGTTCATTCAGCAGTACACTTTAACCAAATTTCAAAGATACACAATTGAAATAATGATGTAATTACATACAAAAACATACTTAAGTTCAACTAATTGCATTAAATATTAATCTAAACTATAATACATTTTCACTTAATTGTGAAATTGTGTCAATTAAGTGTCCGAAAAACATCTGATTTAGTTTGCACCTACTGTACTGTATGTTTATTCTTTTAAAGTAATAAGTATGCTAAAGTGTACTTCTTTTTCACAAGGGTATTTAAAATTTTTCATCTTGTTATAAAATAAGGCTGTTCCTGTGATGAACTAAATCCATGATTAAACTTCACACGGTCTAGTAAAAATATGTACCGTTATACTACAGTATGTCATGGAAAGTGGAAAAACAAAAGACATCAGTTGTGACAGAGACCCCACATGCATTGTCTGTCAAGTCATGGTACTGTGAGTAAGAACATTTACTACATACAAACAGGTGCGATATGACAAGTTTCCAGCGCAACACAAACACAACCAATCACAACATTTTTGATGTTCAGTTATGAGGAGCAGGATTAAGGACCAATGATATTTCTCTGTAGGCGGGGCCACCCCACACAATGCCACATAAATAGGAACCAAGCAACAAAGAAAATATTGTGTCACTTTTTGCTTGTTAGGACAAAAAAATCTGAATTACACAATGCACAGTGCATCAAGACAAGGAGAAGCTGAATACTCTATAATTATCCTAAAATATGAAATGAAATGGACACAGAGTGAGCAGTTTACCTTTAGGATTGTTGTAGAAGATGCAGTTGTTGGCGCAGGTATCAGGATGGCTGTCCCAGAAAGTGTCTCCACAGCAGCACAGAGGAGGGAGTTCGATTTTATCCTTCTCCAGCTTCTCTTTCATTAGAGCCTGCATGGCTTCTATGTACCTGTCACAGAACCATCACATACCACGACAGCTCTTAACATATGAATATTTACATCATATTCTATTTATATATAGAAGAACACTATTCTGATCTACTGAATGTGAAGCAATAGATGATATGGTGTATTTATGGTTAGAATGAACATACTCATAACAAGATAACTTGTGCCACATATTGGCAGTACGTACCGTTTGCTTTCTTTGATGCTCTTTGTTTTCTCTCGTCTCTCTACCTTCTCTGCTGCCTCCTCCTCATCAAGCCTCAATCGCTCCAAAATCAAATACTCCCTCTCAGCCATGTCTTTTCTTTCTTCTTCCTGCAGTCGCTGCCTCTCCATCTTCTTCTCCTCCGCTTTCCTGAGTTGTTCTTTTTCATTCTTAATCCTACACACAGAAAAAATGCTCTCTGAGTTTAAAAAGACAGTATAATATAAAGTGCAACGTGAAGTCTTTTGTGTTCTTGGACAACTTAAAGAAAAATGATGCGTGGTTACTTGCTTCAACAGTACAAAAAAAAATACTAAGGACAGGTTTCTAAAATAAACTAAAACAAAACTAATTTTTTTATTAATTGTAACAAAAAATGATTTTAAATGTAAAAAATAATGTTTAAATTAATTGTACATAATATGTGCACATACTTATAAATTAAGTTCGATAGAATTTATGTTGTTGTTTTTTTTTTTTTAGCAAATTCTAAATCATTTATAAAGGGTATACACTTTGACATGTGTCTTTTCCTGGGAATCCAACCTTTGAATTTTGTATTGCTAGTACTTGCTCTACCAGGAAAATGTATAATAGTTAGGAATTTAAAATGTGTACTTATTATGGAATGACATTTAATTGAGTAATAGTCATGCGTTTTTTTATATTGGTCTTTGTGATGAAGACCTAGCAATTATTCTTATTTAAGTCCATTATTATCATTATTTTACAGTAACTAGTCAGTCATTTAAACTATTTCCTGTAGCTTGACTACAGCAGAGAAACCAAAAGAGAAGTGAGCAACCATCATGCGGAAAGGAATGAAAATAGACATCTTTTTTAGTAGCAGTGAAATAAAGAACGTAAATGTGATGCTGTTGTAGAGAAGATACTTGTAAACATGTGGTGAGGTTTGACCTTGCAGTTCTCTTCAGATGTTTCCTGTGCCTTTGGTGCTCCTTCACTCGCTCTCGCTCAATGTCCATGAAGTGCCGTCGATGCATGAGGAACTGAGACTGCCTCTGAAACAACACAGTTAGCACTTTGAAGAAAGCTTTGGTAAGCTTCTTTTAAAAAACATTTTTAAAAGTCCAAAACTTTTGAATGGTTTAATATGCTTGAAATTAGATATTTACTTTCACTGCAGCAAATATTAAACTCTACATTGATCTCCCTAATAAAAAGAAGAGACACCATTCTAAATAAAGCATGATTCCCTACCTGCCTCTTCAGCTCCTCCTGATTCTCATGAGGCCAAAGCACTTGGGAAGCTCTGTAGTCAGTTGTGAAGGAAACAGTGGCCGGCTCATCTGGCTCATATATCTGCAGAGACGCCAACATGTACAGTATCAATGAATATAAAAGGCATTGTGTTACATTATGTAACATCACAATTTGTTGAAAATGTCATAAACGTAACTTGGTGTGCTCAAACATTACACAAAAAAGAGGCTAAATATAATGTTGTTCTCATGGATCTTATTAACTCTCCATTGTCTTTTAAAGATCTTATGCCACAAGCCTTAGAAAAATACTGGTTCTTCCACAGAAGCACTTATTTCCAGGTCACTTGTAAGCAAAGCCTTGCTTTCCAGTGTACTGATAAAAACCAGTGCAGTTATTTCTTTTACACTGTATGTCTATGAATGTGGGGGTGCCATACGTGACTATATTTAAGGCCACACAAGATCTTCTCACCATATCGTTGTGAAAAGTTACAGTCTTGCTTCTGTGGTGATGCAAATCAAGAGGTTGATCATGTTGCCCCAACAGCATCTCATCTTCCACGTCAACATCCTGCTTATAATCCTCCCCTTCAGTATCCTTCTGATCTCTCCAAGTGTGTGATTCAGGTTTCTGTATATAACAAAAAGCAAAGATATTAATACTACAACACTGAACGTTCAGGTGTCAGAAATGACCCAACTGCATCATGCATGACTCACATCTCTAGCCGGGGATAGTTTCCATCTCCCACCAGGTAGCTGTGAGAGTTCATCACCCTCTTGCACTGTCTGACGAGCGGCTAGTTTGTGTCTCACCTGCTTCCTGACTTTGCTGACCTAGATAAATGTAAAGAAACTCACCCTTACAGCTACATTCTGCCAAATCACACAAGCAAAATGATCCACATAGATGTATAAGGATCATGCTCTGTAAATACCCGTGTATTATGTGTATGGTGATGTGAAGAAACAGCCTCTGTCCCGTGAGCGCTGACACAGCAAGAGCTGGGACTGCAGATTGCTCGCTCCCCATGTGTCCAGGAAGGGAATAAATTGGTTTGAGGTGTAAGACGATGGGCTGCTTTGCTGGTTAGTTGCGATACTTTGCTCTCACGTTCAACCTGAAGATAGTGTTCACACAAATAACTTTTTGATTGTGGGTGTTTAAGCATTTGTTAGGACAAACTTTTGACTTTTCACTCCCATGTAAAGTTGCAAGTAAAGCAAAACCAGTCCCCTTATTTTTAAGAATAAGGTGACATGACTTTGCATGCAGCAATTTAGACAAACTTATGGTTTTTGTAGCAATGAAATACTAAAGGCATTTTCCACAAATATTTTGTGTTTAAAACTAGCTACTCTCATACCATGCATACTGCTGTTCAAAAGTTTGGGGTCAAACGTTTTTGCAAAAATTAATACTTTTATCAATGCTGATATTAACTAAACTAAAACTATTAAAAATAATTTACAATATATGAAATTAAAGTAAAAATAAAATAAATATTAGATGAAACACTTCCAATTAAAAAAAAATAATAATAATTTGAATACTGCCATGGCAATATAATAAAAATCTGAAAATTACTCAAATTGAAATAAA
Organism: Cyprinus carpio; assembly: GCF_018340385.1. Taxonomy (NCBI): domain Eukaryota; kingdom Metazoa; phylum Chordata; class Actinopteri; order Cypriniformes; family Cyprinidae; genus Cyprinus; species Cyprinus carpio. The sequence continues at coordinate 33,476,786 of NC_056576.1, forward strand.
TATAAATAAAAGCTAAACAGAAATATATAAACACTAAAAACTAATAAAAATGATAAAAGTACATTAAAATTACTAAAACTAATAGTACAATAAAAAATAAAACTGAAAATGTAAAAATGAAAGCTAATTAAAATATTAATAAATGCTGTAATAGTATATAAATAATACTAAAATAACACTGACTTTCAGTCAGTCAGGATGTGTTATGTTGATCAAAAACCACAGTAAAAACATTTATAATGTTACAAAATATTTTTTTTAAATACTAAAAAAAAAGTATGCTGGTTTCCCCCCCAAAACAATATTGAGCAGTACAACTGTTTTCAACACTGACGATAATAAAAAAATATTTCTTGAGCATTAATCAGCATATTAGAATGATTTCTGAAGGATCATGTGATGCTGAAGACTGGAGTAGTGATGCTGAAAATTCAGCTTTGTCATTACAGAAACAAATTACATTTTAAAATATATTAAGATAGAAGACAGTTATATAAAATTGTAATAATATTTCACAATATTGAGGTTTTTGAACAAATGAATGCAGCTTTGGTGAGCATATTATACTTCATGCACAAACATTAAAAACAATCTTAGACACCAAACTTTTGAACAGCAGTGTAAGGTTTATGCTAGATAATAGCTTATTTAACATAATTAATAGATCTATTTCCAAACAGCACGGGATTTGTGTGTTTTCTTACTGTCTCGTATGATTTCAGTAGCTGCTGTTGTTTGCGCAGACGGGCCTGCTGTGACACACGTTCACGAACCGCATCCTGAAATCGCCGCAGACTCTCCTCTTTCTCTCGCCGGGTCTCCTCCAGAAACTCCTCTGTGAGCAAAGCCCGGTCCTTCTCACACAAATACACACACACAGGGTCACATGTAAGGGACATGTGTGGCTATTAATCCTTAAGCTGTCTTCATCAGGTACACATTACTAGGAACATCATTCCCAAGAGGGCATTTTATATGAGTGTATTTATTTGGGTTTGCAATTTGTGAAACCCTTATTTGGGATATATCTAAAAATAAGCTTAAAAATAAATAATATCTATTTTTAATGTACAATAAAAATACAAAGGAACATACAAATTCAAAAGAAAACATATAAAACTAAAAAAACTACAAAAATAAAATAATAATTATAAGTAATAACCAGTAGTATTTAGTATCACATACTATTATCACTTATATTAAGATTTTGAATTAACTTTTATTTTTCCATTTCCATGTTACTCTGTTGGGTTTTGTCATTTGTATTATTATTTTTTTTATTTTTAAATATGTCCATAGTTTTATTTATTTATTTTTATTTTTTTCAGTTTTAGTACTTCAACTTTAATGAAAAATAGAAATCTTGCCTCAGCAACTAGGTGAAATTAGATAAAGTTTGAGAGAGAGAGAGAGAGAGAGAGGGGGGAGGGGGGTCTTTTAACCAAAATTTAGATTTTTACTCAGTAGCATCTATAGCTATTTTGGGCTATATTGGTTTGTGATTACTGTTACCTTTTTTTTCTTTTCCTATAAATCTCTTCTAATGTGGGACAGACCAGAACAGTGGCTCTTAATCTCTGCACATTTTGCCTGTCTCCCTTATTAAACACACATGATTAAGATCATCAGCTCGTTAGGAGTGTGTCAGATGAGAGGGACATACACTATTGGCAGGATCAGGACTAAGAGCCACTGGACCAAAATCACCCTGGTGTGTGTACACTTATTAGTGGAAAGTGCCAGTCGAAGAAGCTCGTTATGAGCAGCATCTCTACAGCTCTCATATCAGTGTAACTTAGTGTAGTCCTTACCGCGGGATGTTCCAGACTCTCATCTCCGCTCTCTACCCAAACAGCCACAGGCGCCACAGCCGGGTTCCTCTCTGCCAACACTCTCACATCTCTGGCCTTTCTCCTGTTTCCAGAGGTTATCCTTTTATTTTCTTTGAAGAGCTTCTTTTGTGTTATCGAAGAGCAAACCCTTTCTTTAGCTGGTTTCGCTTGATTCATTTCCGTGTAAAACCTGGTAACGTTAGATGTGAATCATTTATGGCTTTTCGGGAGTCACTGATGTTCAGACCTTATTACCAAGCGAGACACCGATCCTTCAAGGAAAAACAAAACTTCTTTATAGGACTCTTTTTGTGGTACAGCGGTTCATAATGTTAATGTCCTAATGCAAATTGCGTTAATATTTCTACTGCTGTAACTGTCAGAATTAAAGTTACCGTTGTCAATGACGCTAACAGAATCACAGCCTTTTAGACCCGCCCATTTATGATTCTATTGGCTACAGCTTGTAAAGCTAAGATTTTATTCGTCGAAAGTAACGCCAATCAAAACTTGTAGCGATTAGGCCACGCCCGATGTGCTCCTAAATGTAGGTTCGATGGGGAAAAGAATACCCGCTCTTTTTAGTTCCATGAGAAGTGTAATTTTATTACTAGACCTGAGCGAATGTCAGTGACTAAAATTAAATATGGTGGTTTTACACAGAATTCCACATCCCTCAAATTCTTATTATAAATTTTATTAATACTGTGTATCAATTTTAAACGGAGTTGTATTTATTATTATTACTATAAGATATAACTTTCAGTAGTCATGTTGTTATAAAAATTGTTTTATGTAATGTTCCTGCTTATGGAAGTCTGTTTCCACCACAGAATAAAATTACAAAAATATAATTGAGCCTTCTAACTTTTTATCTTCGCAACTGCGAGTTTAAAGGGATACTCCACCCCAAAATGAAAATTTTGTCATTAATCACTTACCATGTCGTTCCAAACCTGTAAAAGCTTTGTTCATCTTCAGAACACAATTTAAGATATTTTGGATGAAAACCGGGAGGCCTGTGACTGTCCCATAGACTTCCAAGTAAGTTACACTGTCAAGGTCCAGAAAAGTATGAAAGACATCGTCAGAATAGTCCATCTGCCATCAGTGGTTCAACCGTAACGTTATGAAGTAATGAGAATACTTTCTGTATGCAAAGAAAACCAAAATAATGACTTTATTCAACAATTTGTCTCCTCTGTGTCTCTCCACATCACCATAGCACCATTTTGGGGAATGTGAGCTGAACGCAGGCAGCGTACGCTCTTCTGTGTCAGCCGCGCCACACGGATGCACTGTTTTCATTCAAATGAAAGCATAAATACACATAGAAAATGTATCCTTGTGTTTTGGCTGACACAGAAGAGCATAAGTTGCCTGAATTCAGTGGATTTTCTCCAAAATGGCGCTACAGTGATGGGGAGAGACACAGAGGAGACAAATTGTTGAATAAAGTCATTATTTTTGTTTTCTTCACGTAAAAAAAGTATTCTCGTCGCTTCATAACATTACAGTTGAATCACTGATGACAGATAGACTATTCTGACGATGTCTTTAATACTTTTCTGGACCTTGACAGTGTATTTTACTTGCCTCACAAGCCTCCGGGTTTTCATCCAAAATATCTTAAATTGTGTTCCGAAGACGAACAAAGCTTTTATGGGTTTAGAACGACATGGGGGTAAGTGATTAATGACAAAATTTTCATTTTGGGGTGGAGTATCCCTTTAAGTCACCTTAGTTTCCTCTTTAAAATCCAAATCCGTGAAAAGTCTCATTTTCTTTCTTTCTTTCTTTCTTTCTTTCTTTCTTTCTTTCTTTCTTTCTTTCTTTCTTTCTTTCTTTCTCCACCACCACTTACAGTCTTTTAAAACTTTTGTTCATGCCTGGCATTGTTTTTCCACAGGGTCATCTATTAGCATTCCCTGCGCTTATTTGGGTTTCTGTCTCCAATTTATACATTTATGCATGGGTACGAATCAACACAAGAACAGTCTGCTCCCTTTACAATGCCTGTTCTCAGAGGTCATGCCCATGCATAACAAAGAGCCTACTGTCTCTTTTGTGTGAATCAGCATGCACATTGTCTCTCCCGTTTGAGGAATAGTATCAACTTCAGTGAGAGAGACATGATTACATAATGTTCAGATTATGAGCAGGAGAAACACAAGACAAAATCAAATATGTAAACGATTGCATTCAGGTCTTTCGCAATCTTTTATTTAACATCTTCATTACAGATCAACTCTACATGTCATTTACATTCACAAAAAAAAAAAAAAAAAAAGGAAATAGAGAAACTAGAAAAGGAAAGACAAACATCACTGTTGGCTTGACAAAGCCTTTCCTTGAAATTTGAAAGCGTTAGTGTGTAGTTTGAATACTGGGGCAGTTTGAACACATACAGACTTATTTAGGTGGTTGATAGGGTATTGCTAGGGCATTGCTTGGGAGTTTTGGCTGGTTGTAGAGATTGTTTCATTATTTTTTACTATTTTAATATTTCTGAGCTCACAAACGCACTGAGGCGAGCTCCGCAGTACGCTTCTAACCAGCAGTCAAAGCAGTGTTATGTCACGCAAGTGTGTGAGGAAGACTGCGAGGGTTGAGTGCAATTTGGGACAGGGGCTATGGAAGGCTCCATACCATAAAATTTGGTCCATTTGCAATGATAGGATATGATATAGTATAAATATTTGGTGGATTTGGCTTGAAAGCTTTGTCAAGCCAACGCAATCACATTGAAGTAGCCAGACTGAGAGTGAAGAGGTCCTAGCATGTTAAATCAACTAAACAATCAAAAGCTGCTTTTGAAAACGTGTCTTAACATGATAAAGCTAAACAAGTATGAAATGCATAGGTTTGTAGCAGAAATATGTGTATGTAAAAATTTACTGTACATACATTAATGCAAAAGTATTTGTGCAGGTCAATACAGTATCTGTCTTTTTGCAGCATGTGGGCTCGGCAGACGTGGTCAATGCTATCATCTATGTTTTTGGGGAGCCTCTGGGTTCCTGTGAAGGGGTGGATGGATCCTCAGGCATCCTGGCTGGAGACAAGGACGCAGGGCGCTGAGAGGCTCGAACAGACCCTCGGCTGTGGGGCGAGGAGGGGGTTGGTGGGCTTTGACTGTGTCCCTTCCTCCGGCGATGGTGCGGTGGGGATTTACTGGGGGTGCGAGGGTATCTGCGAGAGGAGCGCGCTGGTGGCTCAAGCAAGTCTGATGGAGGAGGTACTGAGCTGCTGTAGCTTGGGGGGCTGCTGCTGTTGGAGGTGCATGTTTCACATGTTGACGCTGGTTCGCCGGGAGGACAATCCTGAAGATGTCAATTAAGTGCAGACATTTACAGTCTTCACACGCCTACATCAATGCACTTTCATATTATGAGGGTGCAGGAAACTTCTAGACTGCTCTTGTAGCACAGAAATATGATAATCTCATGACCTATTCTGCTGTACAGTATATCAGAATATGTGGTGAAAGCATGAATATTAATGACTAATGTAAAGAGATGTTGCAGTCAGGGTTCAAGCTTTGCTCTCTGACTCACAGACAGCTCTACTGAGGTAATGAACCACTCATCCACTTGAAAAGCTATTTTTAAACATAAAGCAGGTGTGCTGGGAGAGGGAAATTCAATAGTGATGTAATAATACCTTCTCTTTTAAGATGTAGAGTGATACAGGATTCCTGCGCTCGTGATCAGTCATTATTGGGATGGCTTCATCTAGAAACATAAATGAAAAATTAATAATATAATATAATAATAAACACATTAATTAAAAAATACTTCAATAAAAATACATGTCTGCCGAACACAACATGTTTGCTTGTTTTTAAAAATTGAGGGATGAGTCAAAATTATTTTCTGTGGTAATAAAAAATAATCACACATTTTAGCCTACAATTTTAATTTAAAATTTAATTTTTCTCTCCCGCATTATGCATCCTTTTCACAGACTGTGATGATGCGTTTCAATTTTCATTTATTATTATTATTATTATTATTATTATTATTTTTTTTTTTAATAATGTACAATTATAACACTATACTTTGTATTATATTACCTTTGCATCAAATTACTAAAAACTAGTTAATGCTGCTTGGTGTTTCTAATACAGCGGCTGTGGGAGTAATGAGAAATTTGCCTATATTATATTATATTATATTATATTATATTATATTATATTATATTATATTATATTATATTATATTATATTATATTATATTATATTATATTATATTATATTATTTTAATACAGAAGGATTAATAAAATATACAGTTAAATAAAAATCTTTAAAATCAATAAAAATACAAAATGCATGTCTGTTAAAATAAGTATTTAAAATAAACAACTGAGGCATGAGTCAATTTTTTTTTAATTAGAACATTTAATTTAATTCCTAACAAAACTTATTTATGCTTAATTAGTGAGCCTGTTTGCCCAGTGTGTATTTACACTGACCAACATTTAATATGGACAGTAAATTAATATCAGCATAATAACATACCCTCTGGCCTGATGTCTTGATACCTGATGTGTTGATTTTGTGAAATGGTTCGTGGTTTAATAGCTTTGGACTTCTGTCTTTTTGATCTGTGAATGAGAGTATTTGTGGTGACATACAGTTTACACCAACATTGTTAACTTAAGGATGGACGAGGGGCAAAGGAAAAAAAAGTCATACTTTTTTGAAGGCTTCCAGCAAGCACACACAGTTACAAGTGTGAGAAGAAGGAAGATGCCCACTGTAGACAGTATGATATAAAGAGAGCTCCTTTCTGGAAACAGGAGAACATTTTCAGCCGTTTTTACTTCTTAAAAAACTGCAAACATGACACAAATATGCACTGAATATGTACAGTTATTTTCAAATAACCCATTCTTACTGTAAACGGTGAGTCTGACTGGTAGACTTCTCATGCTACTAATAGGGTTCTCCACCATACAGCTGTAGATGTCATCATCAACCATCTGAACACGTGTGATGGTCAGGACCTTCTGATCCGGGGACAGCAGCAGACGGGTCTCGTTTAGTAATGGATGACCACCTTTTGCCCAGCCATAGGTGGTCTTAGTGCCTGTTTCATGGGTGCAGTTTAGTGTGAAATTCTCTGTCAGTTCCAGCACGGCGGAGGTGACCATGTGGACATGTGGCTTAGAGATTAGCTCTGGCAAAATATCAGGTATTGTTTTATTGCTATGAGTTACTGCTATAAGTAGATTATGATACCAGTTAGGATTGTGTTATGTTCGATTTTTCTTACCATCCACTGTCAGATCAATGCTGCTCTCTCCAGTGAAGGTGTCATCGGTGATGGAGATCCCTACTTCATAAGTGCCCTCATCAGACAGCTTGAGGTTATGAAGTAGCAGTGTTCCATTCTCAAACACAAGGATGCGGTCTCTGTATTCTGGTCGCAGGTTACCAATGATCTCCGTGCCAATGGACTGGACCACTGTAACAGGTTTGTCCCTTTTCAGCTGCCATTTGATTACAGGAGGATCCAGACTGGTGCTCGAGTATCGGACAGGGAGCAGAGCTTCTCCACCCACCGTCCCTCTGATTAGAGACTCGAGACTGGTGATGTTCACTCCCTGAACACATGCTGTGACATGAACAATCTAAGTCAGACATCTGATTTATGAGATAAATGTTAGTTTGCCAAAATGCAAAGAGATCAAGTCAGCACCAGTGACATAATTATCAAATACATTTACAAACAGTCATTTCATGAACTGTTGTTGACTGCCCTCAAAAAATATTTAGTCCTAATTTAAGGTTTCTGTTTTTGAATTGCCATGTTTTATCACAAAGAAATGAGAACACTTTATTTTAAGGACCAATTCTCACTATTAACTAGCATGCATATTTCTAGCATATTAGCTGTATATTGGTACTTATGAAGTCAAGTGAAGTCACCTTTATTTGTGTAGCACTTTATACAATACTGGTTGTGTCAGAAGCCCATATTATTTTCTTATTCTATTTTACCCCATACCTAAACTTAACAACTACCTTACTAACTGTTAATAAGCAGCAAATTTGGAGTTTAATGAGGCAAAAGTTGTAGTTAATAGTTAATTAATAATGAAAATTGGACCTTAAAATAAAGTGTGACCAAACAAGCTAATAAACTTAAATGTGATGCATATTTTTGAGCCATACATTAATGAAACGGGTAATAAACAGGTAAGATTCATAGTACAAATAAAATGAATGTGTTTTAAATCAGGTTTATATATTTATCATCAATAAATCTTATATATCTTATAATAAAACTTGTTATAATCTCATACATTTGAACTGATTGAATATTCCTCGATCCTCATTTTAATAATGTTTACACTTTTTAGCTGAATAAATGAATAAATAAAGAGTAATTAATTATTACCTGTCTTTATTATGACTGATACTGTAAAATCATGCCATTTTTTATAAAATTTAGCATTGCATTTCTTTCGTCATATTATAGAAGTAGTGACAATCTTTTATTTTGAATTGTGACACATTTCAGTCAAACTAAAAAAAAAATCTTCTTTTTCTTTTTTTTTTTTTTAAAGAATTGTTCAAAATAGGGCCAACAACATGCGTTTAGAAAACAGATGGATTTCTATTTCATTCCAACTTTAGGTTGTGTTCACTTTAGGTGATGGTTAGTGCATGCAGATTTGGCATTCCCCTTATTATTGTTTCCACACAGAGGGAAGATTACACTTAATTTGTCAGTTTGGTAAGGCCTCACCCTGCCTTCTTTCTGACTTCACTGCAATCTTGTGCATGTAAAGATATAATAACACTCATCAGACCCCATTGTAGAGAGGGCAACAACATAACTTATGTAAAACACACTTGCACAGTCCAAGACACTTTTTACAACTCTTTCAGATATTGATGACTAATATCACAAAGTCACAAGCCAAAAATGAGTCACAGCTCTGTTCTGACAGGCTCACAGACAGCAGGAAAAATAATAACAAATAACAAAATGTAACTAACTATTTAATCATGCATAGTTATAGCCATATACCATTTAAAAGTTTGGGGTCTGTAAGATTTCTTTAATGTATTTGGAAGTACATTTAAAAAACTACTTTCTTTATATATATATATATATATATATATATATATATATATATATATATATATATATATATATATATATATATATATATATATATATATAAAATGTAATTTATGTTTTTGAGGCCAAAGTTGAATGGACCTTCAGAAATTATTCTAATATGCTTTAGAATATGCTTAATTATTAAACGTCAATGCTTCATTCTTAAGAATATTTATTTTACTTTTGTACGGTACTATAAATATTTAAGTAGGTCACCTATTAAAGCTGTAATTCTAATGATTCTAATGTAAAGCATCAAAGATTCTCATTCTCTTTGTCTGATAACCAGCAGAATAAAGCCTGTGTGGAAACAGCTCATCTCCTTAGTAACTGCAGTGGGAAAGGCCTGCCAGAGATGTGCACACAAAAGCTTGAATTGTTTGGACCAGTTTCCTGGCGTGAAAAGGACCTACAGAGCGACAAACAATCAGTGTGATTAGATAAAAAGTGACACATGGGGCTCCTGTGACTCTGTTGATGACAACATTGGCCGATTGTACAAAACAAACAGCTTTTAAAAGCAGTCATGATGCGAGGATAGGAATGGGTTTTCACGATGTTGTAAATAGCAATATAAAGTACATTGTAAGTTGTCTTTGTCCATCTAATAACTTATTGTCTTAATGCTGATATCTGCTCTGACACTGCTTCAGACAGGCACAGCATTACACTGTACTAGACTACAGAAACCTAAAGAAACAACATTTTTATTTTACTCAACTTTCTTTTTTTCCATTTTCATTTGAGTGTGGTATAGCAATGTTCAGTGTTTTTTTTTTTTAGTCATACTCATAATGAATGAATGTCACTGCATTGTACAACCCAATATCAAATCCAATGGAATTTGTTTTAACCCTGTAAAGGCTGACATATGAAAAAAATAGTCAGAAAAATCTATTTCTGTTGGCTTTTTTCTCTCTTTTTTTTTTTTTTTTTTTTTTGCATGGAGGGAAAAAACACCTCAGTTTCATTCAGAGGCTCAAACTGAACATATGTGTAAATATGCAATTTGGTGCAATTGCTGATATTTACATGTCCAGAAAGTAAAATTAAATTCTGAAAGCTTGTAATTTAAATTGTGAAATCCTGTATAGCAGACAACTTAACATGCATAGACATATCAGTTGTCACTCTATAGCCCAATAATATGTTTTTGTAAGATGATATTTCAATTCTTAGATTTATGATCGAAGCTTTATAGTTTTTATTGTGGTGGAAAACATATAATGCAATGCAGTGCAATGATGACTGAGAGGCAAATAAATGTCCCTCAAAAGCCTGATGTTTAATTTTTGATACTCATATTTAGATTTTTTCTAAAAAAAAAAAAAGTTGCTTCAGTCCAGTAAGTGAAATATTACTAACAATATAAAAGTTATTCTCTTGTTTACTATTTAATTTTTTTTAAAAAGATTGAAAAAGATTTAAAAGCAAAAGACGCGTACCAATTTTAGAAATGCCTTTTGGAAAAAGAACTTTGGTATTGAGATTTCTTTAACCAGCCATAACTAGGCTGCAAGTCCTTGATCTAGGCCAACAACATTATCATTCGCTAAAAAATTACATTTGTCCCTCTTACCTGAGTGAATCAGAATGGCAAGGATCAAGAGGAGAGGAGCAGCAAAAGCAGCTGATGCCCAAGAGAAAGCCTCCTTCTGTGCCTTCATCTTGGGTCTAAATTTCATAGTCTTCCCAAAACAATTAGCATGATTTATTCACTCTGAGCACGTCCCCCACCTCAGAGTCCTGCCATTCCTTCCGAGGCTGGGCTATGCCATGTTGCTGACAAACACACACGCATAAACACAGACCTGCACTCACACACACATGTGCATATGCACATGCATTCTCACAACCAGTGCACTATGATGGCATGTTTGTGAGTCATTGAATGGGTCTGTTTGTGTAGGGGAGAAGGATGTTGTTGCTTCATGGTCTGACTGTTTAACAGCGTTCTTTACAAAAAATAATAATGCAACATGCAACATAACATCTCAAGTTAGATGAAAAAAAACTTTATGAAAGAAAATAATGGAAAAATTACAATGATAAAACAGTATTGACAGTATTTTAAAGCAATAGTTTACCCCAAAATTAAACTTTTGTAATTATTTACTTGCCCTCATGTCGTTCCAAACCTGTATGACTTTATTTTTTCTGTGGAACACAAAAGAAGATATTTTAAAGAATGTTGGTAACCATACAGTTTCGTAGCAGTTTCCATTGACTTTCATTGTATTTGTGTCCATATAATAACTGTTTGGTTACCAACAGTCTTCTAAATATTTTCTTTTGTTTTCTGCAGAAGAAAGAAGTCATAATGGTTTGCAATAACATAAGGTTGAATAAATAACTTCAAAATGTTAATTTTGGATGGACTATCTCTTTAAGACTCACACAAGTGCCTGCCTCTCCTGATAAACTTAAAAAGAAGAATTAAATTAGAAGGGGAGAGCAGGCATAAAAAACCTAAGAGAAAAAATTAAGCTGATCTGGTATCTGATTTGCCATCAAACAACTGATCACAAGGCATATCAAGAACCAGAACTTTTGCTGATTATTAATCATTTTCTGTATACAGTATAAAGGTGATACATCTTTCCATCTGTCTCTTTACAACACTTTTTCTTTGTTATAAGCTGCATTAATCTCTGTGCTTGTGTTTTATTAATTAAATCATGTAGTAAAGCTTTTGATCTCTAAAATTCCCCACAAGTTTAAAGATTCTTTCTATAACAACCTTTTAAAGACTTTATGTAGACAGCTGGGATTCAAAGGGCACATTTATACAATGCTGCCCTCCACTGGTTTGAAAGCACTAAATTGACCCCTCCTTGATAGTGGCTCTTAAAAGTCTCCAGATGAAACTGGGGGCAAATATAATATAATATAATATAATATAATATAATATAATATAATATAATATAATATAATATAATATAATATAATATAATATAACATAACATAATATAACATAACATAACTTTCCTGGACAGGCACTATACAGGCTAGGAGCTACTAGCAAAGTGAACCTTATCAAAATTCACATTCACATATATGTTCACATCTAAGTGAACCTCATAAGCCAACTTATTCATTTTGGACACTTATAATATAATATAATATAACATAACATAACTTTCCTGGACAGGCAGTGTAGGTAACATGGTTTCTGTAATAAACAAAAGCCATATTTACCAACAAAAAAGAGAGATGAAAGCTGAACATATGAGCTTACAGAAGCAGGAGGCAACACTATAGCAGATTTTGTCTGTGTTGCCATTGGAAACCTGAGTGAAATTCATATTTCTTTTCTCTCCCACCCCCGGCTGAGTCCCTGGACGTGTCAGAGTGAGTGGGAGCCAACGTGGGCGTAAAGTGGGCTCAGAGGCTCCAAAGCAACTTAAGGCTCTCATCCCACAGCGCAACACAGCACAGGATATTCAGTTACTACTCACGGATTCAGACATGCTGGGGTTGTTGCTATGCTGAATTCCTTGAGCTGTGATTTGCTTTGATATGAACTATGTGCCTTAAAGCACCTATTTTTGAGAATGGCTCTTGAAGAGTATTTTAAGTTAAGAAAATAGTATTTTTTAAGAGGTGTGTTAATATGTGAAAGATAAGGAAACATCATTTTATGATAAACACACACTTCTGTGAGAAGCAGTAAATTTTGTTCATAACATACAAAGATGAAATGCCACATTACACAGAGAAATTCCCTCAGCTCTTTAAAAAAAATGTCAGGTAACCTAAATATGTGCCTAATGTAGTAATATCTAAATTAATTGGTTCTCTTTCGAGGTGGAACTTCGACAGTGTTTCATCGAGTTTATTCTATGGGGAACACCATACGCCTGACTGGTGTCTGAAGCATATGCAACCTCATGCCAATATTCACTGGCAATGACAGTCAGTGACGTCACAAGTGGAGAGCCAGTTAGTATAAAAGGGTATCTGCAGTACATGTCATCAACTTTTTTAAATCTTCAGAAGCCGTATGTTTGTAGCACATGCTATTGAAGACATTGGAGAATTCAATCAGCAAGTGTTTCAGAAAGTGTGTGCCTCCATGTCTCGTCATATGACACCTGAGGAAACCTGGTTATATGGTTGTTTGCTTGGGAGAGGAGTACACACGTTCTGTGACAAGCTCACATTGAGGAAGATCCGCTTGCACTTTGATCTCTTCTCCAGTAATAGGGACAAATGTCTACACCCCACAGTTTCTTTTCCACTGCTGCTGAGGCAGCTTGAAGACTTAGACTGTGTGGATAGCAGATTGAGCTGGGCAAAGGTTTTCAGAGTGTGGTTGCTCTTTCTCAATCCTTGATTACTGGCTTGAACAATCTGGTGGATCAGGAGGCCCAGTCTCAGGCATCTTCTGATGCAGTAGAAAGCATGCTGCTGCAGTGCCATATCTCTCTGAGGAGTTGGATGTGATTGGAAAATGGATGCAGCAAGCTCTCCTATCAGCCCCACATGCGAGAAACTGTTGGATTTTATGGCCAGTGCGCACAGCTAAAGTAAATTGGATATGTGTCAGGAAGCCATGATTGTCCCTCCCCCATGAGCCTGTCATTTCTTCCAGGTGCTCACACTGAGTTGGAGAGATTATGGAAAAAACCATATTGTGCTCTCTAATTTCCCTTTCAGCAATTATGCAAATGTAGAGGATTGTGCAAGCTAGGATATGTGTAGATGTTGAGGAAATGCTGGCTGCGCTGAACTGCGCTGCACCACAGACTTGTCCATCCTTCTTGATGCCCTGGTCTCTCCCTCTGGACTTGGCACTCCAATTGAGATGGTCGTAGGACAGTTCAGAGAAGTGAGGACACACCATCTGAGGAGGGTGCTGGGGGCACAAGAGGTTGTTAAGTGCTTACATCAGGCTCAGACTGGATTAATGAAGAAAGTTGATTGTGGTGAGATGATGCATCCCTTCTGGTTCCAGCTGCCTTCTTCATCTGAAGTAGAGTCTTGAGATTGAAGGAAAATAAAATAATCTTCTTTCTTGAACTCCTTCAGTGCCTCTAGAGGGCATGAGCCTCAGGGACTAATAAAATTACAATACAAGTGTTCCATCAATTCTCCTCCATCATATACTGTAGCTGTGAGGTTATGAGAATGGCACTTGAATGGTATGCAGGTCCATCAGTACTAAACACAGACTCTGTGTTGTCATTTGTTGTCCCTCCTGAGGAGGTTTGAGATTATTTCGCCTTTCCTCAGTCTTGTGTTGACTCAATTTTTCTTGCTGAATTAGCAGGGATTGAGTAGGTTTTGTTTTAGTTTTTAAAACAAAACAGTACTGCCATGTCCATGTATTTAGCGTGGTGCTATAGAGCAATTGCATGTGTTGCTCTTGCTCCCTCTGCTCTGTCACTTGCTCCCTCTAGTCAGGCTATGGGTTGAGAAAGCTCAAGGTATTTATGTAAGGCAGTATAGATTTCCTCTACTTAGTTTATCTCCCTCCCTAACTATTGGGCTGCAAATCCTTTTCCTGTTTAGCACCCAAACTCTGGAACAATCTACCTAGCATTGTTCGGGAGACAGACACACTCTGTCAGTTTAAATCTAAATCAAAGACTGATCTCTTTAAGCTGGCATACACATAACACACTATCACATTTCTATAATTCAGATCCATTGAAGGATTGTTAGGCTGCATTATTAGGTTAACCGGAACCAGGAACACTTCCCATAACACCTGATGTACTTGTTACTATCAGAGTCTGTTCCTAGTTTTGGTTGTGTTTTGTTCCCCATGTGCTCCATGACCCAGTTTCTGTCTCCAGGTTATTGATTTCAGTCCAGGTGTTTCCTGTTTGTTTTGATTGAATCCAGGTGTGTCTAGTTGGTAGTCCCTATTGTATTTAAAGAGTATTCAATTCCCTGTTTCTTTTTCCGGTATTGTTGATGTCAACTCCTTGTGCTACGTGTGATTCCCCGCGATATGAATCAATTCCTTGGTTTTGTACTCCTGGTCTCCTGGTCTCTGTGTTCCTCGCTCCCTGTTCCCGCACCGTAGCAAAACGTGACAGGATACCAGACCAAACACGATGACTATGGCTGAAGACAGGCTTTGGTGTCTGCAGCAGGGCGGTTGGGAATTGGAGAGGTATGTGGAAGAGTTCCTAGAGCTTTCCAACTTTTTTAGAGCTCTTTCCTTGAGCTGGGTTGACTCTGTACTCTGTGTCTGTTTATGGCTGGGGCTGGATGATGACGTAATCGGCTGCGATCTTCCCACTAGTATTTTTACCATGATCGAACTGGTTAATCATTTCCTTTATTTAAATGAGTTAATGTGGAGAGAGAAGAAATTCAAAACGATCATCATCCAGTCCCTCCTGAAAACCACAGAGCCTCACCAGCTCACCCTTCGCCAGGAACCTCCACATACCCAGCCAAATGTTCCGACCACCCATCTCCTCCCTGCATTGTCTCTGTCTTCAGCCCAGAAAAGCCAGCAGTTCCCGAGTCAAGCCCGCCGGCTATCAATATGGCAAGCCCACCAAACATTAAAGGAGCTGTATGTAAGAAATCTATTTCAATTAATCATAAAATGGCCCTGATGTGTCACTAGACATTAAGAAATCATGTTCATTTCAAATACTTATATCACTGACAACAGTAGTCCGGTCAGGATATTGTCATTTAAAAAGTGGACTTGCAGCCCTCAACTGATGTTGATGTTGTCATTTTGTGTTTTGGCCTGACGCGCCTCCCTCCACCCTATCTACCAATCACAAAGTCAGTAGTGTATCGGGATCCGTGTTGCCAGCTTTGCTGTAACCTACCCTAACTCCAGTCGGATAAAAATGTCTAATGTTACTAAATCAAAAAGACCTCGTTATAATTCAGAAATTTGTTGTGACAAAGTCCGAAATAAAACCAGAATTTGTATTGGAGATGCTTTTGAAAGATGGAGACGGCTGAAAACGGAGAAGAAATTGAACACAGACGCCAACGTTGCTAATTTTCTCCTGGACAGGTAAGATTCATCTATGCTTGGCTTGGCTAACTTGTACTTGATGTCAATGGACATTTCATATATTCATGACAGTCGAACAAAGTTATGCATGTTTGTGCAAAGTAACATAACGTTAGCTCACATTGAATTGTGCTAACATTAGCGATGCATTACAGAAGCCCGTTTCTCTGTCATTATGCTGAGACGCTGAGGAAAACAACATTAGCACGCCCATTATGGCAATTTGAAACGTAATTGAGACAGTAGCCTAGACTAACAGTTACCGTTCTGTCTGTCACGTACGAGCATAAATCTTTACGATTATACTGTCACATACGAGCATACATCTTTACGATCATACTGTCACATACGAGCATAAATCTTTACGATTATACTGTCACATACGAGCATACATCTTTACGATTATACTGTCACATACGTGAAATCTTTATGATTATATTTAACTAATGACAATTAGTACATTTTTTAAATACATAATTACTTATCAAAATATCTCTCATGAAGCAATAAACATAATTAACAGGAAAAAAAACTTACTGTGTAACTGTTACGTCTGGAAGCTCATTGAAGCAGCTTACGTTTCTGCTGAATCCTGCAGCTCATCTGGCAACCTCGAGTCGGGGGGGGGGGGGGGTACACCGCTCTACAGTATTTTTATAGTGATTGCAGTACCAGTTTAGGCCACAATCCTACATACGGCTCCTTTAATATGGCAAGCCCGCCAAGTGTTCATGTGGCAAGCCCGCCAAGTGTTCTTGTGAGCCCAGTGTTGGTTCCAGACCCAGTGCCCGCTCCTCGTAAGTGCCTTCCAGAGCTCACTCCAGTGTCGGCCCAGCCCCAGAGCATAGCTCACAGAGGGCTCCTGATCCCCAGTCAAGCCAAGGAAGGGCTCCTCATCCCCAGTCAAGCCCATGGAGGGCTCCCAAATTAATCCCAGGAAGGGCTCCCGTTCCCGAGTATAGCCAACGGAGGGATCCCGATCCCAAGTTATGCCCAGGGAGGGCTTCTGTTTCACTATTATGCCAAGGGAGGGCTCCTGATCCCCAGTTCCACCCAGGAAGGGCTCCTGATCCCTAGTTCTGCCCAGGGATGGCTCCTGATCCCCAGTTCCACCCGGGAGGGCTCCTAATTCCCATTTCCACCCAGGGAGGGCTCCTAAACCCCCTGTTAAGCCCAAGGAGGGCTCCTGATGCCCCGTTAAGCCCAGGAGCCCCGTTAAGCCCAGGGAGGGCTCCAGATCCCCCGTTAAGGCCAGTAATTTTCCCCTCCCGAGTCCCCTGATTTGCCATGGCACACCGAATTGATTGAATCCTAGTGTGTCTAGTTGGCAGTCCCTATTGTCTGTGCGAGTATTCAGTTCTCTGTTTCTTTTTCCGGTATTGTTGATGTCAACTCAAAGGGATGTATGCTCCCCTTTGGTGGGGTGCTTCTGTAGTTCTCTCCAGATGATCAGTATTACAAACTGACTAGTAGATTTGGATCACTGATGATCCTTTTCAAATTTTTTTTTTTTTTTTTTTTTTTTTTAGTTTAACCATTTAATATAATGAGGCATGGATAAGTGCTTTTACTCAGGTCTGGATTTCTCCTCTAATTGATCTAGGGTCATTAAAGTGGAATAGAAGCTCCCCTGTGGGCTGCTCCCTAACCATGTCAAAATACTGGTGAGAGATGCCTGACATAGTTGAAGCTATGTTGAGTATTTTCCTCTTAGAGCTATGCTCTTGGGGCATATATAAGGCTGAGACTGGTCCCACGAGGGAGGAATGTTCCTTTAGAATAAAGAGTTGATGATGTGTATTGCAGGTGCCTTTTTATACTCATGTGCACTCTGCTTCTGACGCCATGGACTGCCATTGCCAATGAATACAACGGCACGGTGAAGCTTGAGGCGATCTCCATTATCGCAGGGGAAAAACCAGGAAAAACTAAAAGACTTTTCAAAAACAAAAAACAAACACGGGGAGAAGGGCCGCCAGTTACTGTCTTGGTTCGTGTATTCGGTCATATTTGCTACTGTGTTGGAGTGAGAAACGAGGAGAACATCAACAAGGAGATTTTAATGAAATCAAGGGAACCAGGAAAACACAAGTAGCTGAGGAGGGGTTGACATCAACAGACATTCACAATACCGGACAAGGAAACATGGAAACACACACACGGCTTAAATATTAAGGGAGCTAATGGGACACACCTAGGATAAATATAACTAAATGGGGAACAGCTGGAAACAATAAATAATCATAATAACGACAGGAATGGAAAAGAACAAATATGGGCAAAAATATAACACATGGGAAAACAAGGACACGGAACAAGTGGGGACCATAACACAAAACACAGAACAGAGTCTGACAAAATTAAGTTTCTCTTTCAAGATTGCAAGTGGTTCAAAATGCAGCTGCTAAGCTCCCGACTGGGGTCAAAAAAAGATTGTTGGTGGTTCTATGTGCAGCTGCTAAGCTCTGGTTACCGGTTCGTTACAGAATTTAGTTTAAAATTCTGTTAATGGTCTGTAAATCTCTAAATGGTTTAGCACCTGCTTATCTGACTGATCTTTTATTGGAACATGGTTCAGGAAGATCTTTGAGATCATCAAATCAGGGACTATTATTGTTTTCAAGGACAAAATTAAACATTTGCAGTAGCTGGTCCAAGATTATAGCTTGTCAGTTAATATAAGGACTTCCTCAACTTTAAGTCCAAACTGAAATCTTATTTGTTTGACATAGCTTTTTATCAATGATTTAGGAATAGCTGTTTGTTACCTGCTGTTTTTGTCCTACTGGCTTATTGTCTTATTGCAGGAATGGATGTTTGCTACCTGATGCTTTTGACTTATTGTCTGTTTTTATGCTATTTTATTGTATTTTATTTAATATTGTTGTTTATATTATGTACAGCAAATTGATCAACAGATGTTGTTTTAAATAGTGCTTTATAAATAAAATGACATTGACACTGACATTGAATATTGGTGTGAGGTTACATGTGCTTCAGACACCAGTCACGCTGATGGTGTCAATTCCACGACACAGTGTCTCATTCCCCTTTTATGTCAGTCATTCAGTCAGTCAGTCAGTCAGTCAGTCAGTCAAAACACAGCGCTGTCCTTTAAAGCAGGGGTTTTCAACCCTTAGATCCAGAGACTCTCTGCCAACTTCTGACACATTGTGACTATGTGACACATTGTGCTGATCTCCCCACCCCCCCACAGAACCCCTGTAGAAACTTAACAGGCTTCTGTTAAAAAATGATTGCAGCACATTTTCACTTTTTTACCATGAACTTCTATCCACATTGCAGCCGATTTTTAATGAAATATAATGGCTTTTACACATGCATAGCTTGCAGCAGTCTTGTACAACTGCTCTATTTTAACTGCTTGATCTTACTGAGGAGGCTGAGTAGATGTAATAAAAACTCTTTCAGGGGACAGGGTAAGAAGAGATAATTACAACACGCTCTACTTTCTCCTGTCCATTGTGAGTTGTGTACTGTAATTAAAACATGAGTTCTAGAGGCACTCTTTCACAGCCAACAAAGAATGGGAAGAATGGGATGTCAGCTAAATGTCTGTTTGACCAAGGCATGTTAAAACCAGTAAGAATAAGGGTTTGACTGATTAGCATGGTCTAGTTCAGAGTTTCCCAACCTTTTTTCCTGGATACACCTATTTTAATCTTCACAAACTATTCACTTCAGACATTATCAACGGTGTGTATGTGAATATACTTGCCAAGACAGACAAGGTGGCAATTTATTTTTCACTACATATACTGTTCATTTTTTATTTTATGATAGGTGTTTTTGTTATTATGCATGTTTCTTTATCGTTTTAACATGTCAAAAACTTCCCTGTACTGTTTCCTTGTAATATACTATTAATAAGTCATGCATGTTTCTTTATTATAATATTATTATAATATATATAAGATTAGCTTCCCTTGAGCAACAGAAATTCATGAAATTTGGCATATTTCTGTCTAGTTGTGTGTATGTGTGCCATGTTTTGTAATCACAAGATCATTGGTAATTATGGGTCATTACGGGCAATGGTTTTGTGTGTGTGTGTGATTTTTTTTATTGAAATTATGGTTGGTAATTTTTTTTCATTAACTCAGATTGCCTTATTATAGCACCACCTAGTGTCGGGTGGATATGTGTCTGTTCACCTGAGTAGCGGTGCAAGATTGGGACCGTCCTACTAAGTTTGGGGTCTCTAAGATTTATGTTCTCCTACTACAGACTGTAGAAAAAGATGGACGACACATCTCCTCTTCCTTCCACTAAAGAAAAGTGAAGCCACAACATCCAAGTATAGCCACTGTCATGTTGTGAAAATGACGTCATTTGGAGCCAGAGTGTGCAGTAGTGATTCATTTGGAGCCAGAGTCTGTGCAGTAGCGATCAAAGTCCTGCCCAAACTTTTTACTGCATCAAATACAGTAAGTAAATAAAAGCAAACTTATTAAAAAAAAAAAAAAAAAAAAAAAAACACTACAGAATAAATCATTGTGATAAGAACTACCTATAATGATGGACACCATCTCTGGGAAAAAAAAAATACAAAAAAAAAATAAAAATTATATATATATATATATATATATATATATATATATATATATATATATATATATATATATTTATATTTTTTTTTTTTTTTTTTTTTTTTTTTTTGAAGTGCTTCACATTCATTTGCATGGATGGGGTTTATGACCTATACTGCAGCTAGAAACCAGATGGTGATTAAAATGTTTTGGACAGGCATGGCACACTCGTCTCTGATGCCCATATACATTTAGGGCAGAAAAATAGGGAATTACAAACACAAAAGTGTTCCAGCAGCTTCAGTGGCTCGGCTGCTAATAATGTAACAATGTAGCTATTACAAATTCTTAGAGGCAAGATGTAAACTCTGGTGAACTAGAATGGATTGTGGGTAATGGTGGAGAGCCCTGTGTGGGAGTGGAAATGACAGTAGCTCACAGAAGTACATTTTTGTCATTTCATCTTGTTTTGCCCTCTGGTGAATAGAGCATACAGAGTGAATTCAGTTGGTTCAGTTGAAATTCAGTTCACTATTGAACAGCAGCATTCAAGTAATACAGAAACTGAATAAATGAAGTTCAGGAGGAGCCTAATCCTTCAGACCTGTCAATCATCATTACGAGCATAAAAGCAGCAGCCACTGAGCTGTCCCATCAACAGTTCTTCCCAATCCAACCTCCCAATCTCCTCCACTACTACACTCTTTCTCTTTCTATGTAATACAACATTGGTGGTCTTCTGACTAAATATTTATTTATTTTAAAGAAGTTATCTCACATAATCATAGAATTTATATAGTACCAAGGTAGTGCTAAAAAGATAATATTTCGAAATATTTAAATAAAGAGATAACAGAGTGCTACTTAAACAACAAACCACTGTTACAAAACAACAACCGGAAAAGCTATTTAGATTATCTAGAACAAGATAACGTCCCACGACCCTACAGAGGATAAGTGGTTTGGAGAAATGAATGGATGGATGGATGGATGGATAACATGTTAATGTGATAAGTTTTTTGGTCAGGCATTACAAACAGCTCCCCATTAGGATTCAAACAGGACTGGATTCTATGGGCCTGTGCCATTTTTGCATATTTATGCTCTATAGTGCTGCAAGAATGACATTTTTATGCCTAAACCAACAAACAAGTTAGCATTCCAGCACTTCCAGTTACATTCTCCTGAAATGATGACAGAATTTTCATTTTTGGGTGAACTACCCTTTAAGTGTACTTAAAGAGATTACACTTTCATGACTGTGTTTTTTAACATGCTTAAGTTCACTTATTTTTTAAATAATAATTTCAAATTAAAAGCTTATAGCCCATTTTAAATAATTGTTTTAATAATCTTTTGCTGTGCTTTAATTTTGTACACTTATTTTGATGTGTCGACTAAAATACTAAATAATATGTAAAGTACTTGATTATAATTTTAGCTCTAGTGCGTTATTCAGTATTATTTAAGGTTCATAGATTTTAGATGTACTACTGTAAATCACAACTTCATTAAAATATTTATAAACAATTCAAGTAAATACAAATATATTTAAATACATGCTTTTTCAGTACATTTTACAGATACACTTTAACCATATTTCAAAGACAATAAAACTAATTATGAAATTACATATATATGTCCTACTCAAGCAAGTCAAAAAGCACTCTAAACTTTAGTTAACTGCATTTAAAATACATTTAAACAATAACACTTTTTTCATTTAATTGCAATTAAAATACAGTTAAGCGACCGAAAACATGACATTCACTTTTATATTATTTAAAAAATTTTTTTACAGATGGCACATTTCTAATTGAATACTTCTGTGATTTCATGCACCAGCCATGCAACTGCCATCGAAACTAATGGAAATGCTAAAAGAGCTTTCTACAGGTATTACAGACCTCCTTGTTTAAAACCCTGAGCAGTAAGTTCAAGAATGCAGTCCAGTGACATTTACATTACATTTATCTGTATGCATTTTGTAGATGCTTTTATCCAAAGTGACTTACATCGCATCTGCACTATACATTTTATCAGCATGTGACCTTGGCACCGCTAATGCCATGCTCTACTAGTTAAGCTACAAGATCACAATGAAAAAATGCAGTATTTTACAAAGAGATGATCTGACAGGTACAGAAACATAAACGCACAAAAAAAAAAAAAAAAAAAAAAAAAAATTCACACAGGCAGGGCAGCACACAAGAAGTGCATTTGAGCAAATCCATTTTTAATGAGCATCTGTGCTATTTGAAGGATACAGTCTCACTGTTTGAAAGATTGGTTAAGCTATGGGAATATTTCACTGAATCACATGGATCGGACACAAACTGTCTGGAAATACGAACAATATTCTCAGTGTATTACACAGCTTGCATATATTTGCAATGTAAACCACATCTTTTGACTAATTAAAAACATATCTGAGCAGTTACTTTCCATCAGCTGTAATTAACATTTTTATTACCTTCAACACAAAAATGCAAATAGTAACAGGTCCAATGAACACAGAAAGCTGATATGTGGAACTTAATTAGCTTTATTAAACAGGCATAAACAAAATTTATGCTAGAAAAAACACTGATTTTTAGTAAATGCATACTTGTATATTGTAAGATTCAGTATAGCCAAAGAAGTAAAGCACAACTTCAAAGAAAACAACAAATCTCCAGACAGAGTATTTGGCTTGCCTTGCTTAAAGCAACAAGGAAAAACACTGCAGAATTGAAAGCTGACAGATCACAAACAAACTTCTTACAGTAAATCGAATTTATAGTGTCATGCTGTGAACCTGTTTCAAGTCAGAAACAGCCACACAAATGCTAAAGGAAGAAGAGGAAAGTGTTAGAGAGTCTGCTAGTATGGTGGCAAACTCTGCATGTAGTTTGGATGTTGATGCTTCATACACTGAAGGGTTCTTTTTAAACAAAAGAGCTCTGGTTATTGCAGTGATGTGCTATCGGCAGTGGTGATGGTGGTCCTCTTAGCTACTTCTGCTCTCGTTGTTTCTGAAACAGATGACACATGTTTTTGTTTTGCACAAAACTCCTAAAAGATGCTTATGAAACACTGGCATTTATAGATGACTGTGTTGTGTTCCTATGCATGAAATAGACCTGCTAAATTCAAACCAAGAAATGAATCTTTTTCAGAAGGCATTTCATCAAAATTCTGTAAAATAGCTTTCTTTTTGTTTAAAAGATTACCATACATAGGCAATATAACTGAGAAGGGTGCTCACATGACATTAACTGGGTACCATCTGTATTATTGCTTAGCAACAAGCAATTAAGGCAGTATTGCTAGGATACCATCTTAACCATACTGATGTCTGCTGGTTTCAGACACGATTGTGTAGTTTCCAAAGAACCTTTAATGGTTATAGTTCTTTCAAAACATGATAGATTACAAGATAATTTAAAATTGATTAGGATATCGATCAGGCTTAATTTCCCATAAGTGACAAAATCACACACACACACACACACACACACACACACACACACACACACACACACACACACACACACACACACACACACATATATATATATTAAATCTTAAATGGGATAGTGACTTACAGGACTGGCTGATGGATTAAAAAAATTACACTAATGAGCTAAAATTACAGTTGTATTTCTCTCTGCCTAGCTCTTAATGGAGAGTTTATAAATAGTTAAAGGTCTCGTGCTGTTTCTAATCAAGATCAGAGGTGAAAAGATAAAAGGATAAAAATGTTTTAAGGGGCCAAAGCTTAAAAATGTCTTGAGGTCATGTGGTAATCGTGCTATAATTGGAAGAAAAAAGGTGGGCCACTGGGTTATTGAAAATTAATGCACACCCATGGAGGTAGCTATAACACAACGCAGACTATCATAAAGATCATTTTAGTAGTGATTTAAGAATATGTGTAATTTACACATGTGAATCTAATCTGTAAATCATAGTAGATTTTTATAATACATTAAATAATTTAATTCAATTTATATAACTAAAGTCACCCCTGGCAAATTGATGTACTGCCAGTGCTACTAACCTCATCTCTAGGCTTGTCATCCTTCATTTTCTTCCTGGTCATGTGACCTCGAAAACCAGCTTGAATCTTAGCAGCAGCCTTGTTTGCAGCTGGGTCATCAAGGGGAATGTCCATGATGTCCTCATCTTGTGGCTGAGTGCATCCTTCCTGCAGTTCAGATAAAACACAGTCAGCCATTTTAGCTATGACTACATGACAGATGAACAGTTACAGATCCTTGTCAAGATCTACACTGAAGTGTCAACGAACTGTCACACTCTGTAACACCACATGAGACCAATCTGTATCAAGTGTAAAATGATTGCAGATTGCAGAGCATGTCTCTGAGGAACTTACAAAAAGGAATCCAGTAAATTCCTGCTTCAGAGATTTCTCTATTAACCCTAACACAATGGAAATGCTTTTAGGAATATGTATATATTATAAATATGTAATGCCATTATATATGTATTGATCTTGAATACACATTGGGATATTTGAGGTACCTGAGTTAGGGGAAGTCGTGGCCTAATGGTTAGAGAGTTTGACTCCTAACCCTAAGGTTGTGGGTTCGAGTCTCAGGCCTGCAATACTACGACTGAGGTACCCTTTAGCAAGGCACCGAACCCCCAACTGCTCCCTGGGCGCCGCAGCATAAATGGCTGCCCACTGCTCCGGGTGTGTGTTCACGATGTGTGTGTGTACACTGCTGTGTGTGTGCACTTTGGATGGGTTAAATGCAGAGCACAAATTCTGAGTATGGGTCGCCATTTGGCTGTATGTCAAGTCACTGTATGTCACGTCACTTCAGAAGGTGCCTAAAGAGCAAGAAGGTGTTGAGCAGAGTTGAGCAGAAGGTGCCTCAACTCTGGACTCCGAGATCCACTTTCCCGCAGAGATTAGATCCAACCTGGCTTAAACTACCTGCAACTTTGTAATAATGCCACGTGCCAGGCAACCCGTAACCCATGTTTTTCCAACCTTCTACCCATGAAAGTGCACTGGAACGGCAGTCAAACCCGGGACTTCCCACTCGTGAACTCCCAGTTCCACGCTCTGACGTCACATAGCCCGCGAAACAACAATGGCAGCCCCTACGGATGCGGTGTTTATGCAAGTGGTACACAGAGAAATAGACTTTAGGACAATATAACATAGCAATCAAATTAATAATAATATAATAATAATAAATAATACACACAATTATGTATTATAATGTTATGTGTCTGAAACGATAAGTATGTCATGAAAGTATATCGCTACATGGAAATATCGGCATAGCTAACAAAAGGTAACGTTAAGTAAACCTGAACTTGACCATGCAAACGATCATGCGATAAATAAGCATAAGCCCCGTACGGTCCGCCATGCTGGTTTGTTTACATCTAGCTACCACAATTACTTGCCTGGAATGCTACAAAGTCGAAAGTCGGGGTTGGAAGTCATGACGCAGCATAATCCCGAAGACCTTGTTAAGCTTGTTCAGGTGTGTTTGATTAGGGTTGGAGCTAAACTCTGCAGGTGGATCTCAAGGTCCAGAGCAGAGGAGCCCTGCTATAGAGGTTCTTTCAAACTGATGAAATGGGAAGCATGTGAGAAATGTAACTATTTTTCGAGGTGAAGTTGTATGATGTGATTTGTACAGAAACGTATGACTTTTAGAAAAAATGAAACATAAACCCACCTCTATGTGGGGTGTAAGCAGATTGTACAAAAACGTATTAAGTTGTATGAATTCATACGAATTAGCCACCAGTTTACCAAAACGTAAAATAGTTACGAATAGCGATTACAGTGTGTTGGTTCTTCTAAAGATTGTGGTAGAATGTGTGGAGTCTTTCACTTTTATAGTGTTGTTTGTTGGAGTGGCTAATGGTAAAGTATTGTTGTAGTCATGTCAAAGCCTAAAGTCGGCACTCAGTTGCTCCCAGAAGAATTGTTTAATGGTACTCTCACCAGCCCAGTTTTTGGTGAAAGTCCCATTAAAAAAATCCTTTGGGAGCAACTGTGCGCTGGCTTTAGGTTTAGATATTGGTAAATGTGTTTTCATGCACCTGAATGAATTATTTTTGGATGTGTGTGTTTTTCAGCTTTTGTGATTCATAAGATTATTGTATTACCTTATACCGTGTATATCCATCATACGATTCCTTTTAGAATATGATCTTTTGCTATTACTGCTCATATTATTGCTGCATTTTGATTAAAACACCCAGAAACTGTAAACTGCAACAAATAAAACACTAACATTCAAGAGATAAAAATGAAAATTCTGCCATCCTTTACTCACCCTCATGTCATTCCAAAACTTTTGATCTTTTGTGGAACGTAAAACAAGACATTTTAAGAAATGTAAGTGATTTATTTTGCCCATACTGTATAATGGAAGTCAATGGTCATCAAAAAAAAAAAAAAAAGTTTATCAAAAATCTTCAAAATATTTCATTTTGGAATTACATGAGGTTGAGTATATGATGACAGAATTTTCTTATATTAAAGGCATTTGGGTAATGTATTTTGGGTTAACTATGCCTTTAATACTATTCCATTAACTTACAAGTTTCATTATGTTTAGGGGAATGTACATTCTTTTTGTTTGATTTCTTTTATTCTTTTATGCTCCTCATCCAGTGGGATGCAAGCTGTCAGCGGTCCCTAGCGAGCCTCAAGTTTCCGACAGCTCGACTAATTTTCCCTGCCTGCTGGGGGTGCGTCACAGTCAAGGGAGTGAAGCTGAAAGCACTCAGAGCTTCACAGGATAACAGTAGTGTGAAGATCCAGCTGAGTGAGGTGAACGCCTGACGCTCCTCTGAGGTTTATGCACTAGTATGTTGGTATAAACAATGATCTGTTACACAACAAACAAGGACCTGAGGGCTCCTACTGTGATCATTCCCTATAAAGCCCCTCAAAAAAAAAAAAAAAAAAAAATTATGTGAAAGTGACGTGACATTCAGCCAAGTATGGTGACCCATACTCAGAATTCGTGCTCTGCATTTAACCCATCCGAAGGTGCACACACACAGAGCAGTGAACACACACATGACAACTGTGAACACACACCCGGAGCAGTGGGCAGCCATTTTATGCTGTGGCGCCCGGGGAGCAGTTGGGGGTTCGATGCCTTGCTCAAGGGCACCTAAGTCATGGTATTGAAGGTGGAGAGAGAACTGTACATGCACTCCCCCCACCCACAATTCCTGCCGGCCCGAGACTCGAACTCACAACCCTTCGATTGGGAGTCCGACTCTCTAACCATTAGGCCACGACTTCCCCTCAAATGTTCTACATGTTCTACCTTACATGCTATTAGATTTGCATTCAACACCAAAGATAAGCAATAACTTCATTTTTGAGAATGTACGTAGCAACACAGCTTTATCAGGCATGACGGACACTGTTCCTGAGACCAATCACCAACAAGGAACATCTTGTGTGAACTTTACTTGTGAGTATGTCTCATCAGAAAGATCTCCCATCAGTTTGGAACATGCAAATGACCATCTGTCTCATCATTCACAGCCACATCTTCAAATTATACACAGATAATTGCTGTTTCTAGAAAGTTCTGAACCCTCCCACAAACACACAAGTTTAATCCCACGCAGTGGATGACTTGTGTAACCAATGACTGCTTGTACACCTGCTGTACTGAGAGGTAAAACAAATGGGAAGGAAAAATTTCGCCAACTTGATATTAACCAGTCACAGCTTTAAGTCTCTAGTTTATTTAATCATTTTAATTGATATGTAATGTGCAAATAGTAGCACAATGATTGTGTTTGAGCTTGTAAATATGAACTGATCAAGCATTCAAGTGTTCTATCTTTAGACACAGAGACTTCTGAAAATCAGCACTTATGAATGCACAAGACCTGATGTCAAACCAGTGACCCTTCTCACCACACAGAAATGCATGCACAGCACATCTCCTCAATGCATTTCAATCCCTTCATGCAGTGAAAAGCCTGTGGAGAAGTATTTATCTGAGAATTAACATTACCAAGTATCATTCTCTGTACTGTTATAATTAACGGACTAAAAGCTAAAACACGACTAGTCATTTTTGCAATAACTTGTTTTAATATTCATCTAATGTCTTTATAAATTGTGATTCCTCTGCCAGGATATTGATACAATTATTTAAAATCCACTATGTTTAAAATCCACCTACATCCCACAGAAGGTTCTGTTTAATCCTCTTGTTGTCGACAGTCACTTAGATGATAGTTAGTTTTAGCTGATTAATCTAGCTCTGTAATCATAATGCAGATTCTCTCTCGATTTTTAATGAATTTGTAAGTTTAATATTTTAATGTAATTGGTGTCAGGTAGTTCCGTAAATCCTAAAATATTAACTCAACTATACCTTGCTGGATTATGTAGCAACGACAATTACAAGTTTAAACAACATACTTTTTGAAAAATGTATGGAAAATCGCGAACACTGTACTACAGCGCATACACTTAATCTGTCACAAATAACCGAAATCTTTAATATGCATAATTCATAAGTTTATTTTTGAAGCTGTACAAACATAAACACGGACTTCACTTACGTTTCGACAGTCCATAGCGATTTGGGTTGACAGGTTTGTGAAATTTGAGATTTGATTTCCAGTAAAACTATGACTGAAGAATATATCGGTAAAGATGTTGCCTCTCTCTCTTTCAGTGTGTCGCTGAGCTCTCTGAACGCGCTCTGGCTGTCTGTGGATGATGTGCGCTTCAGTTGAATGGACCAATCAGAGCGCGCGACACACTCCACATCACAGACGGGCTTTCGTGCGGATTATTATCGATTAAATATTCTTTATAAGAAGGTGCAAACACTGTATAAACTTCATTTCGATGTTTTTACAACGCTCAAAAATTTGTAACCGTAGGTTCTGCCAAAACCAGCAAGCAATCAGTGTAAGAAGCGTTTACCTTTGTTGTTTAACGTAATAATTTTGTTGCCAGGCATCGCTTTTGTTTCATAATATTCA
Source organism: Cyprinus carpio (assembly GCF_018340385.1). NCBI lineage: Eukaryota > Metazoa > Chordata > Actinopteri > Cypriniformes > Cyprinidae > Cyprinus > Cyprinus carpio. The sequence goes on from NC_056576.1 coordinate 33,506,311, forward strand.
TGTTTTTCATGTGTGTGTGTGTTTCCCCCCACTATCTGTCTCAAAATCGCATGCAACAAATTTACAACTTCTTCCTAAACCTTAAATAAATACAAATGTGATGTTGTAATAACCTTCATCACTACCAGAAGCAATTTAGGGCATTTTATAAGATTTGATACATTCATATATATTATAATTCATCCCAATATACCACCCTCCACCCTCATTTCATTCTAAACATTTTGTTTCAAAAGCGTAAATAAATATAAAACATTTAAAAAAAAATAGCTAATTAAATTAGGAAACAAATACATAAAACATAGGGTAACAACTCTGAAAATCACAACAGACAGCGTAGGTGTGTGTTAGTCACTCTCACAGTTGTGTGAAATCTAGCCTACTGTATACACTGTCCAAATCTATGAACCCTTTGTGGATCCAGCAGATACACTGAAAAGTGTTACAACCCTCCCTGTCTGGTCAAATAAGATATTTCTAGTTGTGTTTGGATTTAAATGAACAGCTTGTGTGGATGTTATATAACAAATTGAACGAGAGAACCTGATGAATCAGATGCTAAGAGTTCTGTCATTTAAAATCCACAAGCATGTGTGCAAATCATATTTTAAATCTGACATGAAATGACAGCTTCTTACCCCAGTATTGCTTTTATTGTCCCATAAACACTGTATACTTGGGGCCCAAGAACACCCTCAATAGGATGCCTCTCCCAGACAGCAATCTCAACTGACGGGGCCCGAAGCAATACCAAGGCCCTAGCAACAAAGCAACAGCATTGACCTCTACTGTCACTCTGTATGATAGTGATTTCAACCCTGTAGTTCATTACTAATTGGTTAAACTTTTGCTGTTACAACGCAACATGTTACAACTATCCTTGGAAGCTGTCCTTGGTGGAAGATATGGTTACTATGGTAAATCTCTGTATAAGGGTAGTTACTGATTAAGTTTCTCTGAATATCATGCACCACAGTGGATTGTTTTCATATATTACATACATACATATAAACATACGTTACATATATAAAAGCATTAAGGTTTTTTTTCTTCTTCTTTTATTATGCTAATACAATAGCATTCCTGGAAGTACCTGAAAGTAACATGTTCACTACCAGCATTTTATTTTATTAAATATACAACAAAAACAGTAATATTGTGAAAAACTTTTTCTATTTTACTATATTTTATACTATACTATACTATACTATACTATATATATATATATATATATATATATATAGTGTAAATATCATGGTAAAGATTAAGTACCACACAGTAGTAAGCCTGTTAAAGTATGGCATCATCTGATTCCATCAGTGTAACATGGCACCACCACAGTTTTAAAAAAAACATACCCTTAATTTGTAGGTCATAGCCTAATGTATTATCCTGTGCTGACAGTTTAAAATAAAAGCTAACTTTAGAGCACTGTATCTCAAATGGCATGCTTAATTCCAGTTAAACATGTACAACTACTGGTGCATCTTTTTTCTTCTTCTTCATTCTTGTTATACAAGCACATTTGCTCCTTTATACATTTTTAAATATATAATATACAATTCAAAATACTTATTAACTAAGAATTTACTATATTTACATTAGCCATAATTAAATTATAACAATGAGAACTTGATTTATTGTTACAGCATCTTAATATATAAACATATACACAACTGTCATTGTGTCCAGCTATCAGTGTCCTTATTATGTTGTATGACTTTGACTAAAATAGCAAGTTGAACATTAAATGCTCTAAGGCTGAACTGTCTTTGAAAAGGAGGCAGACATGTCAGTCCAGAATCCTTCAGGCACACATACATGTGTGAAAATCTTTTATGCAAGCTCATGTCACAGATCCCTATAATGGATACTAGCCAATGTGTCTGTAAAGATGAGCGCTGCTCAGTGTTCATTCTGGAAGTGTCACTTCATCACATCCTAGATTAATTCTGATTAAAGAAGCATCAATCAAACATCAAAAAGGCAAATAACTTGGTACACAACATGTCACTCTGTATTTTAAAACCTTTGTTTTGTTGTATTTATTTTGTCATTTAATTGACATGCTGATTTGGCATTACACACCCCCACTATTAACACATTTAAACATGCACATGCATAAACACACTGTGCATTCTGAATGAGTGACAACAATGATGCACAAAGCAACTTGGTTGATAGGTCCGAAAGAACTTAAATCTTATACCCATTCTAATTTTAAAATAAATAAATGACATTCCAAGAAAAGTCTATAAAATAGGGCCCAATGTACCATGCTGATGTGATAGAATTTTCCATATTGATTTTCCACAGGTGTTTTTTTTCCATTATTTTGAATGATGCAATGCATTTTGTAGTGTTTGTGTTATGTTGTTTTATATATTATTATATATATATATATATATATATATATATATATATATATATATATATATATATTATTTTATATATAAAGTAGGCTACTTTAGGCCTTGTAGCTTAAAAAATGTGTTTCAGTGATATTTATGAGTATACTGCCATCCAGTGGTACTGTTATGAAAAAAATAACAATAATAAAACATTGACTTCTTATTTTTGGACTGTATAAATCCCAGGTAATTGCTATCTCAGAATATATGGCATCTAATATGAAACATTAGTCTGGTGATCATTATTGTAATGATGAACATTATTCTTGTCCTATTACCCAAACATGGATACAAAAAGACTGCACCCAAGAAGGAAGAAATGATCCTTTGCAGAACCTGTGGGTAAGAGTTAGGTACTCAATGAATAAACTAATATCATCTCAAAAACTACCCATGAAATTTCATTAATGCTCTTTGAATTGAAATTCTCAATTAAGTGAATACAATTACATACTGTACCTGACTGATCTACCTTGCCTTTTGGTAATTCAGCAGAGAGATCTAAACATATTACAAGATTTCACAATGTGAGTTAGTATGAAACTTAATACGGTTCATGCATTCAATCTATGAAAGATAACTGCATCACGGTTCAATTAAAAGATATTAATGTGAATGTTTATTTAATGCGCCATCCTCACCTTCCTTCTGGTATAATTCAATGCTGAAGTCTGAGAATTCATGAAGCTTGCTCACAGAACACACATGCCTCCCAAAGTCCTCCTGCCTCACCTCAGCGATGATGAGAGTAATATTCCCTGGGTTGTAGTGCACTGAATATCCAGCTGTGCAGTTGCTGTACGTTTTGTGCTTGATCAGGTGACAGAGGAGCTGGTTCCTGGGGCTTCTCCACTGTAGGGACAACTGCTGGATACTTCCTTGAGCCTCATATTCATATTGACATGGCATTTTAATCATCCATCCGGGAGGAGACCAGAGCTTTATGGCAGTCACTGTGGGTAATGGGGAATAGATAAGCCCACATAATCAGTGAGATTTCAGTCAAAAAGTAATTGGTTAAAATGACAGAATGAGTACAGATAAATATATAGGACAAAAGAGTGCAGAGAAGGTAAATTTTGTTCAAATAAAGCAATAAGTGAGCATTTAATCTGTATAGTGTATATAAAACAAAAATGTTTAATATAAGATTGTTAACCCACCTTTTAGAATGAAGTACAGCAACAAGAATCTCAAAGTTAGGTAAGCCATTTTCACTAGTTCCTTCGAAGACCCATAAAGGATGTATTCACATTTAAAAAATTTAATATTTTTTGAGTTCAAATTTCTTTTGGATTTCTTTCAACTTTTCACTCTCCAGCTTTAAAAATACTTAAAACTGGAGTCACTTTTGTTTTCTAAAGCCTGCCCTTACATGGCTGTTTCTGTGTTGTATAATTTGATCCAGGGTTCTTCCAAATGGATATCAATATGTCTGGCCAAAATGATACACGATATTAAATGACCTTATTAATTTTAGGGGGTTTTGTCATTAAACATGAACTACATAAACACATATATTCTGTCATGTGAAAATGTCAAAATGTGAAATGAACTTTCCATCTCTCTTACTTTGAGGCACTTATTTTCCATCTGAAGACACAAATACACACAAAAGCACAGACAGAGTCATTTCTGTGCACAGTTGCTGACTCTCATTACTTTCTGTTTGTGCTCCAGCATTTGTTCGTCTGAAGACTCTGATTTAACTTTCCACAAACTCAGAAAAGCAGGGACAATTATAATGTATTTAACAAACCCCATGAGGCAATAAATTATGCATGGAAAGATGCACAGTTGTGCAAACATCTGTCCAAACATATGAAGAGTTTTCCTGTCTACATTCATCATGCTCAAAGTGGCTTAGCTTATGCTACCTTCATATGCTTTGTTGTCCGAAAGAACAGGAGTCATAGTGGAAGGTCCATTCATGAGTTCATGCTTGCCTATTACTTGCAGAATTCTTATTGAAGCCAAAAGGTATAGAAGATATTTAGCCAATATCTAACAGATTTTTAATAAAATGTACCATCACATACACTGGTAACCATAAAACTTTCTAAATTCTAAATTTAGCTTGTAATATGCATAAAATGGTTATTTATATACTTAAATTTACATGACTGTAATGGCAGGAGAATGCAATGTAGATGCTGTGGAAAAATTAATAAAACTTTACAGTACTACAGCTAGGGCCATGTTTCTCCCCTCTGCCATGTTTAACTTTATGACCCTCCCAACTCAGAAACTCGGGTATCAAAACTAGTTCCCTTTCAGTCGGTCACTCTCGATGCCACGTCGGTGACCGACGAAAATGGGATATCACTTCGATAGACCAATCTACTTCGAGGGTAAACTAAACGAGCCAATGCAGATTGGCATGCAATTATTGCATCCAGCTGCCGCTGATCACAGCGTGAGTATAAGAAGGCAGCAGGTGCAATGCATACCAGCTTTTTGCTTCGAAGCCGAGCGAGAGTATCGTTCTGCTTACCTCAACTGTTGACGGTGAACTGCGAGTTCAGCACGCTCTGGAAAGCTTTCTGTGTTGGCGAGACAGTGTTTCAGCGGCGGTCGTTCCAGCATCGAGTGGATTGGACACTTCAGGCTGCACTACCCCCTGTCGTGTTGCAAGCCTCAGCACCAAAAGAGCATTTCCTGAGAGCGAATTTCCTCTAAAAGAGCTCCACGGGTGCGTCTTTATAAAGACGACGGATCATCCTTATAAGGATGCCGTTTCACCTGTGCGTTTCTGGATACGGTTGTTACCTGGCACCGGGATCGCTGCCTCACGTGTCTGGGCGTTAAGTACGCTGAGGTGGCTTTCGTGGATGAGTCATGTTCTCACTGCGGGAAGATGACCGTCTCAGAGCTTCGAGCCAGGCTCGGCTACCTTCAGGGGGGCAGAGTCCCGTTGCCACGATCTGGGGCTCGTTCTGGCGGCCGACAGACGAGAACCACTTCCTGCAGTAGCACGGGCGGTTTGAGGGTTACAGTGGTGGCAAACCCCGCAGGGAACCAACCCTCTGGGGACCACCACTCCTCTTGCACCTCTAATCCAGTGGAGCAACCCATGGAACGCGCTGGGCCCTCTTCAAGGAGCGTACCAGCAGTATCCAGTGGGCCTCCCCCCGACCGGATGTCGATCTCAGCATCGGAGGGAGAGCTGTCGGATGAAGATTCGGCTGCGCTGCCGCCCTCAGGGACGATGGCAAAGTCTGAGTCGGATCCCGAAATGGCAGCTATGCTTTCCCGGGCCGCCGAGATGGTAGGGCTCGAGTGGAATCCTCCACCGCATCCCGAGCCATCGAGACTGGATGATTGGTATCTCGGGGTGGCGGGCGCTGGTTCCCCGCCCCAGTGCCTTTCTTCCCGGAAGTGCATGATGAGCTCACCAAGTCGTGGACGGGCCGGTGGGCTCCTTCTCCCTCACCACACTTGATGGCGGTGCAGCTAAGGGGTATTCGGGAATATCGTCAGTGGAGCGGGCGGTAGTGATGCAATTGTGTCCTAAGTCCGCCTCCTCCTGGCGTGGAGACCCGGTGCTTCCTTCCTCGTCTGACCGGCAGTGCCTATGCGGCTTGCGGGGAAGCTGCTTCCGCCTTACACGCCATGGCGTTACTGCAGGTGCACCAGGCTAAGGCACTGAAGGACCTGCACGAGGGTGGTCACGATCCAGAAGTTCTGAAAGAGCTTCGAACCGCCACTGACCTCGCGCTCCGAGTGACGAAGGTCACCGCGAGTTCCCTGGGTCGTGCGATGTCCACGCTTGTGGTCCAGGAGCGCCATCTCTGGCTGTGTCTGGCAGGCATGAGGGACACCGACAAGGTCCGGTTGCTCAATGCCCCTGTGTCCCAGACCGGCCTCTTCGGCGACACGGTTGAGAGCTTTGCCCAGCAGTTCTCGGCCGCCCAGAAGCAGACTGAGGCGATCCGACACATCCTGCCCCGGCAGGCAGCTGCTGCCTCCACCCGTCCGCCGGCCGCAGCGCCCCAGCCTGCTCGTCGCCGAGGGCGGGCCCCCGCTCCCGCGCCACAGCCGCAGCAGCCTCCAGCAAAGCAGCGTCGTGGAGCCGGGCGTGGGAGAGCCGCCCCACCTGTCCAGGCCCCCGCCAAACCTGGTGGTAAACGCAAGAGCAAGCAGCCCTGAGACAGGCGACCCAGAAATGGAGGGATCTGCTCTTCGGGAGATGGTGAACGTGCCACTCCCTCCCCCGGAGGAGGGCCGGGTGGAGAATCTTTTGTTTCGTTTTTTCCCGCCGTTGGCCTCACGCCCGACGGTACCCAAATTCTCGACAAAAGAGCAATTTCCCTTATCTCTGGGTCCCAGGAGGGCACGGAGAGTTGCGGACGGCCAAACACCGGACCTCAATCATCGCAGTCCTACTGGCGAAGGACGCGATAGAGCCGGTCCCTCCAGCTGATATGAGGACGGGGTATTACAGCCCCTACTTCATTGTACCCAAGAAAGGCCGTGGGTTACGACCGATCTTGGATCTGCGAGTTTTGAACCGGGCCCTTCATCGGCTACCGTTCAAGATGTTGACGCAGAAACGCATCTTCAGGTGCGTCCGTCCCCGAGATTGGTTTGCAGCGATCGACCTGAAGGACGCGTACTTTTATGTGTCGATCCTTCCACAGGCCTTTTCTGCGGTTTGCGTTTGAAGGACGGGCATATCAGTACAAGGTCCTGCCCTTCGGGCTGTCCCTGTCTCCCCGTGTCTTCACGAAAGTGTTCGTATTCTCAACTATCTAGACGACTGGCTGATACTAGCATCTCGGGATCAGTTGTGCGAGCACAGGGATCTGGTGCTCCAGCACCTCAGCCTGTTGGGCCTTCGAGTCAACTGGGAAAAGAGCAAACTCTTGCCAACGCAGAGGATCTCTTTTCTCGGTATGGAGTTGGATTCGGTCGAACAGACAGCACGCCTCACAGAGGAACGTGCTCGGTCGGTGCTAGCCTGCTTGAATACATTCAAGAGCAGGACAGCGGTCCCACTGAAAACTCTTTCAGAGGCTCCTGGGGCATTTGGCGGCGCAGCGGGCAAGCGGCACTTGGCCTGTTACATTGAGACCGCTCCAGCACTGGCTTTATGGGCCGAGTCCCGAGGTGGGCTTGGAAGCGAGCACTCACCGGGTCCCATATGTTACACCGGCCTGTCGCCAAACCCTCACCCCGTGGTCAGATCTTGCATTTCTCAGGGCAGGGGTGCCCCTAGAGCAGATCTCCAGGCATGCTGTGGTTTACACGGATGCCTCCACCGGCTGGGGGGCCACGTACAACGGGCATGCAGTCTCTGGGGTTTGGATGGGCCCGCAGCTGCAGTGGCACATCAATTGCCTAGAGTTGGGCAGCAGTGCACCTTGCCTTGAACCGTCTCAAAGGTCACTTGCGAGGCAAGCATGTGCTGGTCCGAAATGGACAACACTGCGACCATTGCATACATCAACCGACAATGTGGTCTACGCTCCCGTCACATGTCACAACTCACCTGCCACCTCCTCCTCTGGAGTCGGAAGGTTCTGAGCTCACTTCGTGGCGTTCACATTCCGGGCCTGCTCAACCGTACAGCCGACGAGCTGTCTCGAGCAATGCTTCCGGGAGAATGGCGACTCCATCCCCTGACGGTCCAGCTGATTTGGAGGCAGTTCGGAGCCGCTCAGGTAGACCTGTTTGCTTCTCCAGAGACTGGTCACTGCCAGTTGTTCTACTCATTGACCGAGGGAACTCTCGGCACGGACGCACTGGCACACAGCTGGCCGCGGGGCCTACGCAAGTATGCGTTTCCCCCAGTGGGCCTTCTTGCACAGACACTGTGCAAAGTCCGGGAGGACGAGGAGCAAGTCTTGCTAGTGGCGCCGTATTGGCCCATGCGGACCTGGTTCCCCGAACTAGTGCTCCTCGCGACAGCCCCTCCTTGGCCGATTCCTCTGAGGAAGGATCTACTGACTCAGAGACGGGGCACCATTTGGCACCCGTGTCCAGACCTTTGGAAACTCCATGTCTGGTCCCTGGACGGGACGTGGAGGTTCTAGGTGACCTGCCCCAGGAGGTAGTGAACACCATGACTTCGGCAAGAGCACCGTCTATGAGACACGCTTACGCCTTGAAGTGGAACCTGTTCATCGAGTGGTGTTCTTCTCGCCGAGAAGACCCCCGAAGATGCCCGATTGCGGTTGTGCTTTCCTTTCTGCAGCAAGGTCTGGAGCAAAGGCTGTCTCTCTCCACCCTCAAAGTCCAGGTTGCCGCTATTGCTGCATACCATGACCCCGTGAATGGGAAGTCTTTAGGTAAGCATGACCTCGTCATCAGGTTAAATCCTTCCCGGCCCCCCTCCATACCCTCTTGGGACCTGACTCTGGTGCTGAAATCACTACAGCAGGGCCCATTCGAGCCTTTGCATTCAGTCGAGCCAAAGTTTCTTTCATTGAAAACTCTGCTCCTGCTTGCACTGGCCTCCATCAAGAGGGTAGGGGACCTGCACGGATTTTCGGTCGACGATTCATGCCTAGAGTTTGGGCCAGCTGACTCCCAGGTAATCCTGAGGCCCCGGCCTGGCTACGTGGCCAAGGTTCCCACTACACCCTTCAAAGACCAAGTGGTGAACCTGCAAGTGCTGCCCCTGGAGGAGGCAGACCCATCCCTGGCTTTGCTCTGTCCTGTCCGAGCATTGAGATGCTACGTAGAGGAAAAGCTTCAGGACCTCAGACCAGCTCTTTGTCTGTTACGGAGGCCGGCAGAAGGGGAATGCCGTCTCTAAGCAGAGGATGGCCCACTGGATTGTGAATGCCATAGCCCTGGCTTATCAGGCACAGGGTGTGCCCTGCCCGTTCAGGTTGTGTGCTCACTCAACAAGAAGTGTTGCATCCTCCTGGGCGCTGGCTCGTGGCGCCTCGCTGGCAGATATTTGTAGAGCTGCGGGCTTGGCGACCCCTAACACGTTCGCTAGGTTCTATAGCCTTCGTGTAGAGCCGGTATCCTCCTGGGTTCTCACCTCAAATGGGTAGTGGCAACAGAGGCCCCGGTTAGTGTCGGCTTGCTAAAACCGCTCCAGAGTATCCGTACTGTAGACCCTGTTGAGATCCTCCATCACCCTAGGCAGCTGGACGCGGCGGAACAACCGGCGCCAGGCCTTCATGATGAATCCGTGAGAACCATGGAAGGCTGGGTTCCATATTGAGACTTAAGCGGTACTCATATGTGTATAGTCCACGGTATAGCCTTAGAGCCCGTGTTTCCCCAGCAGACTTCTGCCTTCCCAAGAGGGTTTTAATCACCTCAAATTTCTCCATATACACCTAAACGGATGCTATATGTGTATTTGCTCCCGAGACCTCCTTCGGGAAGGATGGGGCTTCCGCAGCGTCGGTGTTTCTGGCATAACGGGTACGTTTTCCCAGTGTTATCCAATCTCACCCAGTGAGGTAGTGCTTTGACAATGGTGAGTGGAACTACTTGTTCCGAGCCCCGGCCTACACCTAATAGGGGCGCAGGAGGCTCGCACAGGGCACTGGAAGGGGCAGCACCCATGGCGCTTTGGTAGGGATCCCATTTTCATCGGTCACCGATTTGGCGTCGAGAGTGACCGACTGAAAGGGAACGTCTCGGTTACGTATGGTAACCCTCTTTCCCTGAAGGAGGTAACGGAGACGTCCCGTCGCCACGGTTGCTGTACCGCCGCTGAACTGCCAGGTCTCCAGCTCGGCTCCTCAGCGAAAACCTGGTATGCATTGCACCTGCTGCCTTATTATACTCGTGCTGTGATCAGTGGCAGCTGGATGCAATAATTGCATGCCAATGTGCATTGGCTCGTTTAGTTTACACTCGAAGTAGATTGGTCTATCGAAGTGATATCCCACCGACGTGGCGTCTCCGTTCCCTCCTTCAGGGAACGAGGGTTACCATACGTAACCGAGACGTTTCCCAGTGGTAAATAGACCTCGAGAGGCTATTAATTTCCAGTTTCTAGGTTTAGGAAACTTGTATTTACATTAATTCCGATGGAGGCAGCATAAAGGCAACATATATAAGGCAGCATGGAAGCAGCTTAAAGCTAGCATGCTGTTTCCTGAATCTTAGCCGAATGGTTCTTTTGAACCTGTTCTTTTCATTGAACTATTTTTTTTTTCTTTTTTTTTCTCTAGTAAATATTGATAAACCCATGAAAAATCTAGATTGTGAAGCTGGATTGCATTGTGAACATCCCTAGACAGCATAGGGGAAGCACTGTAATGTCTGTGCCATTTGCAAGATGTCATTACTACCCATGTCATTACTACCCATATCATTACATGGACAAAATGCATATAACATTCTCATGCCAGTGGACCTCATGACCCAGAGCCCACATTTGTTATTTTTATCTCCCACCATAATCTTAATTTATTTATGTTTTTCTTTTCATTCAGATTTTGGGGGATGAATAAGGGATGAGATTGCAGGGTTTGGTGCTTGATTAAATGATCAAATATGTAAGACAGTTTGTAAAAATTGTAAGTATATTGATTAATTTCTTTAATACCCTGGTAATCTAACTTAAAACAGCTCGTAGATATGCAGTTGGCGAAGAGCCTATTGCTGTCTTGTTGGTCTCAGTTAGCTGGCACATTATAGTCTTTGCCCATCCTAGAATGCCTGGTAAAGATGCAAGCAGTGGTCTGTGAAGCATCTCTTTGTGTCTGGCTAGTGTCAGAAGTATGTTGACACATTGCAGTCTTTGAATCCCATCCTAAAATGACGGGTAGAGATGAAGGCAGTGGTCAGTGAAGCATCCTTTGCTGTCTGTCTAGCATAGACTGCAGTTGGCAGTATGCATTGCTCAGCAACTCAGACAACGTGGGATGGGTATCCCAAGGGAGAAGAAGAGAAAACAAATTAGATAATGTTAGTGTGAATGATTTATTTATTTATTTTTGTGCTGAAATAAATTACTGAGAAATAAGTTTGATGTATGCCTGGCTAAAGAGATGAAAATGATGAAAAGTCCAATGCAGTACATTGCTGGGTAGGCTATTGCAAATATTAGGAGTCATATAGGAATAGACCATCTATTTTGTTTTTACATTTTCTAAGTACTAACAACAGGCTGTCTGTGACCTTAATGAGTGTGTTGAAATACAGTAGGGTAGAAAATCACTGAGAAGCTAGAATATTAAGATAAATATTTTATAATCAAATGTTCTGGATCTGGTAAGAACTCTGAAAGCTGCATTTTGAATCAACTGAAGTTTGTGTATGGAGACTGCTGGATATCCTGCCAGTAATGCATTACAATAATCGATAGGTCATGAATACTGGCAGTTTTTTGTATCAGGAATGGAGAGCATGTTTCGTAAATATTCCTAATGTGGAAGTATGTTATAAAAACACTGGAAATATATTCTTTGCAAGAATTGCTGTAAAGTTTGACACCCAGGCCTGATGACATTACACTTCCACCATGCAGATTGTCATCTACTGTAACAGCTTATCATTAGACATTTTGGTCTAATGAACAATACATTTGTTTTGTCAGAATTTAGTAGTAGGAAATTACTGGTATTCCAGTCCTTCCATTGTCATTAATACGCTCCACACTAGCTTTAAAAATTGTGAAATTACATTTTATCTGGATGAAATATAAATCTGAATGTCATCAGCATAATAATGAAAGTTAATTCCTTGTTTGCTGATAATATTTCAGAAGGTAAACATGCACAAAGAAAACAACAGAAGACCTAACAGAGCCTTGTGGCATGCCATATACACTTGCTTGTGTAAAATTTGACAAATGCAGCAATGCCTGTTCACAAATGCAAAAATAATTTTCCAATCTGTAAGAGTAAATAATGGGCTATTGATCTATCCATGGCCTGTAATTTACGAATTGACAAGGATCAATTTGTGGTTTCTTGGTAGAAGCTTTAATATCAGCCACATTTTTGGGATATGGGAGTTAATAAAATGAGATTTGCAATATTTTTCATGATTTGTATTTTGTTTGATTTTTAATATTTATATTATTATATATTATACTATAATATATATTATATGTATATATATATATAATATATATATATATATATATATATATGTATATAATATATCAGTTGTATGTATATACCTATGTTGTTATATATATATGTATGGATATATATATATGTATGTATAATATATGCATATTTATAATATAGTAGTTTTAGTTTTTTTTTTTTTTTGTACTAAACAGATTTTACAGTTAAAAGCAACATCCAACAGTGTATCAACAGTCAGTTCAGTGTACCTGTGTTTTGCAACCTAGGGAGGTTATGTGACAATAATCTTGCAGTTTAAAATATTTGTTGCATACACTTTCAGAAAAATCTGTCACTGGGGTGGTAACCTTTCAAAATGTACTAATATGTATTAACATTTACCTTTAACGTATACACCATTTAGGGTAAGTAACAGCTTTTGTACCTTTTTTTTCTGACTGTACTATTTCTCCAGTTACTTAAATAAATAGTTGGCAGAATATAATTTATGCTGTGAAATAGGGTATACAATAAGCATTATGCTTGTATTCCATCCTACAAACACTGATGATTCTGCATGCAAAGGTAAGCAGAATCATATCCTGTGAAGTCAGTGACAAAATGTTATTTTAAGATCAGACCAGACTTTAGTTATAATTCGCGCTGCTCATTTATTCCATATCTTTATCCACCATGCAAACGGTTTCAATTTAATCTTCATAGCAGTGGATTTTGAAGTGAGATTAAATCGCTATAGCAGCATGTGGGGCCATAGACCCCAGCTAATTTCTTCACAGCTGTTATTAGATTTCACTGCTGTGCGCCATTACTCCTAACCCCCTAGAGAGAAGGAGCGAGGGGCCAAAGAGCTTCTACACATTCACAAACACACACACACACACACATGCCTACAGTCATTAGCTGTGCTAGGCTGAGAAACCGATTGTGGATATCAGTCATTTCAGCAACATTAACAAACCTTTCTACTGGCTGACTGGTGAGGTGTGACTGAGGTGTGCAGAGTGCATCGCACAGCAAGATTGCACTAAAATTTGAATATGTAGCCAGCAGGCCAGATAGCTGGACTCATAACGGTGTCGTACATCCTATTCTCCACTGGAGGGCAAAATACACTCATACATTCTGTAGATATCAATATCACAGTGGTTTGTTTATAGAAGAATTGTCAGGTAGTCGATGGACGCTCCTTAGTGTATAAGAGTATTTCAGTCTATCCACACTTAACATGCATCAAGTTGTCTTAGAGAGACATGAATACATCCTCAAGTGTATAGACACTATTTATCTTGTAATCCTGCAGATGCATACAGATAATGCATTCTTATTGACTACATAAGCTTTCATCAAGTATTGATCAAGAGTTAACTTGGCTTGTTAAATGAATTTATGACAAAGCACACACAATTTAGAAGTTATAGGAGATCACCTGTGTCAGAAGCAATTTCGGTGCTTCACAACTATCAGATGTAGTTTGAACAACGGTATGGTTTCATGACAAGACCAACAAAGTCTATTAGCATCAAAAGCATGGATGAACAGATCAAAGCTGTAGCAAAATAAGCATGTTAACACTGGATCGCTAACCATACCAAGGAAATGAAAATCAATTATTCCTTTCTGTAATTGTTTTAGGGAGGATCTGTAAAAAGGTTATAGAAGCTATTGTAGTCATGGGAAAAGGATGGGTGAATATATGATTTGCATGTAGAAAACAGTGCAGCATAGAAATATTCCCAAGAGCTTGTCTAAATATAGTGAAAGCATTTTTTAAAAATGAAGTCAGAAATGGGCTGATTTTCCCAAGGGAGTGAGTCCATACTGAAGAGGAACACTTCCATAGCATATAATAAGAAATTGTTTACCCGGGTTTTATCACCGTCACTTAGCAACAGTCTGTACAGTACATTATTGATCTATTGTTGTGTTGCATTATATGTAGTACTTATGTTGCATTCAAGAGCCTCTATGAAACACATTTTATCGGGCTTGTATGTTGCGTTGTTTCTTCATTTTCACTTTTAAGTAACCAAATGAGAGGATGACTGACTGCTTCTCATGTGCTGAATTTATTTGACAGGTAGAAATGGATTTTGAGAATGTTCATCCATGACACAAAGGATTATAATTGAAACTGCTATTGAACTATTTATCAAATAATTTTACCTCGTTATGTGTCGTTATACATAAATGACACATGTTCAGGAAGGCTAGAATACTGTGGGCAATTAGTTCATCCCATTTTGACAGTCAAATGTCAATCTAAAGAATCTGAAATCTAAAGAAACTGCAGAATGAAATTATGTACTGTGTCCCAATTATAAACTAATTACAATGTAAAACAATGGATTTTACAGTAACTGAGGGTACTTTAAAACTTATAAATGATCTTCCTTAGGAGCACCACAACTCGATACTAATGCATCCTTACCGCCTTTACTTATGGCCTGCTGGGAACATCAGAACTATTGGCATGGTTATAAAGAGTCCCTGGTGAATACATTTTAGCATATACGTACTTTTAAAAAAAAGAGTACTTATTGTAGAAATAATATACTTAAGTGTAATCGGAATGTAATGAACTTAATTGTATTAATGTAACTTAATTGCATATTGATTGAAATTAAATGAAAAATGTATTATAGCTTAAACATACGTTATATTCCATTAGGTAAACTTTAGACCCAACTTACAGTAAATTGGACTTGGAAACAGCTTTATACGAAATTTCATAATTAATTTTCTTTGTGCATTTATGGTAAACTAAAATATACTTAAATGTAATTCCTATATATTGAAACTTGAATGTAATATATTTAAATATATTTGTAATGGTGATATTGCAGTTAAGTACATTAAAATATATTAACTTTAAATGTAATATCAAATAACACACTGCGGTTAAAAATATAATTAAGTACTTTACATATTGTATGCTTTAGTATGTTAGTCAACACTTCAAAGTAAGTTACAGTAGATTATTGTAATGCTTTATTGGGTGGTTGCTCTGCACGCTTAATAAACAAACTCCAGCTGGTTCAAAATGCAGCAGCTAGAGTTCTTACTAAAACCATACGACCATATTAGCCCGGATCTGTCACCTCTACACTGGCTCCCTATTGTACAATGAATACATTTTATAATCTTGAATGGTTTAGCTCCTCAATACTTGAGTGAGCTCATATCGCATTATAGTCCTTCACATCTGCTGTAATCTCAAAACTCTGTCCATTTGACAATACCAGAAATATCAAAGTCAGCTGTGGGCGGCAGATCCTTTTCCTACAGTATTTAGCACCTAAACTCACAATCTACCTAGTGTTGTTCAGAAGGCAGATACACTCAGTCAGTTTAAATCTAGATTAAAGACCCATCTCTTTAACTTGGTATACACATAATACACCATCACATTTCTAATATTCAAATCCGTTAAAGGATTGTTAGGCTGCATTAATTAGATCAACCAGAACTGGGAACACTTCCCATAACACCTGATGTACTCGCTACATCGTAAGAAAAATGCCATCTATGCTAATATTAGTCTCTTTCATTCTTATTCCGGAGTCACCGTAGCCATACAGATCCAGTCTGTATCCAGATCAGATGGTGGATCAGCACATAGAGATGACCTCTACAGTCCTTAATGTCAGTGGAGACCATGTCAACTAGATGCGCCCCAGAATCAGATCCCCTGCGCAGACCTCATCACTTCGACGACCATCGGCACAAGACCTCCGGAACCAGATAAGACCTCTGCACCTGTGCTGCAGCCTGGAATTAAACCACACCATGCTGGTTTCGTGTGGTTATTTGTTTACTTTGTTGCTTTGTCCTCATGATTTGTCCCAAGGTTTTTTCTCCATTTCTGTCACCAAAAAGAGTTTTGGTTCCTTGCCACTGTCGCATTTGTCTTGCTTAGTTATGGATGCTTGACTGATTGCACAGACACTCATCACTGAATCATCAATGAACTGACTTTAGCTGGAAAAGTGATTCTGTTATTGTCTTCTTGCATTATTGACAAACTATTTTCTTGTTTGACACTGTAAAGCTGCTTTGGCACAACCAGTATTTTATAAAGCGCTATACAAATAAAGCTGACTTCACTTGACTAAGTGTACTTATTTAAAGCACAACAAAAGAATATTAAAACGTAATGATTTAAAATGTTAAAATGTTTAAACTGTATATTACAAAGTGCGTTTTTTAAATGTGTTACATGTGTCTTAAGAAACAGTCATGACAGTGTACTTTAAATACCATTAAATGATCTTTTATTTCATTAATCTTATATGAAAGTACATTTTTAAAATATATTTAGGCCTCTTTTAAAACAGTGAAAAATATAATATTTGAATTACACTACAAGCATGCATTCAGTGCAATTAAGCATACTTCTTTTTTTTCCACAAAGTGGAAATGTTTACTTTTCGTACAGAAACATGGTCTAAGGCTTTTGTCTACTCTAATCCCTCAGTATTTCACCCTGTCAAAAACTAAAAGGTCTACAATACCCTTTGATATGTATATTCACCTAAAAAAAAGGAAGCAAAAGATGAATCAGACACAATTTGAATGAGGACAAATGTCTGGAGCTGTAGAAAAGCACTGCTTCCTTGGTTTGAGCCTGGATTCAGAATTTCAGTCTGTTATGCTAAGCTCAATGCTAATCCTACACACTGCCCACTTATTTTCCTTCAAGGAGGGCATTTCCTTTCCAGTACAAATGCATTGTTTACAATCAGTTAGCAGACACAGAAGCCCTAGTGAATCCATTTATTCCAGAGTGGCTGTTGCCTATTACACCAGCTTCAGAAGTAGAAGAGTCCTTAAATACACCTTGAATATGATGTCTGGACAGTTATTTTTATCCGGTCATCAATGAAAACCCCAATCAGCATCTCATATATGTAGTGCTCATGATGAAATTTTATAGATTCATTATAAATTCTTGCCTATTTGGTAAGGAAACATTTTGTGCTCGTGGAACTAGGATGACACATTTTAAATACACTTTAAAAAAAACTACAGCCCTCATTTTCCACAAGCTAAATGATTACTTTTGTCCTGAAAGGCCATTTCCATAAGTTGTGACTATTTTTGGTTAATCCTGATACAGTCAGGAAGAGAGGTGGGATTTTCCTTCACGCAAGCGAATAGGACACTACCCAATAGTAACCATAGTGATGTGTCAGTAGAACAATGGTCATGTTTTTGTACGGCAGCTCTCTTCTTCTAGTGCAGCAAAACCACCTACTACTATTTCCGTGGAACAGCTTTTTTTACTGTATGGGTGAGCAGATGCAGCATAAGATAAATAACAGGGTGGATCTCACAAAAGTTGTCATGAACATGACTAGGTCATATTTCATGTTATTATTTATTTTTTCTTTTTATTTATTTATTTATTTATTATTATTATTTTGTATTATGACCACTGATCTATAAAATAGTCATATAGATCAGTGATTGTGACATTATTTTTTACGATATTGTCATTACCATTTATTACATTCTCATTAGCAATTATGTTATTCTGGTTACCATAATCTAAAAATGAAATCTGAAAAACTAATTTCATTAATTATAAAATTAATGTAATTTAATGAAATGCTATATATATATATATATATATATATATATATATATATATATATATATATATATATATATATATATATATATATATATATATGCTAAGGCTGTCAGTTGATTACAATTTTTATTCTAAATAATTTCATGGTGCGGCAATTAATTAATTAAATTAATCACAAATTATATTTGGCTGTGAAAATACCCACAAAAGATGATTTAAAGCTATTATTGTGTTAAATGAGAAAGTATCAAGTTGACATTCTAAATAATAGCTTTAGAAATAAATATTTGATTTGATTCAACATAAACTGTATTACACATAAACCTTTAGGCTACAATGGCCTAACATAGAAGATAATTTGGGAAACATCTATTTTTTTATTATTTTTTGTTCATGCAATGAAAGTCACTGGTAATCAAAACTGCTTTGTTACCAACAGTCTTCAAAATATCTTCTTTCATGTTGTGCAAAAGAAAGTAAGTCATTCAGGTTTGAAACAACATGAGGGTGATGGCAGAATTCATTTTTTTTGTGAACTTTCCCTTTAATGTTTATCTATTTTTTTAATAAATGAAATGATAGGCTACTCTAATTAACAAAAACTGCTAGCAGGTGGCATTAAATGTCTTTATGAGCCATTCATTCATTCGATTCCTTCAAACAGCTGATTCATTCAGTAATAGAGGCTAACATTTTTATTGGGAATCCCGCGGGATGGGAAACAAAATCACTATTAATCACGTAATTGGGACGAGACAGGAAAAGTGACAGCAGGAGTGGGCAGGACCGGGAATCGTAATAACACTATGATACCCAACTTTATACAAAAATATACCTTTTATATATAAATAAACTATAAACTTTATATTTTAACTTTGAACTCAATTCTAGTTGTCCTGTCTCTTTATGCTCTCCTCCTGTTTGCTATGTTGTGGCTGGTTTAGTGAATGATGTACACAGTCCGTGACAGACAGATTGTTAACGGATGGTCTATGTGGTAATATAATACATTGGTTAGGACATCCAAATGCCCACCTACAGTATCATTCATCAACCTCAAATATGGCTTTTCATCTCAAAGATGTATGTAGTAACAACTTTACATGGCCGCTCAATCTAATGTTAACCTATTGAAGTGTCGGTGCGGAAGCTGAACAGTAGCGCTCACTGGAGGACAGATGGAGGTGACGGTATACTTACTTGCTCTTAAAATACGCCGTAATTTTTGGTCATACAGATAAAAAATATATCTTTCGAATCAGAATTACAACGGAACGTTGCACTTATAATTAAAAAATAATTCAAGCAACAGGATGCGCTTTCTGCCATCTCGGTCATGTGAACTTGAGCAAGAAACTTCAAAACTCAGTGTATGAAAAATATATCTACAGAGAGTGAAATGTCTACTTTCAAATAATAAAAAAAATAAAATAGAAAATGTGTGTGTTACCATGGATGATTTACATGAATTTTAATATGTGTGCAATGCAAACTGTGTTTCAGTTAAGCTGGCTTTCAGTTCAATAAAATAACAAAAAACGACATTTTGGATTTTTATTCAACTATAGTGGGCATGCTGTGATCTGTACTGTATTTTTTTACTGTAACTGACTGATTCTGGCCAAAAAAAAAAAAAAAAAAAAAACACAACACGGGAGTGGGAGTCATTCTTCTGGGACTGGGACAGGATTTCCCATGTCACCCTCTATTCAGTAATTAAGTAAACGGTGCTTTTTTGAATGGGCCTTTGAATCATTGGTTCACACAATCAAAATTACGATTTACAATGAGAATTCATTCATAAACTAAACACCGCTATGTTTCTCACAGACGCTTTAAGGCCTTTCCACACTGAATGCGAAAAAGTGAAACCAATATCGGACGCAATGAAACACTAGAATAAAACAATAGATTTCTATGGATGCTTCCACATAGATCGCGTAGTGCCATTTTGGAGAATCTGAACAGTACGCAGGCAGCTTACGCTCTTCTGTGTCAGCCGCGCTGCA
Organism: Cyprinus carpio; assembly: GCF_018340385.1. Lineage (NCBI taxonomy): Eukaryota > Metazoa > Chordata > Actinopteri > Cypriniformes > Cyprinidae > Cyprinus > Cyprinus carpio. The sequence continues at coordinate 33,526,337 of NC_056576.1, forward strand.
CTGATGCGCTGTTTTCTTTCAAATCAAAGCGTAAATATACATAGAAAATGTTGCTGACACAGAAGAGCATACGCCGGCTTCGTACTGCTCAGATTCGCCAAAATGGTACTATGCTGATGTGGAGTGACACAGACGAGACAAATTGTTGAATAAAGTTGTTCTTTTTGTTTTATTCGCGTACAAAATTTTTTGTCATCGCTTCATAACGTTATGGTTGAACCACTGATGGCAGAAGGACTATTCTGATGATGCTTTTCATACTTTTCTAGACCTTGACAGTGTATTTTACTTGGCAGTCTGTGGGACAGTCACAAGCTTTCCGGTTTTCATCCAAAATATTTTAATTTGTGTTTCAAAGACGAACAAAGCTTTAACAGGTTTGGAACGACATGGGGGTAAGTGATTAATGACAAAATTTTCATTTTGGGGTGGAATTATCACTTTAATCAAAATCAACTATAGATCACAAAATGGAAGTTACTACAAGCACTCTATGATGGTTTAAAGTGGGTAAGCAAATACATTAATAATTACATACATTTTCAAGTGTAGCTTGATGCTAATCGTACTTCTAATCATATTTTATGATGAAGCCTATTCTTGTAAGCATAATAGATTGTTTGTTTCTGGTGTAAAATGTTTTTATCTTAATTTAATGCTGTATATTGGGCAGTGGACGATGTTAAATCCATTCTCGAGATACATATCTGAGGAAAAATTAATTGTTGGTCGGCGCCACCTAGAGTGCAGGCGTGAATTAGGGTGTTAATTAATTTTTGGTGGTAGATATCTGAGGAAAAATTAATTGTTGGTCGGCGCCACCTAGAAAATTCAAATTATATTGTTGTTGCTGGTCGGCGCCACCTAGAGTGCAGGCGTGAATTAGCATTAAACTGACATGCAAACAATATAATAATTAATTAAGTTTATGCATTAAACTGACAGCCCTTATATATAATCTATCTATCTATCTATCTATCTATCTATCTGTTTTTTTGAAGTGTTTATTTTTTTGTTAATAAAAATACTAATAATGTAACAGTAAAATTATTTTGAATAAAGAGAATTAACAAAAAAAGGTGTTTATTAACAGATTAGTTGTACCTGTGATGTTTATTAACAGATCTGTAGTAACTGTAAGTAACTGAGTTCAATGAGCGGTAATGGAAACTTAGCTGAAGATAACAGTCCTTTCTTTTCACAGATGCAGGTAGCTTGAATGGGATGAATCTATGAATGAATGATTATTTAGGCCCCTTGACGAGCTGGTCCAGGTGCAGGAGATCAGTATTCAGGTGATTGAGAATGAGTGGGTGAAGCTGACAAGACTGGTGCGAAAGATATGACTGACTCTGTTACAGTCATAGAGATAATGAGGAGGAAGGTTTTGATGGCACGTGAATTCATTAAAGCGGGACTCAGCTTGCAACAGGGCAGTCAAAGATGGATGTCCCTGGTGGAGATCCAGACCTTTCGACCTTTTGTTCTTCTGGCATTGGCCTGTCTCTTTTGTCTCCGAACTGCCCTCTGCAGATGGATGTGAGCTGAGTCCAAGACCCTCTCACTCTCCCAGAACCAGTTGTTGACATTTGGAACCTTCTATGGCTCTCCTGACCAGGGAAATAGGGGCGGTTGTTATCCAAGTATGCACTGAAATTGTGTTGATGCCGTGGTCTACTGACATGACAAGTTCAATGCATACTCTGCCCAAGGAAGTTAACAGCTCCAGCTGTGTTGACGATTGTGACAATATGACCACAGGTCTTATCTTTTGGATCTTTTGCTCAGTCTGGCTGTTAGTTTGAGGGCGATACCCTGATGAGAGACTCACAGTTACACAGAATAGCTGGAAGAAGCCATGCCATACTCTGGAAATGAACTGAGAACCTCTGCCTGAGACAGTGTCCTCGGGAATCACAAAGTGACACACATGCTGGAATAGTGTCTATGCCGTTTCCATGGCTGTAGGCAAACCCTTGAGAGGGATCAACTTGCAGGCTTTTGACAAGCGGTCAACCATTACTAGAACATAGGTGATGGACACAGAAGATGGTAAATTGGTGAGGAAAGCTATCCTGATATGGGACCATTGTCAATGGGGTATATGTAATGGGACCAGCTTCCTAGCAGGCAGTTGATAAGGCACCTTTTAAATGGCACAGACTGAGCATCCTTTGACAAATCTGGAGATATCCTGGGCCATACTGGGCCACCAGTATCGGTTGCTGATGAGCGAGAGGGTTTACTGGCTGCCTGGGTGTCCAGAGCCCGGAAATGTGTGCACTGAGTCCATGAGGGATAGGCGGAGGTCCGTTGGCATGTAGAGCTTTCCATCAGGACTTCCCAGCAGAGCTGGCTCAGATCGTGTGGCTTCTGCAATCTGGTCATCTAGGGACCATTGAATGGGACTGAGGATGATGGCTGGAGGGAGAATGGGTTCTGGAGGTAATAAATAAGGATCTGGGTTGTGCATAGAGGAAAGAATGTCAGCCTTTTGGTTCTTGTGTTCATGGTCTATAGGATATTGTGAACTTGAACCGGGTTCATAAGAGTGCCCATTGTGCATTGCAAGGATTCAGTCTCATATCTTCACACAGATATTCCAGGTTTTTATGGTCTGTGATGACCTCAAATGAATGGTTGGCTCCCTCCAGCCAGTGCCTCCATTCCTCAAGAACTGATTGCCACAAGTCCACATTTGCCTATATCATAGTTGCACTCCCCTGGGGACAGTTTCTTGGAATTGAGGGCACATGGATGGAGTATGGGAGGCTCACCCTGCCACTGGAACAAAACAGCACCTATCCCTGTGGTGGAAGCATCTACCTCTACCACAAAGGGTAGATCAGGATTGGGATTAGAAAGGGTATGAGCTGTGTAGAAAACTTCCTTTAAGGGATAGTTCACCCAAAAATTAAAATTAGCACATTATTTTCTCACTCTCAAGCCATCCTAGGCATATATGACTTCCTTCTTTCAAATGAATCCAATCGCAGTTATATTAAAAATTTAATTTGATCTTCCAGGCTGTTTAATGGCAGTCAGTGGGTTTTGCAGTTCATTAGTACAAAAGAAGTGAAATAAAGTGCATCCATCCATAATAAATAGTGCCTCACATGGCTCCGGGGGAACAATTTTGTAGGAACAATATCCATATTCAAAACATAATAATCACTTTAATCTAGCTTGAGCCAACAGTTGTACATGGAAGCAGCTCCAGGAGGATGACGTAAAATGTCGGCGTTGCGCAAGCACCAGTGAGTCTCATGAAAACCAACATTTATTGACAGGAGCAAAGGAAGCAACGTTTCCTTACTTTAACATAGGAAAACCAGTCTCTTGGATTATATCAAAATCCTCCCCTGCGCTTCCGCATTTGTCAGTTCTGAGCGGCACATGTGCAACGCTGACGTCCTACATCATCCGCCCGGAGCTGCTTCCATGTACAACAATGAGTGCAATGCAATTACATTTTACATATAGTAATTTTTCTTACAAAAACGCATCGATTCACAACAGGAGGCCTTTGTTCATCCCCGGAGCGTTGTGAGGCACTTTTTATTATGGATGGATGCGCTTTATTTCACTTCTTTTGGACTGATGCACTGCAACACCCCTGACTGCCATTAAACAGCTTGGAAGAACAGAGACAATTTTTAATATAACTCTGGATTCGTCTGAAAGAGGAAAGTCATATACACCTAGGATGCCTTGAGGGTGAGTAATTCATGGGCTAATTTTTGGGTGAACTAACCCTTTAAGTCATTGAAGGCGGAGTTGGCAGCGGGGTTCCAGGACAGAGACTTGGGCCTGTTATGGAGTAAGTGGAGAATTGATCTTGCTGAAGTTGAAGATTAATCATCTATGAAAGTTGGCAAATCCTAGGATTCATTGAATCGTCTTTGACAGAAGAGGGTTGTGGCCAGTCCTTTTCTGTTTGTACCTTCTACTGGTCCATCTGGATGCTGTGCTCATTGATTATGTAGTATCCCAGGAAATGGATGGTGTCCTGGTGGAACTCACACTTTTCAAGCTTTAGATTCATATGGTATTCGCAGAGTTTCTGAAGAACCTGAGTCACATGGTGACAATATACAGCAAGATTCCAGGAGGAAATCAGTAGATGCAAATCATTGATGTAGATGATGATGAAGCAGTGGAGGAACATTCAGAAATGTTTTGTTTTTGGAATAAAATGTGACCTGTATGTGTTTTTGTTAGATCCCAACAATGCATAAATATATCTGTCTTTGGCCATTTCTGCCTCCTGAATCATCTCATGGTTCAGTTGCTGTTGTTAGACCGTAAAGGTTATCAAAAACAAAATGTCTTTTGCTGTGACTGTCTTTTTACCACTGACACAATCTTTTTCTCAGTCAGTCACACTATCTTTACAAAGCAATCAATGAGTGTTGCTCAATCAGCTATTCTGTATGCGCTAGTTAGCTAATACAACAAAATGTTCAAATTATCTTGGATAGAAGCTATGCAGTTATTGTTATCTTATTAATGGATAAAATTCAATTATACTGTAGCACACATAATCAACTCTGGAGGTTGATTAGCTTGCTGGTAGTTTTCTGTTGCAATAAGTCAGAAACACGGAATCTAACCATCAGGAGCAGATAAAAACAGAGTGAAAACAGAAACAGTGTAAGTTGTGAAATCCTCATTATTATGCGGTTCCGGATCAGTGACGTCCGGTTAATTGTGGCTTAAAGCCACTGAGCAACAGTATGGCTACCATCTGGATGAACAAAAAAACTGAACAAAGTGCTGAACTTTTGAAACTGATTTATAGAAATATTTTATATTTATACATATTTTATTTTTTATTTATAAATATTTTATTATTTTATTTTATTTTATTTTAAATGTGACTACAGATTAGATAAAAAAAAAATTGGGACAAAAAATGTAACACTTCATTTTAAGCCTTTACATATAATACATTTTATCTTTGGTTATTTATTAAAAATTATTTATGAAAATATATGCATTACAATGTACATTATGAATATCTTAATAATGCATTATAAAATATTTATATCTTCTTTTATCCACTTCAGGACACTTCTTTTTTACAATACAGGAAAAAAGTAACAGGTTTTAGAATGACAGAAGGATGTGTAGATGATAACAGAATGTTCATATTTGACCTTAAAGAGTGAGATGAGGGATTTTTTTGTTTTCTTTTGTTTTGTTTTTGTTTTAAACGTGTGTAATGTAGATACATATACTTTGCCTCAAACAAGCATAACTACTAACTTCATTGTGAATTCAGTGAAAACACACATGAGATTAAATTCAACTGCATGCAACAAACAGACTTCCATGTGTTTGGGGAAAATTTACCCCCCACTTATGGAACAATAAAAACTTAGGCTTTGAGGGAAAAAACTGCATATATTACCACAAACATACTGGAAGATCTCAGATCTGTTCACAGGAACAGCATGCTACTAAACCCTTTCTGTGTCACCCTGAATGTGCTAATCTATTTGATGTGGATGGCGAAGTGCATCAGTCTTTGTCTTGCCAATACGCAGGTAGATGTGCAGTACAGCCAAAACATTACAAAGAAAATGAAAACTAAAATTAGGTGTGATTGAAATGGTAATTCCTTAAAGAACCACAGCAGTCTCTGCTTTATTTATACTTTGGATTAAATCTCCACAGGCTTGCATGGGATGCTTTTTCTTTTTCACCGGGCTAATAAATATAACAAGCACATGGAAGCAAATGTAATCAGCAGCGGACCCTTTTGAGTGACCTGTGCAAAACCTGTGCTTTATTCTCTTCAATCTCATTAGCCACTGATACAGGGGCTGTTGTTCCCTCTACCATGCAAGAGACATAATAAATGCTTATGGGACCTTACAATGATTCGCTCTTGGCCAAGAGTGTTTGTGCATCTGTTTATGTGGGTCTGGCCAAAACAAAGAAATCAAGTCACCAGTGATGACAATGCCAAAAATGAATGATAAATTCATTGATGTCTGATCAGTATTAGATGATGGAAGAGACAATCAGTTAGCCTAAAACTTGCATTTACAAATACAGTTTTGAAATGAATGAAATATTGTAGATGCTAAATAAGCAGAACAACTTTAGGCTCGCCAATCCATTCTTAAAAATTTCTCATATATCAATGTAATATGTTAATATTTTCTGAGAAAAGCCCCCAAATAATACAAAGACACTGTGGCAGACAAAAGCATTGAACAGACACATAAAAAGTGGCTTTAGAAGTCAATATATTGACTTAATTGTTTTAATCTTAATTATTGAAAACAAATATTTCATTGGTCCACATGTAGCTACTCATTTTGCAATTGAGTTTGTCAGGAAATTCACTCAGGAATAGCTATTGCGTTCCCGAGAAAGCAATATTTTGGATAGATGACTCGTATTTTAGCCAGAAGCAATTATTTGAAGTTAAACACATCTTAATTTTGGATTTTCTTACAATTCAGCTTTTTCTTATGGTGAGTAAATTTTCAGCAAGATTTAATTTTGGGGTGAACTATTGTTGAGAGCTTTAATTGCTTCGATGGCAGAAAAATGTGTGTTCCTTATTCAGTAGGTACCGGTATGATTTTTTTTTTTTTTTTTTTTAGAAATTATATAGTGTAGCTGACTTTTGAAGTCAGTGATGCCAATTACTGGTGTAATGGGATTATTTATTTATTATAAATTTAATCAGTCTTCCAGTTGATGGCAAATGCATTACCCCACATTTTGTTTACTGTGTAAATGGTTATTGCATGTGCATAATGCGGCTAATCAGATTTAGCATTTTCCCTGTAGAGATGAGCATGTTTTTGTATGTACATTTCATTACACTGGCATCGAGAACCCATCAAAGCATGTTGGTTGATGCTGCAGTGATGTGAAGTGTCGAATATGATGCTATTGGACGTGTTGCATATTAATATCTAAATAAACAATGGAAATGGCTGTTCAAGGAATAAACACATTGACATTGTTTGCTTCTAAATGTTTAAAGTTGTTTAAAGAAATGAAACCCCTTTTTTTTATAAACTCTTAAACTTGTCTACTGGTACATATAGAAGAGTGATTCTAAAGTACTGATGAGAACATACAGCACAAAATATTTCCCACAGTGCAGTGCACTTCCCAGCATTCCCAACATTATGAGAGATTTGGAGAATAAATCAGCTGTGATTTTCAACATCTTTTATGAATCCTTATATGACTAGACTGCCAGTTAGCGGTTCTTCTTCAGCCCTCTTCTGTCTTCACCCATCAGTGATCCATCCCATGGAATCAGTCTTCGTCCTGTAAAGACAAACACCATTACTCACAAATTGCTCACTAAGTCTCTATCCATATCCTGTGCTCATCTGCCATATCTGATATCATCGCTTCTACCTCATCTGCTTCTTGGAATAAACATTTATGTGTGGAAGTTCTGTGTTGTCTCCTTTTGTTTGCTGACAATAATGTCATGTGAACAAACTTTGAAACATTTACTGTTGCATAATGCATGCAGTTTCACATACTATTTAATAAATAAGCAGTATACAGTATATACTGTACATTATTCAGTAAATAGTAAGCTGGTATTCCATTCTGTACATGGCCACATACTTTGTTGTCGACTTTGATGTGTTTTACTGATTTGGTCTGTTTCCAAAAAAATCCACTATGAGACTCACACAGCTATATTGTTCATTATCTATCTATCTATCTTTACTTTTTTTTTTTTTAAAGAGTTTAAGTTATCCGGACCAAGATTACAAATATTACCAAAACATTAATATCTTAACATATTTTTCACAATACCATGGTATTTCTTTCATATTTACATAGAAACCCATTTGCAGTACAATGTAAATTCAGAAAATATGACATTCTGAATGTCAAATAGTATTGACATATGATATCATCACTGCCACTTGGTACCAATAAAGCACCCATTGTAAACTGATTTACACCTCCTAAATATGAGCATGTTATATCTTCATTAAAAGGTACTGTATAACCTGTTAACATGTTTTGGAATTTTCAATCTGTGTTGTAAATTACATCTGAAGGTCACAGTCATCCAAGAGCTTCATTTTACTGTGTGCTTCCTTCATGTACCACACACACAATGATGCACTCCACAGCACATTCAAACAGAAAATGAGGATAAAATGGTTATAGCACTCGAGGTAGATTGTGGCATATGCTGCTTTGATGTTTTTACTGCAGTAAAAAGATGGCCTTCACACCAAGCTATTTTGCAGAATGTCATGAAGCACTTAAAAAGCCCACTTAGTCCTTTCCATCAACCAAGGCACTTGGGGGAAAGTAATGAAAATGGTCTGAGGCTTTCCTTCTTCAGAAGTAAGGAGCTGTCTACTAGGTGAGAAGTATTAATGAATGGCTTGTTCATTTGGTTTTATGAACACGGGTGATATAAATATATTCTATATATAAGAAAAGAAACTGACTTCTAGTGAAAATATAATTAATGAATCTTCGTTTGCCGAACATAGGTGATAGATTAAAACAAAACAAAACAAAGAACAATTATTATAATATGTCATGATGAAAATAATCTTTCTTTAATATATGTATATATTTTTTAAAGATTAGCTATAAAAATACTGAAGAAGTATATTTACAACCCCAATAGACTCTATGGAGTTTGTATAGATTTATGATACCTGGAGAAAGTTATTTGTTAGCATTCTCATTCATTTGAAAGACAGTTCCTCGCCTTGCAGATGGGCTGCATCTTTTTTTAATTAAAGTAGCTGTCATGATTTCTGTATCCGTTGAATTAATAGGAGCAAAGCAAGACATTGTTTTCTTTAGTTATTATTTTGGAATAAAACTGCCTCCTCATTTTAAAACCACCGCACACAACTGCTATCTATCTATCTATCTATCTATCTATCTATCTATCTATCTATCTAAATTATTTAGCTTATTCAGTTGCTTCAGTCCAGTAAGTGTTCATCTTGAAATAGTCCAATAAACTTTATTCTTGCTTTATAAGAATCAGTAAACATTCCACAGCATGAAGACACTTGTACCACAAAATAAGGCTGGAAATTTTTAGAATTATAAAAAGGAATTGTCTTTGCTAAAAACTATAAAATATCAATCAGATGACAGAAGCCATGTAGTAGATTGTGTATGACAGATTTTTCAGCAAAGTTTTGATCATGCTGTAAATTTAGAGGACTTGGAAATTCAAACACAATACTGCACAGTAGGCATTGTAAATAAATTAGATAATTAAATGCAAGAAATTTACATTTTTGATAGCAGTTTCTGACTTTTAAACCAACCTTTTTTTCTTGTCATCTTGTAGCCCGAATGAGCGCTTGCATAGGCCTTCCAGAACAAGCCAAACAAGACATAGTCTTCTTATGATGTGACTCATATTACCCATATGTTGCATCTGGCTTTGTAGATTGCTGGGGCGCCACACCATCAAACCTTCACTGCCCTCATCTGGTTTGATCCGACAGACTTCAAACACATCCATTTTTAATCATGCATACAGAGTTGAGCTTTAAACAAAAAGAACATCAATAATGCCCCCCACCCCAGCAGCATGTGAGAGGCACGAATTACTAATAGTATGTTTTGAGGGCCAGTTGGAGTCGAGGGCATCGTGCTGTGCAGGCTATTGTGAAATAAATTAACACCTGGTTGTCAGCGCTGTGAAATCCCATCCCTATGGAAGAGGATAGAGGTTTATACTTGTGGAAAGGAATAGCACGACTGGGAGATAATGTAAGTGATGCCTCCACATCAGCGATATGAGAAGGTTAGAAAGTGAAGCAAATAAGAAGCAATTACACTGTTAGTGTCAGACACAATTGTATGCATGTGAAAAATGAATGGCTTAAGATGTCAAAATATTACATAAAAACAAACAGCATTCAAATACATTAGAAAAATATATAGCCTATATATATATATATATATATATATATATATATATATTATATATATATAAATATATAGCCTATATATATATATGTTTTACTGCTATAAAATCCTCAATGCGTGGATTTAAGTTTACCCATAGCATTGGCAAAATTACCATGATTATCATGCTGGCCCTTGTAATTATGACTGGAGTGATTTAATATGTGGCCAACATAATGAAATTACCTTTTCACCTCAACATTACCACTATGTAATTTCAGCTGTCAACTTGGGGCTTTTCAGCAACTTCTATTCATTAGGATACACCAAAACTTAGGGAAAACATTCTTTGAGATGAATGTTGCATGTACATCACATATTCTGGATAATTTGTTTGGGTGTGGATACCTGAGTGCACAGGGGATTGCAAAAGCTGATGGATACCAGAGGGAAACACTCCAGCATTATTACAGCTAAATTGCTTTTTGCTGCTTGTTTGGCTGCATACACTGTGACAGCAGTTGAACTAAACACAATTCTTTTGTCATTTGCTTGTATATAATTTAAAGGTTCACTAAAGGATCTGTCCGGGGAGTTTCACTGCCTATGGTTGAAGATGATGGGATTCAAATCTTTGTATTTGCTGTGGTGTTTTCCACAGAAAACACAAAATACAAAAGAACAGAGACGAGAGTCAGTTCCTCATCCTCTGCCATTCATTTGCTGTGTTTCCACCCATGTATTTTTTTTTTTTTACATAAAGTACAATGGGAGCACATTAACCAAATAAATTCCTGGATGTTCAAAAAAAAAAAAAAAAAAAACAAAAAAAAAAAAAACCCTCATCATTGTACACTATCTCAAATATTGTTTTAGTCATTCTAAAGTGCCTAACCCAAAATGATCTGGTATAATTACCTCCCAGAACTGTCTTATCCACCAACGAATGTAAGATGGCAGCGTTTGTTGTTGCATTACATCTGTGCGCTTTGAGGCAATAGTAATTTATTATGTATCAAAAAATGTCATTGGCTTCCATGGTCGAAGTAACAACTTATTATTTTATTACTGATACTTCCTGCCAGTTTCCATAGGAAGTGAACATTAGAGGAAAAAGGTGCTTTATTTGCATGTTTTATACAATATTCCAGTTTTATTCACAACTTTGGACAGAAACGTAGCTACTTCCACTTAGCAAAGATGTTTGAGCATGAGCACCAAGTCATAGTTTATGTCAGAGCAGTGGTTTTTGGGCATGTAACTCTGGGGAAAACAGCAACAACAAAAATCATATGAACAGCCATTCTTTAAAATTAAAATATTTAACGCACCAAAGTTTTTGACATTCGTCTTGGTATAAACAGGCCTTGATTTGCATATTTGCGGTGTCAAACAACCATGATTGAATAAATACAGCATGCAACCAGTTCAGGGCAAAACACCACAGGTGAAAAGGGTAAAAAATTTTAACTAATAGATATAACTATAATTTCCCCTGATGATTAATCACAGAACATTAAGACAATTGTTTTGCATTACAAGTTTCCTGTTTAAATTTGAAAATTATATATTATGTAGTTAAATATGCACTAATTTGAATACCTTTCCAGAGCAGAAATCTGAACATTACATAAACTTTTTTTTTTTTTTGACAAATTAGAGTAAAAGGTTTTTATGGTGGGTTTTTAGATGGCTGTTTTCATCCCTTCATAAATCAGAAAATACTTTCAGCAGCCAGAAAAAAATTACCATATTTTATGAAAAAAAAAATATATATATATATAAACCAGTTGAATAACAAACCCCACTGTAAAAATCTTAGTCTATGTAAAGCCCTTAGATACTGCTTATTAAGTGGAGTTTTTTTTTTTTTGCAAAAAGTTTTAATTTTTTTTTAAAAGATGTATTGTAATTTACATCTAAAACTGCATAGATAGTGTCTTTAAATAAACACTTAATGTAATAAAACAAGACTGCAACAAGGTAATCCAAACAAGGTTTATTGCAGGTTTTGACATACTGTATACACGTGGATAGATGAGTGACTGGTCAACAGAGCAATGCTGAGTTCAGTGAATAACAGTCTTATCGATGTAGGTTTGGATGAACTGGTGTTGGTGAGCCGGATCTGGAAGGTGGATGCAGATGAATATAGAACGGAAGAAGATAAGTCCATGCAGGTAAGTGGTCAGGTAGCATTCAGGAGGCAACAACAAAACCAGACAAGAGTGAACTGAGGTGAGCGGTTAATATAGTCTGTGCTAATTGGATGCATCAGGTGCAGGTGATCAGAACTCTGGTGACCGTGAACGAGTGGGCGGAGTCTAGGGGTATGCTGCTGTGGATGTTGTTGACTTTCTGTGACACTTAATTTGAGAGCCCATCCACACGTTTTTACTGTAGTGTATCTCTGTGGCAGAATTACAATGCCACAAACTGGTCTGGCATGTAAAGTATACTACATCGTATTGAGTCGGTTTCAGTGGTTTCGTGTGTAAGCAAATATTTCTTGAGACTGGAGATCGGATAGGGAAAGCTCTGGCTTTGTGTGGATGTGGCCTGACATAAGACATGTTATATCCCAAAATGACACTGTAAAAAAATAAATAACAGTAACTTTATTGTGGAGATCGGATAGGGAAAGCTCTGGCTTTGTGATAAGACATTACATTTATGTATTTAGTAAAATACTGTTAAAATTATGGTTTTTTAGAACTTCATTGTATAATTTACAGTGAAAAGCCGTAAATTGGCATGACACTTCACATTTGATGTTTTTTTTTTTTTTTTTTTTTAATTGAAATAATTGTTTCTTCTTAGTTTTATCTTACATCTAATGTTTAGGTGTTTAGTGTTTGTGTGAATGAGACTGTGCACCTTCTATATTTAGTATTTAGTATAAGCTTGTGGAAAAGCTGTTGATTCATCATGTGACTTTCTCATCACCACCTGTTTTTGCTGGTTATCAGTATATTACAGTGACACGGAACAGATATTACTACTTCAGTAGGTTGGTATTTTGATATTATATCAGTTAATGAAATCCGTGAATTTAAGTAAAGTCTGTATTTTGCTGGTATTTTACTGTAAATATTACTTTTTATATACAGTGTAGTGTACCAGTGGGGAAAAAAAAAATAACAAAACTCAAAAATACAAAAATAAAACAATAGTTTTGCCTGCACTGCCTTACCTTAAATAATGACTTGTCTAATTTTTTTCTGTTAAAACCGTTGATACGTAAATTCTCCTTGGCTGTTTTACAACCAGCAGAGATTCTGTAATGGTACAATGCTCGTGATATTACTCACACATTCTGTTTCTGATTGGTTGTCTGTTGTTAAACATTTAGCTGTGACATTCTAACACTGTATTGTTGCCATTGTGCCATGGTCAATTGTGCCATTCCTATCTTTCCCGTTGATGGGGATACACTTGTATTTCATGTAATGGCTCAAGATTTTGGCTGTTAAACCAATGGTTGTATGTTCAGACCTTGGAAGTGGTGATCAATATAAAACCATCACTGTGCCCTTGAGCAAAGTGCTTAACCCCTGCATGCTTCAAGGTGACTGTCCCTGTCATAAGTAAATGTTTAATATGTTTTGGATTAAAAGTGTCTGTCAAATGACAAATAACCGAAACTGACCAAAATTTTACACTGATATATAATATTGAGTCTGTAAAAATAGGGTACTGTATATGGCAGGTTTTCCGAGATACTGTCAATTGTAAGAAAATAATGGGGAGCAGAGAGGCATGTTCTCTGAATCATCCAGAACAGCTGTCTCATCATCATCATCCAGCAGCCTCAAGGACAAGCTGAGTAGAAGGAATTATTTAGTGATGGGTGGCAACGATGAGCATTAGCAATGTTTGTGCCAGTTAGTTGCTTCAGATTGATGGAAAGGTTTGTGCTGATGATGAGATCATGATGGGTTGTGATAGAATGGAAGAGAGACTAGTGTATGGAGCTGCTGTGGTTATGATGTAAACCAAGAGAAAAGACTGTTGTTTTTTAGCTATGGAAGTGCAATAGATAAAATATGGACATGCAGTAATTCAATCATGAAATAATATGCAAAATGTCTATGATCAAGGCCAGGTAATTATAGGATTAAGACTTGACATGGACTCTGCAAGGACCTGAGTAAGGTCTTAGGTTCTATAACACTGCACATGATGTAGTTGTTGATAAATAATTTGCATTCCACTTCATTGTGTTTTCATTGATTTTCTATGTAAAATACACTAGAATGGACATGTTTGACTTGCATCTGCATGTTTTTTCAGCAAATAAATAAATTAAAAAAAACTTATAGACATCGTTTTTTTCTTTTTAAATCCCACTTCTCTGCATTTTACGGAAGAGGATTAGGGCCAAGCAATAATAAAAAAATAAAACCATCTCGAGATTAAAGTCATTATATTGCGAAATTAAACTCATTAAATTTCGAGAAAAAAGTCGAAATACAATCTTGAGAATAAACTAATGAAATATCGAGAATAAAGTCATTGTGTTTCGAGATTAAACTCGATAAATTTCGAGAAAAAAAGTCAAAATACAATCTTGAGAATAAACTCATTAAATATCGAGAATAAAGTCGTTGTGTTTCGAGAAAAAAACTTGTTAAATTTCGAGAAAAAAAGTTGAAATACAATCTTGAGAATAAACTCATTACATTACATGCCATTAATGGCAATGCCGTACGGTTTTAATTTATCATAGCTGTCCAAGTGCCAGAGTGCATTTGGGTGAAGCCAGCGATAACCTTGCATTTGTCCTCTGGTTGTCATTTCATGTTGGACAAAAGCGAGTAGCCTACGGATTTTTTTCTTCTAAAAAGACCTAGCCGCTTGCAAATTCTCTTTAAAGTTTGTGTGAAATTATTATTGTGTCATAATTAGCTAAAGTTGATAGTATTTCTTTGTTACTGAAAGAAAGTCTAAAATATAGCTTGACTTAGTGATCCAACTCTGCCATGTCCTCTATAGGCTATGCAATGAACACTGATCGAATGCGTTATTCTCTACATTTCATTTCGACTTTTTTTCTCGAAACACAACGACTTTATTCTCGAAATTAAATGAGTTTATTCTCAAGATTGTATTTCGACTTTTTTCTTGAAATTTAACAAGTTTTTTCTCGAAACACATGGTTTTTATTTTTTGAATTTTATTAGTTTATTCTCAAGATTGTATTTCGACTTTTTTTCTCGAAATTTAATGAGTTTAATCTCGCAATATAATGACTTTAATCTCGAGATGGTTTTATTTTTTTTATTATTGCTTGGCCCTAATCCTCTTCCGTAGCATTTTGAGTTTTTAAATGAAAAAAAAAAAATGAAAATCCAATTATTAAAATTCTTAGCTCAAGTAAAGGAGATTTATGTACTTATTGGTAAGTATTTCGCATCTCGCTAAAAATTGGTAAAAGTGGTACCCCCAGGTATGTTGATGCCGTGAGACCAGGTAGGAATAATTTATCTAAGTACTCTCACCAAAAAGGCAATTTTCACTTTTCTGTTTTAAACCCTACAGAACAGTGATCCTTTATACTTCCACAGAAAGTTGCCTTTTCAGCATCTCCCTTTTTTGGTCAGCTTTAATTTTTTTCCATTTTCTGTCTCTTTTGGAACTGGTTGCCTCCACCTGAGCATCTGTACCAGTTACTGTCCAAGAAATACCACTGCTGTACCAATTCCCTGTCCACACATGGGTATTTCTGTGGTTGTGTGGCATACACGCTGTTTCTTCACAATCATCTATCTATCTATCTATCTATCTATCTATCTATCTATCTATCTATCTATCTATACAGGGTGCGATTTGTGAAAAAAAACGGGGGGGGGGGTGCTTTTGAAATTTTTTATGATATGTTTTTAATACAATGGAAACTGTATTTAGTGTGATCTCAGTTTAATAAAAACATTGTAGGCCTACGTTAGGCCTATTAATTGTAATGATTTAATGTCCACGGTTATTCAAACAACAAATTATATAGGTAAAGCAAGCAAAGAACACAAATGAGCTTTCTGAAACTCCTAATATCAGTTAAACCATTGCGTCGCAAAATGATTCACTGTTTCGAAGCGCTCTAATCGGATCGCGTATCACGAATCATTTGATTCAGATCGGGACTTCAAAGCGTGTATCGCGAATCATTTGATTCAGATCGGGACGTCAGAGAGGGTTTGCGGGATGGTATTATCCGGGGATAAAAATAATTCAGCAGAGGCAGGGATGCATAGACCAGAGGGGGGGACACCCATCCCCCACCACCCCCGGCAAATCGCACCCTGTATATATACATATATATCTCTTTAAAAATCAGAAAGGTATTTAGTAATGGTACATGTTTTCACTACATCTGATGACTTGTATGGTTTTGCTTGCTTTTATACATGTAACACATTTTATAACAAATGATTTAATAGCCAAATAACAAATTATTTATTTGTTAATTTTACTGGCTGTTCAGTTATTTAAATTTATGTTGAATTCTCAAGATCTCTCATAAGATTTTTCATTTTTCATTTTTCTTAAAAGTGTGCCAATATATGGTCAGAGACGTTTCATATAAAATTGGAAAATTGTTAACTGGAAGGATCAATTTTCCTTTTATCATTTTTTTTTTTTTTTTTTTTTTGTCACTGGAGATAGATCATGTGAGATCAATGTCTTCTCAAGTTGCTGAATGCACCCGATTCTAGTCAATTCTAGAGGTTTTGAGATGAGGTCACTTTGTCACTATAAGTCACTGCATGTCTGGATGGGGCTTTTTTATTTATTTTTATTTTTTTTGTCTACTGTACATCTGGACCCTGCTGTGCCTTAATTGCATATATGATTTACATTTAGAGTTGCAGCCTGACCTAAACCATTGTTCTGAACTAAATGTACTAAATCATAACATGAAAATTTGTGAAAGTTTCGTTAGTACCCCTGAATTTCTACAGTAACATTTTCTTGTTAAATGCTTTTTTCTTTTCTTTTCTTTTCTTTTCTTTTCTTTTCTTTTCTTTTCTTTTCTTTTCTTTTCTTTTCTTTTCTTTTTTGGAAAGCTTCACTGTAATGTTCAAGGTCTTGAATTATTAACAGCATACACATTACTGCCTCCAGTATTTTGTTAAGATGGTTTGGCCTTTATAAACTTCTCAGGATATAATGAATCTGACAGTGTCTGTGAATCCAATAGAATGTCAATGGAAACTTTCAGTGCATATCTATATTACTGACTTTATATAACAGCAATCAAGGTTCTGTGCGAGCAATATGACTTGCTCTGACCATTTACAGAGGTATTTTTACTGAGTTCCTGTGGGTTCATTGCACAAAGTACAAATTACTGCATGGCCATGACTGACACCTCAAAAGACGAGAAGACGCACAAAAGAATCACTTTGGTTGTTTTAATGACCAGATTAATACTTAGGGCTTTAATAATAAGAAACACAAATCTGTTTAATGAGATTTTTCTGGACAGATCTGTGGCAACATTTCAAGTGTTTATATCTGCATTGTAGTTTCAACTAATACAGCTTTATGTAGTTTAGTTTGTTCTCTCAAACATTATGACTGACCTTGAAAAATTATGTGCAAATTTGAGACATTCAGTGGGTGAGACGCCTGTTAGAGTGACTCTGTGTTTAGTACAAATGACTTTGAGTGCTGCAATTTTGTAATTTAAATAGCAAAATGAGTGTCCTGGACAGTGAAGGTGAGTATGTGGGATGTGTTTGTTTTTCAGCAGTTCTCTCAGAGCAATTTTATCTGAATTGGATCTCTTTATAATTTTCTCATGTCCTCTAATTACCTGGCAGGGTTGTCATTTTTAGTCACAGACTAAAACATCTTCTGACAACAAAATCGAAGGTACTTATGTTGTACATTGCCATATGCAACCAGTTTTAGGAAAAATCGAAGGTACTTATGTTGTACATTGCCATATGCAACCAGACCACGGTTAGCACTTTATTTTACAGTCCAGTTCCACTGTACATGCTATGAGTTTTAGGACTTACCTAAAACTTACTTATCATATTAATAACAATAACTGGGTAATAACTAGGTACTAACCCTGAACCTACCCCTAATCCTAACCTTAACCCATTTAGTTACCTTATATCAGCAGTACTTTTTTAGGTAAGTACACTGCAAGTACATGCAAGTACGTGTACTGTAAAATAAAGTACAACCCGAACCACTCATGACTGAAAGTACAGTTATCCTACTAACAAAAAGGAGCAACTTCTTTGAAATTATTTAAGGGATTTAATAAATTATATTTTAACACATAATTATATATTCTAGTAATGTGCTACAAAAATATTTGCTCAATATTTTATTACAACATTTTTTTGTTTTTACTGCAATATGGTAAAATTTTCCCTTCCCATATAAATTTTCAATCTTACCTGTAATTTTAAATGTTCAGATATTGTATGATGGGCTGGCTAGTTCTGATTACTGATTAAATAATGTACTTATGCATAATTTGTGTAATGTGCAAACTAAATGTAATGTAACTAAATGACACCTAATTGCATGTTATTTGCAATTAAATGAAAAAGTAATATAGTTTGAATTTATATTAAATGCAGTTAGTTGAACTTAAGGGTGCTTTTTTAACTCACTTAAATACATCTTTATATGTAATTCCATTATTTTTCCTATTGTTTATTGTTATATTGCTGAATGTACTGACAAGCATTTATAGTAAGCTAAAATATACTAAAATGTCATTTTGAAACTATATCATGTATTTAAATATATTTGTAATTACACATTTGTAATGATGAACTTGCAATTTAGAACATTTAATACAAAATACATCGATGTTAAATACAACTTCAGAAAACACACTACAGTTAAATCTATAATCAAATACATGTGCTGTAGTTTGTTACTCAACATTGTCAACACTTCTTTAAAGCATGACAAAATATTATTAAAACATAATGATTTAAAATGTATTTTAAAGTAATACCTTAATTATTAATGATGAAAAGATTTTGATGGTACATGTATTCATGCTGCAAATATATATATATATATATATATATATATATATATATATATATATATATATATATATATATATATATATATATATATATATATATATATATATATATATATATATATATATGTTATATTATTCTTACTAGGTCCAAGGTTGTTGATTTTTTATCAGACTATGGGCCACTCCAAAGTCCTAATTCTGTCCTTTTTCTGTTCCTATTTAAAGGGTTTTGATGTGTTAGTGCAGGTGTATGTCAGCTGTTAATTAATTGATAATTAGCCAGTATGAGCCACCTGCCTCTGAATGTCATTATAGCCCTGAGGTCTAATTTTATACCTTCAGCAAAGTAAAACTACAGAGACCTTCTGTAGCTTCTGAAGAGCTCTGAAGATGAAGTTGAGAAACTACTGAAATTACAATGGCTTTATGAAAACCCAAGCAGATGCAGTGGTGGAGTAACTACTCACGTTACTGTAATTTCGGGACTTGTACTTTTTTGAGTATATTTTTAAAGCTGCACTTTTACTTGTACTTAAATACACATTAAGGAAAATAATCTACTTTGTTACTTTTAAATCATAGTTCGTTACTGAGTACGCCCACAATTTGAATTGATATTCACACCTTTGATGGAACTTCAGTAACCAATAAAAAATCAGAATCAGAATCAGAAAGAGCTTTATTGCCAAGTATACTTACGCATACAAAAATTTGTTTTAGTGACATAAGCTTCCAGTACACAGAGACAACAACAACAAAAAACAAAAAAACAAATTGCAAATAAATAAATTGTATGAACAGTTGTGCTATAGATGACAATGGATTAGAATAGAGTAAGATGCAAAGATGTACTTGGATGGAGGGGTAACAAATAAATATAAGAATATTGCACATTTTTGCATAAGTGGGGAACATTTAACTGTTCATGAGGTAGATTGCCTGGGGGAAGAAACTGTTCTTGTGCCTGACTGTCCTGGTATTTGCGGCTCTGAAGCACCGGCCAGATGGCAAAAGTTCAAAAAGGGGGTAACTTGGATGAGAGGGATCCAGGGTGATTTTCTGAGCCCTTTTCCTCACTCTGGATGTGGGGGTAACTTGAAGGGGTGGGTAGGGGAGCACCAATAATTCTTTCAGCAGTCCGAACCGTTCTCTGTAGTCTTCTGATGTCTGATTTTGTAGCTGAACCAAACCAGACAGTTATTGAAGTGCACGGGACAGACTCAATGACAAGCTGAGTAGAACTGTTTCAGTAGATCCCCCACGGGTGCGACGCCCCTGCTCCTTTGGCAGGTTAAACTTCTCAGCTGGTGATGTGGGTGGTTCCTTTGTTGGGCCTTTTTAACTTCAGGTCCTGAGAGATGGTGGTTCCCAGGAATCTGAATGACTCCACTGCAGCCACAGTGCTGTTCATGATGGTGAGTGGGGGGAGTGCAGGGGGGTTTCTCCTGAAGTCCACAATCATCTCCACTGTTTTGAGAGTGTTCAGCTCCAGGTTGTTAAGACTGCACCAGACAGCCAGCTGCTCAACCTCTTGTCTGTAAGCATCCTGGATGAGACCGATGTGTGTAGTGTCGTCTGCAAACTTCAGGAGCTTGACAGAGGGGTCTTTGGAGGTGCAGTCGTTGGGTGTAGAGGGAGAAGAGCAGTGGGGAGAGAACACATCCCTGAGGGGCACCAGTGTTGGTGGAGCGGCTGTTTGACATGAATTTCCCCAGTCTCACTAGCTGTTGCCTATTTGTCAGAAAGCTGGTGATCCACTGACAGACGGAGGTGGGCACAGAGAGCTGGGTCAGTTTGGTCTGGAGGGCTGTTGGGATGATAGTGTTGAAAGCCGAACTAAAGTTCACAAACAGGATCCTCACATAAGTCCCTGTTTTGTCCAGATGTTGCATGATGAAGTGCAATCCCAAGTTGATTGCATCATCCACGGACCTGTTTGCTCGGTAAGCAAACTGCAGGCGGTCCAGTAACGGTCCAGTGATGTCCTTCAGATAAGCCAGAACCAGTTCTGGCTTTATCTTAAAAATAAGATAAAGGTATCCGATAGGATAGTAAAGGGATCAATAAAAGCCCTGATATCTGAACCGGAAAAAGCTGCCGCTGTACCAGGTTTTGAAGAGCTGATCAGACAGTGAGGGAGCTCAGTGAAATTTATGGACTCATAGTATCGAGAAATAAACTACATGGTAGTGTTATCATAAATATTGTTATTTTGATACCGATACTGAAATATCCGACACGGTTCCATTACTCATTTTCCACAGTATCTATCGAATATACACCGATACAAGTGGTGTCTCTTTTTCCAGTGAGTTTGATACGCATCTGCCTCCTGTTAATTACAGAGTCTGACGAATGTCCGCGCGGGACTGCAGGTATTCCGCATAATTTAATCATTCCCACGCAAATGTGGCGAGCACTTTTGTAACAAGGGAACACAGTCATGTACTCACAGAAAACTGGATGCTAGCTCTCAAATACTTATACAAATGAACTGCCTGTCCTCTCATTCTGATATTGCTTGTGCGCACTCAGACTGTGTGCAATCATGATCTCTCCATGCTTTTAAAGTAGAAATTATTTCTCTTTGCTCCTGGATCAAACTTTGTCAAGAGTCATCAACCATTTAGAATAGATCCACACCTGACCGATGAAAATGCTACTAGAAATATTATTGCATTGCATTTATTGCATCCAAAATACACGTTTTCATTTATCAGTACTTGCTTTCCCTGGAAATCAAAGCCAGGACCTTAGTGTTGCTAGCGCCATGCTCTTCTACAGTTTGAGCTACAGAAAACCCTAAATATTTATAGGTTGACAGAAATCAATGAAAATGAACAGATAAATTTAGGGGAGGTTAGGGTGAGTTGTTGCCCGAGGACTCATAAACAAGGTTTAACCCTCTGGAGTCTAAGGGTATTTTTGGGGCCTGGAGAAGTTTTGTCATGCCCTGACATTTGTGCTTTTTTCAGTTTCTTATAAATATCTAAATGGCTAAAGTCTAATCTCACTGTAATCAGCACAAACTGGGCTATAATAATATGTGAGCAGCATGTATGTACATGATTGTGTTTTTGAGGAAAAAAAAATATGCGTGGTTAGTGAAAAACTAAAAATGTTAAATCACTTGAATAAGGCAATAAAACACATACAGAACATTGGTTCCCGGGACTTTTGAGAACTGGGAGCTTGTAGCCTAGAATTTTTTTTTTCTAAATGATGTGAAAATCATCTTGTTTACTCACTTACAGAAAACAATATATTGATTTAAATTTTCTAAGACGCTTTTTGTTGGTAAAAGTCATATGCGAGTAGGCGTCAACTATCATGAATTCACACCTGAGAAGTCAAAGGCCTGCATAATGAGCTGCATAATGAGCCATTCAGTCAGCTGTGTCACTGAGAGGGATGAGTTACAAGAAAGAATGTGAGGACAAAATAAATGTATATAATTTTATGTTTGTAGTTTATTTAGAATATATTTAATTATCCCACAACATAATTTAATATTCACTTGTGAGTGCAGTTTTAAACAGTTTATTAGGAACAATCAAAGCTGACTTTCAAACTGAATTTCTTGCATCATTACTCCAGTCACACAATCCTTCAGAAATCCTTTTAACAATCTTATTTTCTACAAAAAAAAAACATTTATTGTTATTATTATCATTATTATTATTATTAATGTTGAAAAGAGCTGAGAATTTTTTTTTTTCAGGTTTTTTTAGGGGGGATAAATTGATTGTTACAGTTACATTTATTGGTACATTTATATTATTTACATCAAGCTT
The DNA here is from genome assembly GCF_018340385.1 of Cyprinus carpio. NCBI lineage: Eukaryota > Metazoa > Chordata > Actinopteri > Cypriniformes > Cyprinidae > Cyprinus > Cyprinus carpio. Next base: position 33,549,053 of record NC_056576.1, read on the forward strand.
TTGAATGGTTTAGTAGTGTATATTGTTATTGAAACTTCATAATATTTCACTTGATTATACATTTAGTCAGGATTATAGTAGTGGAGAAAGTCTTTGGAAAAAGACTAACTAGTAAAATGTTTACACGTTATGTGAAAACTAGTACAAGTATATAAATAAATAAGAGACTTACTCATGTTTATGATCTCTGCCGGATAAAGTGCTTCATTCTTTTTTTCTGAGGAAATCCAAATCTCAAATCCTCAACCACATCACATCTTTTTGGGGTGAATTATGTCTTATTCCTCTCATCGCGAAGCAAACAGTAAAATAAAAAAAAACTTGAAGAACAGTCGCTGCGTTGTCTTCTGTTGTGTGGGCGTATTCAAGCCGCGCGCTTCAGTGAAACATTATCATCTCAAAAGCGCGTTCAGCGCAAGGTCACATTAGAAGATAATGAAGGGAGACGTGAAAAACGGACATCGCGTTGTTTTCATATGGATTACTTTATCACAGAATATTTGTTTTCGGCAGCACTTGTTTAGTTTAAAAGTAGACATGTCAGGCTTTCTATAGATATCTCTCTCATGTCTCTGTGTTGAGTATTCACTGAGTTACAGTTCATTTTAATGACGCGTTTGTAAATGAAGATAAGCGCAGACAAAGGCTGCAGACAGCACTCCTTGTTTGTTATCTTTATTTTATAAGTGCACAAAGTTTTGTTGTTATTATGTCTGTATACAAAAAAACGTTGACCCTTTACAGATTCGATTGATGTATTGCTCTTATCTGTACGATCAAAACTGAAAGTGTAATTTAAGTTCTTTTCGGGGTTATCAGGAGAAAATACCCCAAAACGCGTATACACGTTAATCGACTTCAGAGGGTTAATCGACTTCAGAGGGTTAAACCATTATAAGCCACTATACCACTATAAGACCACTATAAGAACATCATATACGCACACTCACATCACTGGCCTCCCCTTGTCTTTCCTTCTGTGTTTCTTGTTTTTTCTGGTTATTGTGTTTGATCCTTGGACTGTTTAACTTGTTTTTGATTTATTGCTGCCTGCCCTGACCATCGCCTGTCTTTTAGATTACTCTTTTGCTTGTGCCTTGGATGTTATTGTTTGCTGGTGTTTGACCCTGGTTGTTGTTACTACGCTTTATGGATCTATGCTTTTGGAACCCCATCTCCATCGCCACGACTCCCTACATTACAAAATCACCAGCCAAACCTGGATCCAGCTGCTTTTTGAGTATTCCAGGCCAATCATGGACCCAGTCAATCAACTACTGCACCTTCGACAAAGGGACCTATCCATTGAGGAATACGTCCAACTATTCTGCGAGTTCTCATACAGAGTGCCATTATATGATGAGTAATTGTTTAAGAACTTGTTCTGTTTTGGACTCAATGAGCCAATGAAACCATTGTTAGCTAGAGATGACTTTAATGGTAGTTTGAGGGACATCATGGATTTTGCACTCTTGTTAGTTGGTTCCCCTTTTACCGTGGGAGAAGCAGAGTCTCTGCCCAAAATGGCTGCCAATCCAGAACCTGTTTTCAAAATGGCTGCCAATCCAGAGACTTATTGCAAGATAGCTTCCATTCCTGCGTCTCGTCCCATCATGATCACCATTTCAGAGTCTCGTCACATCACAGCTGTCATCTCAAGTCAAGTCAAGTCCTAGCTGATCTTCCGGAGTTCACTTAAGTCACAGCTGAACTTCCTGAGCCACTTCATGTCTCCACTGTTCTCCCAGAGCCTCATCACATCTCAGCTGATCTTCCAGAGTCTTGTCACATCTCAGCTGATCTTCTCGAGTCTCATCACGTCTCAGCTGATCTTCCAGAGTCAACTGATCTTCCAGCGATCTCTGCCAAGTCAAAGCCTGCTCACATCAAGCCTGCCAAGCCAGAGCCTGCTCGCATCAAGTCTGCCAAGCCAGAGCCTTTTCATGTCAGGGCCACCACGCCAAAGCCTCCGGCCTTTAGGAATGTCAGGCCACAGTCTTCAGCCATCACGGATTCCAGAGCATCGTGAATGTTGCATTTGAAGACACAAAGTCTGTCCCAAAGTGTTTGAGGCTGGCATCCAGCATGGAGGACCCTCAGTTCGTATCAGTCCGAGCTGCTGGTATTCCAAGGGTCTCTACGCTCACAAGCCACGCAGACTTTACACTCATAAGCCACACAGTTTCTACACTCTCAAGCCTGCCGGGCACTACTCACCCAAGTTCACTAGGCACAGCACTGTTAGTTTTGGAAAAAGACAATGTACTCTCTATCCTGCCAGTAATGGCTACAGCCATTCTCTGTGTTTGTGCTGCACACACCACTGTAGTTTCCCCAGAGGTGGCAGCCTCCACTGCAAAACCTCCCGAGGTTCCACTGCAGAACCTCCCCTGATAACAGCAGGACTCTTCTACGGCCGTGAGTGCCGTCTCTGAACTCCCTGTGTTTATTGTAGCTCCTATTGCTACTGCTGCAGCACCTCCAGAGGTGGCAGCATCTGCTGCAGAACCTCCAGAGGTGGCGGAGGTGTTTGCTTCAGATCGTCTTAAGACAGGGGTGCCCACTAATAAACTCTTTGTCTGTCCTGATGAGGTCATGGTGACTGTCAGTAAATCCCCTGTCAAACCAGTCTCGGCTCCAGAAGCCAACTATGAATTCTCAGCCCTGCCTGTTACGGTCGCTAAGACTGTCTCGGAATTCACTCAGTGCCCTGCCTGAACTCCCTGATTGTCCTGTCATGATTAACCTTTTCAGCGGTGAATTTAAAATATTCTAGCGGTCCCCCCAGAGTGAGATTTTTTTAAGGCGACCGTTATTTTAAAATGTTCCCCTTGCTGTTTCCATGGCGATGCGCCAGGCTTGTTACATGACACACCGCGTCTAGAATAACACTGTATGACAGATGGATTGCTTTTATTTCATTTTTCCTTTTTTTATTTAAAATATTCACAAACTTGCATACCATGTTATGAACAATCTGATATTCCGATTCATAAATATGTGTAAATGAGTGTGTTTTGTAGTTTAAAAACCTTTCTAAATGATCTTGATCGTGATCTGTAATGTGAGCTGGGTGCCGCCATATTTGTTCGCGCTGCAGTTCAGAGAGTCCTGTCAGTCAGATTTACAGCACGTGAATTCATCAATTTCTCCCGAAATACAAGTAATAAGTTGCCGGTGAACTGGGAGAAGAATAGAATGAACTTTATAGTTACTTACACTATGTGTATCTGATATGAATAAAACACATCTGTAAATTAAATTTGAATGGATTGTTATTGTTGCTTCCATAGACATATGTGTGTATTTTTCAAACTCTAAATGTATTGTTTTACTAGTATTTATGTGTATTTAAATGTCTGAAACCTTAAATATGCATTATGTGGTTAAGAACACTGCATAGTTGTGATAATATGAAAAGAGCAGTGCAAGTCTCTCTCTGGCTCAACGCCAGCCAACGTGCGAAACCACAGTTTGAATTTGGCAGTTATGCGACGTCACCGAATGTTCTAAATCCTATATGTGGGACTGTACCGCTCAAAGGGTTAAGGAGACTGCCTATGAACTCTCTGCCTGTCCTGTCATGGCTATAAAGGCTGACTTTGAACTCTCTGCCTGTTCTGTCATGGCTATAGAGGCCGTCCGTGAATTCTCTGCCTGTCCAGTCACGGCTATGGAGGCCATCTGTAATTTCTCTGCCTGCCCTGTCATGGCTATGGAGGCTGTCTGTGATCTCTCTGCCTGTCCTGTCACGGCTGTGGAGGCCGATACAAACTATTGTCTTGTCCTGAACTGGCCAATGAGGCTGTCTGTGAACTCTCTGACTGTTCTGCTGAAGCTACAAACATGGAAACCTTAAATTAGCTTTCTGTATGCCCTGTTAACTCTGTCATTGCCACAGAGACCACTAGTGAACAGTCTGTCTATCCAGTTTCAGTCAATGAGTTTGATTCTGATATATATGTTTGTCCAGTTTCAACCTATGAGTCTGAGTTTGAATTATCAGCCTGTCCAGTTGCCATTAATGCTTTTGATTTTGAAACCTCTGTCTTGCCAGTTTCTGTCAATCAGTCTTATCATGAACTATCAGTCTGTCCAGGATCAACCCATGAATCAGTTTTTGAATTATCTGTCTGTCCCATTTCCCCCAATGACTCTGATATTGAGCCATCTGTCTGTCCAGTTCCAAACAAGGAACCTGTTATCTGCCCCATTAGTCCAGTTATGAGCCCAAAGAGTTTAAATGCACTCCATGTCTGTCCTGTTAACCCTCCAGCCGTTCAGTGGTCACCAGGGAGACGAGTGATGAACTTCTGGTGCTCCCTGCCTCAGTCCTTGAGACCATAAATGCACTGTCTGTCTCTTGTGTCTCAGTTTTCCCTAGGCCCCAGTTCTTGCCATGGGTACCTGATCAGTCTGCTCCGCTGTGGTGGTCTTCGGCTATGCTCCACTGGCCTTCTGCTCCGCCATGGTGGTCTTCAGTTGTGCTCTTGTGGTCTTCTGCTCTCACCAGCTCTGCCTCAGTTCTTTGTTCTTCCACTTCCACATGGACTTGGCCCTCCATCCCTCCCCCTGTTCCGCCTCGGCTCCACCTCCCTCCTTGAATTAAGTCTATTCTTTTTGGAGCATCTGGAAGCTGCTCCTTGGTGGGGGGCTCTGTCATGATCTCTAGCTGGAGTGCCCGTGAGCTTCACAAGAGTGCACTCCATTCCAGACTCTTGCCACTTTACCCCAGACTCCATTTCCCAAAATCCTTTGCCTGGACTCATCATCAATTGCAATCACCTGTCTCTCATCACCTCATCAGTATCACAGTATAAGAACAGCACACACACATGCTCACATCGCTGGTGATTGAATGTTTGAATGTTTAGCCTCCCATTGTTTTGCCTTCTGTGTTTCCTGGTTATTGTGTTTGATCCTTGGTCTGTTTACCTTGTTTTTGATTTATTGCTACTTGCCCTGACCATTGCCTGTCTTGTGGATTACTTATTTGCTTGTGCCTCGGATGTTACTGGTGCTGGTGTTTGACCCTGCCTGTCGTTAATAGGTTCTATGAAATAAAGGTTTGCTTTTGGATCCCCAACTCTTTTGTAGTATTTGTAGTAACAATTTGTAGTAACAAAATAAAGCAACAAGCTGCACCCCTATTAACCCACTCCTAAACCCTCATTGGGGCATGAGCAGATTGTACAAAAAAAATTAAAAATAAAAGTTCATATGAACGTGCCATCAATTTGCCAATGTTCACAATTTTGTTTTTAATTTATTAATTACAATATTTATTTGCTAAACAGTTTTTATTGTTTTATGCATGTTTTATAATGTTTTCACTGTTTGCATTTTGCTGAAAAGCCTATAGCACCAATATAACTGAGAAACACCTGAAAAAAGCAGTTAAGTTAGTTTCAGTTACGCTCCACATTTATACTGCATCTACAAACCCGATTCCAAAAAAGTTGGGACACTGTACAAATTGTAAATAAAAAAAGAATGCAATAATGTGGAAGTTTTAAATTTCAATATTTTATTTAGAATACAACATAGATAACATATCAAATGTTTAAACTGAGAAAATGTATCATTTTAAGTTGATTTTAAATTTCACGGCATCGACACATCTTAAAAAAGTGGGGACAAGGCCATGTTTACCACTGTGTGGCATCCCCTCTTCTTTTTATAACAGTCTGCAAACGTCTGGGGACTGAGGAGACAAGTTGCTCAAGTTTAGGAATAGGAATGTTGTCCCATTCTTGTCTAATACAGGCTTCTAGTTGCTCATCTTCTTTGTCGCATCTTTCTCTTTATGATGCGCCAAATGTTTTCTATGAGTGAAAGATCTGGACTGCAGGCTGGCCATTTCAGTACCTGGATCCTTCTTCTACGCAGTATGTGGTCTGGCATTGTCATGTTGGAAAATGCAAGGTCTTCCCTGAAAGAGACGACTTCTGGATGGGAGCATATGTTGTTCTAGAACTTGGATATACCTTTCAGCATTGATGGTGCCTTTCCAGATGTGTAAGCTGCCCATGCAACACGCACTCATGCAACCCCATACCATCAGAGATGCAGGCTTCTGAACTGAGCGCTGATAACAACTTGGCTTGTCCTTGTCCTCTTTAGTCCGGATGACATGGAGTCCCAGTTTTCCAAAAAGAACTTAAAATTTTGATTCGTCTGACCACAGAACAGTTTTCCACTTTGCCACAGTCTATTTTAAATGAGCCTTGGCCCAGAGAAAATGCCTGCGCTTCTGGATCATGTTTAGATATGGCTTCTTTTTTGACCTATAGAGTTTTAGCCGGCAATGGCAAATAGCATGGTGGATTGTGTTCACCGACAATGTTTTCTGGAAGTATTCCTGAGCCCATGTTGTGATTTCCATTACAGTAGCATTCCTGTATGTGATGCAGTGCCGTCTAAGGGCCCGAAGATCACGGGCATCCAGTATGGTTTCCCGGCCTTGACCCTTACGCACAGAGATTGTTCCAGATTCTCTGAATCTTTGGATGATATTATGCACTGTAGATGATGATAACTTCAAACTCTTTGCAATTTTTCTCTGAGAAACTCCTTTCTGATATTGCTCCACTATTTTTCGCTGCAGAATTGGGGGAATTGGTGATCCTCTGCCCATCTTGACTTCTGAGAGACACTGCCACTCTGAGATGCTCTTTTTATACCCAATCATGTTGCCAGTTGACCTAATAAGTTCCTTACTACATTTAACTTTTCCGGCCTCTTATTGCTACCTGTCCCAACTTTTTGTAATGTGTAGCTCTCATGAAATCCAAAATGAGCCAATATGTCTCACTTTCAACATTTGATATGTTATCTATATTCTATTGTGAATAAAATATAAGTTTATGAGATTTGTAAATTATTCCGTTCCTTTTTTACTCACAATTTCTACAGTGTCCCAACTTTTTTGGAATCGGGTTTGTGCAAGAAATCTGTTACTTCTGGTGCAGTGGATAAAAGGAAAAATTCTCATCCTGAATTGTTGGTGAGGTCACATGAGGTGATTTTGAAATGAGGTGAGTACCGCTCACACGATTGACCACAGTCAAGCGTTTAGACCTCCATGTTCATAAACAACCTTTGGTGCCTTCATTTTCTTGACCTAATATGAACTAGAGAGTAGCAAATTGGTACCATTCTCTAAATGTTTTCTCTAACTCAACTATTGTCAATTACACTCTCAAATAAAAAGGTACAAAGCTATTACTGGGGTAGTACACCTAAGGTACAAAAGCAAAAAGGTACATCTTTTCACCTTATTTACAATTTAATGGTACATATTAGTCCTTTAAATATGCATAATAGCACTTTAAAAATACATATTAGTACCATTTAAAAGAGTACAATCACAGTTTTGTACCTTTTTTTCTGAAAGCGTAGGGTTGATTTAGTGGTGTCATTGGGATTTTGGAGATTTCGAAACCCTAAAATCTTTTTTAGTCCAAATATATGATTGTAGTTTTTGATGCGAGCAGTCTGGGGTTCAGAACCTGCTCTTATTGCTCTTTTCATGTTGTCCCTTCATCTGCTGCTGACCTTTTTGAAGATTAATAGTCTCAAGCCAGTAGTCGTTACTTTACAGAGTAAAGCCATTTACATATACTTTTCAAACTTTTCTACTTTTTTGGTACCTATGTTGCAATATCCTCAGTTGCCATATGTTAAATTATGTTGCATTGGACCCTTTAATGCACATTTAGTTATGCAACCTTAACTGGGGCGATGAAAACCACAGGCCAGATGTAATAAATGTAATTGGTCACAAACGCAAGTATAAATCAGGGTTTTCTCCATAATTTATTAATATGTAAATACCCTTAAATGTCCACTCCCAACACATATTACAATAAAATTGATTTGCAGACTTGTTAGCTGGCTTTGTATACCATGAATGCCCATGATGGATGGAGGATGGAGCCCTTTTCAGACCTGTAATAGGGCGCTGTCGTGTGGTGACAGTGATGATCACCTTTAATTCACCTTGTTAATTCACAACAATATAGTCAGAAGCCACTCTGTATTTGGGACAAATTCCTGTCATTGTGTTCTTTTGAATTAGAGTTTGGTCAAATCACACCATGATCTTCATCTCATGCCAACTGGCATACAAATTACATCAAAGATGCCATTTGATTTCATTGTAGCTGTGCAAACACATGCATTTCCTGAAAACAGATGAGAATGGCTTCTCTGGCAGGACACGTGTCAGCGTCAATCTTCTCTGTTGGCTGCAGCTTGTGCGAGGGCCAAATGGGCAGGAGGGTTGGAAACATGGGCTGTGTTGACTATAGTACTGAATAGAGCACTTCAGAGATGGAAAAGATCTGTATGCTGGGTGACACCACATGAATTTGGATCTAAAGCAAGAAGCAGGTGAGGCTGGATTTTTTTTTTTTTTCTTTTTCTTCCATGAATGAAATTTTTGGAATGACAGGTTTGGGATGACATATTGGTGAGTAAATAATTAAAGATTTTTGGGTGAAACATCCCTTTAAATATACTACATTTATACTACTGATCTATCTGTCAGTGGTGGCTTGTGGGTTTTAAAATAGAGGAGGCACATTATTATTATTATTTGCTTAACCACTTTAAAATGGCTTTTTGGTTGGTTTTAGACAGAAAACTTAAAGAAAACGACATATATACAGCAAGATTAAATTAAATTAAATTTATGCATTTAGCAGACGCTTTTATCTAAAGCGACTTACAGTGCATTCAGGCTATAAATTTTTACCTATCATGTGTTCCCAGGAAATCGAACCCCCAACCTTGTGCTTGTTAACGCAATGCTCTACCACTTGAGCTACAGGAGCAAGATAATATAACTTAAATTGAATTCAGGATATTGTTTTTTTTAACGCAATGCTCTACCACTTGAGCTACCTTAAAAGTCTGTGTTAAAAGAGAACTGCTTGTTGTGCCAATTATTTTAATAAATTAATGAGAGGCTAGACTCCCCTGCAAGGTTTCTTTTCTCAACACTCCTCAGTGCTGAAAAGTGAGCACTTGATGGTGAATTTTTTTTATTTTTTATCAATGGAGGCATGAGTGCTTAGCTCTCACCTGGCCTCTATCTCCCCTTCTCTATCCTTTATCGGTTGTAATTACCTCAGCAGATATCAGGACATTTGCGATAGAATCTATCTATCTATCTATCTATCTATCTATCTATCTATCTATCTATCTGTCTACCTACTTAACTAAATTTACAGAAGAAGAAAACAGTCTGGACTATTTGCTAATTAATTCAGTACATTAATTATAATCCACTTGATGCCCTAACATAAGTGTTCGCTTTTATTAATGCATAAGCATTTTTGCCACCTCCAGAGAAATTCTGTTATGAATGCATAGAGAGAAAATGGCAGTGTTGCTGTGGTAAATGAACTGCTGTGAATTTATTTGAAATGTTAATGAATCTAATAAGATTAAACCTTTAACATTTATTCCAAGATCCAAAGAGAGTCCTTTGTGCAAACATGAAGGTTCTGATTCATATTAAGTCCACATGAGATTTTTTTTTGCCGCTTGCTGTTTGTTTTATGTGAAAATACAAGGAGCAAATTTGAATAGAGTGGTTTTATGAAGTGCATTCTGCAGAACGCAGTTCATGCTCATCAAACAGTGACTACACTAAATTGAGAAAAATTTCCACGATGCTTACACTGCTATGCTCTGCAGTCACAACAGTTGTATGGAAGCTGATAAAATGTGCATTTAGAGTAGCAGACAGAAGCTCTAACTTCATCTGTATGCACCTGGCAACCAGATAAAAAAAAGAAAAGAAAAGAAAATTAAAAAGAATTTGAAAAGCAAAAGGACAATCAATCAGAATGCTGGCCTGTGGCACTCTGTTGCTTAGGTAATATTCACAGCATGCATGTGAAATAAATAAATTATGTAAATATGGCACTATGGAATAGGAAAGAAAATATGATTTTCCACAACAAGGTCTCAGAAAACAGCAGGGTGCTTCAGATATTGTGCAGTGAAACAGGCACATATTATTTATGTATTTTCTGCCGTATTTTCCTTGGAGCAATTCTACATGCCATGAGCACAGTTTTCGAGCTTACGCTCCACTACCAAGTGTAAGCACAGATCCAGCTTTGTCTTGACTGAGATTGTGGTAGAGCTGTGCTTAGCACCATGGTAATACCCCTGCGGTGTTCTGATCTACTAACTTTGCTGCTGGGCCAAATGTAAATCTGTGGTGACACTTGCATATTGACACTCAAATGACATTCAGTGGGGAAGCATAAGGCACTGGTCTGTTGTGAAGTGGTGTAGGGAATGTCCACCATTCTGTGTCGTCTAATATTATGCTGAAAGTATATAAAATATTAACAATGCTAAATATTGTAAAAATATTGTAAGTATCTAAGCTAACTAAGCTATTATTCCACAGCTCACCAATAAATTATTATTATTATTGTTGTTGTTGTAAATATAGCTGCAAGCAGGGCCAAGTACCAAAGGTGCAGCATGTGCAATGCAAAACCAGAAGAGCACAAAAAGGAAAAATAAAATGTACAGGTGCATCTCAATAAATCAGAATGTCGTGGAAAAGTTGTGAAACTCGTGTATTAAATAAATTCAGTGCACACAGACTGAAGTAGTTTAAGTCTTTGGTTCTTTTAATTGTGATGATATTGGCTCACATTTAACAAAAAACCCACCAATTCATTATCTCAACAAATTAGAATACTTCATAAGACCAATATATATATTTTTTTTTTAGTGAATTGTTGGCCTTCTGGAAAGTATGTTAATTTACTGAACATGTACTCAATACTTAGTAGGAGCTCCTTTTGCTTTAATTACTGCCTCAATTCGGCGTGGCATGGAGGTGATCATTTTGTGGCACTGCTGAGGTGGTATGGAAGCCCAGGTTTTTTTGACAGTGGCCTTCAGCTCATCTGCATTTTTTGGTCTCTTTTTTCTCATTTCCCTCTTGACAATACCCCATAGATTCTGTATGGGGTTCAGGTCTTTTGAGTTTGCTGGACAGTCAAGCACATCAACACCATGGTCATTTAACCAACTTTTGGTGCTTTTGGCAGTGTGGGCAGGTGCCAAATCCTGCTGGAAAATGAAATCAGCATCTTTAAAAAGCTGGGCAGCAAAATCAAGCATGAAGTGCTCCAAAATTTCTTGGTAAACGTGTGCAGTGACTTTGGTTTTCAAAAAACACAATGGACCAACACCAGCAGATGACATTGCACCCCAAATCATCACAGACTGTGGAAACTTAACACTGGACTTCAAGCAACTTGGGCTATGAGTTTCTCCACCCTTCCTCCAGACTCTAGGACCTTGGTTTCCAAAAGAAAATACAAAACTTGCTCTCATCTGAAAAGAGGACTTTGGACCACTGGGCAATAGTCCAGTTCTTCTTCTCCTTTGCCCAGATAAGATGCCTCAGGAGTGGCTTAACAAGAGGAATACGACAACTGTAGCCAAATTCCTTGACACGTCTGTGTGTGGTGGCTCTTTGATGCCTTGACCCCAGCCTCAGTCCATTCTTTGTTAAGTTCACTTAAATTCTTGAATCGATTTTGCTTGACAATCCTCATAAGACTGCAGTTCTCTCGGTTGGTTGTGCATCTTTTCTTCCACACTTTTTCCTTGCACTCAACTTTCTGTTAACCTGCTTGGATACAGCACTCTGTGAACAGCCAGCTTCTTTGGCAATGAATGTTTGTGGCTAACCGTCCTTGTGAAGGGTATCAATGATTCTGGTATACAGTCTTCTGGACAACTGTAACTTCCCCATGATTGTGTAGCCTAGTGAACCAAACTGAGAGACCATTTTGAAGGCTCAGGAAACCTTTGCAGGTGTTTTGAGTTGATTAGCTGATTGGCATGTCACCATATTCTAATTTGTTGAGATCAAAATCAAGTCAAGAGGTTGATTGTTTAGTGCATTGCTGATCTGATGAAAAGACACTCCACAACATGCTCTATTATGATGTGCACATAATACAAGGGATTCAAACCATTTATAGCAGTGTGATGTGGCACATGGTCACCTTGATGCAGAAGAAATCTTTAAGCTATCTGATTAGCATTCCTTAGCAGCTCAGTTCTTTCATATACTTCAGTACAGTGGAAGAGTAAAAATGTCAAATGAGATATCATCAGAATCGGCATAAACCAAGGAACATATCCACATCAAGAACATAAATATTGGAAAACATTTTAAAAAGCATTTTTACAAAAGTGTTTAAAAAATATGACATTTTAAGACAATGATGGACAAGTGATTTATCCAATCCCAGCAAAATCAGTATTGGTGTATTCTGTGTGATCACATGATAAAATTCATTACCTGTACACAAATGCTTTATTATTTTTTTTCCCTTCAATTTCTACAAATTGTGTTGTATTTGTTATCTTATGCTGTGCTCATGCTACTCTGTCATTCTTTCTAATGTGACTCTTTGGCTAACATAAGTTTAACCTGATGGCCTTAAACATGGTCACAATTATATATTTTCTGTGCTTCAAAATAGTTTACTAAATTGCAATCATTTGAATATCATGCATAAAATTCAGTACAGTAGCCTACCTTGTAGAAATGTACAGCAAACAAAATCTGATTTGTTCTTTTCTGATTCAAAAAACATTAAAAACTTTAAAACATTCATTTTTACATTTTTAACTACAAATCTTAGTACCCCTCCCCCCACATTTGCTTCAATGACAGCAGCACTTGAGCTGCAAGAAACATTGAAATTAAATTATCCAAAGATCATCTTGACCATTTATACAAATTTAACATGATCAATGTCAGTCGATATTGATCATTTGATAAGTGACCTAGAAACAGTGTGGTAGAGTAATACATATTTTATAATTAATTAACAATGAATATTTAATTAATTATTCTAACTGCCAACTGCCACTATGAAAAAAATTACAAATGCTATGTTCTTACTCTTGACTTGCTAGCAACATCTAGAAGCAACAAAAAGACTGTCGCTGCAGGAGATGGTTGCTGCAAAATTGTTTGGTTGCAGTCACATAAGATGCTCAAGGACAAAGAAACATAGAGATGTGGTGCTGAATTGTTAATTCTACAACCTCTTCGCTGCTCAACTCAGGAGGAAGAGGCTGCTGCATTGTATAGCGCATCTGTTTTATTTGTCCTGTCCAGTTGTTTGTGCCTCTGGTGCGTCAGAAATCCACAGACTCCTATTGCTCTGTATGATCAGTTGTTGTTTCTTGCACCACACAGTGTACACACCAGCTTCACCACCAACACCAGCTTCCTGTACTCTGACTCATTTCCATGGTTGACGCAACTTACGAAAGAGTTTCAAATGTCACGTCCTTGAATAATATTATATGTAATTCCCTTCCTGAAATTCACTATCATACAGAAGACATCCAGCAAAAAGATTTTCAGAGAAGGTGCTTAGAATGCCCTGCAGTTTAATTCGATTTTAAAATGAATCAAAAATAAATCTGAATATAGGTATTTTCTTTTGCAGTTTTGTTTCTGAGGTTATATTTAGGGTTAGGTTTATTTATTTAGTGAGTGCAGTGTATGAAAGAATGGGGACTAAGGGGATTCGACTTAATTTAATGATTTAATCCACATTTACTTCATAGACTCTAAAGATCTCCTGTCCTTCATTCCAGCCCCCTTTAAACCCTCAAAATCTGTGATTATGTGATCTGTCTTCATGTTTTTAAAAACAGCGGCTGCAGTAATCCTCTTAAATCTTAGGTTATTCCCTTTCTGAATCCTCCTATTCCAAGCATTAAAAACTTTAAATGTTCTTACTTTAAGTGTTAATATTCCCTATAGTCAGTGGTGGACCATGGCAGAGACAAAGACATCTTTTTGACTTTGGGGAATTAGAGACAAATTGATTTAAACTGCCTCATCTGAGTTTTTTATTTATTTATTTTATTATTATTCTGTCATAAAATGTAATCATATTACTGCCCAGCACTACACATAAAGTTGGGAACATAAATATGCTCAAATTCACACATACCAGCACTTTATATAAAGTAAGTATAATTGATCATCTATATCTATATTATTACAATAATAATAATAATAATAATAAATAAACAATCCTTTATTAATACCACTAATGTAAAGATGGTTGTGGACACAGATATGCAGGAACTGGATATCAAAATCTTACACCCTTACATCAGAGATTTAAAAAGAGACAGCTTTTCTTTAAATAAGCAAATTTCTCAGTTTTAAAATCACCTCCCTTGCAGGCTTTTGGTTCATTTAAACTTGAACATGACCAAAAGTGGTGACACAGCTCTCAGATGCACACTCCTTTACCCATCACTCATCCGCCCACTCTGCGTTCCAGTGAAGTCATAAAATAATTCTAGCCTACCCAGACTTTTATGGATGAATAGGTGCAGGGCATATAACAGACCTTTCTCAACACTGAGCCAGAGATACAGTTATGCTTTTCTTCTGTGCTGTGCTCTGACAGGTTCTGTCCTTAGATGCTTAATCCAGAAGTCAAGAATGTCACTCTGCTTTGTATCCAAAGAATGCTGGAAGATGTCACAGAAAGAGTTCTCTTGAATGTAATCCTTTTGCCACTGGCAGGGAGTCATCAGTGACATTTTGGTCTGTGCAATAGCTCACAATTTGAGAGCGATCTCTGTCTTGAAAATCACAGAATGAGAGAATCATAGAGTAACTGAAAAATGATAAAATTATGCACTGACCTTCACTTCCACTTAAAGAGCTTTGCAGCAAGGCAAACTGCTTCTACTGTACAGTGCATTGATAAGAGTGCCACACCATGCAGCCTGTGGCTCAGATCTTTAGAAATGTTCCTTAATTGCAAATTACTTATCTACAACAGGGAGGCTTTAAATAGTTATTCTGATTAAGTGGTTTAGTCTCTGTAGGAATCAAATTCTCCTTCCTGCTGAGCTCCAATCCAACTAGTCAGTAGTCATGTTACATGTTGTGTAGTGATAATAACCAAAGTCATGTCTGCCTAGAGATGATAGTGATTTTTTTTTTTTTTAAAGGGATAATTCAGCTAAGAATAAAAATTGTCATTATTTACTCTCTCTCATGTTATCACACCACATGGACTTTGTTTGTGTTTTCACCATTCCTACCTCAGTTCATTTGTTGCCATGGTTATTAATTTGAGTTTTGTCACAAATTCAGCCTCAGTGACTCCCTCCGATCACCACCAGAGGGAACCATCAACGGAGTACTAACCGATCTTTTCAGACTTTATTTCCCACAATGCCCCATGCCTGAGACTAATCACCTGCACGGGTGTTTCCCATTGCCTGGCTATTTAAACTGTGCCTTCCCTGCTCTCATTGCGAAGACTTGATTTGCCATGCAGACATTTCTGAGCAGTTTCCCTGTGTTTAATTACCTGGACTGTTTACCTGTTGACGACTGCTTGCTGCCTACCTATTCTGTCCTTGCCTGCCTTGTGGATTTATGCTATTGTTTGTCTGCCGCCTGCCTCGACCCTTTTCACAAACTCTGTTTATGAATCTGCCCAACCTTCGTTGTATCTGACGCCAGTTACCGATTTATGCCTGTATGACCTGACTTGTGAACTAATAAAGCTGTACATGGATTCTAACACCACTGCCTGTGGCACTGTTACACGTTTCAGGTTTGTTGTGTTAATTACCTGTTTGGTCTATGTATTTTAGGTCTGTGTATCTTTTGGTCATTTGATTTTCTAAAACAAATAAAGAGAAATTATAAGGTTTGAATTGTGTTTTTCAGAAACGGAAAATGAAAATTTAGCTGGATTTTCTGTATTTGTTCATAGGTAAAAAAAAAAAAAAAATTGATTACGCTTTTATTTGTTTTGAATGTGTGGGTGGTGCTAAAACGCCCCTTTCATCACCTTCTGTACTGCACTGATTTGCGGCAACCACAAGCTCAGTTCATTTTCAACAAGAGAGAAGCGGCAGGCGAGACAAGTCTTTGCTAGCGGTGCTTACAAGATTATATATGTATGTAATATTTTTATATATATATATTTTTTTTTTTTTTTTTTTTTTTTTTTTTTTTTTTTTGTTTTTGTTATTGACAAAACAGAAATTACTTTATTCAATGACATTTGAATTTTACTGTATGTGATCTATGATGATATGGAATATGACGGCCTACTGATTTTTAGCCTACTCATTTTATTCTATGCCTATTTAAGAAAAACCTCACAGGTAACATGTTTTCATTTGCTATTACAAACAACAGCAACTGAAGCTATATCTTGTAGAGTGCAACAAGTAGGCTACTGCACTTCTCCGGTTGGTTGGATCCCGGTGTGCACGCGCCATCCCGAAAACAGTGGAAAAAGCTTCAGCTCCTTTATTTTTGTCGTAAGGCAACCTCAATAACAACAAAATGTTAAAAAACTCTGTTGTAAAATAAAGAAACCTAACAGGCTGTGCTTTCTGCCATCTCGGTCTATCTGAAATGCGTCAGAAATGAACCAGGCTCATGCATCACAGACATAGAACCATGTCGAACCATGTAGAAAGCTTGACATGTCTACTTTTAAAAGAAACAATTTAAATCGAAAAAAAATAAAAATATTTTATGTTTATGTAATTCATATGAAACCAATGAGAGGTGCAGTGTTTCCTGTCTGAACTCATTATCTATCATTCACGGAATTTGTGAATTCAGTTCATAATTCCAAAGTATAGCCTATACTTTGGATTTAAGAATTAAAGGAGACTAATTATGCTGAAAACTTAAAGTAAATTATTATAGTATTCATATTATTAATTATTATAGTATTTTATTATAAATATTATAATAAATATATTTATATGGGGTGGGGTTTTTCCCATAAAACTGTTAATATGTAAGAAAAAAAAAATAATCTGCTGTTGTTTGTAATGAAAACGTTACCTGTTTTTCTAATAGGACTAGAATAAAATTAGTAGGCTAAAATTTTGTAATATCATATTTTATTCCATGTCGTTGTAGATCACATAGGCTAAAGTAAAATTCAAATGCCGTTTTATTTATGAATAAAGTCATTTCTGTTTTGTCTGTTGTCTTTTTCTGTTCCTGTTTTGTCAATAACATGCAGCAGCCGTGAAAATATATATACACTCACCGGCCACTTTATTACACCTGTTCAATTGCTTGGTAACACAAATTGCTAATCAGCCAATCACAAGGCAGCAACTCACTGAATTTAGGCATCTAGATGTGGGAAAGAGGACTTGCTGAAGTTCAAACTGAGCATCAGAATGAGGAAGAAAGAGGATTTAAGTGACTTTGAACGTGGAATGGTTGTTGGTGCTAGACGGGCTGGTCTGAGTATTTCAAAAACTGCTGATTTACTGGAATTTTCACGCGGAGCTATCTCTAGTGTTTACAGAGAATGGTCCAAAAAAGAGAAAATATCCAGTGAGCGGCAGTTGTGTGGACGAAAATGCCTTGTTGATGTCAGAGGTCAGAGGAGAATGGGCAGACTGGTTAGCGATGATAAAAAGGCAACAGTAAAATAACCCAAATGACCATTTGTTACAACCAAGGTATGCAGAATACCATCTTTGAATGCACAACACGTCGAACCCTGAAGCAGATGGGCTACAGCAGCAGAAGACCACACCGTGTGCCAGTCCTGTCAGTTAAGAACAGGAAATGGAGGCTACAATTCACACAGGCTCACCAAAATTGGACAATAAAAGATTGGAAAAACATTGCCTGGTCTGATGAGTCTCCATTTCTGCTGTGACATTCAGATGGTAGGGTCAGAATTTGGCGTAAAGAACACGAAAGCATGGATCCATCCTGCCTTGTCTCAACGGTTCAGGCTGCTGGTGGTGGTGTAATGATGTGGGGGATATTTTCTTGGCACATTTTGCCTACCTGAGTATTGTTTCTGACCATGTCCATCCCTTTATGTCTTTATCCCTTTATCTTCTGATGGCTACTTCCAGCAGGATAATGCACCATGTCATAAAGCTCAAATCATCACAGAATGGTTTCTTGAACATGACAATGAGTTCACTTTACTCAAATGGCCTCCACAGTCACCAGATCTCAGTCCAATAGAGCAGCTTTGGGATGTGGTGGAATGGGAGATTTGCATCACGGATGTGCAACCGACAAATCTGCAGCAACTGTGTGATGCTATCATATCAATATGGACCAAAATCTCTGAGAAATGTTTCCAACACCTTATTGAATCTATGCCATGAAGGATTAAGGCAGTTCTGAAGGCAAAAGAGGGTCCAACCCGGTACTACCAAGGTGTACCTAATAAAGTGGCCAGTGTGTGTGTGCGTATATATGTATGTATGTATATATGTATGTATATATAATATATATATATATATATATATATATATATATATATATATATATATATATATATATATATATATATATAAATATGTGTGTGTGTATATAGCACCGCTAGCAAAGAATCCGCAGGATTAATGAACTCGGCTTGCCTGCTGCTTCTCTCCTGATGAAAATTAACTGAGCTCGTGGTTGGGGCGTTTCAACGCCGTCCACACATTCAAAAGAAATATTAAAGCATACTCTAATTCTTTACCCATAAACAAAAATATGAAAAATCCAGCTACATTTCCGTTTTCCGTTTCTTAAACAAAACAAAACAAAAAAAATACAAAAAATTAAACTGTTTCTCATTTCTCTTTATTTCTTTTTAAGTAGAAAATCAAATGACCAAAAAATACACAGAACATTTTAGTTCCTGTCTGTTCTGTTTGAGTTTGTCAGTTATCATTAATGCCCTTGTTTGGATTTACTTATACAGTATGTGGATTTATTAAAGACTGTTTATCATCATCTTCATCTTTGTATGTGTTCATTGACACAGTATTGTGACATGTCATTCAAACCCTGTATGATTTAGTTTATTCTATGGAAAATAAGGTCAAAAAAAAAAAAAAAAAAAAAAAAAGAAGCATAATAAAAATGGACCCCGGGATCCAATATTTCAAATTTTATGAATCTATATGACAGCTTTATATAATGTATAGTTCTTCTCAGTGAGCACACAAGAACTGTTTTAACCAGATCACTGAGACAGTTGAACTCTGGTTTGCAAATGAATTAATCAAACTGAACAAGCACAAAAGAATGATTTGTTCACTGATTCCAGTTCAAATCCCTGACAGTTCACTGGAGGGGAAGATTAAGCTTGAATATCAACTTAAATCTTATAATGTCAGAGGCATAACCTTGTGTGCAAGAGCTAGAAAATATGGTGCCGATGCAGCGTGGGTGATCCCAGTTTGAGTGCCTGCTTGGTGTTGTTTCCTGCCTTTCCTACTACTAAAACTATTAAAACACAAACACACACACAAACTAATAAAAAATTAGAATGGTACAAATTTACTAAAAAATACAATTAAAATAAACCCTGAAAATATATAAAATAAAAGCTAATACAAAACATTAATAAAACCTATAATTGTGTATATAAATAATACTAAAATAACACTGCTGTGAGTACACAAGAAGATCTGTATTCAAATGTAGAGGCTAAATTGAAGAAATAATTTGAGGAACTTGTCAGTTATTTGCAAGGAATTTGACTCTAAATGGACAAAGGCATTGCCACATGAATGTTCCTGTTATCCTTATTTGGTCCTTCCTGTGCCTGTACTCTTCATGTAAATTTGTCCTAGCTATGTTTCATTAATTAGTTCATTTGCTCCCAGGTGTGTCCCATTGTGTCTGTGTATTTAAAGTCTTCCCAGTCCCTAGTTCTCTGTGAAGCACCCCCTCTCCCCGCATTTATTTTCCTTTTTTTTTTTAACAGTGTTTTGGTTTTGTTTTCCCGTGCGTCCTCCATGTCCCCTAATGGAGGAACAATCAGTGTTTATCTCATTGGCTCAGGTGAGCCCAGACCCCATTGTCTAAGCGAGGGCATTCATGCCGCTCGCCCTCGCCAGCTCCCTTGAGGGGGAAACCCTCGTGACACTGTTCTGGATCAGGATGACTTACCATCGCCCCGCGGAGCTCCCAGACACCAACAACCATGGCTGGAGAGTCTCAAATCCCTATCCGAAACCCCTCAGCACAGCAGTTCCTGAGTCAAGTCAGCTGCCATTCGCGGCTCACCCACACCCGCCGCCGTACACGGCTCACCCAAGTTCACCAAGTGTTAACAGGGCAAGCCCAATGAACATTGATATGGCAAACCCATCGAACATTATTGTGGCAAGCTTGCCAGTCCCAAAGCTCACTCCAGTGCCCGCTCCTCATAAGCACCTTCCGTAGCGCTCTCCAGTGCCCCAGAGTTTGATCCATTGTCGGCTCCAGCCCCAGAGCGCCCGCCAGAGCCAGCTCCTCCAGAACGCCTATTAAGATACCTAGTTTTCCTCAAGAAAATTTTTTAGGGGGGTCCATATGCCCGTGGCCGAGCCGGCTAAGGCCATGGAGTATCCACCATGGCCTCTCGGGTGCCCTGATTCACCATGTTCTCCTGATCCGCCATGGCCTCCCAGGTCCCCTGATCCGCCATGGCCTCCCGAGTCTCCTGCTCCGGCATGGCTACCTGATCCGCCTGCCTGAGGCGCCTGCCCCCCTTCCCCGATGGTATTGCTACGGCGCGGGACGTGCTGTCTGGAAGGGGGGAGCGATCTGTCATGTATGTTCCTGTTATCCTTAATTGGTCCTTCTTGTGCCTGTCCTCATCATGTAAATTCATTCCCAACTGTGTTTCATTAATTAGTTAATTTGCTCCCAGGTGTGTCCCATTGTGTCTGTTTATTTAAAGTGTTCCCAGTCCCTAGTTCTCTGTCTGCTGTTAAACGTCATTCTATGTTTGTCTCCCTTGGTTTATGGAATTAAATGTCATGCTACAAATGTCATACCTGAGTTCCTGAGTGTTTACCTTTGTTGATTGTGAAATAAAGAATAAGTATTCTCCAGCGTCTCCTCATCTCTCCCTTGTGTAGCGTGACAGGCATCCTTAAAGTGAAACAGATTAGTTTAAAGTTTTGAAAAATTATATAAATAAATAATTTGACACAGCACTAAACTTGTTTATCATACAAAATTTTATGCTTTTTCAAGCCAATAATTCTCCACACAAAACTCATTATGGTAAGTAAAAAGTATGTCCTTGCTGTAAGTGATTCTGTATTTAATATATTCTGGATTGTATTTTTCCTTTGTATTTTTGTTTGTGGTTTTTGAGGATGAGGGCATGTCACACAACTATTTTGGCTACTCTATACCAAGATTGGTCACACAGCATTTCAGGTCAACAACAGAAGTGGGAAGAAGTGTTTTCTCCTTTCTTTCAAAAGTTGATAAACCTTTTTATTTTACTACCTTAACTACAGACCATTTTGAGGGATGTAAACAATAACAATCTACCACAACAGTCCTAACACATTTCCGGTTTTACACTTTTAATTTCCACAACTTCTGAGAATCTGTCATGTCTGTTTTTGATTTAATTTCATGTTCTTGTTTTCATGTCTTTTATTTTGACATTTAGCCATGTTTCTGTCATGTGTTTCCCTTGTTCCTATTTTTTCTTGCCATGTGCTTCCCTTGCCTATGGCTGCATTCCAGTACACTTTTAGACATGCACTCGCTAACTAAGGGCAATCCCCGCCACCATTTTGAAGTGGACAAGGAAAGTTTACATGGACATACCCTAAACCCCTCAATTTTGACTTAGGGAGTGAGTCTGATTCATATGCACACTTCAGGCCGCTTTATAGTCCACAATGCAACACGACTATGATGTCATTGCAGATCGTGTTTAACTTATACCCACCCCAAACAACAAATAATATATAATTTTATTTTATTTTTTTAACATTTATAACAGCCCAAGCATACCTATATACATATAAAGTGCTGCACCAAAAAAATTTGTAAGAGGAAAAATGTAAACAATAAACCAACTGAATAGCTAATTCTAAGAGATCAAGGGCTTAGGACGTTCCAGTTCAGCCCATTGCAAGGGTTCCGCCAGAAGTGGGCACTCATGCAACGTAATCAATAACGAATATCTGAGTAAACGAGATGGCGGGAAGTTTGCAAGTGAAGGGCATAAAAAAATGGACTGGAATGCAGCCTATGTGTCTTGTTTTCATTAGTTGTTTTGATCATGTGATTCCCTGTTCTGTTTTTTCATTGGTTTATTGTCTTGATTGTTCACAGGTGTTCCTTGTTTGTCATTAGTCTACATGTATATTGCCAAGCCAAGCCTACCCTTATGAAAAAGAAGTTTATTCAAGTGTGCTATTAGTATACTTCTCTTAAACTAAAAATAGCAAAGTATGCTTTTAGTTTACTTTTTATGTACTTCTCAGAAATGGGCTTTATGTACTTCTCAGAAATATACTTAAAATGACATTTAAGTATACTTGACTTACAAAACTATAGGTTAAATACTTACAAAAAGTCTAAATATACTCGAACTTTACTTAAGTATACTTAATAAAATAAACTTAAAGTATACTACTTTTTGGTAAGGGTACACTAGTCTAGTCTAGTCTAGCCTGTGTTTATTGTGAATCTGCTCACTATTGGGATTTAATAACTGCACTTTGGTTCACTTCACTCACCACCATTTGATGTTTTGTTACAGAAAGCTAGACCAGTTACAATGGACCCAGCATTTTCCTTGATTAGCCTCCGTCAAGGTGGTTGTTGTATTGAGGATTGTGTGTTGGACTTTTGTGGGCTGTGCCATTTGTTGGATTTTGATGATGTGGCTCTTAAGGGCATTATTTTGTCATTGGTTAAATTAACCTGTTCGTTCATGGAATCCAGGAAGAATTTTTTTTTCCATGGCTCAGTATATTGACTATGCTTTGTTGTTAAGTGGTTTTTCATATACTGTGGGTTTAGCAGACGAGGAACCCACAAACCTGCAGTACCCTCCAAGCCAGAGCCTGTTCATGTCATGGCCACCAAGCCAAACCCAGACAGCAAGCAGTGTCAGCCTAGATCAGGCCCACATCTGGCCCACATGGATTTCACGTGGGCCAGATGTGCACCGGATCTGGGCCAACACTACAGTATGTTGCTGTCTGGGAAAGCCTTTTCAAGTCATGGCCGCCATGCCTGAATCTTAAGCCAATATTGCTGCCACACCTGAGTCTTTAGACAAGATGGCCACCACGCCTGAGTCTTTAGCCATGATAGCCACCACGCAGGAGACTTTAGCCAAGATGGTCGCCAGGCCAGAGCCTCTCCACATCATGGCCACCACACCAGAGTCTCGACCCGTCATGGCTAACATGCCAGAGCCTCCAGCCAACATGACTGCCATTCCAGTGTTTCCAAGTGTCATGAACTTCGCATCAGAGGCTACAAGGGCAATTCCTAGGCATTTGAAACTGGCTTCCATTTTGGAGGACACGCTGCTTATGTCGATGTGGGCTGCTGGTGTCTCTATGGTGGTACAAAATCTGAGGGTTTCTGAGGAGCCCATTGTCAGTCACGCTCCCTTTTATGGCTATGGCCATATTGTGCGTTTGGGCTAGACACCATTCTTCTATCCACGAGTCTGCTCTAGAGCCCGCTCCAATCCATGAATCTGTTCCAGAGTCTGCTCAAGCTCCAGAGTTCAGTCCTGTGTTGGCACCAGTCTGTGAGTTTTCTGCCTGTCCTGTTTTGACCACAGTGGTCACACGTAAACATTCTGCATGTCCTGACATGGTCAAAGAGGCCATCTCTGAGCTCACAGTCTGCCCTGTCATGGCCAAAGAGGCCGTCCCTGAACTCTCTGCCTGTCTGGTTACGGTCAAGCAGGCAGACTCTGAATACCCTGCATGTCCAGCTACAGCCACTAAAGCCATTCAAGGAAATTCTGTCTGTCATGTCGCAGCTATGGAGGCTACTCACAAACTCTCTGCCTGTCATGCTATGGCCACAAGGAAATTCTGTCTGTCATGTCATTGCTATGGAGGCCAGTCACGAACTCTCTGCCTGTAATGCTACGACCATTGAGTCTATACAAGGATATTCTGCCTGTCATGTTGCTGCCACGGAAGCTGCTCATAAACTCTGCCTGTTCTGTCACATCTGTCCATATCTCTGTTCTGCCATGGCCTCCTGACCTGTGGTGGTCTTCTACTCTGCCAGCTTCACCTTGGTCACCTGCTCGGCCCTGGTTCCCTGACACTTTATTGTTGCTCCACAGCAGTGGCGGCTCGTGGGCTTTAAAACAGAGGAGGCACACTAATTGTATTGGTCTGGGGATCCTTGCTGATTATTATTATTATTATCATCATTATGACTTAACCACTTTAAAATGGCTTTTTGATTGCTTTTAGTCAGAAAACAACACACATACAGCAAGATAATATAATTTCAGTTACCTGGCCTATCATTTGAAACAAATATCCATCCCTTCTTAAAAGTCTGTGTTAAAAGAGCCGACTGCTGTAATGTTAGCCTATATCCAGCTTAGGTATGTTCTCCCTTTATATTTAATTTGTATATATACTGTTTGAATGACAGCTTGGTAAATTTGTTGGTGATCAAATATTCAATACCGCTATTTATAAGTACTTGGTAGTTGGTACATTATCAGTGCAGCGGGAAACATTCAAACTAATATCATCTAATTTATGTCTCTATGATGATTGGTTGAAATACCAGAATGGTTGATATACCCTATTCAGGGGCCATAGAAAGTGTATTGACTCAATGTATCTCAGTGTGGTATGGGAACAGCTCCAGTCAAGACTGCAAAGCCCTGCAGAGAGTTGTGCACTTAGCAGAGCGCATCTCAGGGTCTGCTCTCCCCTCGCTGCAGGACATCTACCTCAAATGCTGCAAAAGCAGAGCTGTTAAAATCATCAAGGACTCAAACCACCCTGGTAATGGTATTTTCACTTTGCTGCCATCTGGTAAGCGCTTCCATAGCCTGATGGCTAAAACTGAGAGACTAAGGAGGAGTTTCTTCCCCCAGGCCATCAGGCTCCTAAACTCAAAACCAGCCTCTTAACATCTACATGTCTCCACTTATTAATCACTTAATCAGTAAGATATTCATAATTCTCTACCTCATATTGAAATACTGACAGTGTCACAACCTGTTTGTACATTCGCCTCTAGTACATTCCTGTGTATCTTAATATTTGAGACTACAGTAAAATGCACATATGCACATTCGCCTCTTGTACATTCCTGTGTATCTTAATATTTAAGACTACAGTATACTTTCATGCACATTTTATTTTCTATTCTATATTTAATTCTACAGTATACTTTTTAATTATATTATTTTATTTTCTATTCTATATTTATTTCATTTTTCTTATATATATATATATATTTTTATTTATATATATATATATATATATATATATATATATATATATATATATATATATATATATATATATTTATGTATATTTTCCTCTGTGATGTATTCTTTAATAATTGCACTGTCCATGGAGCGGACCTGACTCACATTTCACTGGTTATATATTCTCTATATGATCATGTATTTGAAAAATAAAAATCTTGAATCTTGAATCAGAAGGGAGGCTAGCCTCCCCTGCAAAATTTATTTTCTCAACACTCCTCAGCACTGAAAGTGAACACTCGATGGTGATTGGCAATTTTTTTTTTTTTAACAACAGAGGCACAAGAGCTCAGCTCTCCCCTGGCCTCCCCCTCCCCTTCTCTATCATTTAGTGGTTGTAATTACATTTGCAAATTTGGCACTTTCGCGATAGAAAAGCAGCACTTTCCAACTTCAGTAATGAAAACACAGCGAACACAATTCAAAATCGAGTCATTCGGACAAAACATTAGCACTACTTTTCTATCCAATAGGAACATATAGTCAATCATAGAACTGTGTCAAAATACTAACAGTTGATGGCTTTACAAAAACTGCATTACTTTCTTCTACATGTTTGACATGGATGTTTCAGTTCTACTTGAATAGACAATTTAAAAATTGTTCATTGTTCATTGTTCAAAAATTCCATTGCTTTTTGTAATTTAGTTACATTCAACTGAAAACCATTTAAAATTTTTGCACAACACTCTGTTATGACCTCAAAACACTTTTACCATAGTGCATGATTTGTAAACTAATATATTTTGATGTTTGTGTCAATGACCAGCTCCATATGAATGGCTTTTCTGACATTGTAAAGCTGCTCTATAGCTCATCTGGTACAACATTGAACTTTAAGAATACGTGTATGAGTCCTGTAAAACATTTGTTATGAAAAAATAACTCAAAGACTTGTAGAAGCAAGCTAAAATGGCGTGGACGCTTCAGAATTTTTTCTAAATTTGCTTTTGTTAACAATCGGTTAGATTTATGGGTTTAGTATAGGTGGTAATTTTTTTTCTAACACAAAGTTTTTACATTTTATTACAACCATCATAATAAAATGTTGGCACATTCACCTTTCAGCTGAAAACTGAGCATGCTATTTAGCACCAGCCACTGGACATTTCACTTTGAAACTGCTGTTAAACATGATACAACCAACACAACATAATTTTGCAAAAATGTACCAACATTTATTTTTATTTTTTTAATGACTTTGGTCTGTTACAGTTTTTTACAATTGCTATGACAATTTTTCCAATACTTTTAGCAATTTTCCTAAACTCTTAACGCAGTTAGCACAACATCAGTCTCTGTAGGCTATACAGTTAACACATTTCTTGTTGCCACAAAATGCATGTAGTTAACACATTTAAAATGCTTGAACTGCTTTTACACACAAGCTCAACCAAGACCAAAACAATGGATTTTTAATGCCAAATTTACAAATGCTTCCACACTATATGTCAGAACAGATAACATCATTTTCTAACTTATAGGCTAAAGTCAAAGTAAACAGCTGTTCAAATTGTGAATTTGAAACACAAATATATCCTGTTTTTATTAATTAATGAGAAATAGCTGCTTGCAAATATAAAAATTACAGCTGATTCACATCTAGGAAACACACTCAGGTGCTGGGGTTCTTTCAATCACATGACCATACAGTATACAGTATACAGTAAAAGAGGACCTCTTTGGGCTGATCTTGTGTGGAAAAGTGCACTCCTGCATAAATGTGAAATTTTAGAAAACCTGCTCTAAAGATTGGAGCCTGAGGTAGAAAGGGGACAGGTGGGAGACCACTTGTCAATGTATGTGATCACATGAAACAATGAGGCATTCCACCATTCCCGTGCAGTCAAAGACTTGTTTGACACCCATCCGAGAATGATGTCCATTTTCCTTGCCCCTTACTCCATTTTCCTCAAACTCACTGAGAAGTTTTCTCAACCTGGAGATGGAAGGTTTTTGACCAAATGTTCCTCCTGGATGCAATGGATGCTGCATGTCTAGACATCACAGCTGAACGCTGCCAGGGGTGGATAAGGCATACCAAAAGATGCCTTGCCAGAGAAGAAGATATCAGGTGTAATGTGTATGAGAACATGTGGCCGAATGCAGAAGACCGGGCAGATTAGAAGATTACTTTTTTCTTTTATTTTTTTATTCTTCTGTGGCTTTTTCTGTTTGTATATTTTGTACTTTCATATAATAAATGGCAACTATATTGCATATTTGTGTTATCTTGCAGTAATGTCCTGTTGCTAATAAATCCTTTACTTCAGTAATTCTGTCTCTGTCTTCTTTTTTCACAAACCGAACATTCTATAAAGCTGGGTCATTCACTTTTTTTTATTCAATTTTTGTAGCAAAAGAAATAAAATGCATGCATTTACCAAACCCAATGAAACAAAAATGTAGAGAGGCTTAAAAAAAAAAAACCACAATTCATGATCAGGGCAGATCTGACACATATAAAATAACGCAGTTTCTGTCATTCTGTCTGATGTTAGCGTTTTTATGATATTGTGCTATGATTGACTCAATGTTCCTGTTGGAAGAGAACATGTGTTAGTGTTTTGGAATGATAATTTGATTTTGAAACATGTTTGCAGTGTTTTGGTAGACATAGTGTATTGTGTTAGTGTATTATTGTATTTTGAAAATTAGTGTTGGATTTTAGTTTACAATGTGTGATTTTGAGCATGAAATGAACTGTTTTGCCAATTGTGTGTTTTGGTGCGGTAAGAGTTTAGTTAAATTGTTAGAAGTATTGAAAAAAATGTCATAGCGATCATAAAAAACCTGTAAATAACCTGCATCTGCAGTGAAGGAATACAATGTTGCTTATAGTGCCTTTTGTGGATGTGTCACCTGAAAGGCACACCGAATTGTACCTAAAGCGAAGTATTTTAGGTCTAGCAGAAATGTAGCCATGCAGAGTAGTCATGTATTTTCAATGAGCCTGGGTTGACATTATTGTTTGATTTTGTCATAATGCTGCCATGACATCGCCAAACTTTTTGTTGTGACTCATTGTTTCTTTCAGTCTGGTGGTGACAAGTTTCTTCTTGCTCTCGTCTGTTCTAGCCAATGCAGCACTTTTACATTTGCAGGTCGCCCGGCTTATCTGCCCCTGAGCAGAATGTAATGAAGAAAGTGACCTGACAATCCCAATGCCTAAACATTTTGCAAAATACCATAACCCACTGTTCCCTCACCACAGCACAAAGAGTACAAAGAGCAAATATAATGTCCCTGTGCTGTGTTCAGAGACTGCTTGCTCAGCCAGACTGGACTAAATCTATTCCTCAGGTATCACTCAGTGACCTGGAGGTATGAAATCAGAAAAAAGACAGATGGTGTTGAGACGGTGAGAGAGGAGCTAGACAGGGACATAATTGGAGGTGAGAGCACTTTCTCTTTTCTGCGATTTCTCCCCCCAAAAAAGGAGAGCCACAGGCACAGCTCAATATGTCGGATTCCTGCCCCACCTCAGGATACAAAACCCTTTGTGATTATCTCTGACAGTGTGTGTGTTTACTGGTAATAGGGTATTTGTCAGCACAGAGAGCAATTAAGAATAAAGTTTATATGAAAAGTTTTTATTCAAAGTGCTTCCTGCAGGCCAATTTGAAAACATAAACCAAACTTTTTTTTTTTTTTAGTTTAAAAGGGTGGTTGATAGTACTTTTTTAATGTTAGTTAGTGTGCAATGTTGCTGTTTGAGCATAAACAATATCTGCAAAGTTGCCGTGCTGAAAGTTCAATGCAAACAGAGATATCGTCTTTTAAAATTCTGGCAGTTTAATGGAGCCTGTCCTCCAACAAAAAACGACCATATAGGTCGTTTGTGCAAGCACCTTATTACGACCTATTTTTACGTTTTAAAGTTAAGCGGCCTCTAGCGGGCGTAAAAATAATGACAGTATCGCATTGCGTCTGTCGTCATGAAATGACGTATAAAATCATTACCAATCAAAACGCACGTTTATTTAAATGCAATGTGTGGACTTTTTACACCGATCTCACAGTAATTCATACATATTTTACTAGGAGGCTTATTCGTTCGAATGACCACACCTAACCCCACCCCCTAAACCTAACCCTCACAGAAATCATGCTAAATTATGATTTTTTGAGCATATACATTTTTACGTGCACATCCATTCTCGGGGATCGAACCCATGATAGCATGATTGCATATCAAGGTATAACGCAATAATCTACCAACTGATCTACACGAAACGCAAATCACAGTGCAAATAAAAGAGTACAAAACATTAATATGAACACGACCTTTTGCCGATACGGGCGCAATTGTAGTATACGCTCTGATGGGTCGTATTTCAGGGATTTGGACAAACGACCTATACAAGCCTATTAGTTGGAGGACAGGTTTGTTTAATGCCATAAAAACAGCTGGTAAGGGACTACAACGAGTTACTTCTCGGGCCCATTACGTCACATACCTAGATAAACCCCGTCCCTGGGAACACGAACATGTAACGAAGGGGGTGAGGCCATGCTGTGCTGCTTTAGAGAAGAGGAAGAGAAAACTAGGGGTGCATGTAAAAATCTATTCATATATAAATCGCGATTCTATTTTCTAACGATTCTAATGGATTCACAAGTTTCAAAATCAATGCTCTAAAGCAGCGCCTCTTAATACTGTTCCTTGTGTCGCTCTGCACATGCTCTGCATCTCTCTCTCTCTCTCATTCAGATCGTCAGATCAGCTCCAACAAACTGTTCCAATTGTACACTTATTTTCACATAGCAATGAGAAGCATTATACTTGGACGCACGTGCGGTTGCTGTGCTGTATTAAAGCTTTAATCAGAATAAAACCTCTGTAAAGCAGTAGCATTTACAGTAGCATTTACAAACCACAGCGTATCTAAAAGTATGAGACAACAACAAATAAACATACCATTAAGAGCCGTGCTTGCACAGGTTCTGCACGATCCTCTGATAACACACTGATAAGCAATATAAAGACGCCATTGTTTACAATACAACTGCAGCACATGCCGCTGAGTGGAGGGGCGGGAAGTTCAGACGCACACTCTGCGGTTTAGCGAATCACAACACACTGAGCCAGCTAACCAATCTCAACCCACTGTGTACTTCTGAGGGAGGGGCTTCATAAAAACAGGAAATAATCAAGGCATTTGTGAGAGAAGGGACAGAGCAATAGAGCAGTGCAATAAAGGTAATTCTACCAGAAAGACTCAGGGAGGTAGAGATAAGACTGAAGTATTTATTTACAACAACACAAAAAATATAATTATTTTGGCGTAGGCCCCATCCGTAGCGTGGATCTGAAGTTTGTAGATACCAGCTAATCCTGCCGAAGATGAAGGCAGGGCAGAGCCTACCCCAAAAGAAAGAAGAATAATGTAATACGCACCAGATTAAGTATTTCTTAGAGGATCCTGGAACATGAACAAAAGAGATAAATTGAGATAATTAGCCAGACATAAGAATACAACATCAGATTATAGCTAAAGTATTAGCTTATATGGCAATGAAGATAGACCACAGAGCCTTTGAGAGAGGCCACGATAGGCCGGACAGTGAGGCAGAGAGGCAGGCCACGATAGGCCGGACAGTGAGGCAGAGAGGCAGGCCACGATAGGCCGGACAGTGGGAGAGAGGCAGGCCACGATAGGCCGGACAGTGGGAGAGAGGCAGGCCACGATAGGCCGGACAGTGAGGCAGAGAGGCAGGCCACGATAGGCCAGACAGTGAGGCAGAGAGGCAGGCCACGATAGGCCACAGAAAAGGCCCCGGCGGGCCACAGTGGGAACGGCCCCGGCGGGCCACAGTGGGAACGGCCCCGGCGGGCCACAGTGGTTAACGGCCCCGGAGAAAGCCACGAAGGCCGCAGAGAAAAGGCCTAGCTAGCCCGCAGAGGAGGATGTCCAAATTGACCATAGTGAGAAAGCCAAGAGGCCGTAGAATGAAGTGAAATGCAGTATGCACAGAGAGGAAGGCCATGTAATTAGACCACGGTGGGAACACCTCGAGATGGGTAACAGAGGGGAAGGCCATGAAAGATGGGCCACAAAAAGAAAGGACAAGTTAAGCCACAGTAATCATGGGTTGTTGGGAGTAATATGAAGAGGAATTGTACCACCACCATTATTTGCATATAGATTACCTTGAGGACAGCTTGATATACCTTAAGATGTTTAGTATTTCAGGTCTAATGTGGAATTCCAATGCGGAGGATGACCATCTTCCCAGTAGCTTCATATCTGATGTTTGTACTCCAAGTTCAACAGCATTAGTGACCAGTGTATAGAAGCGGTGACAGACCGCAGCTTCTAAACGTGACTACATTGAGCTGAACCAGCTGCAGAGACAAAGGCCCCGATAGGCCGTGAAAGAACGCTACAAGAGGCCGTAGAGAGTATAGCTGCTAAGGCCATGACGGAAGCCTGCGAGAGGCTGTGGAAGAGTAAATGTAACGAATAGATGTAACACCACCACCAGTATTTGCTTAATTTACCTTAAACACACGCATTACATTACGTTGATAGGCAATGTACTTTTCTTTAAGCTACTGTATGTGATGTGAAAGCCTTGTGTGTAGATGACAACGATAGACCATTGTGTGTGAAAAACCATGATAAACTGGACATGGGGAGCATGTGAGAAGTAGTCACCGCCAGTAGTTTGCTAAGAGTATTATACTGTACCTTGAGCATTACATGAAATAAAGTCTGATCTTGACGGACATCCGATGAGGAGGATCATGAACATAGCAGCCTGAAGGCAAATTACAGGAATCCTAAACCACCTCATTGAGTAAGAAAGGTGATTAGGTTAATTGATAAGAGGTAGAATTAGGGTTCTAGCAGACATAAGAACATATACACAGATACAATTCTTTAGGCTAGACTCCTGCGCACTCTTGATAAAACTTCATCTAACTGCCAGAAACTGCAGAGCAACCTATCCTCCCCCCCAAAAGAAAAATAGAAAATGAGCCAGATCAGCATGACCATAAAAAGAGATACTCAATTTAAGCAAAGTCGTTGTGACATGTGAAGGCCACAATAGGCCAAACTTCATAACTGTAATGGACACCGTCCCTGATGACACCATCACAGCAGAGTTATGCAAAGTGCCTCAGCAGTCTGTGTAAGGTGAAGGCAGCAACAGCCCGGGTAAGACCAAACAAGCCTCGATTATAACTTAAAGTCTGCGTGAAATCAAAATTGGCTTTACTAGCACACATGGCTAGTATTGATGTAAATGATCTGTGCAAGTTAATCCGCTGAAAAAAAAAAAAGAAATAATCTTTTGTAATCCTTAATCAAAATCTGAACATTTACTTCCGCTGTGGAATGGCATTCCTTTTCTAATGACGTCAGTTTGACGGCATGGGCAGAATATCCTTAACACACCCCTCCAGCCATTAGTTTGCGATAAGTGAAAGACAGAGACTAGAAGTGCAAACAAAAACCATGCCCTCTATTCAATATTCCGTTTCAGCTGGAAATACGTCACCACACTGAAATAAAGTCAGCAGCGACCTCCAGTTCACGTGGACTTTAAAGATGAGCCGACTCTTACCTAGAACTCAAATGAAAGATGACCATATACATCAGCTTGATAGAGACTGCTTCATAATAGCGCCAGTCCAGAGAGTGACCTGTGTGAAGATGAGGTGAGAGCCAAAGTTCTCTGCATCTGCAGCCATGGAATTCCCACAAAGCTTGATGACTCCATATAACCATGGGAACTCGACGAGTGACCCCCATTCCTATACGAGGCATTCAGAATTATTGTAGATAGATGCAGATGAAACAATGACTGAATAAACAAAGACAAAAGCATATGATTATAAGGTGTAGGCTGATGAAAGCGAGATGCCGAAAGAGACCGTCAGCAGGCCCAGAGAGATTTCATGCGTGCAGGTTCACGTGAGCGTACAGATGAAATATTTTGTTGATAGAGACACAAGCAGCGCCGACACGACAGCTCGGAAAGCACCGGCGTTGCCATGTCCTCGATTTTTCTGAGGAATTGGGATATTGTAACACTGTTGCTCCAGGTTGCTTTACATGTCCACGAGTTGAAGCGACCCCAATAATGTGATATTTAGCGCCTGGAATTTTTTATTTTTTTATTTTTTATTTTTTCTTCCCGTTAGGGAAACGCGTTTTCCCTTCTCGAAACGCGATTGGGATAGTTTTGAGTAGCAATTGGCGGTTTTGAAAAAACCTGGCAACACTGGAAAGCACTCGGAACTCCGCCAATGTTTCACTTCCTCTGCCGAGAAAACTCCGAAGCCTGTGTATCATCCAACGCTACTAACGACCAAAAACATTCACGACACCAGAGCACAGCCAACTATCTAATGTGCATCTTGAGAGGAATGTCAAACTCGCAATAGCTTGCAGGAGACGAACTTAACTGCAAGTAACCCAGTGAAAATCAGGCAATAGCCTAAACGACAGTTTGCGCAAAAATGACAGCGGCGGTATCTGCAAACACAAAATAGGATGTGAGTAGTGCGCTTTTATATCCATCGTGTTGAAAGCCGATTGGCTAGACCTTAATTGTAATGTGATGTGACATTTAGTCTTCCTAGTAGAACTTACGCTTACGCTTCCATTTATGTGAAAAATAATGTGTTTTTAAAAAACAAAGCATGACCACATGCTACTGTAGACTGCACCCCATAAACACAATCAAGCCTAGAATAAAACCAGTCAACCACCCCTTTAAATTAGTAAATAACATCTGCCTCGTTTCACAGCTTTGGAAGCATGCTGACAAACTGAATCAATTGGAGTTACATATTTAGAATTTTGTTATATAATTATATGAAAATAAATAAATAATAATAGCCCTGAGTAATTTTAAAATACAAAAACAATTGCCATTCTGTAATATTAATGTTGCCTTTTTGAAACATTGTTCCTTTTCATTTGACCAATGTCATCCTATGGTTCAACAAATGGTGTGGGTTTTGGGTGGGACTATATGTTTTTGATTTGATGAACAAAGGAAGTTGGAAAGTGAAGAGGAAAGGGTATTAAGATTATTTTGGAAATGTGTGTGTTTTTTTTTTTTTTTATCCATATATATGAATGATCACTGTATCTGTGTCCTCTAAAAATATGATGTGATCTGTTTAAATTGCAGTTCTCTCATCTTACCATGTTATTAGGTGACTACATCATTTTATTTATTCTTCTCCACACTCCACACTTTCTGTCCAGATTGACATATAAAGAAGCACTGAGGCATGTTTATTTTACTGAGATTGTTTGGGGAATCTGGTGCTTCAATAACGTTGATTTTACAAGGTGGATTGTCTCAGGATTCACTACATCAGTCAAATTAGCAGGACATTTTGATATATAGATATTATATGGGCACTTATGGTCCTGTGGATTTTAGAATGCAAACTCTCTTAAAGTTAAACATTCTCACTAGTTTACTTAGTTTGCATACTAACAATGTCCAGAAGTTAATTTACATGCATCAGAGGAGAATGAGTAATTTCTGACTGTTTTCCCCCTGCAATATAAGTAAATGCAATTTCCACCACATCTCAAATTACACATTTTTTGCAACTCCTTTTTACTTTGCTTAAAGCACATTTAATAGCTACTCATCTATGTATCATAAATGACACAGTTACACACAATTAAACCATAATTTAACATATTTTGCATAATTTGACAAATGTACAGCTTGATGTGAAATTATGTCTAATAAATACAAATTTATGACCACCAATGATATTTACCTTACTTTTTCCATCATAAAATCTCCCTCATATTTCGTTTGACATATCTCACATATTTCATTGACAGTTCTTGACTGAAAAAAAAAAAAAAAAAAAAAAAAAAAAAAAAAAAAAAAAAAACAGTAAAAGAAAAATGAATACTGGAAAAATATTGGTAATGAAACTTACCCTAACTGAGGGACAATCATAATTTGTGTAAAATCTTTTTCACATAATAATAATAATTATAATAACAACCAACTCATCGTATACATTGTTAACTATAAGTTCAATTTCTAAGTCCATTCCAGTGGCCCCGGGGGGCAGGTCTGCAGCTCCTGTGGAAAGTCAAGAGTCTGCCCCTGAACCCGCTCCATTGTCGGCTCAAGCTCCCGAGTCTGCTTCATTCCAGAGTCTGTCAAAATCTGCTACAGATTCAATCCAAGAGCCCTGAGAGCCAGTCCTGGCACCCATTCCTGATCCAGTCCAACTTCAGGAGGGGGTACCTTACCATACTCCAACCTCCAAATCTCCAGAACTATCTACTTCCCCTACCACTTTCAAGCCATCACTTGTCAAGCCGGTCAGTACTTCTACTTATGCCACCACCCGTATCCCTATGGCCCCATCTTCTCTGCGGCGAGGCTTTAATCGTACTCAAACCATGCCTGCTGCCTTCAGCTCTACCCTGTCAGGCTACAACCCTGGACTTACTCCCACCCTTCCCACCCCTCTCATGTGCTGCCTGGTTGCTTTGGTCCTTTTTATTTCTCTAGCTCCCCTTTTATCTTGTTTCTAGGTCATAGCATTCTTGTCTGACTTTTTGCTCTTGTTTTTGATTTTTTATTATTATTACTATTATTATTACTATTTTTGTTCTCTTGTTGTCTTAAGTCTTGTCTAGTGTTTTGTGAGTTCTGTCTGTTCCTGTCTTGCCTCCTACTTTCTCCCTGGCCACTGGGTCTGCCTGCCTGGAGGTCTGATGTGTGTGACTTCACCTCCATAGCCAAGTGTCCTTGGTTCCTGGTGCTGTGGTCTGGTCTCTAGCACAGCCTCCTCTACAGTCCTGTGCTCGGATGGCACCCAGGGCCCCCCCCCCCCCCCCCCCTGCCTGCTTCACTGTTGTATGCCCTATCCTACTGTCTGGGACTGTTCAAGCCACTCCCTCCTATCGTCCTCTACAGTCCTGTGCTCGGTTGGCACCCAGGGCCCTCCTTGGGTCCTCTCCCTCAGTACCCCTGACAGTTACACATTGTGTGAAACTCTACAGGCACATTCAGGT
Source organism: Cyprinus carpio (assembly GCF_018340385.1). NCBI lineage: Eukaryota > Metazoa > Chordata > Actinopteri > Cypriniformes > Cyprinidae > Cyprinus > Cyprinus carpio. Next base: position 33,585,426 of record NC_056576.1, read on the forward strand.
CACATTCCCATGTTGGTTGTTCCTTGGAGTTGGATTCGATGTAGCATTTTTTTTTTTTCAAATATTAAACAGTAAAACAATGTAATTAAACAGGCCAACATGTATTGCAATTAGTCAATTGTGTGTGTGTGTTTGTGTGTGTGTGTGTATATATATATATATATATATATATATATATATATATATATATATATATATATATATATATATATAAATCAAAACGTATATGGAAAATCTTTTACTTTAAACCCACTATGCCAAGCACCAAAGCACAACAGACTGATCTTTCCCCTGACAGCCCTACATTGTCTTAAATATATTTAAGACAATGAAATAATCTAATGAAATAATTTATGCTAATTCGCTAAACAAGCTTTCAAAGATAAATCCTCTTGGGGAGTGGGCTATTTAATTTCATTCAAGGGATTCTTTTAACATAAAATTCATTCAAGCCCCAAATATCTGTAAGGTATCTAGGTTGTTGTTCAGTACAACCTGACTGTCAATGATAGTTTACATAATGTGTATGAACATCTAGTGCTGAGTGTAAAAACAAGATGAACAGCTCAACTTTCTTTTATTCCAAAAGGAGCTGTAAAGAATGGAACATGAACCAAATGCCATTGCCATTAACTACAGTAAACCAACTTTACTTCAGCCTTATATTTATGATTTTCTCATTTTGTTTCATGTAGGTGACAGAGTGCAATAAGTTCTGATAAAACCTTTTCCCCCAATTTAAATGGAATGTAATGTTTTCTGAATGGACTCTCAGAAACTTACTTAATTTGGAGTTCTATCTTTGAAACCACATTTATGTTCTGGCTGCACTTCTATGATTATAGGTATTACTGTAACTCAGCAAGGTTCTGGACACATTCCTCAGAGATTTTGGTCCATATTAACATGATAGCAATATGCAGTTGCTGCAGATTTGTCAGCTGCACATCCATGTTACTAATCTCCTTTTCCACCATATTCCAAATGTGCTCTATTAGATTGTGCTCTGGCGACTGTGTAGGCCATTTGAGTAACTCATTGTCATGTTAAAGAAACCAGTTTGAGATGATTTGAGCTTTGTGACATTCAGCTACATGGACTTGCCTGCTATCGAGTGGACAGAGACAAAGAACTATCTGTCATGAGTCAGGTTTTTTCTTCCGTTTTCTCTCTCGCACGCTCTCTCACTCATTTACTTACACACACATACACACACACACACACACACACACCTTATTAGCTCATTATTATATTACACTTTCTCTTTCTCTGTCCTGCTGACCTCTCTCTCTTCATGCACCTGTTTGTCATTGCAATCAGCGCTCGCGCTGATTTGCTTTGACACCTGTTTTTCTACTTTGCCCTAAGTGTTCACCCTTTATCTGGTGTTTGCTCTGGTAGATTCTTTGTTGGATTATTGTTACATGTCATGCGTTTCGTCAGCAGTTACATCCTGTCTGTATTGAGAGGTACTCACCTATTCTTGTCTTGTCTGCCTAGAACAGTCTAGCCCCAAAGTATTTGCTGTATTCTGCTGCTGTTGCTGCTGAATGTAAACCACTGTGGTTCTCTCACCCTGCCTGAGTTATCTACTCCTGAGCTTCAAGTCTGCTACAAGGGAGTCCTGATCTGTTACTCATCGAGACAGGAGTCTTTCCTTTTTTCAAGTTACTATTTACCAGTTCTGTGTGCTTTAATGACGGACTGCCTTTGTTATATATAATTTCATTAAAGACTGTTATTCCTGTCATCTCTGCTTTTGGATCCTTCATTTACCAACGTGACAGAATAATCCAACCATCATGGATCCAGCAGATGAGAGGCCTGTCCGGTCGGCGATCGAGATCCAGGGAGCTATGCTTGGCAAGCATGAGCAGGAGTTGGCCGCCGCTCATCAGGCTGTTAAGAGTCTTTCAGCTCAGGTTGCTGATCTATCTGCCCGTTTACTTCACCTGCATCAGGAATCTGCCATGTCTCACAACCGTCAGCTGCCTTCTGAGCCACGAGTCAACAATCCCTCCTGTTATGCGGGTGAGCCTACGGAGTGCAGAGCTTTTCTCATCCTATGTGAAGTTGTCTTTTCCCTTCAGCCCCAGACGTATGCAGAGGATCGGGCTCGCATTGCTTATGTTCTCTCTCTCCTCACGGGACGAGCACGCGAGTGGGGTACGTCAGTTTGGGAAGCGCAATCTGCATGCTGCAGCAAGTACACTCTTTTCAAGGATGAGATGATCAAAGTCTTTGATAGACCCATCTTCGGCAGCGAGGCATCACGTCTACTTGCTGTGCTACGTCAAGGCAGAAGAGCTGTAGGAGATTTCGCGATAGAGTTCCGGACTCTGGCTACTACAAGTGAGTGGAATGATCCTGCACTAACTGCTCGCTTTCTTGAAGGGTTGAATGTAGACCTTAAGGAGGAGATCTATGCGCGGGGGTCGCCAACTCAGCTCGATCAGCTTATCGACCTGGCCATCCGCCTTGACAAGTGTTTCGAGCAGAGGCGTCGAGTTTGTTCTCCACTGTTCACACCATGTGATAACTTTCCTTCTGCTACTGCTTCTGTTCAGAACCAACCTGATGCTGTACCCATGCAGCTGGGGGGCGTACGCATCTCCCCGGAGGAATGACAGTGGCAAATTATTAACCATCTCTGCCTTTACTGTGGTACGGCGGGCCATTTCACTTCATCCTGCAGTTTAAAAGCCAAAGCTCGCCAGTAGACGGAGGAGTACTGGTGAGCGCTTCTGTCATCTCCTCATCACCAAGGTCTCGAACCACTATATCCGCTGTTCTCCGTAGGGCTGGTTTTTCTGTTACCGGTCTTGCCCTCGTCGACTCGGGTGCTGAGGGCAATTTTATCAATGAGATGTGGGCTCGTGAGAACAAGATTCCCTTAGTTAATTTGACTGATGTCGCCTCTGTCTTTGCCCTGGATGGCAGAGAGCTTACTTCTGTTCGTTGTGTCACCAGTCCGGTTAGTCTCACTGTTTCCGGCAATCATCATGAGACCGTCTCATTTTATGTTTTTCAGTCTCCCTTTACCCCCATTGTTTTAGGACATTCCTGGCTTATCCAACATAATCCTCACATTGATTTGGGTTAAGGGATCTATTCATTCATGGAATTTAGCTTGTCATGTAAATTGTCTGGTTTCCGCTGTTTCTCCCGTGTCTTCTGTTCCTCTTTTCCAAGAAGAGCCTGATGATTTGTCTGGTATCCCGGAGGAGTACCATGATCTAAGGGCGGTTTTCAGTCATTCCCGGGCGGTTTCCTTACCGCCTCACCGTCCGTATGACTGCTCTATCGAGCTCCTTCCTGGCACCACACCTCCTCGCGGTAGACTGTACTCTCTTTCGGCGCCCGAACGAGAGGCTCTGGAAAGATATCTCACAGAGTCTCTCGACGTGGGGATCATTACTCCTTCTTCGTCTCCCGCCGGCGCTGGGTTTTTCTTTGTAAAGAAGAAGGATGGTTCTTTGCGTCCTTGTATCGATTATCGAGGGTTGAACGACATAACAGTCAAGAACCTCAAGCCTGATGCCCTTTCTCGGCAGTTTGACTCTTCAGAGGGTGCCTCGACTGATGAGATGATTTTACCTCAGCACTGTGTGGTCGGGGCAGCCGTCTGGGGAGTGGAACAAGCGGTCAGGCGTGCTCTTTCTCACACTGCAAGACCACCCCGCGCTCCTGAGGGAACTTTGTTTGTACCCGAGGCTGCTCGTTCAATTGTTCTTCGCTGGGGTCATTCTTCTAAATTAGTCGCGCATCCCGGAGTTAGAGGTACATTAGCGGCCATCCGTCAGAGATTTTGGTGGCCCACTCGTGAGCGCGATATTCGTCGTTTTGTTGCTTCTTGCTCTATCTGCGCTCAGACTAAGTCTAGTAATAATCCTCCGGCGGGTCTTCTCAGACCTCTTCCCATTCCTTCACGTCCCTGGTCGCATATTGCGTTGGATTTTGTTACCGGGCTTCCCCCTTCGTCTGTCAATACGGTCATTCTCACTGTCGTGGACCGTTTTTTTCTGAGGCTGCGCATTTTATTTCCGCTGCCTAAATTACCGTCGGCTCAGGAGACCGCACAGATTATGGTGGATAACATTTTTTCAAGATCCATGGTCTTCCTTCGGACATTGTGTCTGACAGAGGTCCGCAATTCACTTCTCTGTTCTGGAGGGAATTCTGTCACCAGATAGGGGCTTCCCCCAGTCTGTCGTCAGGATTCCATCCACAGACCAATGGGCAAGCCGAGAGGACCAATCAGATTCTGATGCCCTTTCTCGGCAGTTTGACAGAGGGTGATTCAGAGGGATTTTGTTACCGGGCTTCCCCCTTTTGTTACCGGGCTTCCCCCTCCGTCTGGCAATACAGTCATTCTCACTGTCGTGGACCGTTTTTCTAAGGCTGCGCATTTTATTCTGCTCCCTAAATTACCGTCGGCTCAGGAGACCGCACAGATTATGGTGGATCACGTTTTTCAAGATCATGGTCTTCCTTCGGACATTGTGTCTGACAGAGGTCCGCAATTCACTTCTCTGTTCTGGAGGGAATTCTGTCGCCAGAATGGGGCTTCCCCCAATCTGTCGTCAGGATTCCATCCACAGACCAATGGGCAAGCCGAGAGGACCAATCAGATTCTGATGCCCTTTCTCGGCAGTTTGACTCTTCAGAGGGTGCCTCGACCGATGAGATGATTTTACCTCAGCACTGTGTGGTCGGGGCAGCCGTCTGGGGAGTGGAACAAGCGGTCAGGCGTGCTCTTTCTCACACTGCAAGACCACCCCGCTCTCCTGAGGGAACTTTGTTTGTACCCGAGGCTGCTCGTTCAACGGTTCTTCGCTGGGGTCATTCTTCTAAATTAGTCGTGCATCCCAGAGTTAGAGGTACATTAGCGGCCATCCGTCAGAGATTTTGGTGGCCCACTCGTGAGCGCGATATTCGTCGTTTTGTTGCTTCTTGTTCTATCTGCGCTCAGACTAAGTCTAGTAATAATCCTCCGGCGGGTCTTCTCAGACCTCTTCCCGTTCCTTCACGTCCCTGGTCGCATATTGCGTTGGATTTTGTTACCGGGCTTCCCCCTTCGTCTGGCAATACGGTCATTCTCACTGTCGTGGACCGTTTTTCTAAGGCTGCGCATTTTATTCCGCTGCCTAAATTACCGTCGGCTCAGGAGACCGCACAGATTATGGTGGATCACGTTTTCAAGATCCATGGTCTTCCTTCGGACATTGTGTCTGACAGAGGTCCGCAATTCACTTCTCTGTTCTGGAGGGAATTCTGTCGCCAGAATGGGGCTTCCCCCAGTCTGTCGTCAGGATTCCATCCACAGACCAATGGGCAAGCCGAGAGGACCAATCAGATTCTTGGTCGCATGCTGCGTAGTCTTACCTCTCAGAATCCCGCGTCTTGGTGCGAGCAGTTACCATGGGCCGAATATGCTCATAATTCTCTCCCATCGTCCGCCACTGGGTTATCTCCGTTTGAAGGTTGCCTTGGTTTCCAACAGCCTGTTTTCTCCGCCCAGGAGTCTCAGGCCTCGGTTCCGTCCGTCGAGGCTTTTATTCAGAGATGTAAGCGTACCTGGAGGAGGGTGAGATCTGCCTTATGTCAGACTAGGGAACGTACTCGTCGTGCCGCTAATCGCCGCAGGGTGAGATCTCCCAGATATATTTGCGGACAGAGGGTGTGGTTATCGACCCGCAATTTGCCTATTCAGGAGACGTCTCGCAAGCTCATGCCTCGTTTTATTGGACCCTTTTCTATTGTTAAGGTCATCAGTCCAGTCGCTGTAAAGCTAAGACTGTCTGGTCAGATGCGCCGTGTTCATCCGGTTTTTCATGTGTCTTGCATTAAACCCGTTATTCGTGCGCCCGCACGTCCCCCTCCGTTCCCCCTCCTCCTATTGACGAGGGGGCCTCCATTTACAGAGTTCGAAGACTACTCGACGTTCGTCCCCGGGGGCGTGGTCACCAGTTTTTGGTGGACTGGGAGGGGTACGGTCCTGAGGAGAGACGGTGGATTCCAGCCCGGGATGTCCTGGACCGCTCGCTGATTGACGACTTCTACCGGTCCCGTCAGGCTCCTTCCTCGAGCGCCTAGAGGTGCTCGTTGAGGGAGGGGTACTGTCATGAGTCAGGTTTTTTCTTCCGTTTTCTCTCTCGCACGCTCTCTCACTCATTTACTTACACACACATACACACACACACACACACACACACACACCTTATTAGCTCATTATTATATTACACTTTCTCTTTCTCTGTCCTGCTGACCTCTCTCTCTTCATGCACCTGTTTGCCATTGCAACCAGCGCTCGCGCTGATTTGCTTTGACACCTGTTTCTACTTTGCCCTAAGTGTTCACGCTTTATCTGGTGTTTGCTCTGGTAGATTCTTTGTTGGATTATTGTTACATGTCATGCGTTTCGTCAGCAGTTATATCCTGTCTGTATTGAGAGGTACTCACCTATTCTTGTCTTGTCTGCCTGGAACAGTCTAGCCCCAAAGTATTTGCTGTATTCTGCTGCTGTTGCTGCTGAATTAAACCACTGTGGTTCTCTCACCCTGCCTGAGTTATCTACTCCTGAGCTTCAAGTCTGCTACAAGGGAGTCCTGATCTGTTACTCATCGAGACAGGAGTCTTTCCTTCTTTCAAGTTACTATTTACCAGTTCTGTGTGCTTTAATGACGGACTGCCTTTGTTATATATAATTTCATTAAAAACTGTTATTCCTGTCATCTCTACTTTTGGATCCTTCATTTACCAACGTGACACTATCTGGTAAGGCACGTGGGGTGGTTTATGTGTGTACATCAACAAAGAGTGGTGTAATAATGCTGTGGTAGTGACTAAACACTGTTCATAGCTGGTGAAATTTTTGTTTGTGAAGTGTTGACCATTCTATCCACTGCGGGAGTTCACGGCCATTGTTATTGTCACAGTTTATATGTGCTAATGCGAAGGACAGGCTTCACGAGCTGTACAGCGCCATCAGCGAACAACAAACAAATAAACCCAATGGCTTTTTCATAATAGCCGGTGACCACGCAAATTTAAAGACAGTTTTGCCAAAGTTCTACCAACATGTGAACTTTGCAACAAGGGAAAAAACACACTGGACTTTGTTTACAAAACAGAAAAGAACGCGTACAAGGCTGTACCCTGCCCCCACCTCAGACCACTTCTGAAACTCGCCAAACTGGTTCAAAAACTCACCACAGTTTGACCAGATGACGCTACCTCAAAACTACAGGACTGCTTTCAGTGCACAGACTGGAACATGTTTAAAGAGGCAGCCACCTACAACAACCTCACAGACCTCCAGAAGTACACTGAAACTGTGAGTGCTTATATCAAAAAGTGCATTGATGATGTTACAGTCACCAAGACCATCACCACACATGCAAACCAAAAGCTGTGGATGACAGCAGTGGTGGTGGGCTGCTAAAAACTAGAGATGATGCATTCAGATCAGGAGATAAAGCAGCCCTCAAAACAGCAAGAGCCAATCTGTCCTGTGGCATCAAAAATGCAAAACGGTCATATGCTCAAAATATCAACAATCACTTCACAGACAGCAGAGACACACGGAGCCTGTGGCAAGCCATTCAGAGCATCACAGACTACAAGCCCCCACCACAGGCCTGTGATGACGACATATCCCTCCCTGATGCACTCAACCACTTTTATTCATGGTTTGAAATGCAGAATGACACACCTGCACAAAAGTTTCCCATACCTCCCAACGACCAGGTGCTCTGTCTGTCTCCAGCCGACGTAAGGAAGACCCTATCTAGGATTACCTAGATGTCCTGACACAGCTTACAGATGTCCTAACAGATATCTTCAACACCTCGCTGAGCTAGGCAGTCGTCCCCACATGTCTCAAATCAACAACCATCATACCGGTACCAAAAAAAATCACCTGTGTCCTGTCTAAATGACTACCGCCCCATAGCACTGACTCCAATCATGATGAAGTGCTTTGAGAGGTTAGTCATGAGCAACATCAAAATCAGCCTTCCCAATACACTCGAATTTGCATACCGTCAAAACCGCTCTGACGAGAAGATGCAATTTCCTCCACCCTCCACCTGGCTCTTACTCATCTAGAAAATAAAGACTCCTGTGTCAGAATGCTGTTCATCGACTTCAGCTAAGCATTCAACACAATAATACTACAACAGCTCATTAAGAAACTAAACCTGCTGGGCCTTAACAATTCCCTCTGTAATTGGATCCTGGACATTCTAAACTGGAAGACCTCAGTCAGTCCGTGTCGGCCACAACACCTCGAGCACTACCACACTGAGCACAGTTGCCCCACAGCGCTTTGTGCTCAGCCCACTGCTCTTCATGCTGCTGACCCATGACTGCACTGCCAAGTTCAGCTCCAACCACATCATCAAGTTTGCGGATGATACAACTGTGATAGGTCTTATCAGCAACAGCGATGAAACACACTACAGAGAGAAAGTGGCACAGCTGGCTGAATGGTGTGGCACTAACAACCTGTCCCTCAATGTAGAGAAGACAAAGGAGGTTGTGATGGACTTCAGGAGAAACTCTGTTGACCACCCCCCACTGACCATTGACAGCTTGACTGTGGAGAGAGTCAGCAGCACTAAATTCCTGGGGGTGCACATCACAGAGGATCTCACCTGGACCACCAACACATGTCACTCTCCAAGAAGGCACAACAGCGGCTACACTTTCTCCGCTGGCTGAAAAGAGCAAGTCTCCCTCCACCCATCCTCACCACATTCTACAGAGGAACCATAGATAGCATGCTGACCAGCTGCATCACTGTCTGGTATGGGAACTGTAGTGCAGCAGACCGCAAGTCACTCCAGTGGACAGTGAACACAGTTGCAAAGATCATCGGTGCCCCTCTCCCCTCGATCCTGGACATTTTCCTTACACGATGCTCCAGCAAAGCCAACAGTATTGTGAAGGACCCCACCCATCCCTCCCACAGTCTCTTCCAGCTCCTACCATCAGGAAGACGGTACCGTAGCATCAGAGCCCTCTCTGCCAGACTGCTCAACAGCTTTTTCCCCCAGGCTGTGAGAGCCCCGAACTCAAACCACCCCACCCTCCTCTGGGATGGGGCAGCTGTGGCCTAATGGTTAAAGATTTGGACTTGTAACCAGAAAGTCGCAGGTTCGAGTCTCGGTGCTGGCAGGAGTTGTAGGTGGTGGAGAGTGAATGAACAGTGCTCTCTTCCACCCTCAATACCCATGGCTGAAGTGCCCTTGAGCAAGGCACTGAACCCCCAGTTGCTCCCCGGGCACTGGATATATAGCTGCCCACTGCTCACTGCTCCGGGGTGTGTTCACACTTCACTTCTCACTGCTGTGTGTGTGCACTTGGATGGGTTAAACCCAGAGCACCAATTTCGACTATGGGTTACCATACTTGACAAATGTCACGACTTTCACTTCACTTTCATTCTGAAACCCCACACAAACCCCCTACCTCCTGAAATATATGGCCATCTGCGCCCTCCCCCCATATATGGGCCATCTAAAAAAACATCCCCAAACCTTACCACATCACAGAAAAACTGTCTGAAACATTATTTTTTTGTGCAATTCTCCTCTATGCGTACTAGACACACTGCTGTCTGTACATAATCCCACAAAAGACTCAAATATGTGTTTACATGCTTGAGCACTACAAATCATCTTGCACTGTTCCCCAGCCAGCTGCTTGACTTACGATGTTTCTCTTTGCACATGTACAGTATTATGTGAAGCATTTGTATAGTCTATATATTTTTCCTTTTCAGTCTATGTATAGGTAAACATTTATATATAGTATATTCATATTCAAAATCTGTCAGTAGGTTAGTTGTGTATGGGTACAGTGTTTGTGTAGCATTTGTATAGTTTGTATTTTGTTTTTTTGTTTTAAATTATGTATAAGTAAACATTTATATAGTATTTAAAGTCCAAATCTGTCAGTAGGTTAGTTGTGTATTGGCATAGTATTATGTGAAGCATTCGTATAGTCTGTATTTTTTAGCTTATGAATAGGTAAACATTTATATATAGTATATTTATAGTCAAAATCTGTCAGTAGGTTAATTGTGTATAGGTTTATACTGTTTTACTTCATTGTTATATGTCTGTATTTATGTAGCACCATGGTCCTGTGAGGTACGACATTTCGTTCCACTGTATGTCCACACATGTAGTGGAATGACAATAAAGCTCAACTTGAACTTGAACTTGAACTTATACTGCCCTACAGGCAGAAATTGATGTCAGCTAAACCTGTAATAAGGGTAGAGGATGTGAACCGGTTCTTCAGAAAGTAGAAGACTAGGAATGATTCAGGCCCAGACAGTGTCTGTCTTAAAGCCTGTGCTGACCAGTTGCCCCCCATCACCGGACACTAGCAAACAGGTCTGTGGATGATGCAACATGGGACTGCATTACATCCTGCAACACCTCGACAGACATGGGAATTATGAAAGGATCTTATTCGTAGACTTCAGTTTGGCCTTCAATACCATCAGGCCTGATCTTCTCTCAGTCAAAGTGACCCAGCTCTCCGTACCCACCTCCATCTGTCTGTGGTTTACCAGCTTCTTGACAGACAGGCAGCAACTAGTGAGGCTGGGAAAACTCACATCCAGCACCCTCACTATCAGCAATGGTGCCCCTCGGGTTGCGTTCTCTCCCTACTGCTCTTCTCCCTGAACACAAATGACTGCACCTCTAAAGACCCCTCTGTCAAGCTCCTAAAGTTTGCACATGACACTACATTCATCGGCCTCATCCAGTATGGTGAGGAGTCTGGTTACAGATAAGAGGTTGAGAAGCTAGTTGTCTGGTGCAGTCTTAACAACCTGGAGCTCAACACACTCAAAACAGTGGGGATGACAGTGGACTTTAGGAGAAACCCCATGCCCTCCCCCACTCACCATCATGAACAGCATTGTGACTGCAGTAGATTCATTCAAGTTCATGAGCACCACCATCTCTCAGGATCTGAAGTGGGACATTCACATTGACTCCATTGTAAAAAAAGGCCCAACAGAGGCTGTTTTCCTTGACCAGCTGAGGAAGTTAAACCTGCCACAAGAGGTCATTACACAGTTCTACTCTGCCGTCTTTGAGTCTGTCCTGTGTTCATCTACAGTCATGGCCAAAAATATCGGCACCCTTAGTAAATATGATCAAAGGAGGCTGTGAAAAATTATCTGCATTGTTAATCCTTTTTATCTTTTATTTAAAAAATTCACAAAAATCGAACCTTTCATTGGAAAATAAGAATTTAAAATGGGTGGAAATATCATTATGAAATAAATGTTTTTCTCTAATACACATTGGCCACAATTAACGGCACCCTTTTATTCAGTACTTTTTGAAAACTCCATTTGCCAGTTTAACAGGTCTAAATTTTCTTTTATAATGCCTGATGAGGTTAGAGAACACCTGACAAGAGATCAGAGACCATTCCTTCATCCAGAATCACTCCAGACCCTTTAGATTCCCAGCTCCATGAGGTGCTTCTCCTCTTCAGTTCACTCCTCTCATTTTCTATAGGGTTCAGGGCAGAGGACTGGAATGGCCATAGCAGAAGCTTGGTTTTGTGCACAGTGGCCCATTTTTGTGTTGCTTTTGAGGTTTGAGTTTGGATTATTGTACGGTTGGAAGATCCAAAAATTGCCCATTATAAGATTTCTAACAGAGTCAGTCACTTATCGATTTTTTATCTGTTGGTATTTGATAGAATCAAAAATGCCATGTATCTAAACAAGATGTCCAGGACCTCCAGCAGAAATATAGGCCCACAACATCAAAAATACAGCAGTATATTTTATTGTACACATGGGGTACTTTTTATCCCTGTGTTCACCAAACCCATCTTGAGTGTTTGTTGCTAAAAAGCTTTTTTTTTTTTTGGTACATCTGACCATAGAAGCCAGTCCCATTTGAAATTCCAGTCGTGTCTGATAACTGAATATGTTGGAGTTTGTTTTTGGATGAGCTAGGAGAATTTTTCTTGAAACCCTCCCAAACAATATGTGGTGATGTAGGTGCAGTTTTTAAGGTTTTCTGACCCTGAGACTCAACTATTTTCTGAAATTCTCCAGCTGTGGTCCTTGGAGAGTCTTTAGCCACTTAAACTCTCTTCCTCAGCGTGCATTAGGACAATATAGACACATGTCCTCTTCCAAGCAGTTTCGTAACATTTTATGTTGATTGGTAATTCTTAATTATTGCCCTGATTGTGGAAATGGGAATTTTCACTGCTCTAGCTCTTTTCTTAAAGCCACTTTACTAATTTGTGAAGCTCAATTATCTTTTGCTGCACATCAGAAATATATTCTTTGGTTTTTCTCATTGTGATGGATGATTAAGGGAATTAGGCCTTTGTTTTCCCTACTATTTATATTTTTGTGAATTAGGAAGCCATGGCTGGATAATTTTATGTTCATAATCACCCTGGAGTGCTCAAAATTGTGAATATGAATGGGAATATACTTCAGAGATATTTTACTCATAAGAATTTCTAGGGGTGCCAATAATTGTGTCCATTGTGTATTTGACAAAAACATTAATTTCATAAATATATTTCCGCCCATTTTAAATTCTTATTATCCAATGAAAGGTTAGATTTTTGTGAATTTTTAAAATAAAAGATCAAAAGGATTAACAATGCAGATTAATTTTCACAGCCTTCTTTGATCATATTTTGCCAAGGGTGTCGATATTTTTGCCATGGCTGTATAACTGTTTGGTTTGGTTCAGCATTCTTAATTTATCAATGTCATTAATGTTAACCAACAAAAGATGTTAAATAAATATGTTAAGTGAACCTACTATATCTGAAAAATGAGTTTAATTTGTATCTCTTTATATATATTATATATGAACAACTATAATTTTTATAAGTTGCATAATTATGAAAGACTCAAATTACTAAAAGACTATTAAACATTTTTATCTCAAGATAAAGACTGACTAAATCAAAAATTCCTGTCAAAATTAACACTGCTATACTAAATATGTCAGTCAGTACTGCATTATCCATATAGTTTATTTATGTATTACCTTGAGATAACTTGAAAAACACACATAAACCATATATTTTTGCAATTGTGTGTTTATTGTCTTCACGTTTCATCAGTAAAAATGCTGGACAACAGCGATAGCTGGATGCTTTTGTCCTGCATGTCATAGGTTATTACTTCTATGAGTCCGTTTTGGACTTTCTGCGCGAGAGCTTCCTCTGGCTTCGAATATGAATGAAACATACACTGCATGAGAATGTTCAGCGATCCTGATATTCACATCTCCTCATTTTGGATTTGAATAAAACCTCAGGTCATGACTGTCGATATACTGTCTCTTTGAATTTAAATCTAGAAACCTCTACGTGAATACACCTACAAATTTAGATTTTATTAAAATTAAATATTTATTAAATATTAAAAATGCAAATGCAAATGTCGTACATGTTATTTGACGTTTATGTTATTTGACTAAAAACTATTCATTGTCACGATGTATACTGTGTTGGATCAAGGAATGCGGCGACATAGGAGTCGCAGGAATACAAGTCTTTAATTGACAAACCAAAGGGTATCACAGGCTAGGCAGGAGACACACATAGCACCCTCAGGACACAAACAATACCAGACAGGGAACCTAGGGCAAACAACACTTTAAATACAGGATGAAACGAGGGTAACTGACAAAACACATCTGAATCAAATGAACACAATCACACCGGGGAGAAACTGGGTCACGGGGAGGAAACTGGGAGGAAAACACACACAAACAGATTAAGGGCCTGACAGTTCGTGCCCTTCTGGATGGCGCATCCTTGTGCCGCATGAACAACAAAGGGAGTGACGGAGGAAAACTGAAGAGGGGGATTGGGTACATGACGGACACCCAGGAGGAGGACGGCAAACATAGTCCAGGGCGGACCAGATTGAGGGAGGAGCCAGGGTGGACCAGATGGAGGGAGGAGCCAGGGAGGAGCCAGGGTGGACCAGAAGGAGGTAGGAGCTAGGGGGGGTACAGGAGGGACTTGGAGCAGGTGGAGCCAGGCTGGACCCAGGCCACAGCCATGAAGACGATCCACGGTGGAGGGAGGAGCCATGGTGGAGGAAAGGCTGATGACTCGAGGTGGCTGACCGATGGCGGTGGAGCAGGTGGAGGAGGAGCCCGAGGCAGAGATGGAGAGCCAATGAGCCAGGGCAATGGGGAGGATCCGGAGGGCCAAGGCGGAGCAGATGGCTCAGGTGACTGAGGACCTAACCCTAACTGACGATGGAGACTGGCAGACCCGCGGTGCTAGCACCGAACAGATGGTGGGCTGAGGGTGAGCAGAGGGGCTGCTAGACAACAGCGGTGGAGGAGGCAGGAGGGTGGGCATTTCTGAGCATCCGGGCTGGTGTTCGCTGTCCACATACACCAAATCGTGACTCACAGCACTGAGAGTGGATCAGACAAGGGAACGACAGGGCTGGCAGACAGTTCAGGGCAGACTGGAAAGTCCGAGGATGCTGGGAGGAGAAAGGGCATGTCCGCATATATATCTGTCTCCAAGTCTATTAGGTCCTTCTCTAAGTCCAGCAGTCCCAGATACACAATAACTCACCCTCAGCCATGGTGCAGTGGGTGGAGCTCCTTTCCATGCTCTCGCTGTCCATGGTTTTTTCCCTCGTGGCGGGCATTGTAGCTGGCTCTTGCATCTTGGTCATGGTGGTCTCAGGCTCTCCATCATCAGTGGGCTCGGGCTTGCGCTCTGCGCAGCAGGGTTATGGGGGGCTGGGCTCTGGGTCTGGCTGTGCTCTGGATTGGGGCCGGACACTCTTCAGACACTGGATTATCGCCTTCCTCCAGTTCAGTCCAGTGGTGTCTGGGAGGTCAACAGGGTGATGGTAATTTGCCCTGATCCAGAACAGTGAGTTCAGTGAACCACATACTCCAAGATGGGAAGGTCGTTACTGGCTTGGGCGGTGAATTTAGCGGTGAGGGGCTCCATGGGGGGAAAAACCAAAACAATGTACAAAACACGGAAAACAAACGAAGGAGAAACACAAATAAACTATTTAGTTTTGGTCCGGTATTCTGTCACGGTCGCTTACTGTGAGGGAGCGAAGGAGCGCGGAGATGAAGGAGATTCAGGATAACAGACTTTAATAAACTTCCAAGGGTTACACAGTTAGGGATGGGTACCGAGAACCAGTATTTTTTTGTACTGGTAGGTAATTGGGTCAGTACTGGAGTACAGAATAGCTTCAGGACAAACGATACTGTTATCGATACTTGCGTTGTTTTATCTCTGTATACTTCAATTTTAACGATGAATTAGAAGCTGCTGCTTGTCATTTTCCTTCACTGAATGATGTGGCCGATGTTTGCTCGACGTGTGTGTGTGATATCCCTGCGTCAAATTCAAATTTATGCAGTAGTGTAATAGTGAATGAAGGAGACAACACTAGTGATATAATGAAACATTTACTAACAAAACACAACATCTACCTCAAACAATGCGCTGTATTATGTCTCGCGGCTCCAGCTCCAACAGAAACTTGCGAGACACATTCATATCAAATGTTGATTCAGTAGAGTTACACTCATGAGACTTATTCGCAATCACAAAAGTACATTATTTCAGCATGCTTTAAAGCCTTGCCGGTTAAACATTTTATTTGCTTGCTGTTCTAACATGTGCTTATTCAGAGGATGTATTCGCGATGTGTAAAGTAAATTATTTGCAGGTGATTTAGAGCTGGATTACTTAGTTCTCTTAATTATCATCTGATTGCGCTTATACTGTCAAAAACACAGGTTTAGGTTTACATATAAACACTGTTAATTATGTCTAAAGTGAAAGTAAAGTACTTTAGTCATTAAAGGGGTAGTTGACCCCAAAAAATTAATTCTGTTGTCATTTACTCAGTCATGTTGTACCAAACATGTATTAATTTTAATTTATTCTTGTGTTGAACACAGATGAATATATTTTGAAGAATGTGGATAACCAAACAGGTCCCCACTGACTTTAATAGTAGGAGAAAAAAAATAAAATATGAAAGCCACTGGGGACCAGCAACTGTTCAATTTCAAATATTCTTCAAAATAAATTTTTATTTTGAAGAGTGTAGGCTAATTTTTTTTTGAATGTAGGCAACTTATGTTAAATTATGACACTTTTTTTTGGGGGGGGGGGGGGGTGAACTATTCCTTTAATGTTAATAAAATAAAACAAAGAGAAAAATAACCCACTGCCCTTGACTGAAGAATTTTAATACAGTTTCAAAAGTAATAAAATAACTTGAAATTTTCAACAACTTTTCACTTCATATATTTTTGCACCAAATAGTATTGATAACAGTATCGATAAGTACCGGTATCTGTATTGATAAAATGTAAACGATACCCATCCCTATACACAGGGTAGGCAGGAGACACACATAGCACCCTCAGGAGATGAAAAATAATTACATGAAAAATAATTATCACAACACTGGTAAAAGAGGTTTATACTGATTTTCTCATCCTGAATTATACTTATCAGTCCTGTTTTTATTATCATTATCGTTCAAAAAAATGAATAAATTCAGAACAGGATCAGAATAGAATTCTATTTTAAATAAGACAGTAATCTTTTTTTTTTTTTTGACAACAGCAACAAAACCACCATACCCAGTAAACTCAATAATAATAATAATAATAATAATAATAATAATAATAATAATATAATTCAGTTTCTAATTCCAGAGTAATTAAGAGATGCAAAGAAAAAAATCTTTAACTTTTAAATTTAAAATGGTCTTTTCTGCTCTGTGATTCTTTTTCAAAACTGCGTCATAGCATTTGCTGCTGTATCAATACAGAAGCATCTGTTTCGATAAACGTAAGGGTCCCTAACTCCCTAAGGGTAGAGTGCATCCTTTATCGATCTCGGAACATCAGGCCATAGAGGAGTATATTGAGGAGGCTCTCCATCAAGGCTTCATCAGACCTTCCACTTCATCCTTTATAAGTAATTACTGACCATCGTAACTTGGAGTATGTATGTGAACCCAAACATCTCAATCCCCGCCAAACTCACTGGGCTTTATTCTTTTCCCAATTTAATTTCAAAGTCACATACAGACCTGGGTCTTAGAACATGCTCCTCCAGGATTTGGTTGATTTCGTCACAGATCTTCCTTCCTCTAATGGTTATACTTGCATCCTAGTCACTGTTGATAGATTTTCTAAAGCCTACAAATGGGTCGTTGCCTTTTCCAAAACACCCTGGCCGAGTTTTTGACCACGGTAAATAAATGGTCCTTTTTTACTCCTTATTTTAATAAATTGAGCTGTCTGCTCGTTGCTCCCTAAAACAACTGAAATATTGGAAGAAGTTTTGTCTCAGACCATCTTACAAATAAAACCACGCAGTGGCAACATTTTTCAAGATTTTTCAACAAGTTCACGTTTTTAAAAACAAAACAAAACAAAAAAACTGGCTTTGTTTCGCTAAGTATTTAAGTAAATTAAAACACAATACTTACATTTAAATGGGAATTCTTCTGCTATCACAGAACTCTCACCTGCCATGTTCTTTGAAAATAAATTTCATCGTCACTTAAACACAACTGATTCTGGGATAGGGTAGGGTGCGAAGGGTGCATCAGAGGTACACTCAATTTTTCTGTGATACGGTGGGCAGATTTGAAGTCGCACTGCGTGATGCCATCGGCCTTCAAATGTGGCCTTCGAAGTGCACACCCTTCACATTGGGACAGCCTACATAATGACACTGACGCAATCGCACTTCAAATGTGGTCTTCGAAGTGTGCACCATTCACTTAGTGATGCAGCTAGCAAGTGATCATCAGCAAAAATACACAGGCAGGCTGTGGCTCATTTGGTAATAAGAGGTCCAAAGTGTGTAAAGAAAATATTCCTCACACCATTACACTGCCACCAGCCTAAACTATTGATACAAAATTGGATGGATCCATGGTTTTATGTTGTACAAACTGTATCCTCGGTTTCCTGTTCTTAGCTGACAAGAATGGCACTGGTGTGGTCTTCTCCTGCTGTAGCCCATCTGCTTCAAGGTTCAATATGTTGGGTGTTCAGAGATGCTCTTCTGCATACCATGGTTATAACGAGTGGTTATTTGATTTAGGTGTGTGAGCAGTGCATTTTTTTTCGGCATGCATGTTAACAAATGAGTGCTTTCACACTAGGAACAGGTGCAACGCATGAGCATCAAGCAGGAGTCTTGCGTGAGCAGCTCTGAAGCGATGGTTTTTATATTTTTGCTGCGCTGCTTACACTCAATTAAAGTGACAGCACACTTTTGAAGGACAAAATAAATATGATTTCACATAAAAAGTGCTAAAAATGCACAGAATGAACATATGTGGTCTGTTTTAACAAGAATTGGAGTATGTCAGAAAAGAAAATGAAAAATCAAAAATATGAATAGAAGATTTACCTATTTAAAATTGTTTTTAATTATTCAGTTTGAATGAAAATACGGTGTATTATAAAAAAAAAAAAATATAGACATAAACTCCACGTTCTATATCAAAGTATGTATAACTGAAACAACATGATCGAAGATGTTTTCGTGGTTCTGTTTGTCGTTTACCATTTTAATGCAAATACCCATGTTAACCTGTAAATTCCCAAGTTAACAAATTTTTAAGACTTTAAAACTTTCAAGTTTATAAATGACCAACTTCTAAAAACAAATTTAGATGTTTTTGTAAAGATATATGTAGCTTTGGAATCTCTTCTGTGACACTGTACAAACGCTTCCAGTGTGAATACTCTGGCGAGTCTTTATAAGTAAGCTTTGTTATACTATTTTTTATTAAAGATTACAATTTTTTTTTTCTCTTAGAATAAAATACAAAATTAATCATTCACAATATGACCAGCAACAGTTATAAATTAAACAGAGTCAACAGTTGTGACACTGCATTGAGTTGCCACTTGATCCAATTTAAAATTGAGGTCATGAAGCAAAACCAGTTGAAAACCACTGATCTGTGTGAGATTTCAGGAGAATGTTCCATCCTAGGAAACTGAACCAATTAAATGAATATCATAGAATAGGAATTGCCTCGGAAATTTAATTCCATGAATCAAAGTCAAATAAATAGATTTAATCTCAATCTCTGTGGAATTTATGCATTATAGAACCGAAGCAGAATGAGATCAGCTTTCTTGTTGAGTCAATAAAAACCGAATAGTTATTCAAACAGACATGCCACAGCCTTTTCCCTAATAAATGGACCAGTCCTGGTCAATTATTCTTTGATTTCTCTGCCTCCATTGCATGAAATGGTGTTGTCTGGACCTGTGAAAGGTAAAATGAGGTTTGTTGTCATTTGGAAAAGATTTTCTTTTTCATATTGTTGTGGGCATTTTAAAATGAGTACAGTACAACACAGCTGATCTTTAATAAAAGAACTGAAGACAACAGAAGGCATCTGTGTGATGTAATATACTTTTAAAGGATTTGTCATTAGTGTCATTCATTGTAAACAACTATGCACAAGAGTCATTATTTAGAAAAGCAAACATGTGGGCTGACTGCCTTTAAAATGGCACTTCTAAAGGAGTGATAGGCCTGTGACTCATTGGAGTGGGACACAGAAACTCATTTGAAGTCAATAAAAATGAAGTTATCATCCTGCAGGGCAGCAGAAGGAGCAGCTTTGCTCTCAGGGGCTAGTTTCTTTCAGCAGTGGACAAATGAATCATATAGTATGTATTCCTGCAAAAAAAGAACCACCTCAGATCTAAAGCACATGCTTAAAACATATGTGATGCTGGCTGTTTTTCTTTGAATGTGCTTGCTTGACATTCTTCCATTTCATTTCAAGGAGGTTCAGTGATGTAACTAGACAGAAATATGGAAAATGGAAAGAGAAAGCTTGATAGGAGATTTCTTATCGGTGTAAAGGGATTTTTCTCATTTGTCATCTTCTAAACACTTCACCGCTTTTTTTAATGTGCAAAAGCTCAATAGCTTTGAGCTTGTCACTCTTGTTTACCTCCTAAAGTCAAGTATGTCTCTGGAGGCATGAATTGTGCAAGTTTGCAGGAATTTATTGGGATGGTTTTATTACTATAGTGGCACAGCATGTTGAGCTGCCTTAGAAGATGCTGACATCTGAAATCTGAGCCAAAGAATAGGAGGTATATGCACAAAGAGCTGCCCTTGCAACATCCTTCCTCTGCTATGGTCACGTTAGTTTCAACAGGACAATGACGTAACCTTGCCGTGGGTACATGATAGTATTTTTATCTGAGCCAAAAGTGTATGATGTAAAACTGAAAGAAATGGGGTAAAAATGGGTAATGTTTCAGTTTTCTGGAAATGGGGCAACAACTGATTCCCAAGCATAGGCACAAAGCTATGTGGAATTCCATTGCAGAAACAAGAACAGGAGGGTTGCCAGGTAGTATCGGGGGCATTTTCTGCCTCTTTCAAGTACACTGACAGTTGAAAACTCAAACCTCAGAGTTGGGAAGCTCTGCAGAAAACAATAGTATCACCATCCAGCTCAATTCAGTTCAAGTTTTGTTCTCGTCAGATAGTGTCAGTGCAGTCAAATTGAAAATATTACTGAATATTTGTCTTTTAAATGTCACATTAAATGAATGCAGCCTAAAATAAAATAAAAAAGTAAAATAAATTTTCTATCACTTAGTATTTAAACTGTACATGGCGTAACAAAGTGTTTTTGGTACATAAATCATAGTTCACCCAAACTGAAATTTCTTCACTCTCTGGCCATCCAAGATGTAGATGAGTTTGTTTCTTCATCAAAACACAAATGTAACATCACTTCATCACTTGCTTACCAATGGATCCTCTGCAGTGAATGGGTGCAGAGTGAGAGTCCAAACAGCTGATAAAATTAATCACAATAATACACAAGTAGTAATCCACAAGACTCCAGTCTATCAATTATCATCCTGTGAAGTAAAAAGCTGCATGTTTATAAATAACAAATGTTTATAAATAACAAATCCATCAAGACATTTTAACTTTAAACCGTCACTTCAGACCACTCCAGTCCATTAAAGCACTTCCTCCAGTAACTTGATTTCCACCTGATCCCTATGTATAGATTAGGGCTGTCACAATATCAGATTTTTCACTACATGATTGTCATGGCAACAAAAATTCACTATAACAATATACTGCGATATCTATAGAAAACTTAAAAAAAAAAATAATGTGACAGGGTGAAGCACACCACACAAGGATGCAGGTAAGTTCCCCAAAGGGTGGATTTTATTGGTGAGGTGTTGGGGAAAAAAGGGCTAACGTGAGGCGTTTGGTGCTCGGCTTCTCGCTCTCCTCTTGTGGTGCACTGTGCTGTGTGGGTCTGTGCTCTCCCTTCGTGGTGGGGCTGGCGGTCACACACTGTGTACCACCGGTTGTTGCTCCCAGGCCTCTCTGGTGACATCTCACTTGGGCCCAGCAGTGTTTTAAGCGGTCATCCTCATGTTGCTCCTTGGCAAAGGCCCCGGCCCCAGTCACCTGCTGGTAGAGATCAAAATAGAGGTTAGAACTCTGGGGGGGGGGGGGGGGGGGGGGGGGGATTTACTCACCTTCCTTGGGGCTGTCCGAGGCCAACAACACGGGGTGCTGTTGGGGCTTCTTTGTTGTCCTCCGTTTTGGGCGGTTCCCGGCAGGGCTGACAGGCTGAGTGGTGGGGAGAAGGACCAGGACAGGCAGATCCTTGACGAGTCCAACTTCCACCGGCGCTGTGATAGTGACGCACCGCGCCTTCTCTTGTGTCGCCGTGCACACAGGTTATGGGCAGCTTCGCCTTGGTTTCGGCTCGTGGGGGCAGGACAGTTGTTTTTACCAGGCTGACCGCGCTGCCGGAGTCTAGGAGGGTGAGGAATGGGCGGCCATTTATTTTCACTTCTGCCCGCGGCACGTTCTCGGTGTGCACAGCGCAGCCTGCCAGCCAAGGTGTGCGGTGGGACCCCCGGCCAGTAGCCAATGTTGGGCAAGGCAAGAGAGGTTGGCGGCTTGAGCCCGGGCCGGCTGCCACGGATCAAAGGTCCACTCATGGAAGAGTTGAGCGGTGCTGATCGGCGATAGCCCAACCCGGCCCAGGATCTCCTTCCTCAATTCCTCATAGGAAGCACTCCGTTCCGATGTAAGTGCAAAGTACGCCCGTTGCGCCTCTCCCATCAAGAGCGGTGCCACAATCCGTGCCCACTCATCCCTGGGCCACGCCTCCCGGGCGGCAATAGTTTCGAACATTTGGAGATACATTGCTACATCATCATGCACCGTCATCTTTGGCAGCAACTGCGTGGCCTGGACACAGGGGTCGGGTAGCGGAGTTCGCTGGGCAGCGGCGATGCGGAACGCAGCAAGCTCGCGTTCAGTTTCCCCTTGTCAGGAGGCCATGTGCTCCGTAATTTGCTGCTGGCGGATGCTCACCTCAGTGAGGTGCTTCAGCAGTTCTTCCACCTGGGGAAACAGAGAGGGTTCGTGAGCCAACAACAACAACAACAACAACAACAACAAAAAAACGTCCAGATCAATCCAAAAAGGGGTAAAACTGAATGTGGAGGGGTCGTTGGTGACTTCTTCACTGCAATGCCCGCATTCTCCACCCATGTGACGGCGTGAAGAAGCACACGACACAAGAATGCAGGTAAGTTCCCCAAAGGGTGGATTTTATTGGTGAGGTGTTGAGGAAAAAGGGCTAACGTGAGACATATGGTGCTCGGTGCTCAGCTTCTCTCTTTCTCTCTCTCCTCTTGTGGTGCGCTGTGCTGTATGGGTCCGTGCTCTCCCTTCATGGTGGGGTTGGCAGTCACACACTGCGCTCTGCAGGAACAATAGAGAATGTGGCTAGCTGAGACATGTGGAGACATCACTCACCTCTATGTTTGGTTGCCAGGTTTATAAAGCCGGTGCTTGATGGGACGCAGGTGTGGCCACTCAGCCCGTGACAAGCAGGTGCAGGTGTGACTTCTCAGTTTCCAGGGCGACGCTGATGAGAGCTCAGGACACGTGTCACAATAAATAATGCTATCTGGTTTTTTGGGGGGGGTTTTTTTATCAATGAATCACACCATTGCATACAAAAGGAGCAATTAAACTAATCAGAAGAAACTAAACCACTAACCATTTTTAGTTTAGCACAGAGTTAAAGACAATTTATGAGAATACGAGAATATATTTTTACTTGATAACTTGCATTATAGCGTTGATCAAGTGTCTGAACTAACTTCTGTGAACTGATTCTTATTATAATTTTCTATAGGCTACAGTGATAAAGGCTATGCTGATTAGCATTGCAATATAAATATACATCATCCATATGAAAATACCTGAGATTGAAGAGCTTGAAGAGCACTGATAAACCATACACTGTTGCAATCGTGTGCTGATTCTTATCCTTTTTCATCATACAAAATAATTCTTTCTGCATTTTATTCAGCTATAGCGACAGCGGGATGCTTTTGTCCATATAAGGAATTTCCTGGAAAGTCATTTGTATTATTACTCCTTTGAGTTTTGCTTCTGGACTTTCTGTGCGAGGGTACCCTCCATTATAGAGTATGAATGAAACAAATAACACATGAAAGTTTAACGCTTCATAATGAATTAATGGCGCTGGATTATTATGAGACATATTATCGTATGTGCACTATTAATTTTTAAATATCTCAAATACCAGTATTGTGACACTCTTAATTAACATGATAATGATATTTCATTATTTAAATCATGGTTATCATCAATACCGGTATATTGCAACACCCCTAATATGGATTATAGATATATTATATTAACTATATTATAGATCAGTGTTTTCAGCATGGTCACATCAACAAGCCCCTCAACATTTCAACTTGTATAATCTAGTAATCAGAGTTTCCCAATTGTAAATAAGACACAAACATTCATGTAATTACAATATTTCCAACTCTATTTGAAGGGCACATAAATACACAGAGTAAACAATGAACTAAACAAGATACAGGTGAGACTAATTGGTAACTATAGTGGCTGGACTCAGCAAAAGAACACAAAAGTTTAAATATAAACAATGAAAAATAATATAAACTATCCTTAGAAAGTCCTTAGAATGTATAATTTATACATTTACATTTATTTATTTAGCAGATGCTTTTATCCAAAGCGACGAGGAATACAACCAGCAATTCATCATAAAAAGGCAAAAAAAACAGAGGAAGTGTTTGTAATACAAAGTTTCAGACATTGTTCAGATTAGTACAAGCTAGACAGGGAGGGATTAAGGAAAGAGAAGGAGTCAAGTGTTGACGAAAAAGATGAGTTTTCACCTGTCGCTTGAAAATAGTCAGGGATTCAATATAGATCCAGCAGAATGAGAACTGATGATTTGGAATCACCTTTCACAATTTGCAAGACTTCAGTGACTGACAGTATCAAACTAAAATTCGATGTAAACAAAAGAACAGTGACTATCAAATTGTTTGTAATGACTTGACTGTGTTTTTAATAATAAATATTTTAACAGAAACATAATAAAGCATTGGTTGCTTGTTGATAAAGAAAGGTAGATTGCTTCCCATATGCCTTTAACATGAAAACTGGAAATGGAACATTTAATGAAAATGGAGCATGAATTTAAAATGATCGAAAAAAGAGAGTGGATTTTGCCCCCTCTTTTCAGAAGTCCACTACAAGTCACTCTACTGTATATACTGAATAAATATTCCTGGTGGATTAGTACTAAGATTCAAAACTGACTGAGCAGAAGATATATCCCTTACGAAAAAGAAGTTTATACAAGCGTGCTATTAGTATATTTCTTTTAAACTAAAAATAGGAAAGTATGCTTTTAGTTTACTTTTTATGTACTTCTCAGAAATCAGCTTTATGTACTCCCCAGAAAAATACTTAAAATTACATTTAGGTATACTTGACATATACTTACAAAAAGTCTTAATATATTTAAGCTATACTCCTAGAATCCTTGTTGTTAATTGCTATACGGTAGAGGGCGCTAGTGCACATCTTCTGTATAGAATTTCCCAAAAAACACAAGTGAAGAAGAAGAAGAAACAACAGTTCCCTTTTAGTCGGTCACGTTCTACGTTACGTCAGAAAGAGAGTGACGAATGGGGTCTCGCCCGAGAGCCCAATCACCTTCGAGTGGTAACAAAACGAGCCAATGGTACACAATGTACCTTGGTCTGCGGTATTTGCATCGCAAGCTCCGCCCCGCTGTGTGGGTATATAAAGAGCAGCGCAAGCAACTCGCATTCAACGCTTCCTGCATTCAGCTCCCGCGTTCCCCTGAGCGCTTCAGCACCACTGAAAGAGGTATTTCTAAAAGAGAAACAGGTTGAGTTTGCGTCTTTTTAAAGATGTCATTCCGCCCGTGTGTTTCTGGGTGTGGTCGATATATGGCTCCTCGTGACGGCCATGATCACTGTGTCACGTGTTTGGGCTTTCAGCACGCTGAGACTGCGTTTGTGGATGGTTCTCATTGCGGGGACATGACCATCTCGGTGTTAAGATCGAGACTCGATTACCTTAAAAGGTATAGAGTACCCTCTGCCACACCCCGTTTTAGCTCCTCTTCTCGTAAGAGGGCTACTTCGGCTGGTGGCCAGGGTGATCTGAGGGTTACCCCTCACAAATGCCGCAGCCGGTTAAGTTTCCGGATTAATTTGCTGGACCCTCTCAGGCTCCTGACATCTCATTCGGGGCTCAGGAGGAAGACCTAATGTCAATCGCCACATCACAAGGCGGGCTTGAGTCCTCGGGAGATGAGAATTCGGCTACGTTGCCTCCCTCGGGAGTGCCAGCGTTGCCCGAGTCCGATACCCGAATTGACAGCCGTGCTTTCCTGGGCAGCTGAGAGCATCGGGCTCGAGTGGAATCCTCCACCCTGTCCCGAGCGCTCAAGGCTGGATGATTGGTTCCTGGGGGCTACTCGTGCTGATCGCCAGCACCCCCTGCTGGTTCCTTTCTTCCCGAAATGCACCAGGAAGTGACCAGTTCATGGAAGGCACCTTTAATTGCCCGAAACCGTTCTGGTGCTTCTTCCGCCTTCACTGCCCTCGATGGCGGAGCGGCCAAGGGGTATGCTGGAATTCCCCCAGTGGAGCGCTCTGTTGCGATGCAACTGTGTCCTCAGAGCACCTCCGCATGGGGTGGTGGTCCCAAGCTTCCCTCCAAGGCCTGTAAGTTGTCATCCACGCTTGTGGCCAAGGCTTACAGAGCTGCAGGTCAGGCCGCTTCCGCCCTGCACGCCATGGCCACCCTTCAGGTCTACCAGGCCAAAGTGCTCAAAGAGCTGCAGGGGGGCAGTGCTGACCCAGGGGTTTTGCAGGAGGCGCGCACTGCTACCGACCTCGCTCTCCGGGCGACGAAGGTTACTGCACGCTCCTTGGGTCAGGTGATGTCCACCTTGGTGGTCCAGGAGTGCCACCTATGGCTAAACCTGGCAGACATGAGGGGGTCTGATCGGACTTAGCTCCTCAACTCCCCAGTCTGGCCTCTTCGGCGATGCAGTGGAGAGTTTTGCCCAGCAATACTCTGCTGTCCAGAAGCAGTCTGAGGCCATCAAACACATTCTGCCCTGGTGGCCCGCTGCTGCCTCCACACTGCCACGGCTCAGCCGCCTCAGCCTGCTCGTCGTCGAGGGCGCCCCCCTGTGGTCTCTACTACCTCGACGACTGGTTGATTCTAGCTCACTCTCGAGCGCGGTTGTGCGAGCACAGGGATCTGGTGCTCAGACACCTCGCCCGTCTGGGTCTTCGGGTCAACTGGGAAAAGAGCAAACTCTCCCCTGTGCAGAGGATCTCTTTTCTCGGTATGGAAACAGACTCGATCGCCATGTTCGTGCAGCTTACGAGCGAGCACGCGGAGCCACTGCTGAATTGCCTGACTCAATTCGAGGGCAAGAGAGCGGTTCCACTGAAACTGTTTCAGAGGCTCCTGGGGCATTGCTCCATATGAGACCGCTTCAGCACTGGCTTCACGACCGAGTCCCGAAAGCATGGCAACAGGGCACGCTCTGAGGGACCGTCACTCCGGCCTGCCTCCGAAGCTTCACCCCGTGGTTGGAGCTCTAATTTCTACAGGCTGGCGTTCCCCTAGAACCAGTGTCCAGACATGTTGTTGTGTCAACAGATGCCTCTGCCACGGGCTGGGGTGCCATGTGTAACGCGGATGCTGCGTCAGGTTCCTGGACAGGACCCCCGACTTCAGTGGTATGTCAATTGCCTCGAGTTGCTAGCAGTATGGTTTGCTCTGCACCACATCAGGGCCCTGCTGAAGGACAAGCACGTTCTGGTCCGTATGGACAACACTGTGACTGTAGCGTACATCAACCGTCAGGGCGGTCTACACTTCCGCCGCATGTCGCAACTCGCTCGCCATCTCCTCTTGTGGAGTCAGAAGCATCTGAGGTCGCTTCGTGCCATTCACATTCCGGGCAGGCTCAATCGTGCAGCCAACGAGCATTCACGTCAGCAGTCTCGCCCAGGGGAATGGAGATTCCACCCCCAGTCGGTTCAGCTGATTTGGGAACACTTTGGAGATGCTCAGGTAGACCTGTTTGCCTCTCCAGAAAATTCCCACTGCCAGTTGTTTTACTCCCTGACCGAGGGCACCCTTGGCACGGACGCTCTGGCACACAGCTGGCTTCTGTATTTACGAGTTAAACGCACATGAACGCCATCACAAAGTCGTTATTATGAGTGGGAAACTCTGAATTTTCTTTAAGCTCCAAGTTTCCGAGTTGGGGGCTTGTCAATGAGAAACATGACAGAATCAATGGATCGATGGCTACAACGTCTGTTGTTAACGGTAATTTTTTAGTTGAAATTGATAGACAGGATTGCAATATAACAATTAAGTTTTTATGCGATACAGATTAAAGTGGCTTCATAAATTATTTAAAAAATTTAAAACACAAAACACACCTGATGCAAATTCTTCATTTGCTCTTCATTTTCTATAAGCAGTTAACAAACCCTATTTTATTTTATTTTATTTTATTTTATTTTATTTTATTTTAATTTTTTAAAAGAAGGTACACACCCATCTTGTACCGACTAAACTGACTTGTATGCACCGAACATCATAATTACGACTTGTTAGCTCATAAGTACGAACTTCCCAGGAGGACTTGAACGCAGCATAACACATCACCTGACATGAAATAGCATCAAAACTGTAACGTTATGGAATAAAATGTTAACTGATGAAGAGAAGTTACAGTCAAGCTTTGGGGTGTTGATCGACTCCATCTATGTTTTGATTATCATTCTGAATCCAATTCATATTCTTTTTTCAGCTTTTTGTTCAAAGTTGTATTTCTTTATTTTTTATTAAACTTACCCACATTGAAGTGTTTTGTTTTTTTAAAAAAAGAATGCACGAAGCTAGAATAAAATGTTTTTATGTACAAGCAGATACCCTGTTCTTTCTTTGGATGTTTTGTATGTTCAGACATTCATATAACAAAATATATACAAATTAAAACCTATATAGGGACATAGTAGAATACTTAAAGTATGATGTAAAGTTCACTTAAAGAAAACTTATGAGTATACTTGCAGTATAAAACTACTAAACTAGTAGTTTACTGAGACTATACTTCAAAGTTTACAGTACAAAGTATTTAATTAGTGAACTATCAGTATACCTATAAGTTCACTTTTAGTATAATTGCAGTACAAATTACAAACATAGAGGTAAACTAGTTGTGTGAAGTGGCTTCATAAATTATTTAAAAAATTAAAAACCCAAAAAACACCCGATGCAAATTCTTTGCTCTTCATTTTCTATAAGCAGAGTTAAAAAGTGGCTTCAGAAATTATATATATATAAAAAAAAAACCGCAAAACACACACACAAAATATAGGGGCAGCTGTGGCCTAATGGTTAGAGAATTTGGACCCGTAACCCGAAGGTTGCAGGTTCGAGTCTCGGTGCTAGTAGGAGTTGTAGGTGGGAGGGAGGGAATGAACAGCGCTCTCTTCCACCCTCAATACCCATGGCTGAAGTGCCCTTGAGCAAGGCACTGAACCCCCAGTTGCTCCCCGGGCGCTGGATATATAGCTGCCCACTGCTCCGGGGGTGTGTTCACTTCTCACTGCTGTGTGTGTGCACTTGGATGGGTTAAATGCAGAGCACCAATTCCGAGTATGGGTTACCATACTTGGCAAATGTCACCACTTTCACTTATATATATATTTTTTTTCTGTTCATAGCCACCAACATGACAGTCATTGTGAAGAATTAACACTGACCAGTAATGAAATGGCAGCTCTGCCATTGCTCTGCCCTAAAGCTCATTTACCTTCCTACTTTAACAGCATTTTTATCCACTATACCAGTCAAAGTTTGGATTTCTTTTCTTTTCTTTTTTTTAAGATTTGAAGTTTTTAAATTTTTGAACTTTGAATACATTTACATTTATTCTTTTAGGGAACGAGAGTCTGCGTTGAAATGCTACGGAAACGCCCCCAACGTGACCATGCTCTAAATCATGTGTAATCAGTTCAGTGGAAGGGTGAGACGTCATAGGCGGGTGACGCAGCAACCAAGAAGCTATAAAAGCATGTGAGGTGGAACCAGCGTCAACTGCTAGGAATGAAGCAAGCGCTCGCAGGGATGCCGGAAGTATGGCCCTGAGACGCAGCATCTCATTCCCTTAATGGAACCAT
The DNA here is from genome assembly GCF_018340385.1 of Cyprinus carpio. Lineage (NCBI taxonomy): Eukaryota > Metazoa > Chordata > Actinopteri > Cypriniformes > Cyprinidae > Cyprinus > Cyprinus carpio. Next base: position 33,615,128 of record NC_056576.1, read on the forward strand.
GGTTACATACGTAACCTGGAGACATTTCCCTTTAGGAACTCGAGCTGCGTCGAAACGCTACAGGAACGAGAATGCCCACGCCACCAGACTTGCAAATCCCTGTCTAGTGTGGAAGAGCACAGCTAAGACAAGAGAACAGAAGAGCTGGGAGTGGCTCGCATATCTAGGCTATAGAATCTGACAAATGTAAGGGGCGTAGACCGTCCTGCTGTGTTGCAGATGTCCTGCTTTGACACACCTGCTAAGAAGGCTTTGTAGGGTGCCATACCTCGGGTCGAGTGAGCCTTGACCCCCATTGACGAGAAGAGATCAGAGGACTCATAGGCACTAGTAATGGCATCGACTATCCACCAACTAAGGGTCTGCTTCGTAGCAGGGAGACCCCTATTTGGGGGACCATAGCATACAAGCAGTTGGTCCGCCCTTCTCCACAGGGCAGCTCTGTGGATGTATTTATCCAGTGCACTCACTGGACACATGCAATTAAGCTTCTGCTGGTCTGGCTCCCTGAAGGGAGGAGAACAAATGGCCTGTAACATGATAGGCTGTGGTGTAACAGAGGGGACCTTAGGGAAATACCCCGCTCGAGGGTAGAGAAAATTTGGCCATGCTGGGAGCAAAGTCTAGATAAGAAAGAGCCCCTGAGAGGGTCTGAAGATCCTCAACTCTTTTTAGAAAAGTAATAGCCAGAAAAGGGCCATCTAAATTGTCGTAGAAGGAGCTCTGGATTGGAGGATTGTCTCAACAACCTCGTTGAGAGACCGGAAGCTACGAGTTGCACCCCCTCAGAGGCCACACCCATAACTTCCACAGCTCCGGGCGGGGGTGAAAGATCATGCCCTCCACCTTTGAAAGGAGGTCCCTCCTGATGGGGATCTCCCATGGTGCATGGCATTGCATCCAGCCCCAGTGAAGCTGGATGAGTCAGAGAGAACCAGAGGGGACAGTGCGATGTCATCCACCTGTGCCTGGCTAAAAATTCTCCATATCTGCTTCACCACCTCGGGGTTAAGCCTCCATTCCCCGGGCCTCGGCCCCTGGCTTGACAGGATGTCTGCTGCCATATTCAGATACACAGGAATATGTACTGCTCTCAATGACAGGATTTTACCCTGGGACCACACAAGTATCTGGTGCACCAGCTTGTCCAAGGGAATGCAGCCCTCCCTGGTGGTTGATATAAGAGACCACAGCAGTGTTGTCAGTACACACTAGCACATGGCAATCTCCTAGGTCCGGGAGGAAGTGCTTCAAAGCTCGAAATACGGTCAGCATCTCCAGGCAGTTGATGTCCCAAGTGAGATGGTGATTGCTCCACAGACCGCGGGCAGAGTGGCTACTCATGACCATACCCCAACCAGTGAGGGACATATCTGTCGCTAGCATTACCCGATGACAGGGAGCTCCCAGCACCGGGCCCTGAGACAAGAATCAAGGTTTCCTCCACATTCCCCTCTGGGGAAACCCCTTGGTCTTGTGTCACCACTGTAGGTGTCTCATGTACAGCAGGCCAAAAGGTATCATGTTGGACGCAGCTGCCATCAAACCCAACAGTTTCTGAAACTGCTTGACAGTGAGTGACTGGCCTTCTTTGACTCTCTTGACTGCCATGAGGATCGACTCGATCTGACTTCCCACACCATGCCCAGATAAGTGGTACTCTGTAATGGAGAAAGCACACTTTTCTTGACATTTAGTCTTAACCCCAATTCTTTCATGTGAGCAAGAACAACATCTCAATGTCGAACCGCCATCTGCTCCGACTGAGCCATAATCAACCAATCGTCTATATAATTTAGTATACAGATGCTCCGGAGTCGCAGTGGAGCCAGAGCAGCATCCACACACTTCGTAAAAGTGAGGGGTGAGAGATCTAGGCCAAAAGGAAGAACTCGATATTGGTAAACTTCACCCCTGAAAGCAAACCTCACGAAATTCCTGTGAGTGGGAAGGATGGAGACCTGAAAGTACACGTCTTTTAGATCTATTGTAACAAACCAGTCCTCGGATCTGATCTGAGAAACAACTTGCTTGATAGTGAGCATTCTGACCTTCAGTCTCATGACTGAGCGATTCAACTGACGTAGATCTAAAATGGGACGCAGTCCCCCATCCTTCTTTGGAACAATGAAGTACCGGAGGGACTTGTCCCTGTCGTGAGGAGACCACCTCAATGGCCTCCTTCCTCAAGAAAGTGTTGATTACCTGTTCTAATACTAGAGTCTGCTCGGGGCCCACGAGTGTGGGCAAGACCCCATTGAACAGTGGCGGAGGAGCACCAAACTGAATGCGATAGCCTTTCTCAACAGTGTGAAGAACACAACAAGACACATTTGGCAGTAGTTTCCACGCTGCTAAATAGTCTACTAAGGAAACCAGTTTCTCGAGACTGGCCTCCAGTGTACTTGTGGCAGTGCCCTGAAGCAGAGGACCGGCAGGAGAGGGCCGAACTAGCTGCTCTGGAAATCCCCAAAGGAGTAGTGAGTCCCCCTTCGTCTAACTCCTTAAGCAGGTCGGCTTGATACGCCTGTAACACCGCCATGCTGTGCACCACCAGGCTAGATGTTGCGCGTAACAGCCTGGAGGGTAAAGCCGGAGCCTTCAAGGACAATGCCGCGCTGGGGGACAAATAGCTCGCGAGCATCTGTTCCACCTGGGGCATCGCCTTACAACCGTGGTCGCTTACCCCCGCCATGTTTGCATAGTGATAAAACAACAACAAAACACTTAAATCAATTTTAACAGTTTTAACTTCACACCTCTAGATTCAGCTCTATTTGTTAATTTATATTTGTACATATTTTTGTTTTAGTAAACTCTCTAGCTTACTACACATTTATTTCCTTTATTCCTAGTTGTATTAACTCTGGGTTACATATACCCTTAAGGTGGAGGGGGTCAACCCTGCAGAGAACCATCCCTGAAGGAACTCCAGAACTGAACCGACTGGGCAGTTAACTGGGACCAGCTGACAATTTCTGCACCATGAAGTGAATACAACCCACTTCAAAGTGTACAGTTTCCTTGTGGAAGGAGCTCTGGAGTAGAGCATGGTCTCAACAACCTCAGTTGAGAGATCGAACTCTATTCTATGAGTTGGGCACCCACAGTGGCCAAACCCATAATTCCAGGTGGGGTTGAATGAGTCAAAGGGTCCCTCCTGATTGGAATCTCCCAGGGAAAGGCGTGTAGGAGGGACACTAGGTTCGAGAGCCAATCGCAGGCTGCAAAAATAAGGCTATTAGATATAGATGGACCCAATCCTGGTGGACTCTGTCCAGAACTCCTGGGAGCAAAGCAATCAGGGGAAAGGGTGTACAGATGCAGCCTCAACCGTGCTGTATCATGGTATCCAGTCTGAGAGGAGCTGGATTGAGAGGGTGAACCAGAGTGGATAGTGTGCAGTCTCTCATGCACACAGGTCCACTGTCTGCTCCACCACATCAGGGTGGATCCTCTATTCCCCGGGCCTCAGTCCCTGCCTCAGCAGGATGTCTGTTCATGATGGCTTCCCAGCCCATGGAAGTGCATCCGTCGTAAGTGTATGCAACGACAAGGAGCTCCCAATACAGGGCCTTGGGACAGAAACCAAGACTTTTTTTCACATGACTAAGGCACGGAGGCATCATCATGTGACCTCATGTAAAATGGGTTGTGCCTCATGGAAAACCCCTTGGTCCTGAGCCACCACTGCAAAAGTTTACAGTAGGCCAAAAGATAGCACATTGGATGCTGCTGTGATCAGACCCAACAGTCTCTGGAACTCTTTTACAGTGAGTGACTGGCCTAGCTTCACACTGTTCATGGCTGTGGGGATCAAAAAATACTTGCAGGAGACAAACGTGCCTGTAACATTGTTGAAACCCATACAACACCAAGAATAGTGGTTCTCTGTACTGGAGAAAGCACACTCTTCTTGGCATTCTGCCTTACCCCTAGCTCTTTCATGTGAGCGAGAACAACATCTCGATGCCATTATATTTGGAGTAGTCAGTTCAGTGCCCAGAAGCAGATGAACAGCATAGATCATCCAATCTGGCTGCTCTGATAGCCCTGATAACTGAGAGCTGGACTCGCTGGATGAAGCTGTGTCCCAACGCACCAGAGATAGCGGTTCTAAGGAAAAATGGGCACTGTATAATGAGGTGTGAACTGCAGTTTCTCGAGACAGGGACAAACCAAACTGGCTGCTTGATAACCTCCTCAGTGGATGTGAGCCTCTCAGTGCCGCCAGGTTTCCAGGTGAACACTGAGAACCGCAGTTCCCCAATGCACCACAAGGGACGGGGTTTACATTCTGGTCTCCTGAGGGCACTGAGGAGAGATAGGTTTCCATATAATGAGATGTAAACTGCTCTTCCCCAGAGGGGTCTGCCCTCAGAAATCCGACACCACTGGACCTCTTACTGCACCGATATGAAGAACTGGCACACGGCAGGGGATCCTCCCTCTGTGGGTAATGTCTGGGCCTTCAGGGACAATGCTGTATTGGGGAACAGATAGCTCGCAAGCATCTGTCCCACCTTTGGCATCACCCCATAGCCCTGCTCATTCAGCTCCCTCATATTAGAACAATTCTACATAAGGGCTGAAGAGCCAGATTGAAAATGGGTGAACCCATGATCTCAACACCTCGGTGTAAAAACCAGTAGGTTCCGATACATACAAGAAGTATCCATCCAATTTACTCTTAGCACGAACATCCTGCTTCTCGGCCAGCCAGTCAATGTTTATCCTGTCTACAGCATAATTTACAACCTCCACCAACTCTCCATATGCAGTGGGTAGAGGTGATGTGTCCTCAACCTCTTCTGTATCGATATGCTCACCACACCAACCTCCTTGGAGGAAGAGAGGAGACGCACCGTGCTCTCACTCTAGAGGGAAGAAACCACAGAGTGTGCTTTGTGCCCATAGAGAGTGCTGTATTTAGAAGGTGAAAGGGGGAGAAATTGATGCAACTGCAGTGTCAGTGAACATGCACAAAGATGAAGGTAAATAGTCTTTAATAATTCCACTGAAGGTAATTCCAAACAGAGGGGAGGCTTGACGTTTGATGAGACCCAAAAAGTGATCAACAGAAAGGGAGCAATTTATATAAACAGACCAAACTAGGATAATGATGAGACACACCTGAACAGAATGGCACAATCAGACACAGAGGGGAAGCTAGGTCAAGGGAACATGTGAGGAAAGAAAACAAACTAAAAGTCCATGGGCCCGGTTTCAGAGACAGGGCTTAGTCTAAGCCAGGATCAGGCCATAGTTCAATTAAGACATTTAAGTAATTTTTATAAACGTGCTTAGAAAAAACATTACTGTTGTGCTTTTTGAGACAAAACAAAGGCACTGATGTATTTTAAGATAAGTCAGTGCAAGTTTCTTTCAGTTGAAACAGCTCAGACTTACATTTTAGCCAAGGACTAGCCTTAAAGATGCTATAGAATGCATTGATACAATATTTTAAATTGTTCTCTGATGTCCCCAGAGCCTGTATCTCAAAATACCCCATGGATAATTTAATTTAGCTTGTTGAAATTGTCACTTTTAGGGTATGAGACAAAACATGCAATTTTTTGTGTTTGTCCCCTTTAAATGAAAATGAGCTGGTGCTCCCGCCTCCCTTTTCAGACAAGTGCAGAGCTTCAAGAGCTCATGCTCATGGGCATACAGTGTTACAGTTTAACTGGTGGTGACCGTGTTACTGATCCTCACATTGCTTCCAAATGCAATTTATAATTACCACATTCCTATTTACGATCATTCTGGTAGGATGTGAAGGCAGCATTAGTGAACACAGGCAGAGATAATGGTAGCTTTAGCAACATTAGCCTTACAGAGAGCCAAGAAGCTCTTTTGGAAAACAAAATATGAGGCATGATGCTTACTTTGTCTAGAGTCTGGACGTTTGTGCACATTGAAATCGATCCCTCTTTCAGAAGCAATCTTTGCACAACTACAGCACTGAACTAGGGTGACCAAACGGGCCATTTTCCCAGGACACATCCTGGCCAGGATTTCTATATTGCCTAAGATATCCAGGTTTTGGCTTTGGTTTCCTGTTTTCATACTTAATGAAGGTAATGATCATTTGACCAATAACATGCAGACATTGTACATAATTGACCAATTGTGGTGCGTGAGAAGGTGGGATCTACAGATAATGGTCAAAGCAATGCAAATACCTGTACATATTAGTGTTTCACTTGAAGCAGCACTGAGCATACCGATCGGTGTATGACATCAAAGTACCGTGAGAGCGATTCAAAAGCACAAGAAGCCGTCTGGTCTCTAGAGCTCTCATGGTACTTTTTCATACAACAATTGGCCTGTGCAGCGCAAACAAAACCAAAACGTGGATATTTTAGGCAATATAGAAATCCTGGCCAGGACCCGTCCTGGGAAAATAGCACGTTTGGTCACCCTAGTTGAACTGACCCTCGTTTGTGAGGCAGTCTGGCGTAAAATGTTAGCACAAACGTACAGGACATTTCTGTTTTTTTTCCGGGACATTTCCTTCGAAAATGAAATTTAACCACTGTGTCCTCAGCGGTCTATAGAGGCTCCTATGTTCGTTGGTGCATCCTGAAACACAACACAATGCCTCTTTGGCGCTGACATTTTATCTCCAGCTGCTACAGCAAGAAAACCGTAATGGCGGACCGCTGTTTCTTACTCAGGGCTGTGTATATGCTAATAGGGCAGAGAGATTCACAAAGTATATCAGTATGAAAGTACAAGAAAAATATACAAACATGCTTGGAAAATTACTGTCTTCTGTTCCTTTATGCTGTAAATTTCACAATGTTACATATTCTACTGACTGAGCTCTCAGGAGAGGTCTCTTTGTGTTTCATCACATTTGATTAAATTGTCACAAGCATTGTACACTCATGAATGTATCATTGGAGCTTCACTTCTTGTTTGTAAAGAACCCCTGTTTTTCTTGTAGCTATCCTGCTTGGTCTGGTTTATAGTCAGCATTCATCATGGCTTGAAACTCCAGTTCCAGGACATGTATCGTATAAAAATCTATATTAATTCACAGTTGATGCTTTTGTATTTTGACTTTGAGAGAACAACTTGAATAATCTGCAACTGCAAAGCAGTAAATCAGCTCTCCTAAGCCAAAACAAACTTCTTAGTCAATTATAATATTTCCAGGAGGGTTTTCTTGATGACTGCAAAGTCAATTGAAGACAAAACAGCAGCTGTTTGGCAACTCTTTGCAATTCTGTGAACATCAAAATGAGATAAGTGTTAAACAATCCTGAAAAAAAAAAAAAAGATTCAGAACAATATGTTCCAACAAGCTGTCCCTATGCAGCTCCTGCTGATTCATCTATCCTTAGCATGCAGACAATGGTCTTATTCAGTTGTCAGTATGATCCACTGCATTACAGACATTTTAAATGGTAAGCGCCCTTTCCACTGTTTGGTGCCTGTCCTTGTATATTGACTCATCACTTGATGACAATGATTAAAGTAGTTTAATAAAGTTATGTTCACACTGTGCTGAGTGAGGTGGGAGCCAACCATCTGCTTATAACATGACCTGTGGTCTGAGCACTGGTGCTGTCACCACATTTTCTCCCCTCTGTACCTAGTCCTGGTGTGTTCCTGTGAATTGGGATGGGGCAACACATGCTGTGGGAGGTGAACAATAGGAAATTTAATGCTGAGTCATAACCTCTCATTCCAGCTGACTTCATTATGTTAATTTGTCTGAATGGACAGTTACTGACAATAATAAGAGTTTACATTTTTAATGACATAAAGCCATGTTCAGCATTGTCTGTGAAATATGACATATCACATTATGGATTATACAGACTCTGAACTCTCTCCAGTAGTTAAAATTAAAATGTATTTGCAGTCAAAAAACTCTTTCATAATGCAAATGCCTCACAAAAACTTGTCCCAACAAAACATCACCCTAATATATATATATATATATATATATATAGAGAGAGAGAGAGAGAGAGAGAGAGAGAGAGAGAGAGAAATAAATGCATAAGAAATTAAAGAGTAAAAATGTAAATGTGCCATGAATTTAAGTCAGAATAACAAATACAAAAATTTAATAAATAAATGCATAACTATTTCTTCTCACATTACATGTCATAGTGCTGAACAGTCAAGAGTCAACATAAGTCAAGACCTAATAAACATTGTGGTTACAATACAAATGTTGACAGTAAGGAGCTTAAGAAAATTAAGTAAAACCTTGATAATCCTAAAATTGTTTCAAATATTTAAAGAAGATCTTGGTTTTCAAGCTGTGCATTTGAGTTTGACTGGATGAATGACATCACCCCACTGTCTTAAAAAAAAAAAAAAAAAAAAAAAAAAACATGTGACTTGGATGCAATCCCAGTTGCTAAGACACCCTGAGAGATGGTGTATGTGTAGGCGCTGTCCGTCTATCCAGAACATGTTGTGATCAACAGATAACAGCTTTCATTATGGAGGGCTCAGTGAGTATCTGATAATGTTCCCCAGGCCAGATGTTTCAACCACAGCCTGTGTGGAGAATCCAAAAGAGCTTTTTGTCATACAATATTACAACTGTTCAATCTAATTTATGCAAGCAGTTAGTGAAGAGCTGGTTTATTTTATGAGATTTAGCCACTGTATTTCACAGCCAATATAAATGCAGTAAACGATTCCTGGCTATATTTTACTTGCTTTCTTACATCTATAGTCCTATTTGGACGGAACTAGTTTTCTAAGCTACATTAGAGTTTCGATTCTTCCCACCTGACATCTGCGATTTTCATGTACCAATTCGGACGGGACTAACATCCCCATGTTTGTTACAGAGGTGGGAGGGTCTGTTTTGCACATCTGGGCATCACAGAGATCACGCGCTCTGTATGCGTGCATTGTGTATAGTCATTCGGATTGATTACCATTAGTATTATCACAATACCATTGGTGAAGCTAAATGGCAAGTATAGCAAAACCATGTTAATGTGTGGTTACATTAGTTTATTTTATTTGTTTTATTTATTTGTAGTAAACCCAAGTTTAATTTTCATAAAGGTACATCTGTAATTAAAACATTACATTGTAATTGAGTGCAGAAATGAACGTGAGTTATCTTACCTGACGCTGATATTACAATAGGCAGTCTTAATAGTTGTGATCTGGCTCTTGATTTTATTATTGTTATTTTTATTATTTCTTTGCCGGGAAGCAAATATATCAAATATATCAAACATGCACGTGGTAAGAGCATATATTGTAATTCACGTTGGCCAAAACACACAAGGAAACGCATTGTAAAATAAAATAATCACCGGCAATCACAGACATTCACATTCAGTAGGGATCAGTTTTCTCAGAGGATCACTGAGTTTGCTGAAAAACAGTAGGTAATTTGCTCTGGAATTATTAGAGGTTGTGTGAGAAAAATGCAGACATGGCAGATTCGGATGGGATTAAAATCACCAAAACCAGTACCGTCCGAATAGGGCTTATGTCTGTGTTTTGTTCAATTTATTTTATTGCAGTCAGGGCTATTTTATTTACTCACCCTCATGTCATTCCAAACCCGTGAGACCTTCATTCATCTTTAGAGCGCAAAATAAAATCTGAGAGCTTTCTGACCCTGCATAGAACATAACTACCATGTTCAAGGCCCAGAAAGGTAGTAAGGACATCGATAAAATAGTCCATGTGACATTAGTGGTTGAATCCGGAGGGTTGCAGATACTTGCTGTTCCTGCCTAAAGATGAAGGCGGGACAGAGCCTACCCCCTGATTTATGGACAGGGACTGACCTGGTGGTGGTGGGGAGGACGGGGGTGAACATTTCCATTGCTGTCTATGCAGGGTCCGAAAGCTCTCGGATTTCATCAAAAAATATTTGAATTTTTGTTCTGAAGATAAGGTCTTACGGGTTTGGAATGACATGAGGGTGAGTAAATAATGACAGAAGTTTCATTTTTGGGTGAACTATCCCTCTAATGTGTTATTTGTTTTTCATTCCACTATAGGATAGAAAAAAAATTACCAAGCAGCCCATATTCATGTGGCTGTTTAAAAGTCAGATAACACTTTAGATTAGGAAACTCTGTACACTATTACCAAGTTGCTTTTTAAATGTGAGGATAACATCAAACAATAATACAGAAAGTAAAGAAAATATCAGACATCCAGAATGTAATATATAGATAAGACAATATAAGACAGAATAAACAGAAGTTAATTTAAGAAAGATAAAATTCTGAAAACAAGTGAGTTTTGAGCAGCGATTTTAGACAGGCTATTGGCAAGAGAGAGTGATCTGGGAAGAGAGTTCCATGATTTAGGGCAGGGATAGGCAACTCCGGTCCTGGAGGGCCACTATCCTGCAGAGTTTAGCTTCAACCCTCATAAAAACTCACCTGCCTGTATCTATCTAGTAATCCCGAAAACACTGATTGCCTTGTTCAGGTGTGTTTAATTAGGGTTGGAGCTAAACTCTGCAGGACAGTGGCCCTCCAGGACCGGAGTTGCCTATCCCTGATTTAGAGGCAACAACACTGAATGATTACAAGAAAATTGGCTGTTTATAAGTACTTATAATGCACACATTAATGCCTTATTTTGCATAACCATATTCTAGATCCCTTAACCCTGCCAATACCTAAACAAACAGTAACCACTACAACAACTACCTTACTTACTATCAGTAAGCAGCAAATTAGGAGTTTATTGAGGGAAAGCTGTTAAGTGTTACCAAAAGTCATTATACACTGATAATCTTCTCCTCTGCTAAAGTTCATGTCTAACCTGTGTTTGTGCCCAGGTTCAAACATGATGTTGGTATAATAAACACCAACTGGCACTGGGTCTCGCATAGTAAGTAGATAGTATTATTTTTTTTTTTTATTCTGGATGCAAATAAGGGCTGGATATTATTGGGGAGTTCACTCTAAAACATAAACTATGATGTGCGTAGCAGTGAGCATCTGCTGCTTTAAGTACTTACAGTGCATCTCTTCCTAATGGAATGCACTGGATTTGCCAGTTCTTGCTGTGAGACGGCACCCCATTCTTTAAAATTGTCACGATGTTGCTTACTGTGTCGGAGCGAGGGGTGAAGGAGCCATACGAGAATTCACCATGAATAGTCTTTATTTACAATTAGGAACAACGAACACACACTTAAGAATGGGGATCAACGTTTAAGACAGCACACAGGACTCAGGAAACACAGGGCTTAAACACACATGGAAACTAATGGGACACACCTGGGATCAATGGAACTAAATGGGGAACACCTAAAATAAATGATATTAATAAATGATAGGAAAGGAATGGGAAAGACCCAGGGAAGACACAGGGGAAAATCAGGAAGTGGAACACAAGGGGAACAAAACACAAGAGACAGAAACAGAGTCTAAAAAAAGATACTCTTTAACATACAGAACCCCGATGGTCTCAATTTCACTGCAGTTAAATACATTATGAAGAATATTATAAGTAAAATGTCTCCATGTTATGCTGCTAAACATACCAGCCTTACTTCTCTTCACTGTAACCAATGTGTCAGCAATTCCTGTCATTCCCACACCATATGTTTTTGCTATAATTGAGAAAATTTCTATACGTGCATTTGGACTGTAGACGCAGGTTCAGAAATATCTTTGGTCAGTGAAACACTGAGAATGTAAATTCCCTCTCCTCTCTCACAAAAAAGCCCATTCAGAAATCCTTTCTCTTGGAATTTGATCTTCCTGTAATTTTAATTTATAACTCTAATTCGGTAGTAAACTTTTTTAAATTGATTATTGAGAAAGCGGAAATAAAGAAGCCATGTTAATAAATGAAGTGTAACCCAACTTAAAATCAGGATATGTTGCCTATTACTATTAGGCTGGGTGAGGAAGTGTTCTCACATGATGTTCAGGTTGTTAGGAATGCTACACAGCCACCCTTACCAAACAGTAGTATACTTCAAGTTTATTTTATTAAGTATACTTAAGTATAGTTCAAGTATATTTAGACTTTTTGTAAGTATAAGTCAAGTATACTTAAATGTCATTTTAAGTATATTTCTGAGAAGTACATAAAGCCCATTTCTGAGAAGTACATAAAAAGTAAACTAAAAGCATACTTTCCTATTTTTTGTTTAAAAGAAGTATACTAATAGCAAACTTGAATAAACTTGTTTTTCGTAAGGGCAGTTATCCTTGGGTGAAATTTTCTTAGCAAACATCATGCTGGAATTGTCTTCAGAGAGAATTGTTTAAAATTGTGGAACTGGACTGTTTCTATCTTGTATTCGCAGGAAATAGTCCCTCTTAGAAATAGTGCTGTGGCTTTAGAGACCATTCTGATCCCTGCCAGGTTGCAGATGAACATTTTAGCAAAAAATCAGTCCAATATTGGGGGAAAAGAGTTGACATTTATGTTGGACTATTAGACCCTAAAATTCAGTCAGTACCAGATATTTTTGTAGCATTTACAGTAACCTCTGTAAAAGCAGATGTGTCTTGTGTTCGAGCTATGAATACAACAAAGAAGGATTGCCATGTTCCCTGTGGCACCAGTGAGTATCATTCCTTAGTCTCTCATCCAGGTGAACACATAATGGTTAGGGTGGCCATCCATGCCATTTTTTTTACAGGACACATCCTGGTCAGGATTTCTATATTTGAAAGAGGGTTATTTTTAAGAGGACCGTGAAGGGCTGCATCCCTTTCGCCCTAATATGGTACCAGTCTGGGACTTGTCCTTGGTGCTTAGTGCACTCTCCGAGCCACCCTTTGAGCTGTTGCTTTTGGCAGAGTTGAAGGTACTCTTATTCAAGACAGCGCCCTTACTTGCTTTGGCATATGGTAAGAATATGGGTGACTTACATGCGCTGTCTACGAGCACTGCATGTATGGAGTTTGGTAAGGATCACTGTATGGTCAGACTTCAGCCTAGACAGGGGTAGTACCTAAAGTGCTTTCTATGTTGTTTAGAGCGCATGTCATCACGTTACAGGCGTTTGCTCCTCAGAATTCGGAGCCAGCAACACACCAACTATGTCCAGTCTGTGCTCTGCGAGTTTATCTGGAGAAGACTAGTCATTTCAGATTGGCAAAGCAGCTGTTTATATGTTTCGGTGGCCATACCAAAGGACTGCCAGTGTCAAAACAGCCGCTGTCACATTGGATTGTGGAAGCAATCACGTTGGCGTATGCTTCTAAGAATGAGGCCTGTCCATGGGGAGTACACGCCTATTCCACAAAAATGACTTTGTCGTGGGACTGGGCAAAAGGTATGCCGATTCAGGATATTTGTATGGCAGCAGGTTGGTCTTCACAGGACACTTTTGCCAGGTTTTACAAACTGGAGATTCCGTCATTCGCACCGCTCGTTCTGTCTGTGCAGTGATGTATCTACAGCTTGGTATTGGTTGCTGCCTGCAGCTGGCCATGCCCCCAGTCGATCAGGGTGGTTTCAACTAGGTCCGGTGGACCCAAAGCATGCATATAATGGCATATTATAGTCAGCGGGTCTCTACATGCGTTCGAGATGTTGTCGACCACGGTAAGTGCGCTGTTTTTCTTATGTATCAAGTGATATATGCTGCATATGTACGTGGCTCCAGCAGCGCTGCATCCAGTCTATGTGTAGTGTTATGTATATATATCACTGTGCTTAGTCCCACTCAGCACGAGCTGGAGGGCATTTGTTTTCCCCTGAGTGCCCTGAAATGACTAGAAGTAATTCCCAAGGTCTGCTGTGGATGGCTTCTGAAATCTTCCACGGGGAAGAGAGCAAGAATGACGATACAGTAGGTAGCTGCAGGTTAAATAGAGCTCAGGGGGTTGACGTTACACAATCTAAACTCCGCCATTTTGGCTGGCCATCAGAAGAGAACTAGAGCAGCTATAGCAGTGGTATTGACAGTGGTCGAACAATAATTTAAAACCAGACTGTTTAGACCTTACAAACCTAACTATTTCAACATGGTGGACAGCTGCTGTGCACCAGGATGCCAGAACAGGCAGAGGAGAGCAAAGGGGGAAATCATTTAATTGTATTCCTAAGGATCCTGATTGACGACTAAAATGGTTCACTGCAATAAAACGTATTTTATTCTTTATTTTTAATTTTTTTGTCTTTTATCTCAGTATTTCTATAAGTGTTGTATAAGGGTTTTTATGTTTAATAGTAACCCTAAAATTACATGAAAGAGTTTAAAATGTGTTAAATAACTGGGCTGATATAGGCTATATAAGAATTTTCAGTATACACATTATCCCAACGGTCTATTGTGACCAAACATAAAACACAATGTTTCACACAGTTTTCCATAGAAATTTCCAAAAATAATTATTGATTATTTCAAGGGGCAACTAATGAGACCTCATTTGGATATTTTCAAGTCTGGAAAAAAATTGGGATTAATCCTGTTAAGATTTCATGACATTTATGATGTCTACTCTCACAGTGATACAGCTATGCTGGCTACCTACAAACAACTGACAGCTAGGGTTGATTACGTTAGCTAACAACACAGTTGACTTACCCTTCCAATGATGACAAAGGAGGTATTAGCCAGCAGACTCCAAAGTTGAATATTCATCACAAAATTAGATTGCGTCCATTTGTACACCTCCAGGCTTTTGTAGGCTTTTAAAGAGTCTCTGGAGTAGGACGAGGGAAAGTTGTTGAGGTAGTTGTAGATATCAGGATACTATCCATTCCTTTATTGATACATGTTAAAAGCACCCCAGGGGCATTATAGGGATCTGTTATGTTTAATATATTAAGTTTTGTCTCTGTTGTCTTGAAACTCATGCTGGCACCATTCATTTCATATTCATATTCGGTTCTGACTGTCCCTGCCTGCCAGTATGGTGGTGTAAACAGAATGGGTCACGTGACGTCCGGAGCTCTATATAGGGAAGTGGGACTCCCTAATTGCTGTAGCAATTGGTCTACCAATGACATGGTGTCATTGGTGCTTCTGCAGTCGGTCACGCCTGGGGCGTTCCCATAGTGAGATACCGAACTAATGTTAGAAAGAGAACATGCGATTTCTTAACCAACTGTGTTTATGTGTAACTTATGTGTGTTTTTAACATAAACTTGATAAAATGATCAAATGTACATAAAAATGTATTTGACAGTTTAAGTGCAATAAGACAAGAAATAGATATTAATGAGGTACTCAAATGCGCATGCTTCAGATGTGTGCGATATGAAATGGCTTTAAAATGCATGAATTCAGCACATGATAATCAAAACCAAACATGTTTTTTGGCAGAGTATTTGAGGTATGAGCTGTAAAGGCACAGCCCTGTTCTGGAAAAGGGGGTTGGGAGCCACAGCTCATTTGCATTTAAAGATACAGACAAGAAAAACATTGTGTTTGTTCTTCCACTCAAAATAGACATTTTCAAAATTATATAATAAATGATTTGTGGGGTATTTTGAGCTGAAACTTCGCAGACACTGGGGATACTGGAGACTTATATTACATCTTGTAAAAGGGGGAATAATAGGTGCCATTTAAATCTAGAGTATGATTATGACAATTAGTATAGGTTGTGACATGTGTTGTCTAACCCCAATTGTCACGGAGACGAACCCCGTGATTCCCTCTGCTGGCCAGCAGAGGGCACCCTCACCTGAATACTGACACACACGCATCCATCCATTCATTTATACTGACTACACTACATTTCCCACAAGCCCCGTCCTTGGACTCTAATCACCGTCATAGGTGCTCTTCATCAGGACTTGTGTATAAAAGCTGGACTATCACAGGAGATCAACGCGAAGTCTTGATTTGCTGTGTCTGTCATTTCTGAGCGTTATTACCTGTGTTTGATTTCCTGTTGCCGATCCTGTTTGATATCCTTTCCGTACCTTTGCTGCCTACCTACTGACCCTTGCTTGTTACTGGATTTTGATTCTCTGTTCTTCCTACGTTGTTGATATTGCTAGTATTGACCATTGCCTGTACGACTACGAGTCTCTGCAATAAAGCCTGCATATGGATCCCATGTCGAGTTCTGGGTCATTACAGAAGACTTCGCCAACACGAGATCCAGCGGCTTATGAAGGTCTTCATACCACCATGGCGGCCCAAGCTAGTCAGATCGCTGCTAACCAGTTTCAGCTGAATCGACTGACGTCTATCACCGAGGAACTCGTCAAAGCTGTTCAGAGTCTCCATACAGCTCCCGCGGCCACACCAACGCCGGAAGCGTCCGCCATTGCCCACGTTGCAGGGAGGCCGTCCCAGGTTAATCCCCGTCTCGCTTTCCCGGAGAGATACAATGGTGACGCCAGCAAGTGTAAGGGATTTCTATTACAATGCTCCGTGTTTGTTGAACAGCAACCCACGCTGTATACAACTGATACTGGGAGGATCGCCTTTGTTTGTTCACTGCTGACTGAGAAAGCACTGGAATGGATTACTGCGGTATGGGGCTCCGATGGATCTGCATTCACCTCCTTTCAGGATTTCCTACAACAGTTCAGGGCAGTATTCGATCATCCTAAGGAGGGAGAGGGAGCTGGAGATCGCTTATTGGAGTTATCGCAAGGCAGAATGACGGCGGCTGATTATGCCCTACGATTTCGCACTCTGGCGGCACAAACTAACTGGGTGAGCGACACGTTAAAAGTACTCTTCCGCAAGGGTCTGACTTATGATCTTCAAGCTGAGCTAGCATGCAGAGAGACGAGGGCAGAGATCTTAATAGCTTCATCGAACTGACCATCTCCATTGACAATCTGCAACGTGCCCGACGATCCAGTTCTCGTCACACTGATCACCCAGTCTTCTTGCCGTCTCATGAACCTACTGAGCCCATGCAGATCAACACGTACCACCTGTCTATGGAGGAGAGTGATCGACGTATCTCTAACAGGCTATGCATGTATTGTGGATTATCTGGCCATCAACGTAACAACTGCCCCACTCGTGCATCTACCTCCTCACAACGCTCGGTGAGTACTCCTCTCACTTCCATGTGTGATACCCAGTGTGTAAGCATTCCCGTTGAATTATGGATAAATGACAGACAAGTTATTACCCCTGCTTTACTCGATTCTGGGGATGCTGGCAATTTCATTTCTGAGGAGTTCGCTAGGAGGTATAACATTCAACTGATTCCATGCTCTACCTCTCTCTCAGTGGAGACAATAGATGGTCGACCACTGGGTTCTGGATCCATTACTCACCTCACTCGCAAAATCTTGATAGCGGCTGGTTTACTTCACAAGGAGAGTATTAAATTCTACATTCTCCCCACATCTCACACACCCGTGATTCTTGGATTACCCTGGCTACGTCTGCATAACCCTCGGATTTCCTGGAGAGAGGGTCAAGTTGTGAAGTGGAGCAATTATTGTCAACAGAACTGTCTTTCTCTGGTCAAACCCATTCCTGTCTGTTCCATGTCACTCGCTCCAGCACAAGAGTCCATTCCCGATCTGCCAGAGGAATATGCTGATCTTATGGAGGCCTTCAGTAAGGAACAAGCCAACATCTTACCTCCTCACCGTAAATATGACTGTGCCATCGATCTTCTGCCAGGGCATTCTCCCCCAAAGGGTCGCATCTTTCCATTGTCTCAACCTGAGTCCGAAGAACTCCAGCAGGGTTTCATCAGACCATCCACATCCCCTGCTTCGTCTGGGTTCTTCTTCGTGAAAAAGAAGGATGGTGGTCTTCGTCCTTGCATCGATTATCGTGGACTAAATGAGATGACGGTGAAATTCAGATACCCCCTTCCGTTGGTTCCTTCAGCCCTCGAACAGCTTCACACTGCCCAGTACTACACCAAACTGGATCTGAGGTGCGCATACAATCTCATTCGCATTAGGGAGGGAGATGAATGGAAGACCGCCTTCTCCACCACCACTGGACACTATGAATATCTTGTGATGCCGTTCGGACTGGTCAATAGTCCATCTGTGTTTCAGTCATTTATTAACGAGGTCTTCAGAGACATGCTGAACATATCTGTGATCGTGTACATTGATGATATACTGATCTACTCAAACACACTTCACGAACATGTACAACACGTCCGAGCAGTTCTTCAATGCCTCATTAAGTACCAGTTATACGCCAAGGCAGAGAAATGCGAATTCCACACGACCTCTACCACATTCCTAGGGTACATAATCAGTCCCGGAGGGGTGGCCATGGACGAGAAGAAGGTCAACGCCGTTCTTAACTGGCCGGAACCCACAGCCCTCAAGGAATTACAGCGATTTCTAGGATTCGCTAAATTCTACAGGAGATTCATTAGGAACTTCAGTACGGTTGTCGCCCCACTTACCTCAATGGTCAAGAAAGGAGCTCACCGACTACAATGGTCAGGATCCACTCACCAAGCATTTCAGACCCTGAAGCAACGATTCAGCAACGCGCCCATCCTCTGCCACCCTGACCCTTCATTACCCTTTATTGTCGAGGTTGACGCATCTAACACAGGTATCGGCGCTATCCTGTCCCAACGTCCAGATCCCGCCACGAAACTTCATCCCTGTGCCTTTTATTCTAGGAAGCTCAACTCAGCGGAACGCAACTACAGTGTCGGGGACCGGGAACTCCTTGCCATGAAGGCAGCATTCGAGGAGTGGAGGCACTGGCTAGAGGGAGCCACACACCCGTTTACAGTACTAACAGATCACAAGAACCTGGAATACTTACGCACCGCCAAACGCCTTAATCCTCGTCAAGCTAGATGGTCCCTGTTCTTCACTCGATTCGACTTCCCAGTAACTTATCGACCCGGCTCCAAGAACACCAAAACGGATGCTCTTTCACGTCAATTTGAGGAGGAGGATATTCCAGTAGATCCAGAACCCATTCTGCCATTTCAGGTAGTAATCATGACTTTGCTCCAACAATACAGGGAGCAGAACGAGACCCCAGTGGCCTGCCCAGTCGACAGAATCTTAGTCCCTGAACATCTTCGTGATCAGGTCATCAGTCAAGTTCACTGCCATCCATCTTCCGGTCACCCAGGTATCACAGCCACCATTAATCAGCTGGAGAACCGCTTCTGGTGGGAATCACTGCACAAGGACACAACCAACTACATACAGCAATGCAATAACTGTATCACTAACAAATCGTCCAAACAATCTCCTGCCGGTCTCCTTCAACCACTCCCCATTCCACAACGACCATGGTCTCACATTGCAATAGACTTTATTACGGATCTTCCCAATTCCCAGGGCCACACTACCATACTTACCATCATAGATCGATTCTCCAAGGCTTGTAGACTCATTCCACTACCCAAACTACCCACAGCTCTTCAGACTGCAGAACACCTCTGCAATTGGGTCTTTCGATGGTATGGCTTACCCGAAGACATTGTGTCTGACCGAGGACCTCAATTCACCTCTCAATTATGGTCAGCCTTCTTCAAAGCTCTGAATGTCAATGTTAGCCTCACCTCTGGTTATCATCCCCTAGGCAAACGGACAAGTAGAGAGGCTCAATCAAGAACTTAACCGCTTCCTCAGGACCTACTGCAACCAGAATCAGGACGATTGGGCTCGATACTTACTATGGGCAGAATATGCGCAAAACTCACTTCTCAAACCCTCAACTGGTCTGACTCCCTTTAAGTGTGTACTGGGGTTCCAACCACCGATGTTCCCATGGTCAGGGGATCCAACGGACGTACCGGCTGTGAATGATTGGATGGCACGCAGTGAAGAGGTTTGGAATCGGGCTCATGTTCACCTTCAACATGCTGTTCGAAGGCAAAAGGAGCAAGCGGACCGCCGAAGGCGCCCCGGTCCCAACTACCAGCCGGGTCAGTGGGTGTGGCTATCAACACGGGATCTCCGTCTCCGGCTTCCTTACCGCAAACTGAGTCCAAGGTACGTGGGTCCATTCCAAATCACTCGACAAATAACCCCAGTTTCTTTCCGTTTGGCACTTCCTAACACATACCGTATTTCTCCCACCTTTCATGTATCCCTGCTCAAGCCCGCTGCTGGTCCCAGAGACGAGGGAGAGGGGAGGTCCCGTGCACAGGCCCCTCAACCCATCACCATAGAGGGCGAGGAGGCTTACCAAGTCCAGGAGTTACTCGATTCCAGACGTCGGGGAAGAATTCTACAGTATCTGGTCGACTGGGAGGGGTACGGTCCAGAGGAACGCTCTTGGGTAAATTCTGAGGATATTCTAGACCCCAATCTCATCGATGAGTTTCATCGCTTACATCCTGAAAGACCGGCCCCTCGACCCCGTGGTAGACCCCGACGTCGTTTGCCTTCTCGCGCCAGGAGTCGCTCGCAGTGGGGGGGCTCTGTCACGGAGACGAACCCCGTGATTCCCTCTGCTGGCCAGCAGAGGGCACCCTCACCTGAATACTGACACACACGCATCCATCCATTCATTTATACTGACTACACTACATTTTCCCACAAGCCCCGTCCTTGGACTCTAATCACCGTCACAGGTGCTCTTCATCAGGACTTGTGTATAAAAGCTGGACTATCACAGGAGATCAACGCAAAGTCTTGATTTGCTGTGTCTGTCATTTCTGAGCGTTATTACCCGTGTTTGATTTCCTGTTGCCGATCCTGTTTGATATCCTTTCCGTACCTTTGCTGCCTACCTACCGACCCTTGCTTGTTACTGGATTTTGATTCTCTGTTCTTCCTACGTTGTTGATATTGCTGGTATTGACCATTGCCTGTACGACTACGAGTCTCTGCAATAAAGCCTGCATATGGATCCCATGTCGAGTTCTGGGTCATTACACCAATAGAGTTTAGAATGTCTATAAATGCTGATCCAAATGGATCATTTTTATTATCTACATGGATATTAAAATCGCAAACAATTAAGATTTTATCTGCAGCGAGCACTAACTCAGACAGAAAATCAGCAAATTCTCAAAGTCTGCTTGGTGGCCTGTATACAGTAGCCAGTACAAATGTCACAGGGGATTTATCATTAACACTTATTACACTAGATAATGTTACATAAAGCAACATTACTTAAGACAAACTATACTTGAAATGAGACCTCTGAGAAATACTGAAAATATTATTATAAATTATTGCAACATCTCCCCCTTTACCTTTTGTAATTTTGGGGGTGTAGTCTCATATGAAGTAATGTAATCATCTGGTTTTAACCCGGTTTCTGACAAACAGAGCACATCTATGTTTTGATCTATGATCATATCATTTACAAAAAGCACTTTAGTAGAAAGGGATCTAATTATTCAATAAGCCAAGCTTTATCATGTGTTTATCTGTATTATATCTGTTTTTTATTTGTTTAATATCAATTACATTTTTACCCTTAAATTGATTTGGATATATATATATATTTTTTTGTATTTGCTAGTTCGGAGATAAGACACAGTCTCCATAGTATGATATCTAGGTGTAGGAGTCTCTGTGCTGAGAATTAGCTGATTTCTGTGATGTGAGGCGGCTAGCAGATGGTCAGTTTAGCCAGTCTTTCCTGACGTGGGCCCCAATTAGTCAACTACAAACTCTAAGACTATGTGCCATATGTCTAGAGCGAAAAGCAGCACCACCCCTGGAGGGATGAAGACCATCTCTTTTCAATAGGTTAGGTCTACCCCAAAAACTCATCCAATTGTCTATGAAAATGGAAGCGTCAGCGCAAGTTCTACTAGGAAGACTTAATGTCATTTCACATATTACAATTAGATCTAGCCAATCGGCATTCAACATGAGGAATATAAAAGCCTTCTACTCACACTTCATTGTGTTTGCAGATACTGCCGCGACGTTTCTTGCTCAAACTGCCGCTTGACTTCCTGCTTGACTTTCCCTGGGTTACTTGCTAAGTTCATCTCCTGCGAACGATTGCGAGTTTGACATTACTCTCAAGATGCAAACTAGATCGTTGGCATTGCTCTGGTGCCGAGGTGAATGTTTGTGGTCGTTTGGTAGTGTTGGATGATATACAACAATTCCTGAATGCCTTGTACTGGAATGGGGTAAGTATTACGACTTAAGTACTCTTGCTATGCTCAAACACTAAAGTTTTCCCAATGCACAATATATTGACTAAGCATTTCATCATACTTTTGTCTAATCTGTTATTCTTTTACTATTCTCAGGACATATATTTAAGGCAATTAGCTCTAGCTTAGCTATGTGGCATTAGTTTGCTCTGATAAATAACTAGCTGGCATGCTCTTTTTTCTGTGTGGTGAGCACTAAAGTATTCTATCTTGGAAATTGTACTGGTCAAGGCCTTTTTATAGTCTGATGTTTTTATGTACTTCCTCCATATAGACGACTTCCTCTCTGGATTTCCTGCTAAACTTTGTAAATGTTTGGACTTGGAGGTTATAATTACTACAATTCTGTTAATTTAGTTTGTGCCCCATGACTTTAATATCCTGGACAGTATAAGCTCACTCATAATGTCTGCTTTAAAGTTGTGCAAAAATCTGTGCAAAGGCTTTCTTTATGCTTTTACAGGGTTCAGTAGCTATCGAAGTTTAATTGGTTAGTAAGGCATCATTGTTAAATGTAATGCGTTCTTATTCTTCTGCAAGGGTAATGTATCAAGATTTATTTTTCTATCTTTGTCCTAGTTCCATACATTACTAATATTTCTTTAACTTGTATTTCATGCGATCTGGTTTCTTTGAAGGTTCACTCATCTGGTTTCTATGGTTAAATGGAGTCTATCAAGCTTTCGTGGGAGTTAAGCCAGAGAATAGTTCTGTTTTACAGTTCCGATATTTATGCTTATGTGTTTTTACGCTTTCTGCATCTTTTTCTGCATCAAACTTCATTTGATCATTTTACTAAACTTGACATTCCATTACAATGCAATCATTTAGATTCCATGGCTGCAGATGCAGAGAACCGTGGCTCTCACCTCATCTTTACACAGGTCACTCTTTGGACTGGCGCTATTATAAATGCAGGCTCTATCAAGCTGATGTATACATGGTCATCTCCCATTTGAGTTCTAGGTAAGATTTGGCTCAGCCGCCAGACTAAGAATGCCCCCCAAAATAAGCATTAAGTACTGGTGGGGGCTAATTTTTTGAGAAGTCAGCTGGTTGGCAGGCCGGAAGAGCCTACGTACTCCGGTGGGAGCGACTTATGCGTTGGAAGGGTAGGCCCTACCGGCTGCTGGTACTGGACTACGTGTTTGGGGCGCCCGGTCGGGAGGGCTCGGCCGATGCTCAATGGGACCTCACAGTGAGCCCTGGTGAGCCCTACCGGCCGATGGGGAGGAGCAGTGTGATTGTATAGCGCGACCAAGAGGGCCCGAGTTGCCTCAACTGGAATAGGTCGAGTGTCAGCGTACGGGCCTTACTGGCTGACAAGCCCCTGCTTATCAGTGGGCAAAGGGCAGATGGCTGACCAAGAGGGCCCATGAAGCCTCCGACTGGAGATCAAGACTCAGGACAGCGAACGTGTGGGTCCTGTCGGTGTGGCAGATAAAAAGGCTTTGGGCTGACCGACAAGGAGGACTCTTGTGACATCCGACGGGAGATCAATACTCACGGCATTGGATGGATGAGTCTCGCTTGCGGGCAGCAAGTATAGAAGCCCAACTAGGAGAACTCTCGCCGACATCTGACGGGAGCACACGCATCAGACGGGTAAGCCTTGTGGGCCGGGGAGAGAGAAAAGGAAAGCCCGACTGGGAGGGCTCTCGCAGCATCCAATGGGGTATCATACTCAGAACATCGAACGGGTAAGCCTCGCCAAGCGGGGGGAAAAGATGTGAGGATAGCTGAGATAGCTTAGACAGTATTCGGTGGGGGGTTGAGACTCATGGCGTCGGACGGCTAAGCCTCGCCTACCATCGAATAGAAAGGTAAAGTTGTGTGGCCGGGAGGCTCTCGCCGACGTCCGATGGGAGCACACGCATCGAACGGGTAAGCCTCGCTGACCGCAGAAACAGAAAAGGTAAGGTTGTTTGGTCATGAGGCTCTCGCCGGCATCCGATGGGGGCTCGATACTCACAGCATCGGATGGGTAAGCCTCGACGACTGTAGAATGGAAAAGGAGGCTCTCGCAGGCCTCCAACGGGAGCTCGATTCTCACAGTATTGGGTAGGTAAGCTTGACGACTGTAGAATGGAAAGGTAAAGGTTGTGTGGCCAGGAGGCTCTCGCCGACATCCAACAGGACCACACAGCATCGAACGGGTAAGCCTCTCCGGACGTAAGACAGAAAGGTGAAGTTGTGTGTCCAGGAGGCTCTCACAGGCATTCGACGGGAACTAAATACTCATTGTATTGGATGGGCAAGCCTCACAGACCTTAGAAAGGAAAAGGTAAGATTGTGTGGCCAGAAGGCTCTTGCCAGCATCCGACAGGAGCTCAATACTCGCAGCCTCAGATGGGTAAGCCTCGCCGACCATAGAAAGGAAAAAGGTACATTTGTGTGGCCGGGAAGCTATCACCGGCATCGGATCGGTAAGCCTCGCCAACCGTAGGATGAAAGGAGGTTTATTTATTTATTTTTTAATGTGGAACTGGTTAGTTCTGATGTAGTTTTGATAGGCTACTGAAGAGCATCTTCCTAGAGTTTGGATCTGCTGCTTGGAGATGCCTCTTTTGGGCTGCTGATGTTGCTGCCCTGAAGTGATAGGAATAGCTGGAGAAATTTTTGCTGGGATGCCTGACAATTGCAGGACGGATCTGAGATTTTTTTGGAACTAGAAGCCAGTGACAGATTTTTTTTTTTTTTGGGGGGGGGGGGGGTCATCTAAAAATAAATAGTGGTTCGTGGGGGAATTTAGCCCGAGAATTACTAAGGCAGAGGTACTCGAAGATGGACTGGTATGGTTTGATTGGAGAAGAAAAAGCCAGGTTGACTCACCGGGTGGCTCTTGCTGACATCCGACGGGAGCTCAATATTCGCGGCATTGAATGGGTAAGCCTTGCCAACCGTAAGACAGAAAGGTCAAGTTGTTTGGCCAGGAGGCTCTCGCCGACATCCGACAGAAGCACACCGCATCGAACGAGTAAGCCTCGCTGACTGTAGAATGGAAAAGGTAAGGTTGTCTGGCCAGGAGGCTCTCGCCGACGTCCAACGGGAGCTCAATACTCACGGCTTCGGACGGGTATGCCCCGCTGACCGTAGAATGGAAAAGGCAAGGTTTGCTCGACTGGGATGCTCTCGCGGCATCTGACAGGAATTCAATACGCACTGCATCAGATGAGTGAGCCTCGCCGGTAGTTGAAAGGGAAACATATATGTTCCACCGGGAGCACTCTTGCAGCACCTGACAGGGAGTTCAATACTCAGAATAATCTGAGTTGTCTAAAAGGGTAGATGGTATGAGGATTACTTTGCGTAATTGTTTAACAAATCAATTAAGATGCTTCCGATAACATGTCAGAAAATCTTGGTGCGGCTTTGCATTCAAAAGTTAAGCGTACAACAAAATAGAATTCCCTGTGCCAGTGTACCCCAAATAAGTTCCATGAATCTGGATGCATAGGCATTGCTTTGAAAACTGAGGTGATGTCGACTTTTGCCAGCCAAGTACTAAGACTTTTTTTTCCCTTTCTCCCACTCTCTCTTTATATTGATTGTATGATCGATGTCTTACAGTTGAGAGAGAGAATTCATCAAGAGCAATCAAGGTGATTATGCTTGAAAACGGCGAGTTATGTGGAGCTGACAGATTGATTAAGAGTTTCTTACCCCAGAATTTTGGAGTAGCCACTCCAATGGGCTAATGCAAAACTGAGAAGGCGGGGCATCGAAAGGGCTGATCATGCACCATTGTTTAATTCACGCCGCCTATTGGGGAAAGCTGAACAGATTATTTCAGTGGAATGGCTGAATGTAATGAAAAACTCAGAAAAATGGCAACTTTGATGTCCACATTTGATGACTTATGATTGCTGTAGCATTTCTGTCATAAAGAATTGTCCAAATAATAAAGATTGTGTACCACAAAGTGTGGCCAAACAAGGATTAGATTGCATAGTGACATGGAGAAACAATTGTCGGGACGTTGGTGCCCTTTGAAGGCTTTATATAATGTGCATGTACATTATATTGTTTAAAACACATTATGTTAAGTTTTGTTAAATAGGACAGTATTGTTAATTGCTTTTCATACTTCATTTAAACCAATCACCACAGCCTCATTGCTATTATATATGTATTTTAGGTAATTTTAAAGGCCATTGTTTGATTAGGTCTATTTTTTTGTACCATCAATATAAATTATAATTATCCAATTAATCAACAGAATAATCCACAGAAAACTCTGTTACCCAATTAATCGTTAGTGATGGCCTTAGATGAGGGGTCTATGTCCGCACTTGCCAGGATTTGTGCCCGGATGTTGTGAACCATTGGAGGTGGCTCCGAGGCAACAGCATTTGGTGGAACGGGCAGTGATGTTGCTATAAAAAAGAGAATATTGTGATTTTAAATGAAGTAGAGAGCTGGGAGGACAGGAGCGGGGGCCAAGATTGTAATAAAAGGGGTTATTAGTAGTGGAGGAAAAAGACCGAGATGTGTGGGCCTGTGCTACACGCAGAGGCAGCCTCGCGCTTGCTTCAGCTGCAGGCCACGGGAAAGGGTGGTTTGTGACATTTTGAAGAGAAATGCTGAAATGCCCAAGTAGCCTGCAGTGTTGCCGATTTAGCCATTTGTTGTTTAAATTTAGCAATTTCTTAAACTACCCTAGCACATAGCAACAATTATTATTATTATTATTATTATTATTATTATTATATTTGGCAACTTTTAAAAGTTATTAGATGTTAAAAAGACATGCATTTTCCTCTTAATCACACGAAGAAGAAAGTATTGAAAAGCTAGCTGATGCGACATGTTGGCTAGAAACTTGGAGAGAGGTGCCTAGTAATACTCATGTCACATGTGAATTAGGTTGCTAGTTGCACTTGTTGATTGTTTGATTGTTTCCTTTGTGATAAACCTTATTTGCCTATAATCGTTAATCATTTAGGTACATAGTTGAAATAATTTTTTCGCAAATCAATCTTTTTCATTTGTTTATCTGAGTGAAGTGTAATTTAAATTACAGGAAAAAATGCTAGCGAAAATTAAGAAAGTCTGAGAAATTTCTTTGTATTCTACGTCGTTTGCAATGTGGCTAAAAATAACATCAAGATCCTTCTGTGTCACAAAGTCATTTAACAACTTTCAGCAACAAACGACACCTTTTAGCGACTTTACCTAAAAATGTATTTGCAACACGGCCTGTGCCACAAACACAAGAGCTTTAGACCCAGCTGCATACGACACTGCGGCCGGAAGAGCCGTGGTAAAAGGTTGAGTCGAAGCGGGAAGCCAGTGATGCTTTGCTGTGGTGACATCAGGGGCACGGCCCAGGCTCATTGGAAGCCTGCTGGAAGCAATCCAGTGCTTAAGGAGCACCGGGTCTTGTGCACCGCGGGGCAATGGAGGTGTCGAGCGAGGCGAGTTCGGGCCTTGCGAGCTTTGCTCAATATATTGGCCACCCAGCTGTTGTGGATTTAGGAGTGAGGTTTGGCTGATTGCTGGGAGACGAATAACTTAGATCGTACAGATCCACTTTGTTTACCTTCACGAGGACGGAGCGTCGGAATTAATCAGCGTTTGCCTCAGGCTTAAATACAGTCAACTTTCCAATTGGAGGAATTGTAGGCACAGCCGAAAGATAAGTGGATGCCGGGGAAAAATTGGAAGTGACGCTGGTAGAGGCGAGGTTAAGCCTCGGCGTCGTGGAGAGCTTGTGGCTGGTCGAGCAGACAGCAATGAAGCCTGGAGCTCGGCGGCGATGTCTGGCGGAGAAAGAGTGATCCTGGGCCCGGCAGATTGGCCAGAGAACCGAAAAAATCCCCAGTATAGATAGACCTCATCGTCTAAATGGGAGAAGCTGAGTCTGACATATAATGGCAAAAGGTGCAAACCGGATGTCAATGGATAGAGGTAAGTCAGCTGTATTTGTACTATGGTGTTGATTAACTTGATGTGCTCCAATGGTGTTGATTAGGCTAAGTATCTGACACGCTCCTCCGGAACCTTGTTAATAAAACATGATATATTGAATAGAGGGCATGGTTTTATGTTTGTGCTCCTCTCTGTCTCTCACTCATAGCAAACTAACAGTTGGAGGGGTGTTTAAGGATATTCTGCCCAAGCCGTCAAACTGACGTCATCAGAAAAGGAATGCCATTCCAGAGCGGAAGTAAATGTTCAGATTTTGATTAAAGATTACGAAGACAAACCATTTTTCTTTCAGCGGATTAACTTGCACGGATTAATTGATTACATCAAGACTAGCAATGTGCACTAGTAAAGTAAATAAAGTCAATTTTGATTTCATGTGAACTTTAAGTTATAATCAAGTTTATTTTTTGCATCTACTGGTGTTCTATCAAGCATATGCAGGAGTCTAGCCTTAAGAATATTTATGTATCTGTGTATATACTGTTTCTAAAGTCGCTTCTAGAACCCTAATTCTACCTCTATCAGTTAACCTAGACTAATGGCCTCTCTTACGCAATGCGGTGGTTTAGAATTCCTGTAATCCGTCATCAAGCTGCTATGTACTTCATCGTCCTCCGTAAGATCAGACTCTAAACTATTTCACGTAATACTCAAGGTACAGTATAATACTCTTAGCAAACTGCTGGTGGTGGTTACTTCTCACATGCTCCTTATGTCCAGTCTATCCCGGCTCTTCACATACAATGGCCTATCGTGGTCCTCTACACACGAGGCTTTCACATCACGTAGTTTATAGAAACATACGCAGGCTATCAATGTAATTTCAGCCCATCGGGCCTTCACTTTACATGGCCTATAGAGGCTTCACATTAGTCACCCTATAGCAGCCTTTGCTCATTTTGGCCTATTGTGACCTTCAGGTAAGTGACTATTATTGTTTACGTAACTGTCTATTATTGTCCTTCACAAAAATTGACCTGTGATGGCTTTTCTCATTACATGAACTTCGCTGTCTTTGTGTTAAATGGAATAATGTGGCCTGTCATTAGATAGCTCATACAGTCATTCATTTGTAAATATTTATGTATTTTGTTAAAAAAATGAAATGCTGTATGTTTAAGGTAAATTAAGGAAATATTGGTGGTGGTGTCACACCTATTCATTACAACTACTCTTTCACTGCCTCTCGCGGCCTTCCGTCAAGGCCTCAGTGGCTATCCTCTCTACGGCCTCTTATAGCCTTTCCCTCTGTGGCTGGTTCAGCTCTATTTAGTAACTTTTAGAAGCTGCGGTCTGTCACTGCTTCTATACACCGGCCGCTACTGCTGTTGAACATGGAGTTCAAACATCAGCTACCAAGCAACTGGGAAGATGGTCATCCTCCGCATTTGAATCCTACATTAGACCTGAACCACAAACCATCTCAAAGAATATCAAGCTGTCCTCAAACTAATCTATATGCAATTACTGGTGGTGGTACAATACCTATTCATATTACTCTCAAAAACCTCTACAGTTTACTGCAGCTTAACTTGGCCTTTCTTTCTGTAGCCTCTTTTGTGGCTTTCCCCTCTGTTACCCATCTTGTGGCGTTTCCCACCGTGGTCTATTTACATGGCCTTCCTCTCTGGCAGCTGGTAACGTACCACTTTCACGCTATCAATTCGAGCCTCGCATCTTGTAGTTGACAAAGATTTCACAGTCAGATGGTTCACATGTTGCTGTAGTACTGCCCAGCGCTGCACAGATGAGCTAAAAAGATTATACAATCTCTGCAGAACACCAAAGAAAGAATGATACCACAGACGACTTAGCTGCATCTGCCGAGACCAGGTTCAGACTGTGACTGCTACATGGGACACGTCATGCCTTGTTGTTTAGCTGCAAGATTCTTGCCTGAACTCCCTGTTTACTGGCCATCATATTGCTTCCATTGTCATAAGATTGGCCACGGCAATCAGAAATCTTTAAATTGTGCTTTTCAAGTTTTGAAAACGCAAACGAACCATAAATGAGATACGACCAAAAGTGTATCATATAAACCTTTTCCAGATATGTCCAGTACATCAATGAATTCACAGAAATGTTCAGTGATGAAGGCTCCTACAGAAGATTCACAATTCACAATTCTCAACACAACAGAAAGTTGGTCAGTATGGCTTACGTCAGGAGTATAGTCCATTATAACAGAATAGTACTTCGCTTTTTTCACCCTGCCAACTATCCCCTGCAGTATTTTGTCTCCAATTAATGTTATGATCTCATTCTGTATGGTACTGCTAAGGTAATGCACCTTAGCCTCTTTGTTTTGAATACTCCTTATGTGTTCATTTAGAATGGGATCGAATTGTGCCATCAACTCCACCTGTGACAAGCTATTGCCATTGTGTGTTTCAAATAAAACATCTGTGTGGCCCCTCAAAGCAAAACTGCGCTCAGATAGATGGGAGATGATCACTCTCCTTACAACACCTTTCTAATGTCGCACTTCAAGCTGCATTAAATCCTGATGAACTTGATCAATTGTTGTGTTAGTTAGCAACCTCTTCTGAAGAGTATGCCAGCTTTCCATATTATCAACATGTGACTTTGAATACTCATGTTCTTTTAAATGACTGACTATATTTTTCCATGTACAAAATCTAACTTTGCTGAGAGCATTTTCACATTTACCAAACAGTGTGCATGCAAAGCAAAATACCAAATCTGTGCTGATAGAGTGGTGGTGGTGGTGACAGGAACTTAAGTAATGCTCCTACATAAAGAAATTTATGATAAACATAATTTAATCTTATTAGTTTATTAAGTATTAGTTCATAGTTAGCTGACATCTAATTATGTTAACTCAACTAATTTAATGTAGAAGAGCTAAATAAATAATGTCAACTAAATAAATGTAATGATATTTATTTATATTGATTCATGGGCTCCCAACAGCAAGACATAGTACCGAAAATTGCCAAACGGTGTTTGCTGGTGTTATGCGCATCTTTCCCAGTACATCCTATTCTATTCTAGCCTATATTAATACCTGCTAAACACTACATAATACATGCTGCTGCTAAGTGCAACCCTAGCTAACCTGTTTCCCAGTAACCCTATTAGTAATTGGACTATTGCCAGTAATTCATCTTGCAAATAATTAAATGAAAGTAAGCTGGAATTAACAACGAAAACATTTGTTTGTCATATAATTATACTTAAGTCAATCTTATCTCCATCACTTACCGCTGTCATGTTTTCTCTTTTCCTCCTCTTCTTGCTTTTTTTCCAGCTTCTGGCTGCCAGACGGATAAGTCCTTTTCATGTTAGCAATAACAAATGCATGAGTGAGCGCAGTACCAATTTGAAAATGGCGGCCGATGCATCAGCGTAATGTGAGAGGGGGCCCCCTAGCAGGGATGCAGATATTGCGCCTTATACTACGGGCCGCTGAATGCTTGAATCTGACTGGCTGATGAATGTTCTGAGGTGTGCAGTTATTTTCTGGGAAACACACAGCGAACATAGTTCCAGGCAGCTCTCCTGACCGCATTACAGCCTCCATTACCAGCTTTAAAATCACATTTTGGAACCAGCAAAAAAGGTGTTGGATGAGATGCGGAAGAAATAATCCTACTCACAATTTAAGTACAAAAAACAGACAAATCCCTTTAAATATATCATCTGATCGATACTATGGTGTTACCAAAGTATAAAAAACAAAGTTGTATAGGAAGAGAAGTGTATAGTCGGTTAAAACAACTTACATTTCAAAATGTGTTACTTCTTCACATTTTTGAACAATGATGTCTGACTTTTATTTCCATATGGCCTACCATTTTCAGATGTCTATCGATTGAGATAGGAATAAATATGGGCTGGAAACAGAATCAGTTAAAACTGTCTGCCAAGGGGAAGAGTTATTTTTATCTGAGTCTCTGCAGTTACTTTGCACTCTCTATGGCTCTGTTTTCATCTCTTTTAAAAATCTATTAAACTCAAGGTCAAAAGCCTGACGATGATCATGACTTGAATGGAGAAATTACTGTAAGTTAATGCTGGAGAATAAATGATCACATCAGTACATACATATTGTAGTTATTTAACTAGTTGCACCTTGAGGCCTGGCTGCAGGCTAATGCAAATTAGCAATAAACCATGTCAGTCACTGCTGTTTGGAAATTCATGCACAATAAGAGCACTGCCCCAAAACAAAACTTGATGCTCAAACAAACAGAGCAATGTTTTGATACAACTACAGAGCCACAGTGTTTACAGTTTTCAGGAAATCAATGTATCAAAGGTTTCCTTATACTGTATATTCATTAAGGTCACTGCATACAGTATTCAGATGGAACATGGCACACTTCACATATAAAACTATATAGTTCTGCTTGTAAACAACTAGCCTATAAAACATTGTGGTGTTTAGATGTTATTGTTTTCCTAAAGCCATGAAATGTGTTTTTGCCTGTTGCTCTGTTGTACTTGGAATGCACAGTGGGATTTTGTGTCATTTCTGTTCCACTCCATTATGGAAAATTCCCAGTGGGTTGATTCTAAACACTAGACATTTTATACCAAGACACTTTTTTATTCATGTCAGGGATGCTTCATACTGACAAACAGACCAGAGAGAATACAGAGAGATGAAGGTTGTAAGGCTGGTTTCAGCCACCTGAACTACATTCATATTTAAAGACTGCAGGAACTTCTTTTCATATCTCAGATCTATTTGTTTTTGTTCATGACATGCCTTATAAAAGCCATAC
Organism: Cyprinus carpio; assembly: GCF_018340385.1. NCBI lineage: Eukaryota > Metazoa > Chordata > Actinopteri > Cypriniformes > Cyprinidae > Cyprinus > Cyprinus carpio. The sequence continues at coordinate 33,647,799 of NC_056576.1, forward strand.
ACAAATATACAAGCAAAATAGCAAAAAAAACAAACACTTGCCACTTGTTGTGACATAAAAGCAACAAGGTCTTCCCACTTCAATTTAATACAGCACATTTCAGTATTAGTAACTGTACACTTTGTAATTAGCATTATTTTTAAATGACACACTTAGTAAAATACTCACTTGTCCCTTTAATGTGTGATGACTAGTTCTGACTAGTTCTGACTAGTTCTTTGTTCCTGTTCTTGTTCCACTGCCTGTTTTTATTATAATTACTGTAATTATCTTGTTGTTTTTCTAGGACATATTAATGTTATGAAAATAATGTGTTCTGTGAAGGTCCCTACTAGCACATATACTATCCATAATACGTGAGCGTCAGCTAATATAAACATTTCTCATTGTGGTTACCATTTACTGTACATTTAATCTTAATATTTAAAAACACTCAGTAAGAGCACAAGCCATATTTGGAATGTGTGTGTGTTTTACTGACCATCTTTCTGTGTATATATACTATATAGAGAATGGAAAGATGGTCAGTGACAAAAAAGTCAAATCCCTAAACATGCTTTTATGTATTTAAAATTGATAAATATAAATAGACCCTTCACAGTTATTACTGAGATTAATTAAACCGACAAAACTATAATTTGAGTGATACTGTGACACCTGTTGTTTTGTCCCTCATGGTCAGAATGCTATGAAGTCTTGATTATTACAGCTTTCCCCTATGCTAAGCTGTCATTTCTATGGAGTTACATGTCAGCCTGTTACACCCATCTGTTCCATTAGCTCTAACAAAAAATGTTTCCCGTGCCAAAAGATGAGAAAAGATCCACACAGGAAAAGCAAGCGCTGAGAGATTCATAAGTTTACACTTAGTACAATATTTGTTGGTGCATGCCTTTAAAATTTCTCACCGATGCAAGTATTCAATCTGTCCTTGAGTTTTTTGTTATTGTTGTTGTTGTTTTTTTCACTCAAACACTTGGGGACTTTGCTTAAGATTTCTATTGTAAAATTTAATTGTGTCACCAGATTGGATCAATTTCTTTAACCACCTACTTACAGAATCTGTTTACTTGCTGTAGAAAAAAAAAGAAAATCATGTGAATAAAGGCATAGTGTATTGCTGTTAAGAGTCCGAATGTATCTACATGATACTGAAAACTAACATGCTTTACTGCTTGAAGGTTTCCATTTCCATTCATGATTATCTTTTTCTGAGGACTTCCAGAATAAAAGTAATTTTCAGCAGTTCAGCTGAGATTAACTATGAGTTACTGTTTTGACTGCTTTGAAATTGGAAAAAAGAAAGAATCCAGATAAATAGAATGTAATAAATCATGTAGACAGAAGTTTTATCATGGGAATGGCTTCAGTATGGCAACTCCAGAATTAAATCTCAAAGATTAAGGATTGTACAATGCGACGCAAGTGTATATATATTTATATTATTATTATTTTATATATATATATATATATATATATATATATATATATATATATATATATATATATATATATATATATATATATTAAGCCAATAGAAATGCAGAAGGTTTTGAAGGCAGTGACAGGAAATTTAAAAGGTGCTTCACTGGAATACTGTGTTAAAGGAACATTTTCCCTGAAAATTGACTCACCCTCAGGACTTCCAAGATGTAAATTAGATTGTTTCTTAATCAGAACCGATTTGGAGAAATTTAGTATTACATCACTTGCTCACCAGTGGATCCTTTGCAGTGAATGGGTGCCGTCAGAATGAGAGTCCAAACAGCAGATAAAAACATTGCAATAATCCACACAACTCCAGTCCATCAATTAACATCAATTAACATTCTGATGGCACAATCACTATACGTAGAGGATCCATTGGTGAGCAAGTGATGTAATGCTAAATTTTTCCATATTTGTTTTAATGATGAAAACAAACTACATCTTGGTTGGCCTGAGTATATTTTCAGCAAATGTTTATTTTGGGGTTAACTGTTGTTTAAGCTATGATCACCAAATATAGTTTTTTTTTTTTTTTTTTTTTTTTTTTTTTTTTTTTTTTTTATGTAGTTCACAGTGGCACCTGTATGTTTTGAATTCTCATAATTATTTGCATTTGTGCTGTTTATTTTGGCCTTTCTTATCTAAGGCACAACCATAACAGAAAATATACTACAGTACAACTGTCCATTATGATAAAACATTTAATAGATAACAATTATGCAGGAATTTAACATTTCACTATTAAAATTTAATTAGCTGTTAGTTGTTTCCTGTCTATCATATCATGTTTAGTATTCCACAGTAGTTTAAAGCTAGTCATAAAAATCAGATTTAATCTTTTCAGTGACAGCACACGTTCTCTTTACTGCATAAATGTCTGATATCACCTTAAGTGTCCTACTAAATTTAATTAAATCGTTAAAAAAAAAAAAAAAAAACTAATGCTGAAAGTCTGACCAAGTCTGAAACATTTTAGTGGATCATTCAGAATATTCAGTTCACCTTTAGTGTTGATCTGTCAGTCATTCTCGACAATATAGACATCTTGGCTTCATTCATATATTTCTATTCTTCAGAACCTGTTTGACCTGAATGCTGAATCTTTCAGCATATGTTTTGTACTGGCTGAGCTCAAGTACAAAGTACAATTGACATGTCACAATCAGGTGGACAAAAGGATGTGGGGAATGATGATTCTAGGTCATACCCTTGTGAAAAAGAATTGTGCTTAATTGTAATGAATATGCACTGGTTGTGTATTTACAAATACTGAAATTACATTTAAAAACTTTACTTGCAGATAATATAATATGAATGAAAGAGTGTTCTTAAAGAGCACACTTTCATGAATTTGTTTCTTGAAACACTTAAGTATACTTTTAAAAAGTGCACTCTAGCCATATTTCAAAGACAGTAGAGGACTTCATAAGTAGAAGACTACTTATGAAAACACACATAAAGATGTACTTAGGTCCTACATCGGTGATTCAAAAAGGTATTCTTAGGTTCACCTAGTTCAAGTATATATGTTCTCTAATAAACACTCTTTTAAAAAGTGTTTTTTTTTTTTTTTGCGCTTGCATTTTGAGTTTTTAGAAAAATGTTCAAGCTGCTCTATTTCATAAAATGGAAGTAAATTTTTAGCTACGTACAGTTGTAACGCTGAATATTTCTATTCTCCTAGAAGTTCAAACTGCCATTATCTATTGGGACATTATCTACTTGTACATTCACATTAGCATCCACTTTAACAATTAAAGTGCATAGTTCGCATTCTTTATCTTCTGGTCGGTACATTTTTAATTTTCTTTCTCTTTGTTTATTGTGAATAGACCATTTTTCCTGCCTGGTCATTAAAAAACAAGCTGAGGCTTTTATAATTATAGATTAGTCTTCATCAATTTAACATTTTTTTTAAAGTAAATGTAGGCATAATATCTAATTAAGTTCATTAAAAGTTATGTTAAAAAGTGCTACAGCTGTAACAAAAGTGATTCTTGTCTTTTACCATTAAATGTGGAAAAGTTTTGAGGAACTTGCACTGGTGGTCCTGGAGGTCCTTGCCTGCTGATCCCTAGTCTCAGACGTCATACTAATGGGCTGACCATGCTCCATTTGATGAGCATCTGATGCATATGGAAAACTAATATGGAAACAAATCTAATTTTTTACAGGTTTTCAGGGAGACTGTTGTGCAGCGATCTTTAACAGTCCACCAGGAAACAAAAGCAAGTTCCAGGACTGCATCAGTGAGTGCTTTAGAGGAGCAACTAAATGCTGGATAAAAAAAAAAAAAAAAAAAAAAAAAAAAGTTCACAACTTTTAAAAGACATTCAAGCGTTTTGTATGTAGTTGAATTTAAAAGAGATGTGTTAATATGTTTAGTGGCAAAAGAACCCAGACCTTTTTTGTTGTCAGGTAAAGGTCTGGCTATGCAAGACTAGGTAGTTCCTAGTCTTGTGGTCCCGGAGATCCCTAGCTTGGTGGTTACTGCTTTGGTGGTCCCGAGAGTTCTTAGGCCAGTGAAAGTCCTTACCTGTCTTTGGTGCTCCCTCTGATAGCTACACACATTTCTGCGATGGACTCCTCTGGCTCCGGACCTTCCCCTGAGGTGGCAGCATCTGCTCCAGCTTTCCCTGAGTTGGTGGAGTCCACATCCAAGACACGACTGAAGTGGTCGTAACCGAGTTCTGTGACATGACCAAGGTGTTCGTCCCTGAGTTCCCTGTCACAGCCAGAAAGATTGTCTCTGAGTTCCCTGTGCTTCCTATCATAGCTCTGATGTGGCCTCCACTTCATGACCCTGGTCTGTCTTTCCACTTTCTAATTCTCTCTACCACCTTCTCCTTCCTGAACATTACTATTTTTCTGTTGTTCTTTATGGGATCATGAGCATTATGAGCCACCTTTTAAACAGGGGAGGATTATGCCAGTTTGTGGGTCTTTTTGTTGCACTTGGACTTTTAGTTTGTAGCTTTGTCTTGTTTCTTTCTTGAGGAACAAACCGACTTGCAATTGGAAAATTTTGCAATTTACTTATTTTGAATAATTGAAAAGTGACTTGTATAATCAAGTATAACAAATTAATTTATCTCTATCATTCTCATTTGTTTTAACCTCCTTAGGATGGTGCTAAGCAAGGACATGTCCAGTTGTGAAGATGCAGAACATGGTGTCCCATGAGAAGCATTAATGGTCTCTAAATTAGAGTGACACATTAAATGACATTGACTCATCCAAAATTACCATGAACTTGTTTTCATCTCTCAATGCCGAACAACCTTGAACGGTTTTAGCATCTGACAGGAGTCTCATTCATCTTTTAATTTGTTACTATACAAGGTTAATTTTGAAGCTATTTTTCTACATACAAAATTGCTCTCTGGGGATTTTCAAGCACTAGACAAAGAGGAAATGGTGAAAGGATGTCCACTCAAGCCAATATTCCAGCTGCGGCAAACTGTTACTAGTAGAAAGGTTTGACCCTGAAGCCTGTTTTTTGTAACATGAATATCATGGATGTCATGCTGTGAATCTTATTATAGTGGTCTATTCTCAGCTGGCTTAATGAATAAATCAAAATTGCCTTTGTGCGTTTGTACTTTTAAATGCCATAGTCTCAGTATAATCTTCATTCAAATGAAGTAGCCTTATCTTAAAATGTAAGTGAGGATTAAAATGTAATGATTAATTCAGTTTGATCCAGTATTTGCACAGTGGTTTTCAAAATACATATTGTTCCAAAGCAGCTTTAAAAAGAATAGTGCTTGACTCCCGAGTCAGAAAATAAAAGTATAAAAACTTTCTGAGATGTTAAGTAGATGAGCAAGAAAAAATGTGAGGATCCAAGACAATTTATCAGCCTATTTACAGTAAAAAAAAGACACTGTAATTCAATATTAACTTCTGACAGTATTGCATTATGTGATACTGAATTATATTTTTTTCTGATAAAAGGTTATCAGATATAGCAAGAATGAAGAATAACAATTTCACTAATCTATACAGTGTTTCAGGGGAAGCTACATAGCTTGGATACACAATACCCGCATACTATGAATTTTGCATGATGGATGGGAGCACTGCATGAGCCCTGATTACATTCCGGACATGCTGTGGATGAATACAATCAAAATGAATTCAGCAATCATCTTACACAATAACGCAATTCATGAATGCAAAGTTTGCTCTCTAGAAGTGACGGAAACACCAGTACATATTTGTCAAAGGAGACACAGGGCTGTGTTTATGGTGTTGTCTTCGAAAATGTTGTATTATGCATTTCAGGCCAGTAGTTGGCAATGTCACTTTGTAAAAAAAAAAAAAAACACTACACTACTGTATACACTAGGGCTGTCACAATATTAGATTTTTCATATCACGGTTATTGTGGCCATAAGAATTCATGATATAAATATATCATGATATCTATAGAAATCTTGGGGGGAAAAAGTTATCAGTCAAATTATTTTTTACTTGGTTTATTGAGTTTTCTTTTTCACCCAATGAACATAAGGATACTGATAAACGCAGGGCACAAGACTCTGGCTTTTTTCATCTTCTTTGAAACTCCTATTTAATAACAAGAGAGAAAATACTGTCAAGTTCAACAGTATGATGAATAAATATAAATGGTAACACTTTACAATAAGATGTCATTTGTTAACATTAATGTATTAACTAACATGAATGAACAATGAACAATACATTTATTACACAATTTATTAATCTTGGTTAATGTTAATAAAAATTGAGTCATTCATTGTTCATGTTAATTCACAGTGCATTAATGTTTACAAACACAACTTGTGATTTTAATAATGCATTAGTAAATGCTGAAATTAACATGAACTAAGATTAATAAATGCTGTGGAAATATTGTTCATTATTATTTGTTATTTATATATGTTAAATAATGTAATTAACTAATGTTAACTAATGATCCTTATTGTAGAATAACCGCAGATGAGGCATTAAGTCCACTGTGACCAACTTAACATTTTACAGAGTTTAATGTAACAATGTGGTCGCTCAGTTTTTCAATATCAGTTTTAATCGTGTAATTGTTAATAGATTTGAACAAAGAAATAAAGTGTTACTACGCTAATACCGGTATATCATCACACACTAAATTAACACGACATCGATAATTGTTACTTTGAATATCTTCTGGTATATTATTTGTTTATAGTTTATACCAGTATATCGTGACACCCCTAGTACACACGTACACAAACACATTCCTATAGAGCAAACACATAATAGCCTACGCATGCACATTACATCCTAATTCTCACAAATTCTTGTTTTCGTAGTTTATACAGAGACAATAACGTTATTGTTTTCAAACACTTGCACTTTGAAACCCATTTTCAAAAGTTTGCATTTTCAGGCCCCCTGAATATTTTTCTGTTTTTAGTTGAAAATGTTGTTGTGTAAACATCCCCAAAATAAATGATGGCATTAATGGGAAGACTAATTAAACATTAAGTCAACAACATACTCATGCTCATATATCACCACTTTGTCACTTTAAAATAATTGTTTTTTTTGTTTGTTTTTTTTGTTTTTAAAGTGCACAGTCAGCTCACTCAAATAAAGGTAGCTACATCTCCATGTCTGTGATAGGCTAAGTATTTCATGAGTTTTCATGACTGATGATCTGACAATAAGTTGACTGTCAAAAATAACAGATGAATATCAGTTCATAAATAAATTGTTTAAATTAATGTTAAAATTTTAATAAACATGACATTAATTATATAAGTAAGTAAAATAAGTAAGTCTCTCTCTTAATTGATGTTTATATATTATATACTTGTTATTTACCTTATTTGCATATGCCTATTAATACCTAAATTGTACATTTAAGCCCCAGCGACAGCTTTTGTACCTTTATTTCTGAGGGTGTAGAAGTGTTTCTGTACTATTACAATAGCAGTCACTTGGTTTGATTTTACCAAATGGTAAATGTGAAGTATATTTTAGGTGTCAAACAATTTTGAGCGGTCAAGGGTATTTGTTTTTATGGATTTAAATGGATTTATATATATATATATATATATATATTATATATATATATTTCATATATACAGTACAGGTCAAAAGTTTGGAAACATTACTATTTTTAATGTTTTTGAAAGAAGTTTCTTCTGCTCATCAAGCCTGCATTTATTTGATCAAAAAAAAAAAAAAAAAAAACAGTAATATTGTGAAATGTTATTACAACTTAAAATAATAGTTTTCTATTTGAATATACAATTATAAAAAAATAATTTATTCCTGTGATGCAAAGCTGAATTTTCAGCATCATTACTCCAGCCTTCAGTGTCACATGTAACATCCAGTCTATCACATGATCATTTATAAATCATTCTAATATTCTGATTTATTATGAGTGTTGGAAACAGTTCTGCTGTCTAATATATTTGATGAATAAAAGGTTAAAAAGAACTGCATTTATTAAAAAGAAATTTGTCTGTTTTTAAAAAAAATCTAATAATATATATTCTAATAATATATTTTCTTTTACTATCACTTTTTTTTATCAATTTAACACATCCTTGCTGAATAAAAGTATTGATTTTATTTAAAACAAAAAGAAAAAAAATTACTGACCCCAAATTACTGACCAGTAGTGTATATTGTTATTACAAAATATTTATATTTTAAAAACATAGTTTTTTTTTTTTTTTTTTTTTTTTAATTTTTTTCATCAAAGTATCCTAAAAAATTATCACATGTTCTGAAAAAAATATTAAGCAGCAGAACTGTTTCCAACTTTGATAATGAATCATCATATTAGAATGATTTCTAAAGGATCATGTGATGATGATCCTAAAAATTCGGCTTTGCATCACAGAAATAAATGATGATTTAAAGTATAATAAATTTTAAAACAATTATTTTAAATTGTAATAATATATCACAATATTACTGTTTTTTTTTCTGTATTTTTGATCAAATAAATGCAGGCTTGATGAGCAGAAGAAACTTCTTTCAAAAACATTAAAAATAGTAATGTTTCCAACCTGTACTGTATATATATATATATATATATATATATATATATGTGTGTATGTATATATAAATATACATACACACACACACACACACACACACAAAACACATATATATATATATATATATATATATATATATATATATATGTATATATATATATATATATATATATATATATATATAATATATATAAATTGGTTTTTTTTTTTTTTTTTTTTTTCGGAACTGGGTTGGTATTGTACTTTGTGTTCGTCTGTCATTGGATCCTCTGGGCACTGAACACGCACTCGTGTTGAGATCAGTCAACTCCGCCTCCTACCTGCCACGCGCTCATATTGCTGGATGTGAGAGCGGCGCTGCGCCCGGCATTCACACTCTGCTGCTGACAGCACGCACATGATGTAACTATTTTAAACTGGCTTTTAAAGTTAGATGTAAGACTAGAATACATTTTGGCCGGTATAAAGAAACATTCACGTTTGATTCAGTGAAGTGAAATTATTTAGCATCGTGAATAATTCGAGAAAACTGAATGCTTTGGCACAAACGAGTATGGACCGTTTCAGACTGTGCGGGGAAAAGATGCTAAACATCAAGAAGTTGTGGATATAAACGGACAGAAGAACTGTGCTCATTCGTAATATCCTATGGCTTGAAGGTGAGGTGCATGTTACAAAGCTATTAAATTCAATCTTCTTTTCCCCGCCTCTAAAAACAAATACTAGCCTACTTGATTGAAATGATCAGTGAATGAAATGAATTAGATTTTTAGGCAGGTGTTTGCTATTGCTTCTGTACGTAATAAATAAATAAATAAATAAGTTAGTATAGCTTAACTTTTTGGTTGCAATACATAAAAATGCGTTTTCTGATTACTTAAGCAACTGAAGTAGACTGCGCGAATGCACTAATGTAAAATTTACAGGGAAAAACAGCTGTGGTTGCCAGAAATTCACAAATTATAATTTGGCATTTGCTGCCTGTATATTTTAAAGTTCACATATGTACATATAACATATGTTTATATTCCAACCTATACTAAAATATCTTTGTATCTTAAAATATATTGCTGTGGTTGCCAGTACACCTTTGTATCTTTAAATTTATTTAATAAATACCAATTATTAACTGATTTAAAATAACGTAATATATACAATTTATAGCATAATTATTATTATGTAAATAAATATAGTAATTATTATTTTTTGTGTTTTGCTATAGATTATAAGATTACTCATATTTTTACTAAAAATAAATAAATAAACAAATAAATACATTTTAGCAATGCTTTACAATAATAAATGCTTGTTTTTTTTTTTTTTTTGTTGTATTGTTTTTTTTGAGTGTATTTTATATTTTTTATTGTTGTGTAAAGATTGATTGTTATTGATTTATTTCATACAAAATAAAAGTTTGTTTGCATAATATGTGTGTGTTCTGTGTATATTTATTATGTATATATAAACACACACATATACAGTATATATTTTGAAAATATTTACATGTATTTACATGTTTATATTTGTATTCATATAATTTATATTACAAATAAATGTATTTAATATATGAACATAACCTTTTTTTTAAATAAATATATACATGCACGTATTATTATGTATATATACATACTAAATATACGCAGCACAAATACAGGTGCATCTCAATAAATTAGAATGTCGTGGAAAAGTTCATTTGTTTCAGTAATTCAACTCAAATTGTGAAACTTGTGTATTAAATAAATTCAGTGCACACAGACTGAAGTAGTTTAAGTCTTTGGTTCTTTTTATTGTGATGATTTTGGCTCACATTTAACAAAAATCCACCAATTCAATATCTCAACAAATTAGATTACTTCATAAGACCAATTAAAAAAAAAAACATTTTTAGTGAATTGTTGGCTTTCTGGAAAGTATGTTAATTTACTGTACATGCACTAAATACTTGGTAGGGGCTCCTTTTGCTTTAATTACTGCCTCAATTCGGCGTGGCATGGAGGTGATCAGTTTGTGGCACTGCTGAGGTGGTATGGAAGCCCAGGTTTCTTTAACAGTGACCTTCAGCTCATCTGCATTTTTAGGTCTCTTGTTTCTCATTTTCCTCTTGACAATACCCCATAGATTCTCTCTGGGGTTCAGGTCTGGTGAGTTTGCTGGCCAGTCAAGCACACCAACACCATGGTCATTTAACCAACTTTTGGTGCTTTTGGCAGTGTGGGCAGGTGCCAAATCCTGCTGGAAAATTAAATCAGCATCTTCAGAAAGCTGGTCAGCAGAAGGAAGCATGAAGTGCTCCAAAATTTCTTGGTAAATGGGTGCAGTGACTTTGGTTTTCAAAAAACACAATGGACCAACACCAACATCATCACAGACTGTGGTAACTTAACACTGGACTTCAAGCAACTTGGGCTATGAGCTTCTCCACCCTTCCTCCAGACTGTAGGATATTGGTTTCCAAATTAAATACAAAACTTGCTCTCATCTAAAAAGAGGACTTTGGACCACTGGGCAACAGTCCAGTTCTTCTTATCCTTAGCCCAGATAAGACGCCTCTGATGCTGTCTGTGGTTCAGGAGTGGCTTAACAAGAGGAATATGACAACTGTAGCCAAATTCCTTGACACGTCTGTGTGTGGTGGCTCTTGATGCCTTGACCCCAGCCTCAGTCCATTCCTTGTGAAGTTCACTTAAAATCTTGAATTGATTTTGCTAGACAATCCTCATAAGGCTGCGGTTCTCTCAGTTGGTTTTGCATCTTTCTCTTCCACACTTTTTTCTTCCACTCAACTTTCTGTTAACATGCTTGGATACAGCACTCTGTGAACAGCCAGCTTTTTTGGCAATGAATTTTTGTGGTTTACCCTCCTTGTGAAGGGTGTCAATGATTGTCTTCTGAACAATTGTCAGATCAGCAGTCTTCCCTATGATTGTGTAGCCTAGTGAACCAAACTGAGAGACCATTTTGAAGCCTCAGGAAACCTTTGCAGGTGTTTTGAGTTGATTAGCTGATTGGCATGTCACCATATTCTAATTTGTTAAGATATTGAATTGGTGGGTTTTTGTTAAATGTGAGCCAAAATCATCACAATTAAAAGAACCAAAGACTTAAACTACTTCAGTCTGTGTGCATTGAATTTAATACACGAGTTTCACAATTTGAGTTGAATTACTGAAATGAACTTTTCCACGACATTCTAATTGATTGAGATGCACCTGTACATATATTATGTAAACAAAAACTTTTATTTTGGATGTGATTAATCGTGATTAATCCTTTGACAGCACTAATAATTCATACTTTATACTTAAAAATTCACAATTCTTGATTGTATTTTACAGCAAAAAAAGAAAAGAAAAAAAACAACAACTGGTTTTCAGCCTGCTGTTTATTGATTTATTCAATTGCATAGCCACTTCTTAATTATCGTTCTAGATTAGCCACAAACATGTTCTGGCACCATTTTAGTTTGTGCTTTTTCACATTTTGGACCCTTTACTAGAATACATGAAAAACGCTTGTTATCCTCCTTTTACTAATCTGCCAAGTTGCCTAATCTTAGACAGTTGGCAAAGTAGGTCTGTTTACTGACAAGAATAATCTGTGCTAAATAATTTACATCCAGTCAAGTAGGAGAGATGGTGTTTATATGTTAATGGAGTGCTGGTCTGTGTACAGAACATACTAGTATTCTGTAGTACCTAATGATTTTCTGTAATATTCATTTCTGCAAAAGTGGAATGTGTGAGTCAGTTTGACATGAGGAAGAAAATATGATGAATGCCTCTGCTACAAAATTGATCTCTTGGTTAGAACAACCATGCATTGAAGAATTCAAAGAATGGCAGTAAGCATAAAGCACATGAGAAATACTTTTATGTGGAAAAATAAAAGTAACCGAAAATGTCTATGGGAGATTTTTCTCCCCCTGGGGCGTCTTGCGTGGAGAGGCGTGGCCCTGAGAGCAATTTCTTGACATTTCCATGGAGGAAGAGGCAGACACTACAGACTGCCCTTTTGTTATTAAACAGAGCCTGTTTTTAGGGGCTTGTAGAACAGGGGGCAGTGTTTCACAACAGCTTTCAACAAGAACATGTTAAACCATTGAGAACAAGTAGAATAGATAATAAGACGTATTAATGTGACAGATAGTTATATTGATCAAAAATGTTTCTGCCATTGATGCAAGGTTTAGCTAGAATTAAAAATATGGTAACAGATAGCAGAGTCTGTCAGCTGTGTTGTGTATCTCTATACCAGATGCTAGGCTCTGACAGCAAAATTTAATGTCTGTTTTTAATGCACAGACTGAAAATATACCCATGCATTTCTCAGATTTTATGAGAGACAAGAAAATAAAAGTCTATCATTTTATGTTTTTTCTTTGGAGGTAGTGAACTCAGCCTATCGTTAAAAAAAAGGCAGCAGATTTTAATATAGCACATTATGGTCTAAATATATTTGGTAGCAGATGGTGGAAAAGCCATTAGTAATGTTGAACACAAGTTGTCTCAGAAATGTCTCGTAAATGTCACCACAGTGATCTGGTTATAACTGTACAGTTCACAATAGATTACCATTTAAGCACTACAGTGAAAGCATAACAAGGGTCACAGTGTTATGTAAGACTTTATACATTTATACCTCTGTATATCGGACATGACATCTAACTCATAGGAAGACCAATTTTAACAGTCATTTTTGAATCTTTCAAGACATTTCTAGTTTTCTGTTTACCTTGCTGTCCACTATGTGATTCTGTTTAATTTAGAGGACAGGGCAGAGGCATAAGGGGCTTTAGACCATGACTAATGCTATGGATCATAACCATGGGCAAACTTAAATAAATGCTGTCTCAAAAATGTGCATGCTTCAGCAAGTGCAGGCCCAGCTGGAGAGTCGTTCAGACATTTTACAACCATGTTAAACCCAAAACTAAGATGCACATTTCTCAAGTTGCATTGGAGGAAATTTTGAATACAAAAAAAAAAGTATAATTATTATTTTAATTAAAACGTCTCGGTTACGTATGCTAACTCTCGTTCCCTGAAGGAGGGGAATGAAGACGTCACGTCGGTGACTGACAAATTGGGATATCACTTCGATAGACCAATCTACATCGAGCGTAAACTAAACGAACCAATGCACATTGGCATGCAATTATTGCATCCAGTGAGTATAATAAGGCAGCAGGTGCAATTCATACCAGGTTTTCGCTGAGGAGCCGAGCCGGTGACCCGGCCGCTCAGCGGTGATACAGCAAACGTGGCAATGGGACGTGCTGAGTGTGATGGAGTATCTCAACAGAGTCTACAGTATTGAAACTCTGGAGCAGTTTTACCAAGCCGACACTAACCGGGGGCCTCTCGTGCCACTACACATTGAGGTGAGAACACAGGAGGATACCAGCTCTACACGAAGGCTATAGGATCTAGAGAACATGTTTGGGGTCGCCCAGCCCGCAGCTCTACAAATATCTGTCAGCGAGGTGCCATGAGCCAGCGCCCAGGAGGATGCAACACTCCTAGTTGAGTGAGCTCGCAACCTGAATGGCAGGGCACACCCTATGTCTGATAAGCCAGGGTGATGGCATCCAGAATCCAGTGGGCCATCCTCTGCTTAGAGACGGCATTCCCCTTCTGCCGGCCTCCGTAACAGACAAAGAGCTGGTCTGAGGTCCTGAAGCTTTGTGTCCGGTCTACGTAGCATCTTAATGCTCGGACGGGACAGAGCAAAGCCAGGGCTGAGTCTGCCTCCTCCAGGGGGAGCACTTGCAGGTTCACCACTTGGTCTTTGAATGGTGTAGTGAGCGGCTCTGAAACGTCTCCAAATCAGCTGGACCATCTGGGGATGGAGTCACCATTCTCCCATGAGCATTGCTCGAGACAGCTCGTCATCTGTACGGTTGAGAAGGCCTGGAATGTGAACAGCTCGAAGTGACCTCAGAACCTTCTGCGATTCTGCGAGAACAGGGGCATTGGCCGATTTCACTGTAGTGAAGCAGATACCGCTGAACTTGGGGGGATGCCGGGTGAACTGAATCGCATAGCCGAGGCTGATGGTCCACAGAAGCCAGCGAGACGGGCTGGGTAGCGCTGTCCAGGCACCTAGAAACCGTACAAGCAGGACCAGCGGAACCACAGCCATACCTGCAGTGGGGCAGCGAGGTGGAACACAGGGACCCAACTCAGGCGGATTGTGAGCGGGCCAGAGAGGGGTGTGAGTGTGGGATGCAAAGCTCACCTGGTTCCACAGGTTGGCAGAGGGTGTGTGAGTAGGGCCTTTGTTAACGCTCTCGAAATACCCACTGCTGCCATTTGGCAAAGGAGGAGGGGGTGGACGCAGGGGGCCACCGTCAGGTTTGAGGAGGGTGTGGATTTGTGGTTTGGAGTTGGTTTGAGGCGGTAGATGTCGGCGATTGATAGGGTCTGATGAAGTCAGTCTGCTCCTGTGCAGCCGAGAACTGCTGGGCCAGACATATAGCGATTGCGCCAGGCAGCAATCATGACCATCATCCGGTGGAAGGTAACAGCAACACCCAGAAACACACGGGTGAAATGGCATCCTTATAAGGACGATCCGTCGTCTTTACAAAGATGCACCCGTGGAGCTCCTTTAGAGAAATTTGCTCTTTAGGAAATGGTCTTTTAGTGCTGAGGTGCACAGGGGAATTGGCCGCTTGCAACACGACAGGGGGTAGTGCACAACCCACTCGACTCGGGAACGACCACTGCTGAAGCGCCGTCTTGCCAACACACGAAACTTCAGAGAGCATGCTGAACTCGTAGTTCACGAATAGACACAGTTGAGCAAAAACGATACTGTCGCTCGGCTCCGAAGTGAAAAGCTGATCTGCATTGCACCTGCTGCCTTATTATACTCACGCTGTGATCAGTGGCAGCTGGATGCAATAATTGCCTGCCAATGTGCATTGGCTCATTTAGTTTACACTCAAAGCGATATCCCAATTCGTCGGTCACCGACGTGATGTCGAGAGTGACCGACTGAAAGGGAACTATATTTAAAAAAAAATATATATATATATATATATTTAATAGCATAATGATAACGACAAATATATGTCATTTAAGAAAAAATGCAATATGATGGTTTTAAATGTTATTTACTTAAGTGACATTTGACATCAGTGCAGATTTTCAGTAAACAACTACTGAAATTTCACATTGTTTCTCACAAAAATCCTCAGATGACCTCAGATGACTTGAAACGCAGTCTACTAATCATATTGACTACTTCAGTGGTGCTTTCGTGTCCTTTTTGGAGCTTGACAGGTATAGTCACTATAAGATAAAACTACATAAATGTCTTTTAAAAACCTTTCACACTGTTTAAAAAAGAGCTTGTTTTAATTTATTCTTATTTTACCGTAGTAACTTTTGGGTGGTTGGTAAACATAGCAATTTTTTTTTACATTTTATTAAATTCAAAATTTGCAAGTGTCTTGCAGTATTTAAACATGCATTTATATACTGGGATGTTCATATTTCTGACATTCTACATTGCATCTGCTTTGCTCTATTTGTGAATAGAGAAAAAAGATTTCTATCATGCAACTGTACTTAACTTTAGGCTGAATCTGACTTTGAACTAATTTTATGGAGTGTGCAGAGAGATTTGACAGATGTAGAAAAATCTAAAGAAAAATAAATTCCTTAATTAATCTTTGAGGGTTCATATTTAATGGGTATTTTGGATGACTATTCCTTATTGGGTTAGTTCATAAAAAAAAAATGAAAATTCTATTATAATTTATTCACTCTCATGTCATTCTAAACTCAAAAGACTTCATTCATCTTGCTAATATAAATTAAGATATTTTTAATATTCTCTCATCCCCTCTACTGTATGTAATCAACATTTTCAAACTTCCAAATGTACATAAAGGTATCGTAAAAGCAATCCATTGAGTGGTTTTATCTAGTTGTTCCTAGGAAACATGATAACTTTATATAATTTTAAACATTTTAATTAGGATTTTATTCACATAAATACTGATCAACATACTTACATAGAGCATATTAAATATGGTAAACTGAAGCAAAAACATACCTAACATGGAAGAACAAACCTCACTGGTTTTCACAAAACAAGTCTTTGGAACGACATGAGGGTGAGTAAATGAAATTTTAATTTGTTTGGTGAACTATACCTTTAAGGTTAAAAAAATCTGTTATCAGTATTACTCACTGGATTTATCCATCAGGAAGTGGATGCAAATAAATGACTTATTTGGTTTTCTGATAAGTTGTTAGGAAAAGCACTGATCAGATTTGAATATGTCCTTTATCCAACAAACTTGACACACAGAAAAATGCTTCATGCATATGTGTCCACTAAATACTTGATTAATGTGTCACATCTGTTATATGTTATGGCTTGTAACTAATTACCTTAGGACACATTCATCATCATGTCCTAATGTTTTTAATATGGATGAACTTTACACACTGCCTGCCCTGGATGAATAAATGCTGCCTTTGGCCTTGATAATTTAACATGCTGTACAAAAATTATTTTTATAAATAGATCAAGTTGCTTTACCATGAAAAATCTCCCTAAAACACTGGCCAGGAAGTTGTCAGGGGCATTTCAGCCCCACATCATCATTTGTTTCATGCCGTTTCCCATACTACTGTAACAGGAGAGGTCTTGCTTGACCCTTGAGGCTAGAAGACACCCTCCTATATGGGAAACAGGCAGGGGCTGCTCGAGACATGGTTGTTAGGATACAGCATGGGCACAGAGTCCTAATGAGCTCATCTGAGGCTTGTTATAGTGCTTCTCCGCTGCTGCTCTCCAAGAAGCATACGTATCTGCAGTTTCCCAAATGATTGCTTCAGAATGAGTGAGTGCTGGAACAGACAGAACTGGAACACTGGAATAATGTGGGTTTGACACACGGCGATACTTACATTGATGTTATCTAACAAACACAGTATTGCTCTGTGTGTTTATTTTATTCAGATTATCTAGAGAAGCACCTTCCTTTATTCCATTAAACCTTTGATTACCTGAGGGTGAAGCAGACACTGTGGCCTTTGGGTGGATTTTTTCATCATGAAATACCAAAGTATTAATTGTAGCCCAAAGCATAAAAATTAAATCACAAAACCTTGAAAGTTAACTTCCAATTATGTCCAAAAATAATGCATTTTTTATTGGCATTTTATTGCTTTTTACAAAAGCTCTGAATATTATTGTTGATGAGTTTTTGTGTCACTGTAAAGTAAACTGCAAATGTTTCTTTAAATATGATTCCTTAAAGATTAAAGTAATTTATATGATTTTTTTCCTGTGAAAATCTGTTTTTTGATTTTATAATTTGTTGCTGATTTCTTAATGTAAATTTCAACTTTATGTTTACAGTTTGTATATTTATCTGTAGTAACTATAATAGATTATTAAATTATGGTTATCGTAGTACATTTCTTTAAACAGTGTGGCCCAGCATTTTTAGGAACATTTATATGACCCTGTGTTTGAGATGTTTGTCTATAATTTCCATTCATAGGAGATATCCTGAAATATAAATGGGTTTAAAAATTCAATATTTCCCTGTGGCTCAACTTATGTATCTTACCCTGTTCTACAGTCTAACTGTACCTTACCTTAATTTTCTGTAAAGCTGTTTTGCAGATGTTTGTGTTGTGTAAAGCTTTATACAAATAAACTTAAATTGAATTGAAAAGACACTGAACTATCATTAAAGTATCATTTAAAAATCTTTTCAGGTCAATATATTAGATCAAAATCTGTGTTTTTAATTAATGGTGCCCTGCTATTGTATTTGAAAAAATTCATGATAATATTACTGCACAATGACCATTATCATAACTTATGCTTCCAATAGTTAGTTCATTGAAAAGCCATTTATTTTAACCTCCATATCAAGGTTGCTTGAAACCAGCAAAGCACTGTATTTTCTTTGCTAGTAACTTAATCCAGCTAGGACATACAGGGGAAATGGTGTGGTCAGTGTTGTTAACAGAGGGATTAAATGGAGACTGAATTATTATTTGCACTGAAAATAGCAACATCTAAATTAACTAGTTTTAGTCAAGTCAAAAGTGTTATTTATCATCTTTGAACCAATTTATATATATATCAATGTATACCTATATATATATATATATATATATATATATATATGTGTATATATATATATATGTGTGTGTATATGTGTGTGTGTGTGTGTGTGTGTATCATGTATGCAGAGTGTGTGTGTGTGTGCATATGTGTGTGTGTATACTGTAAATACATATATATATATATAAATGTTTAAAAAAAAATGCATTTACAAATTGTAGCATGACGATCATTATTATAATCTTATACTTCCAACAGCTTGTTAAATGAAAAATCCATTTACATTAACCTTCTGTGTCGAGGTTGTTGGGGCGTATCTGGAAATTTCTCAACCATTTCAGAAAACATTTCACTTTAAGATGAAAGCATGAAAGCAGAAAAATAGAGAACCATTATGTCTCAGTTTAACGTGGAGGGTCAGCAGAGGTGACGTCTCTTATATTGAATCAAACTGACTTGTTGTGTTTAAATGTTAAGAGATTTCCACCTTTTCACACAGGTCACTGTGCTTCTTTGTAGATTCAGCTACAGCTTCTGGTTCAAAAGTAGCAGTGAAAGGAGATATTCGGTGTCTATAGAATGAATTTGATAATTTAGACATCATTTAGTCATACCTCTTGTACAGATACCCATAGGTGTGATTTTATGTCAGAGGTGCAGGTGGTTTTTCAAATGTAATTTCAATATAAGTGGACCCATTTTCAATATCCATTTCTCTTGTAGTGTGTATCATCATATATTGTTAGTGATATGAGTGCAATTTTTTTGTATCTTTTTCTCATTTTCTAGGTTGATTTTTAAGTTTGTATGCTTTTTTTTGGAGCTTTACCACATTCATATGTATGTTTATTTTGTGTACACACAGTTTTGGAGCAAATTCATCCATCTGTGTACAGACATTTTCATGTTTCTCTGTGTGTTTGAGGTACAAAGTGTATCAGCTAAACGCAGGGTTTAGCACCTGCAGATTTGTCTGGGCATCTCGATACGGTGAATTTTGCCTTGTCATTTCAATGGGAAAGACTGTCAGTCAAGAGCCTTAAATATTGAATGGACTGGTAATTTAATCCACCTAGGACATACGGGGGAAATGGTGTGGTCAGTTTCAGAAACTCTTTGCTTACTGTACAGAATTTATAAGGACGTTTTTATACTCAAAGATTAAGAAAATTGCTTATTGATTTTTGAAAAAAAAAAAAAAAACCTGACCTACAGAACCTGACAATGTCCACACTGGTGTAACCTAAGGAACTATGAAATGTCTAGAGTCAAGGTTAATCTGTTCAGTGACCTTCTATATGAGGATATCTTCTTGTTGCGGTAAAAGGTTGTGTGTGGGACAAGGTGACACATTTCATACTACAGACTACTTTTATGTACGCATACTGTATGTAAACATACTGGGGGTAGATAAAATACATTGCTTCAGCTACAAATTGCTGCAGTTTCCATATAAAATGGCCACTAGTGGTGCTGAAAACTGCGGTATCTGACTGAGATGATCAAGATTAGAGGAAGATTTTTTGTTAATAGCAACTTTGTATAATAATAATAGAAAAATATGGAGTAAATAGGTACTCAACATAAAGTAACATGAATCCAGAAGTCCTGGAAATACCATGCAAGTTAAATGAAAAAGAGCTGCCTGAGGGTGAGCAGATGATCGTGTGAACTATCCCCGTATATATATGTTGTTGTGAACTTTTTTTAAGGGCATCCTGTAGCTGTGCTAATGGAGCATAGCACTACCAACAAGAAGGCCATGACTTTGACTCCCAGATCACAGAACGAACCTTAAATGCTCTGTAAGTGACTTAACCTAAATGCATCAGAAAATGCTGTGCTCTCCTCTGAGGTTGAATTTTAGATCTAAAATTAGATTTGAATCCGTGTAGGGATAGGATAAGGGTTAGGGGTCCAGACCTAGATAAAAATCCATTTCTGTTGGTTGATTTAAAAGTTGATAGAACATTATTAAAACGTCAAATATATTGCAGAAAATAAAACTGCAGTGATTTTTAATGGCAACATTTTCAGGTTTTGCAAAAATATGTGCATCGTCATATTTTACCATGAGATTAGGTTGGGAAAAGTGCAGTAATCTAAGATTAGTTTACAGGATTCACAGCTAGTTTCACTTTACAGCTACCTCTTTTTTTCTGACAGCTTCCTACCTTTTTCTGAGTAACAGTTTTTCTGGCTGTTAGAGAGAAAATTAAATACAGTCTGCAGAGATCGGTTGAATGGAGTTGTTATATTATTGGATGGTTATGATTTCCAGCATGTCAATCTAAACCCAATTTACAACTGAAGATTAGTTGTTTATGCATCCCTTGAGTATTTCTCATCTGGGTTTGAACATTTTGGTGCACCTCCTGTGAAACAGCCATTGTCAGTGAATTGCCTACCTGAATATATTTTTGCTAAATTACCTGGCTAGCTTTTAAAGGGAAAATTGCCCCTTGGTTGAACACATAAAGTGTGATGCTTGAAGGTGCTTCATTATTTAGGTTGATATAAGACAAGCCTGCTCTGGCCTTTTGAATCCAGGCTTTATAAAAGTAATTTATCAGGCCACCAGAGGATGTATCTTGTGAATCATCCACCAGGAAGGGCAGCAAACTCTCATTTTATACCATTTATTAACTGGCCTTAGTCGTGGAGAAAAAAAACACCTTAAAAGGGGATTTTGGAGTTGAGCAGCCAACCATTAGGCCTAGATAAGAAATCTGACAGGCTTCTCTTCTCTTCTTCTCTTCTCTTCTCTTCTCTTCTCTTCTCTTCTCTTCTCTTCTCTTCTCTTCTCTCGAATCCAATTTTAAACATACATAAATTTGAGACCATTTTTCTAAGCCTAGTTGTTACGGCCCACAAACAAAAATAACAGCTCATTAAATAAACACAGATAATGGGCACAGACCGAACACATAAATATGTCACAGACACTTGTTGCTATTTTCAAGATCCCAATCGCCTTTGTTTACTTCAATAATGAAAGATAACTCGAACAATCAATAAACAATGCATAACAATCCCCAACACAAAATATTTACAGACATATTTTAATGAATAATAGCAAAGGAAATATCAGTAAACAGGTAGGGCAGCTAGGGAAACAAAGAACGCCTGCCTACAGCTGTTCTCACAAATAGTTCTTACCTGACTCATGACAAAATTCAACAGGTGAGTCTTCCGGGCCTCTGCTTCCCTTGCTAAGCTTACAAAATAAACAAAGCATGAACTAACAATTAAATCCACTACCTGTTACCGATTAAAGAATAAAAAAGAAAAATTACAAATTAAACTATAACAACAACAAAAAAAAACAGCTCCAGAGAAGCAATGAGAGCGGTGGGCGGGCGTGAGAACAATGGGAAACAGAGAGAGAGTACCATTGTCGCTGCCAACGCCTATTTATCAGGAATCCCTGATGACTTCACACTGCTCACACATATTGAAGATTCTCTCAACACCACCTAGAGACTTCCAAAATAAATGTTACACAGATATACATAACGCTAGCAAAAATGCAACGCTGGACATTAGTGGTCAGACCTTCTCGTGTTGTTCTCACAAACAGTAGACTGATCATTGAATGGTACAGAAAGTTATTTTTAGGTGTTTTTGGAGCGGTTTCATTATTATTTTCTTATTACTGTAATAGAAAAAAAAAATGTTGTGATTCATCATGAATCACATCATGAATATTACTGCTAAGTCTTGAGGGTTAAGTGGAACTAGATAGAGAACTGAATTAACCAATTACAAACTGGTGAAAGATGTAAATTTGGTGAAAGATGGTGAAAGATTTGAAACTGGTGAAAGATTTAAATTTGTCCGTTTTTATTTGTTTTAAATTTCATTTGAATCAGTCTATGTGAAAGATATTTATGTATCCCATCTCTCCTTTCTTTTCCTATCCTCATCGCTCCTCTCTTCTCCTCTCATTCTCCCCTGTCCTCCTCTCCCTCTTTCCTTCCTTTCGTATGTACCCCAGCTAACTAATGAGATGAGACAGAGCAGGGGCGTTAGTGGGGCAAAGCCAGAGCTCCAGTGGCCTGGGGCACTAGAATATTCCAACATACTGCTCAGAGAGACAGAGAGAGACAGTGAGCGATTCCATGGCTAGACTCTGTGATGTGACCCCAGACACACAACATGCGCACAGAACTTAGAGGAGGTGCATTATCACGTTTGGATGCAGGATGCCTGCCATGAGGTCTCAGATGGGTTGTTTTTGAAGCCAACACACAGTAAGACATAAGTACTCAAATTTACTCTTTGCTGCTCAATATCATATATTTAGGTTTCTGTAACACAGATTTTGAAATAATCTAAATTGTACAGCACCTTTGAATGACCATGCATTACATAAGGTGAGAACACTGTTTAATTGCAGTAAACATTATGCAGAGGGATTGTATATGTCTAGGAAACTTTTTCTGGTTAGTAATAATTGTGTTTTATAATAAAGTGCTGTCTTTCATCATATGATCTTAAGAGTCACATAATGTTTCCTTATATAAAAAAAAAATTTTGGTCTGAGATGAGAAATGAATTGTCATTAGTGTTGTTTCCATGGCAACCAAGTTACTCACAAATAAGCTGCATCCTAGTAGCCAGTCATTGACAGAAACACTAGATGCACACCAAGTCATGTAAAGGCTGGAATACATTACTCAACTATTTAAATCTGTACCCTTGGTAGTTATCATACACTTGTTGGCTTTGTAAAGAGTACAGAGAAAAACTGGGCATCAAACACTGAACAACTGAGAATCAAACACCACCAGACTTTCATCCTCTTAGGAGAGGCATGACAAATGAAAACAATTTCTAAATTTGGCCCAAAATAAAAAAGTGTGCCCATCACACACAGTGTGATTTTCTGTGATATCTGTCCACTGCGCCTGCTTAAAATCTGAAGACTGGATCTGACTTCAGAAACTAGCGCCAGCTCCTTTAGGGCAAAAATCTAGGCCAAAGTAATGTAGTGTATTTCAGACTTAAGTTGTCAAGTAATATCTAAATAGGTTTATTTTAGTGTCCTTGTAATACATGCTACATGTATTTACTATATAATAATTGTGTAATTACAAGCAACTAAACCAAACCCTAAAACTAAACTTTTAGTAAGTACACGTTGTTAATTAATATTACTCATTACCTATTTGTGTAATTATGCTTTAACAAGGACACATTAACATAAAGTGTGACCCATATAGCTTTTTCAGCTTTATTGATTGGTATCTTTTTTGAGTACATTAAGACAGGCAGTCAGCACACAGTAACAACATCTGTCCGGAGGTGTGTTTGCCAAAAGCATCGTTAAACAACTATGGTAGAAAATTCCATTGTTACTGACATACTTTAACAATTCGGTGTTTCCCGAAACCAAATTTGTGTGACTGGAACTACCTGTATTTAAAAGCATAGTTTATTTTTTTATATGACAACAGATTATGCTCTTTGGCACAATTAACAAGCTAACATTCAGTACATATCTTTTATTCCATTTAATTATACATACATTTTAATCTTTATATTTTACTTGTATTTACAGTGTCTTGCGAAAGTATTCATACCCCTTCATTTTTTTCACATTTTGTTATGATGCTGCCTTATGTCAAACTGTTTTATATTACTATCTTTCCACACCAATCTACAATCTATACACCATAATGGTAAAGCAAAAAAAAAACAGGTTTGCGTTAAGCCACACATCTGGGAAAGAGTTAAGAAAAAAAATCTGCTTCACTGAAGGGCCACAGAAGCATGTAGTCTCTGTTTCCCTTAATGGAAGAAGTTTGAAACAACCTGGACTCTTCCTAGAGCTGGCCTCCTGGCCAGACTGATTAATTGATGGAGAAGGGCTTTTGTTAGAGTGGGGAAGAAGAAGCTGATGGTCACTCTAGTTACAACTCCATGATCATATGTGGAGGTAGGAGAAATCTAAAGAAGGACAAACATCACTGCAACACTCCACCGATCTGGGCTTTATGACGGTGTGGCCAGATTCAATCCTCTCCTCACTGAACACATGAAAGCAGACTTGGAATTTGCAAAAAAGCACCTAAAGGACCCTCAGACTGTGAGAAACAATATTATCTGGTCTGATGAACCTCAATTTTAAGCATGATGTTTGAAGGAAACCAGCTCTGCTCATCACCTGCAGAGCACCATCCCAAAAGTAAAGTGTGCTGGTAGCAGCCTCATGCTGTGGGGCTGTTTTTCAGATACTCGTCAGAGTAGAAGAAAAGCTCAATGCACCAAAATATTGAGATAGCCTTAATGAAAACCCAGTCCAGAGCATTCAGAACTGGGCAGAAGGTTTACCTTCCATCAGGACAATGAACCTAAACACGCAGCAAGAGTGGCTTATAGACAACTCTGTGAATGTCCTTGAGTGGCCCAGCCACAGCCTGAGCTTGAACCCCATCAAATATTTCTGGAGAAACTTGTAAATGTGCATCTGCCCCCATCCAACATGACAGTGCTTGAGAGGTGAGGAGAAGAATAGCAAATAATTGCCAAATGCTGATGAGAAAAGCTTGTAGCATCAAACAAAAAAGACTTGAGGCTACAAAGATGCTTCAGCTAAATATTTAGTTAAGGGTATGGATATTTATGCACTTATTTCAGTTTTTTTTTTTTTTTTAATAAATTCATGAAGTTGTGACAATTCTGTTTTTGCTTTGTCAATATGGTGTATGGAGTGTAGATTGATATGGAAAACAAGTAATTTAAAGCAGTTTAACATAAGGCAGGAACATTAAAAAAAAAAAAAACATGAAAAAAATAAAGGGGTATGAATACTTTCACAAAAATCCCAGAGTTTGATGTAAGAGGGAAGTCACAATTAATCAAACATCAAATAAATTAAAACAATGGGGTCAATTCAATTCAATTAAATAAATTAAAACGATGGGATCAAATCAGTTCAAAGAATTTTATTAATCCCAGGGGGAAATTGCTTAAAAATAGTTACAATATGTTGTCCTCAGATGCCATGTTTGTTACAGTTACAGCAGCATTTTAGAGAAACTACACTGTGGGGAAATCTGCTGACTGAATGAACCACATGTATTTGGGAATAAAGTGTATGCCAGTTACATAGTGCATGTTAGCATGATAAAAAAAAAAAAAAACGTTGTTTTTTTGTACAAATTAATAATAATAATCTGACATTAATTGCAATGTTGAATTGATTAATAATCGGAATTTATTACTCCATCACCTGTGTCACGTCATTAACAACAGTCCTAGATTGTTGAACCAACAGGGTTCAAAAGATGGTGATGTGATCATGTTACTATGGTTTTGGGAAACAGTTGCAACTAGCTAGTTCATTTCTCCAGTAACTCATTTGATAGAGGTGTGTTATTACTTTTCTGACTTTACCCAGCCTTAACAAGCTTAGCAATCCACAACATCCTTGCACATGTCACCATGACCCAACAAACTGGCATGTTTACGTGGTACATTGAGTGATACGCTGTGTGTCATTACTGCAAACAGACTGTCAGCTGTTTCACTCAAATATTAAGTGTGATTTTCCCCTCATAATATGGCAGACGAGATAAGATACAAATGCGGGACAACATTCTCCAGGTCTAAGTGCCATTTTGTAGTTATCTAATACAGTAACTACCTTCCTTCTTTTGACCTTAACTGTTCTGAGAGAAATATGAAAATTGCTCTCCACAGAGGATTGCACATCTTCATGTACTTCTGGCACACTATAGGACCAAAAATGAGCAAAGGTCACTGCATCATTATACAAATTTGCCCTTTAAACAGCAAGAACAGCACTTAAATTGTGCTGTGAGCTTGGTTTACCATTTAAAAGAAATTTGTGATATCATTTTTATACTATTTATAACGTGCTCCCAATACAAAATCAGAATTTTTGTATTCGCTGTACTGACTGCAGAAATGACTGTGGGTTTTGATTTTTTTTTTTTTTTTTGTGCATAACAGAAAATATGATGTATATATTAAGAAGACATCAAAGCAAACATTAAGATCTTTTGAAGTTGTCCTTATTTATAGTAAGTCCACTAAATTAAACATTGACTAACAAAATGTTTTTAGTTTTATCTTAAATCAAAATTCTACTTTCATATTATAGCTAACTGGCTATAATTGGCTTTAGCTTTTAGCTATGTCTATGGTATATAGTTATTATAATAAATAATAATTTTATTTTGTACTTTGTATGTTTTATTTGTGGGAAAATAAATATTTTGATTAATACCAAAATGTAAGGTTTGAACCAAATAATATTTTTTTTTTTTAAGTTGATGCAATGTATGTGTTTTTTTTTTTTTAACCTAATGAATTTAGGTACCTTTTGCTGTCTAGCTAATTGCATTCAATCCAATTTAAATTTACAGTAACAAAAACTACCCTAACTCCTTGGTCCTCCTCTGAATTCATACTTAAGCAGCATAATTTATTGTGAAGTTCCACATAGACTGTCAAGTAGTAGTCCACTGTAGAGTCTGTATCTGTGCAGGTTTGGAAAATGATGTATCGAGGATGCTAGCAGTCACAAAAGAGCTTTTGAGCACCCTTCTGAAACCAGAAAGCATGACAGTGGGACGCCCTATGGTCATGTGGGCTTCACAGGCACACTCAGACAATATCCATAACCAGTCTTCGAATAGTGTCAAAGGTCTTGGGAGGTCCTCCTAACCAGACCCCCCTCCCTTAATAAATATAAACAAATAAATAAATAAACTAACTATATATTTCTCCAATACGCAGAGTGTGAGCCAACTGCAGGGTAAGGCTAAAAGTAGCCTAATGTTAGTGTTATGTAAACTACACACATCATAAATCCGCCTCTTTAGACAAGTACCTGATATGATGTCAGGAAATATTGTAATATGACTGAATTTGTATTTAAATTGATCACAACTCACTAAAAACATTCTAAATTATAAATTATAATGCTTTAATTTACATAGTTATTCAAACAGCGAGTAAATTATGGCGAAAGTGAGCAAATAACATTCACATTAAAGAATATTATTACTGACAGAGATTAAGCACACACAATTCCTGTTATAATCAATTAAGCTGTCCATACACTGTATGATAAACGAATCTCTTACTTGCGTATGTAATTCATACATCTACACTTTGTTGCTGATGATGAGAAAATTTGCAAGATTAATTTAGTACGCACACACAAAAAATCAGAGGTTTCATCGATGATTAATGTGGATGCCTCTGATTGGCCATCGTGTTCATAAACTCAACAGAATCATGTGTGATTGGTTATAATGTGCAACGCTGTCAAATGTAAATGTAATGCTGTGATGTAACATGAGCAGGTCTAAATTTGTTACAGCAATCAACACTTTTCATTTAATTTTCATTAGTTTCATGTTTCAAGTATTATAGGTTTTTTTTTTTTTGTTTTTTGTTTTTTTTCATGACCACAATAAATATCTTTTTGGCTGCACGTTATGAGCAGGGCTCCCAAAATCAGTCCAAAATGTAATTTATATTCATTTTTAGCTTCAAAATCAAAATCAGTGTGTCTTTGTCTAGGTAATCTGTGTCTCAGGTGCAGTACGTTTCTTTGTAGGACCTCAGAGAACAGACACTGATTTGCAAAATGCTCTGTCAGGCTTGTGGTACCAGTGCTCGTGTTTTAAAATCATTTTTGCTATGAGCTACAAAATATGTGGAAGCCTGAATCAGTGCAGGAATTATATGCCTGATATTCCTTATATTGTAGAATAGTGACAGTAAATGTGTTAATAATGTATGTTTCTGGTTTCAATCATAATTTAAAATTATATAATTGGATCTGAAGACATTGCAGTAATTATTTAAGTGAAAACTTACATGAGGTTTTATTAAAAAAAATTATATTATTTAGAATAATCTTTATTATAGAGTTATATGCCATATACCAAACAAGCCAGCAAGGTAAATTATAATGTTGCAAATTTTGATTTGAAGCAAAGAAGTGAACACACACACACCGTGAACACACACCCGGAGCAGTGGGCAGCCATTTATGCTGCGGCGCCTGGGGAGCAGTGGGGGGTTCGGTGCCTTGCTCAAGGGCACCTCAGTCATGGTATTGCTGGTCCAAGAATCGAACCCACCACCTTAGGGTTAGGAGTCAAACTCTCTAACCACTAGGCCACGACTTCCCCCGCAAAGAGTCCCATTAAACTTTTAAGAGTTTAATGGGAAAGAACTACAGTGCAATTAATTTATTGATTTAAAGAAGTTGGTAATATATACAGGTGCATCTCAATAAATTAGAATGTCGTGGAAAAGTTTATTAACTTCAGTAATTCAACTCAAATTGTGAAACTTGTGGGGTGCATGAATCGGGTGACGGATTTAGAGCGGTACGGGTAGGAGCTGGAACCTGCGGCTCAATGGACTGGCAGAGGCGACCAATGAGAATGTGAGAGAAAAGGTTATCCATGTGTGCCAAGAGCTGCTTCCACATGAAGCGGCAAAATTACCAGATGCTATAGATGTCACTCACCGACTGGGTACCAAGCGCATTAACGAGATGAGGCCCCATGCAACAGTCATTCGCTTCACTGCCAGAAGGTTCAGAGATGCAGTTTGGAAAGCGGCTAAGAGCAGCGAGTTTCCTCGGAACCAAGGCATGCAGTTTAAGGAGGATCTGACGAAGGAGGATAGAGACAGTAGACTGAAGTTGTGGCCTCTGATCAAAAAAGCCTGCGATGATGGAAAATCTGCTTACTTTGTCGGAGGTTCCAAATTTATTTAAGGTACTGAAGTGACAGGGTGAGAGGAGCAGACAAAGGACTGATTTTTGATATATTCTCAAGGTTCTCAGAACGTTAATTTCTATGTTTTCTAATAGCCACAGTCATTATGCAGTTTGCAATCAAGTCCGGGTTGGTCTGGAAGGGTTTGACCTGCCCGTTGGAATGTTTCACTGTGTTCTAAATACTGTTCGTTCTGTTCTTTTATAATATTCTTGAGTTTAAAGAGAGATGTTATGTTTCGTCAGATACCATTGGTAATTTTGAGATTAAGATTATTTTCCTAATGTTTATTTAGCACTGCTAAAGTTGCTGATCTTGATACTAGCTACTTTGATTTCAGCATTTACAGATTGATCAGGCATTTCAATTGTTTAATATTCTTTAACTAGTCTGTCACATCTTTCATTTGTTTTGTTTAATGCTAGGGGGCTAAGAAATAATGTCAAAAGGAAAGCTCTTTTTCTATTTGCTAAACAGTTTAGGGCAGATTTTTGTTTTGTACAAGAAGCTCACTCTACTACAGAGTATAGCAAATTTTGGACATTACAATGGGGTAATTCTGTATGGTTTTCTCATGGGTCTGAACACTTGGCAGGAGTGATTACCTTAAAGAACAGATTTAATGGAGATGTTCTGCAAACACAATATGATCCTGCAGGGCATTTTATCTGCCAGGTAATTAGGTATGTTGATAATATATTAATCTTGGGGAATTTATATGGATATAATCACAATCAAGATAATAATATTCTTTTTGAATCCATAGAAAATATATTTATTGGTTGGTTAAATAAATATCCAAATGCCACTGTGTTAGTTGGAGGAGATTTTAATATTGTATTGGATGGAACAATTGATAAATGGCCACCAGGTCAACCTAACATAAATAATAATAGCCTTAGAAACTTGAAGGATAAATTCAATCTCATAGATATTTGGAGAGCCAATTTCTGCATAATAAGTCATTTACCTGGAGCAATAAACCTTGGTCCAGTCAGTCCAGAATTGACTTTTGGTTAGTGTCTGAGAACTTTAATATAGATAATGTGGTACCTGATATTCCTTCCACACCATTAACAGACCATAAAGCTATAAGTATTAATATGAACATTTCTAATACAAGTTGTTTCAATAATGGGTCATACTGGAAACTCAACAATTCATTGTTACTGTATGATGAGGTAAAAAGTGAGGTATCTAGATTGATATGGCAATTCTGGGGTAAATCTAACAAGCAGAATTATTTTTGTTCAAATTGGAAACTACTGAAATTTGAGGTCATTAAATATTTAAGGAAATTTAGCAGCCAATTATCCAAATATAAAAGAGATGAAGAAACCACCATTATTGTTGAAATTACAAAATTAACAAGTAAATGTCCAGACAGTTTATTAGATGAAGAAAAAATATTATTATCAGATCTGCAAATCAAACTAGATGAACTTTGGTTGAAGTGATAAAAGCAAATAATAATTTGAAAAATAATAAATCACCAGGTACAGAATTTTATAGGCCATTTGCTGATGATTTGGCCCTTTTTTTGCTAAAAATGTTTAATGAAAGTATTAATAATCAGTGTCTTCCTCCCACCTTAACTCAAGGGTTAATCACATTAATCCCCAAACCAAAAAAAGGATCTATTTTCTCTTGATAATTGGCGTCCAATTAGTTTACTCAACAATGATTATAAATTATTTGCCCTGATTTTTGCTAAAAGACTAAAATCTGTGCTAGATTCAGTTATAGAAGAAACAAAATATGGATTCATGAGAAATAGGCATATTACAAACAATATAAGATTAGTGTTAGATATTTTGGATATAGATAATGGTTTTATTCTTTTTCTTGATTTCTGTAAGGCTTTTGACTCCATAGAGCATCAATTTATTTTTGAGTCACTTATAAAATTCGGTTTTGGAAATTTCTTTACTAATGCAATTAAAAACCTTTATAAGAATTGCAACAGTTCAATTAAATTGTCTGGTGGCACTTCTAGCAGATTTAACTTGTCAAGAGGGATTAGACACTGTTTCTCCATATTTATTTTTGATAATTAGCCAACTCGTTGCAAATCATATTAAAGCCAGCACAATTAAAGGTATGTCTATTATTGATAGAGAACTAATTATAACACAATTAGCAGATGATACCACCCTTTTTCTCTAATCCCAGTCGCAATTAATGTAATAGAGGAGTTTTCTAAATGTAAAGAAGTGTGAGCTTATAGCGGCTAAAGAATGTTCAGTGGCATCTTATTGTAACATTCCAGTCAAAACAGAAGTCAAATACCTAGGAATTACAGAAAATAAGAATCAACAGAAGAGAAGTTTTTTAAATTTTTAGTCCTGTTATTCAAAATAGTCAAAGGAAATTAAATCAGTGGCTTTCAAGAGATTTATCATTAAAAGGAAGAGTTTTGATTTCCAAAGCAGAAGGTATATCCCGGCTAACTTATACAGCTATGGCTCTTCACGTCGATAATAATATATCAAAGGAGATTGATAAGATGCTCTTTAATTTTGTTTGGAAAAATAGGATACATTATATAAGGAAAACTGATGCTTTCTGCATTTCATCGACAAGCTTTTCTATCATGGAATTTGATTTTCAAACACAACTTTTCACCATACCATTACATTATTTGGATTAATAAGGACATATTATATAAACAAAAGTCTATTTTCTTAGAAAACTGTTATAATAATATAATATAATAATATAATATTGAAATAATATTGTTTTGGTAGATCAACTATTTAATTCAGATAGCCTTCTTTTTACATATGAGGAATGAATAAAAAAATGTAATATTCCCATAACACCAAAGGAATTTGCAACTGTTTTTGGTGCAATTTCTTCTGAAATATGTATGTTGTTTAAACAGCAAAAAAGAGTTAATTATCAACAACTTCCATGCCTTTCACCAAATCACTCCCTTATAGGTAAAATATGTTTCTCCTGTAATAATTATAATAGATCAATAAGAGCCCTTTTCCAGAAGGATGTTGTTTCAAATGTAATTGCATATTGGAGTAAATTTGTGAGTGATGTTGACTGGAAAAAAGTCTGGCTTCTGCCAAATCGATATCTCTTAACAAATAAGGTGAAAGAAGTATCCTTTAAACTTCTCCACAGAATATACCCTGCTAAACTTTATTTAATTAAAAAAAAAAAAAAAAGCAGAAGCCGGAGACAGCTGTTCATTTATTTTGGCACTGCCCTTATGTGTAATTTTTGTCTGTAGGAATGTACTTGACTTTGTTGTTGGATATGTTGATGGAGATTTTATTTTAGAGTGGAAAGATGTTCTTTTAGGCATTTCTGTAAACTCAGAATTTAAACAGACCTGTATTAATTTTATATTTTTTATTTTATTTTAATGGCTCAATTTTATATCCATAAATGCAAATTTTCAGGTAAAAAAAATGTTTTATAGCATTTAAAAATGAAGTGGAATACTATATTGAATCTATATTACCCCCAAAGAAAGAAAAAGCTATTTGAATTTTGCAAGCATGCACACTTTTTAATGTATTCCTATAATTTTGTTTACATATCCCCCTAGCATTCCTTTTTTTTTTTTTTTTTTTGTATTGTTATTGTTATTGTATGGATTGTGTAATTCTGTACAATTAATAAAAAATAAAATAAATAAATAAAAATAATGTCAATATGGTCCAAAATCTCTGAGCAATGTTTCCAACACCATGTTGAATCTATGCCACAAAGATATATATATATTTGCACTGTTAAGTGACTAAACTGTATCAACACTCAAAAAGATCTTCACTCTGGGGGCTTTGAAAAGAAACCTTCTCGATTAATTTCACAATACAATATATCTCCATTCGCTACATCACTCCTGCAATACGAGATCCTCCCTCCTCCTAGAGCCACAGACTGCACATATTGGTTGCTGTGAGATAGAGTTGAATGATGCTTTGTCTGCAGAAATTGCAATACAGTCTTTCCCCCCATCATATGTTCAAGTACGTATCACAAAAATACCACTTTTATTGTGGGTGGGGGTGGACATGAAGAAAATGACACTGAAATTGCTTTTTCTTTCTCTGTAGTTTCCACACTGTCCTGTTGCTGGAGTCCCACTGTGTTTTGTGATATCTTACCATCCATTGGTTTGTTTGGGGGGTCAGTTCTCATTTATGTGATCACAATCAAAACACTGTCAGAAACACAGCTCTTTGGCCATGAAAAACATGTCAAATACTATATCCAACTAGACAGCTAATCAGGGAGCAACGGAATATCAGAGATCCTCTGTTGCAAGAAACCTGCCTTGATTCAGTCAAATCAAAGTGTCACATGCTATTGATTGGTGAAATATGTCTGAGGCTAATTGTTACCTAACAGAAGCAGAAATCACCTTGTTCCTCCCCAGAATTCATTTTGATTAAAAAGCTTAATCCATCTCTGCCCTCGCCTAGATTTCCCAAGAGGCAAAGCGCAGATCAGCAGCAGTTGAACCCTTATAACAGATGTACTTTAGGCCTGGAGCACCGAAATAGTACATGGTCCTGCCAGTCATAATTTAGATCAAGGACATGCATGTATTACCATATACAGTATATGTGTGTATTATTGATGTAAACAGTTGTTACATCAATAATGTGTCCATTTTAACTGTGTATATTACATAGTTGCTTAAAAAAAATCTGTATTTCTATTTAAAATAAATACTGTTCTTTTGAACTTTCTATTCAAAAAATAAATACATAGATAATAATTCACATTTTGCATATGCATAACAAAGTAAATCATTTTTACATGCAGTTATCCAGAATAAAACCAAATAAGATTTGTAATGAAGAGAAAATATGTAAACAAATAAGAATAAATGCTGCGCGTCGCACTCAGTATCACACGCGTCGCGCAAATCTTGCACTGATATTTTACACACCTGCATTTAAATGCTGCTGCATTTTTTCTTTTTTACTTTACTTAAATTATATGAAAGCAAGTAAAGAAGGCTCCATTTAAAATCACTGAAGTTGTCAATTAATGAAGCTTTTTTTACATTCTGTGCATTTTGTTGATTATAATGAGAGAACCTGAGTTTAAACGTGAGGACGTTATATTAATCGGTCCATTCTTTAGAGTTTCAATGATTTAGCTAAATTGTGCAGGTTTAATTTATTCGTTTCTTGTTTTAATTAGGCCTAAATAAGGTGAGCGGAATTATACAGTGCCTCACGTTTTACTAAAATAAAGGAAATAATTTATAAAACACGCAACAATTTCTTAATCAGTGTTCAGACAAATATATTTTCCACAATAAGTTATCTGTCAAAATACAGGACAGGTAACGAATAACAAAGTAGTACGTGACAAAAATGCTTGTTTTATTAAAGGAATTTTTAAATATAAATTAAAATATAGGCCTAATATGTGAGAATATTAACATTTTGCATATAAATCCATGTAGCCTAGCACACTAAAATAGGCTACCACTTTTAATGCTCCAATGCAAAGTAAACCACAATTTATTTAGAATAATATAACACATAATTCATATTATATAAATAATACTGCACACCTATTAAATGTGTCAAATCTAAAATATGGTGTAATAATGTGTAGCTTAGAGAAAATATAAGCACAGGCGCTTGACATTTATCCTGCTTGAATTTGTTCTAAGAAACGCACATAACTTCATAATTACCAAACTTTCATCTGTGAATATTAAATATTTTAAATACAGTGTTTTTCTTTCATTTTCCCCGACTGCAGCCGTCAAATATAACACATCGGCGAGGCAAAGCTGACGGCTATTTGCGAAAATGTGCTTTGATGAGCTTGTTTGATAACTTGTGGTTAAAGCGCCACTCAGCGGTCAAAAGCTGCAAATGCACTTTGCAGACGCGGCAGCGGCACTCACGGCAGCAGAACGATCATTTTTGTTGGCCACCTACTGTATAATAATTCCTCAAAATGTATCATGTTTTCCATAAAAATATTATGCAGTACAGCTCTTTTCAGCACTTATAACAATATTAATAAAATGTATTTTGAACACCAAATCAGCATATTAGAATGATTTCTGAAGGATCATGTGACACTGAAGACTGGAGTAATGATGCTGAAAATTCAACTTTGCCATCACAGAAATAAATTACATATTAAAATATAAGCATTTTAAAATTTAATAATTTTTAACAATATTAATGTTTTACTTCATTTCTAATCAAATAAAGGCAGATTTGGAGAAAGACTTATTTCAAAAACATGACAAAAATCTTACAGGAGCCAAACTTTATATATTCTTAATTTGGATTTTTACTGAAGGATTTAACCTTTCAATTCAATCTCAAATCAAGAGTATATTTAAAAATTTTCATGTCAGTAACTTACTCTGAGGAATATTAATGTTAAAATAAACTGGCACAACAATGAAAGAACTACTCACTGACTGAATACACCTGAATAACTTTATTTTCTTCTAATAAAACAGAAAGTATTAAAATTAAAATACCATAAAAATGTGCAAATTACATCCTAGTCGTTTAGGATTTGAAATAAGTGAGACAAGCTATACAGATGAGCAATCCTCAGCAAAGGGAAGGTTCTCAGTGGTTCGAAGTTATTCATTGATTCTTGTTGGGTCATAGCTGGATGGAGGATGCTCTCTGCTGTGTTTGACACAGACATCATTTTGTCAGGCAGTTTGCATCAATCAGCGGCCCTCACTTGCTCCATTGAGTCTGTGGCGCCACCGTCACACACACATTCACAGAAGTGATTCTGGGTAAGGGTGGAGTGCAACGAATATAGATTGATGCTATAAAGGAGCAGGGAGATTGTTTCTGTAAAAGGCCATTTGTTTTACTCCCAGTTCTTTCTTTGTAGTTTTGTCTTAATTTTTCTTTCATTGGGAATGAAAAGGATGAAGGACTGTATATTGTTTTTTTTTGTTTGTTTGTTTTTGCCTTGATGCTTGAACATTTGTGTTTTTCTTGGTTTGTTAGACTTTGCTATTATCATTTGTGAGTGTCTTATAGTTCAACATATGGTCCATCTGTGTGCTGACTTGTCATCACAAGAAAGTGTTTAATTATTGATTGACTGAGTTTAACAAGAGATAAAATTATGACTCTCTGGAGGATTCAGTGCTTTAATCAGAAGCTGAATATTCTGAAGCTCAACATCAATTCAGATTTAAAGAGGGCAACCATTAGAAATCCTGTGTAACAGAGTGGATAAGGGCGAAGAGGCATTGACATGCCAGATTAGATAAACTGTCACTCACCAGTGCAAAGCATTTGATTGAGGATGAACATACATCAGATTGAATTTTCACACCAAAATGCATATCTAATTCAAGAGATTCAAGAGAGTGGTGTGTGTTGGTTTATACCTTAACCAGCAGTATAGTTTCACACTTTTATACTCCAATGAATATTTGTCAGCATGTGTATATTTTTGAAATTCGAGAAAGAAACAGTTCATTAAACATGCACTGACACATTCACAATAGTGTTGTCCCACTATATAGTGTGGGGTTGTGCATATTAATAGTTTGTTATAGGCTTACAGTTGTAAAACACTAAAATATGAAAGGCAATAGAAAAATAGCAAAGCTTTGTTTTGGTCAAAATAAACTATTATATTAATTTTTGCTTTTGGTCTGAGAACTTTATAGTTTATCCTTTATTATATAGTTGCTTCTTTTCTAATGTTTGCCAGTGTTTTATTGTGTTCACATTACTTAATTCTATAGCAAAAACAAAAAGCCCCGGGCATACAATGAAAATTGGTATTTAATGGAGGCATTCAAACATTATATATATATATATATATATATATATATATATATATATATATATATATATATATATATATATATATATATATATATATATATATGATAATTGTCCCTAAGCTTTGGTAGCTTGTATCCTCAGTGTCACTGCTATTTCCTGTCGGATTGAGATGTTGATTTTGGAGCAGGTATAGATCTGGCTGTGTAAATTCCAAATCAATACAAGAAAGCTATTATGCCACTATTCACTCAGAAAAATCAATCGTTTCAGCAGCTGTCCAATGTTATGGAGCTTAGAGGAGAAACTGGAGGAAGGTTATAAGATATTTTCTGTAATGTGTGTGTCTCAAAGATTTTACATAGGAAATGGAGATAGGTGTGATTGTGTGAGTGTCAGGTGAATGCTGTGATTGCGCTGATTGTTTACAATGCTCAGTGTTACCCATGGTGTGCAAGAGTGCTCAAGATTCCCTGTTCTTAGTAATTTTATTTTCATTAGCATCTTGCTGCTTTTATAACTGTGTCATATTGAATCTGTCTTCATACAGTCACAAAACATTGTGTGAATATAAATGACATCTCATTTAATGACTGTTTAATCCATTAATTATCTTAAGTTTAGTTCTGTTCCTGTTCCACGGTTGAAACCGGGCTTCCAATGGGAAGGAAAAAACATAGGCTAAATGAGATCTCTTTAATATCTTACTTATTTCTCCTAGATAGCAGTGAGATTAAATGCAAATGAAGGCTCTCAGTTTGGCCCTGAGAAAAAGACTTCTGCTTTTTTCTGAGGTTTTGACAACATCACAAATTTGAAATAGGATGCTATTAGGGATGCTAATACAAGTCTGAGTCTATATATAACCTCAAACCTTTCTTATTAAATTTAAGAATGAAATGAAAGAAATTTTGAAAGAAAATTTAATAAAAAATAAAGGTGATTGCAACTTTTTATCTCACAACTGTAATTCTTTATTGTGTCAAAAACCAAAAAAAAGTAAAAGTGCAAGATGTAAATTCAGAATTCTGAGGAAAAAAGTCTGAATTGTAAAATATAATTTCAGAAATGCAAATAAAAAGTCAGAATTGCGAGATACAAAGCTGCAATTACAGTTTTTATTCAATGGCAGAAACCTAAAAAGCAGAATTTCAAGATAAAAAGAGAGAAAACAGTGAGAATTGTGAGATGTAAATTCAGAATTCTGAGAAAAAGTAAGAATCGTAAGATACAAACTCAGAATTGCAAGAAAAAAAGGTCAGAATTTTCAGTTTCATATCTCACACTTATGACTTAGGAGTGTTTGGGTAAGCTGTTTGAAAACAATCCTAATTTTCTTTCCATTTGATGATGAACATGACCTGTAAATTACACATCTGCTATAAATGAAACATACCCGAAAACTCTACTGAGATATGATAGAGAAACCTCTGATCAGTAATATTTCCTTTGTGTTGGCGTACTACTGCTTGGTTTCATTCCATGTTTGTGGCTTCACTGACAGTGAATTATGTCTCTCAGTTTCAGACTTCTTCCCTGGCCACAGCTCATGGATTTCCTCACGGAGTATCCCTACAATGACACTTATTATGACAACGGGACCGGGGCACTCAACAGCACAAGTTGTGAGGCCAAGCATCAGTATAACTACTATGCCATGCTCCTGACTCTCCTCATCTTTGTCATTGTCTTCGGCAATGTGTTGGTGTGCATGGCAGTCTCCCGAGAGAAAGCGCTGCAGACCACCACTAATTACCTTATTGTCAGCCTGGCGGTGGCAGATCTTCTCGTGGCCACATTAGTTATGCCCTGGGTGGTGTACCTTGAGGTAAGAAACATTAATTGTATCAAATGGAGCCACATTTCTGGATTGCTGAAAGTTGAAAATAACCTAAGATAATATGTCAAAAAATGAGCCTCATCATTGACCTTTTAAACACTATAAGGATATGAGGCATGATTTAAAGTGCCTCACTATTGCTTAAATATGTTCTCTTGAATTAATTTAACATGATAATCAGCTAACAACACCTTCAGGACATGTCCCCAAAGGCTGTAGTAAGCTGGCGCCTTACAGCTTTTGGGTTTATAATGCACGTGGCACCACACAGCTTTTGTGTCGGCTGTGAGATTTCCAACTCCCAGATAGCCAATTGATCTGTCCTTTGTCCTTGAAACATATTGCACCTCAGACTATAATCTGTAGCCCCACAAAGGTTCCAAAGGAAATAGAGGACTAATTGAGCTGCAGCAATGCATCAGTAGGGATATTTCACTTTTTCTCCTTATGTCCTTAGGTGTTACACTCCGTATAAGACCACCAATAACAGCCTGCAAGTGCTATTGTGAAATTGTGATGCAAGATATTTTGACCCATATTTATTTGTATAAATTATATATAGATTAATCCTTCCTAAAGCTACTTCAGTCAAGAGCAGTGAGTGTTTTTTTCTCTTTCTTTTGTTGTTTAATTAACGTTATGGACACACACAGTAGCAGGTTATGTTGCTGTCACTTTAAGACTTGATGCACAGATCCAATATACTGATACACATCTAATATTCTCCCAGCTGTTTACATTCACATAGCCAACACTGTTTACGTGAATACTCGCCAAAACAAACATATTGACATAGTTTGGTCTGTATTTGGCCATTCTGGTACAATAAGATGTGAAAGACAACTCAATTGGTTACCCTTACACTGTCTGAGAAGAGGCTTTCTGTATCTGTGCTTCTGGAGTGCGGCACAGCCAAATTTCTTTTTCACGTCGTCACACTTTTTCAAATTAACCCATAGGTCTGCTTTTGTCTTTCTCCCACACGATTATTTTTTTTATATGTTTTATGAGACATAAAGCAAGTGTAAGCCAACTTATGTCCTGCTGGGTAGATCAGTACATTACAATTCAAATGTCCACATCTAACCCCCCTACTATGCAGGAGATTAGTTCTATTTCTTCATTTTCAGTTCACAGAATTCAATAGATTGTCATCATAGTTTTGTCATTCAAAACTGGTTTTTACTCATTGTCTCGTTTTCGTTGGTGAAAAAAAAAAAAACTATGACAAAAAATATTTGACAAAATTAAAACTGTATAAATCCTATAGTGACCAATATTAAAATTCTGGCCGATATCTTTCTTTTGCATATTATAATCTGAAAAGTTGCAGATATTATATACTAATTTGGTAAAAAAAAAAATGTATTTTAAAATGCTACATAACATTATTATGGTGAGTACTGTATGAAAATGGATATTCATTTTGGGATTTTCAAAAGATTTAAGTGAAATTTAAGTGATAGAAAATATCACCTAAATTTAAAAAGTAGGTGAAATTGCACATTTAATTATTAAATATATATTAAACATCCAATATTGGATTATACTGTATATCTAGTGTTGTTAACTGATATGGTACTAGTA
Organism: Cyprinus carpio; assembly: GCF_018340385.1. NCBI lineage: Eukaryota > Metazoa > Chordata > Actinopteri > Cypriniformes > Cyprinidae > Cyprinus > Cyprinus carpio. The sequence continues at coordinate 33,688,387 of NC_056576.1, forward strand.
TACTCTGCATCCCTACTCAACACCTAACAAGTTAACCTAAAAATAATTTATTCATGCTTCAGTGCATTCTGGGAACTAAACCATTACAAGTCAGCAGCCTTGCTCAATATTTAAATGAGACAAGTTGGGCCAACATCAATTAATATAAAATTGTTAGTCTACCATGCATTTGTATAGATGCAATATCATTCAGTTTTCCTCTGTGACACAAAATGATGGTCTCTGCCGTGGTTTCAAGCATGAGTTCTTCATGATGTGTGTGGTAACTGATTGCTCTCAATTGCTCCTGACATATAAAGGGTTGCCTTGTGGACATTATAATGTTCGTAAGTCTTAATCTTGCTGGTTAAACAGCAGTTGAAGTCCCTCCCTTCTCTGACTGATCACTTTTACAGGTCATTTGATAATGGTTAGGGGTTATAATAATGATGATGATGATATAATTTGACAATGATATATTAACCTTCATTGATAGATTGGTAGACTTCCAGTGACATAGAATTACAACAAATTGACTAATCTTTTGTCATTATTTTGTTGTCGTTCTTGTTCGAGCACACCAGCATTATCATTTGCTTTATTCAGATTGGCAGCAGTTATTTTAGTATCAAAGAGATACTATTACAGTTTTTATTGATAATTTGAATTTGTTTTTATTTTCATATTTTCAATTTAAAATTCATTTGTTTGTTTGTTCATTCATTTAATAAATATGTCTATATATCCTTTATACATTTTTATATTTTAGTTTTAGTTTTAATACATCCAGTTAAACTAAATGAAGAGAGAAATGTTACCTTGGCAAATAGCTGAGATTATTTTTATTGTTATTGTTATTATTATTATTATTATTATTATTATTATTATTATTATTATTATTATTTTCTATTTCACTTCAGTTAAGTTTATTTTATTTCAAAGAACACCATTTTGATATAGTTTTAGTTAACTCTTGTTGCTTGTAGCTGAAGCCAATTCTTGGATTTATTCAAACTGAGTTTGTGCTCAGGGCAATATTATCTCAAAAGCCTACAATTCAACTGCTAAAGTGCGACAGGCATTCTCTGTTGAATTGCTTTTCAGTTGCACCATTAACCACAAATAATGATAATGGCACTGGGAATGTAAGGAATGTGTTCTTTTTGTAGCACAAATGGAGAATTTTAATGTACAGTCTTTGAGTCCATTCAGTACTATTGAGATATTAATTAAACAAACTCATCAGGCATCTGCAGAAAAGACCATTAAAACAGAGCTAAAGTGTTTACATTCATGAAAATAAAACACATTGGATAATGATAATGATATGCATGTGACATCATATTTCAAACCTTACAAACTCTCTGCAGAAATGTTCATGGGGTCTTGAAATATCATCCATATCAAGTTTCAGTCTAACCTCAAATGTGGAAAAACCTCATTGGTAGCGCAGTGTTTTTAAAGATACATGAGAAGCCTTTCATGGTTAAAATGAAAGCATGCTGACATTTTCATCTGGTAGTAACTTTGAAATTCTGTGGCCCTGCACAATTGGCTTTCATGTACAGCAGGTCAACAGAAAAGTGGGACCCACTTGGCATCATTGTCATGTCGCTTATCAATGTCCATCTCAATCCGCATCACTCTGTGAAACTAGCCTTTGGCTGAACTTCGCAGGGTCAGCTCATCTGCTCTTTCAACCTCCTTGAAAAAATGTGACCACCGTATTGATGATTAGAAGGGTTTATGCAATGTTTTTTGGAGATTTTACAATATACAGTAGGCCTAAAGTAGCTCACAACTCAGACCAGAAACATGAATGATGTTATCCACCATTCTTGAACAGTGAAAGAAAACTCTATTTATGTTGGCCAAGAGAACTCAACATGCTTCAAATGAAAAAAACACATGCAAATAGAATAAACACGTGCAAATTAAGAAGACATCATCAGTTTGACAACACGTGATGCAAATATACACAACGCCACCAAATATAGAAACACACTGAAAAAACTGGCAACACAACCCAAAAAATAAAAATAAAAAATAAAACGCACTGCAAATACAGAAACGTGCTGCAAATACACACAACACAAACAAATACAGACAGACGCTGCAAAAACAGGACCTGCAACAAGTGACGAATCTGGGACATGCTTATCAATGTCTAATCTGAAAGGTGAGATTTTTGTTTAATTTAACATTCTGATCATATGATTCCTTGGCTTTTTTTTGGATATTATTAGCCTAAATAAGCTGACGAAATAAAAAATGACTGTAACTGTGATCACAATTATGGTCCTGGAGAGCCGCAGGCCTGCAGAGTTCAGCTCCAACCCTAATTAAAACTCACCTGCCTGTAGCTTTCTAGTAACCCTTCAGACCTTGATTAGCATGTTCAGGTGTGTTTGATTAGGGTTGAAGCAAAACTATGCAGGGCTGTGGCTCTTCAGGACCGACGTTCGCCAGCCCTGATATAGTATAAGGAGGTGGGTAAAATTAATACATAATAATTGTTAAATAAATTAATCATTCCACCTCCACTCCATTCCAATCTACTCCAGCTTACATACAACCCAAGCCAAAAATTTGCAAAATATGGTAAAGAAATGAATCCATTAAATACCCAAAATGACATCAACTATACCAAAGCACCACTCAAAATATTGACAATTACTGTCAAATTCCCAAAGTAATAAGAATCCACACAAACATCACTGTGTAATCACATGTATAGTGACATAATAATGTCTTTTACTTGCTTTATGATCCTTACATTATTGATGTACACAGTCATTAAATTGTGCATTACATTTTAATTTTAATGAATACATTTAAATGAGGGAGGGCTAATGAAACTCAAACTTCAGCTTCTTAACTTTTAGCTTTGGTTCAAGATGGTTGAATAAAAAATAGTTTGAGATCAAAAAGTAATTGGCGGACCCCCTGTAGTACCACAGTTGACCCCCTGTCGAAGAGCCTGGATTAGACTCAACGTACAACAGTGTATGCGTTTTTTGCGGCAGCTACTTTAAGACTTAAAGGTAGATAGATGTCTTCAATCACTCTAGAGTTTCCTGGCAGTGTTGCAGACACACTGTATTGAGCTGTCGACCGAGACAGAGTTTGGCCATGTAAAAGAAGTGTCATCTTGTCATCGTTTACCTGTAAATAATGAATGGCTTCGTAAAGATGTGCTTGGGCAGACATGCTCTCACTGTGATTTCTGCATCTAATGATGGAGAGGATGGAGAAATGGAAAGCTGATGAATTATGCCAGCACTGATTTATAAAACTACGTCAAGTTAATAGGATCGGTGTTGGGAAGAACCGAAGATATAGTGACGAGCGAAAAAATATTGAGTGAATTTATGCTATGAGTTATGTTGACAGTTCTAGCTGACAGGACATGATTTAGTAGGATTTAAAAATAGTGATGATATTGCACAAAGTGTTCATTGTTTTGTGTTTTCATACTAGGGATTTCAGCTAGGCTGAAGCAGTGAGATAACACCAAATCAATTACTTCTCCCAAGTGAAAACCTTCATCATTTCCTTTGTGCAGAAAGGGACATCCATAACAGATATTTCTCTAGAGAGTTTGTGAAGGTCTTGACAAATGAGTAAATATATAGTGTTCATAATATAGGACAATATAGGAAAATTCATTTCAATGTCAAAGAAAAAAAGGCCCACGTTTCCTGCAGTTACACTTTTGGAAGGCAATACTTGGACTAATTTACAACAACAGTTGTGTCACTACTGCATATATGGTAGAGAAAAAAAAATATTCACTATAAGCTGTATGTATTTTTACAAGTCAGAATGGGTTCCTGTTAAATTATAAGTAATTCAACACATTCTGTGATTCTGTTCTTTCACCCTGGTCTACAAAATTTATTTTGTTAAATATGATGAAATATATAAAATAAATACACATTTCTTTCACATTTCTAGGGATATCTATCCATGCATCCATCCATGGCCAATAAAGCAAGGCTATCAAGTCAACGTTCAAATTGTGCATTGTCTTTGAATTTCAATTTATTTTAATTCTTTACATTAAAATTCCAATTCCAATTCAACATTCTGTTTACTACCTGAATGAATTCTCAGTTCAGTTCTGCATGATGCACAGATTGAGGTAGTCTGCTGAAATCACCCCAAAGAGCTCTGGGTTTGGGCTTTATAAACGTCAAGCCAAAAACAAATGAATTTAAAGGGAAACTGAAGCATACCTCTCCCGTTCGGCACAAATCCGAAATGTTTCCATATTTGTGACATATTTGGATACTAAAATTATATTTATTACGTATGGGTTTTAAATCATCATCCTTCACAAAGCACAGTGGGGCGGTGGTCACGCTGAACACAACAATGGACTATTTAAATTGATAATTGTAACTTTTATATGTTTCTTTATGTATTTTATTTTGATAATGAACAGGCTGCAATGTCAAGGTAGCAAAAATATTGTGTGCGCGTGAGGCGCCAGCGCGATCACTGCATTTTTTTCCCAACTGTTTAATCGTAATTTAGTTATATAACCTACCAACGCTGGTTGGTCATTCAAGCAAGACATCATTCATCAATGTAATGGTAATGGTAAAATGATGATAATAATAATAATAATAATAATAAAGAAAGAAAGAATTAAAAGAAAAGAAAACTGTAAAGCTTTTGCAAAAACAGAGAGAACGACTTTATGCATGGTTTTCCTTTATGAGAACTTTGGATTGCGTCACAATGAATAAACTCAGCACAATTTTTTCCCTTTTCATTTTGTTAATCTTTTTAATAATTTAAGTGAAATATATTTATATGTTTTTGTGCCCTGGTCCGCTGCTGCTCTTCTCTGACAATGACCTGTTCCAATGTCAAATGCTTTAGCGGTTCACTGATGACATGTCACAATTTCGTCATGCAATTAATCGTTCGTTCTCGAAATTGAAAGTGATCAAGACATTTCTCCGGAGCACAATGTTACAAGAAAGAAGAACGCCCAGTTTAGCTCCAAGTATTGAGAATGCCGTGCTCGCAACATCGACATTAAAGCTGCAGTCAAAAACTTTGCGTACCAAAACACTCGGAGAGCGCAAATGATTCTGAAGTTTTTTGCTTGTGGTTGTCAGTTAATAAAAATAATAATTAAGTTAATTGCAAAAGTTGGTATATGTATTGAAAGTTATTTTTTCTTAAAAAAGTAGCATAGTTATTCCTTTTTTTATTATTTTCTTTTTTCTTTTTTTACAGAAAGACATTAATTTTGCATGTATGTGTAACAAACAGTCCACTGAAGGCGAGTGTAGTGATGAACCCAAGTGCAGTTTATTTACAGTGATAATCCAAATATCCAAACAATGAACAAAAACTTGACTTGAACAAACTTGACGTGGCATGAACAAACTTGACGTGGCATGAACAGACTAGACTCACCGACAGCAGGTTACAACATTACGTTACGTTAATACACGACAAAAGCACAATGGCAAAACAAGACTACTTATATAAACAATGAGGGTCACATAACAAGAACAAACCAATGGGAACATGACACAAGGAACAAGAGGAACCAATGAGAACAAACAGAACTGATAATCACATGACCAGACAATAACCAATGAGAACATGACACATGCACAAAGCAGAGATACATGAGGGCAAGGGAAGGATGACACAAACAGCAAAATCAAACTACAAAATAAATGACATGAAAACATGAACATGAAACAAAACCCAAAACAGACATTACATTTCCCCCCCTCTAAGGGCGGCTCCTGACGCCCAAACAAACTAAACCCAAAAAGTCCAGGAGTGTGGTGGAGTGGAGGAGGAACAGACCATGGAGCAAAGGGGGACCTGGGCCGTGGAGCAGTGACAGACCATGGAGCAGAGGTGGACCTGGGCCGTGGAGCAGTGACAGAAAATGGAGCCATGGCGGAGCAGTCCTAGCAGGGAGCCATGGCGGTGCAGGCCCAGCGGGGTGGCCAGGCAGTGCAGGCAGAGCTGGAAGCCATGGTGAAGCAGAGACATGGACAGACCACTTGGCCGTGACAGGACAGACAGTGAGTTCTTGGGCGGCCTCCGTGGCCGAGACAGGACAGGCAGAGAGCTCGTGGACGGCCTCCTTGGTTGTGACAGGACAGGCAGAGAGCTCGTGGACGGCCTCCTTGGCTGTGACAGGGCAGGCAGAGAGCTCGTGGACGGCCTCCTTGGCCGTGACAGGACAGGCAGAGAGCTCATGGACAGGAAAATCTCTGGAACGCAGTGAGTGGCCCACACACTCAAAATGGCGACTGCGATTATTAGAAGTACTGAGGCCAAGGGAACAGTCTCAGTGACTGCCAAGACTTGACGAGACTCAGGTGTGGCAGCCGTCTTGGCCGGGGACTCTGGCGTGGCGGCTATCTTGGCCGGGGACTTTGGCGTGGCGGCCATCTTGTGTGAAGGCCCTGGCTCGACAGGCATGTCATGACGGGACTCTGGAATGGCGGCCATGTTGAGACGAGACCCTGGATGATCAGCTGAGGCGTGACGAGGCTCTGGAAGTTCAGCTGAGGCGTGAAGAGGCTCTGGAAGTTCAGCTGAGGCGTGAAGAGGCTCTGGAAGTTCAGCTGAGGCGTGACGAGGTTTGGAAGTTCAGCTGAGGCATGACAAGACTCTAGAAGAGCAGCCATTTTCCGAAGAGACTCTTGAGTGGCAGCCATTTTGTGACGGAGCTCTTGAATTGCGGCCATGTTGTGGGGAATCTCTTGAGAAATGGGCATGATGTGAGTAGGCTCTGGCATAGCAGGCATGACGTGAGCAGGCTGTGGCTTGGCAGACATGGTGTGAGTAGGGCTTGGCTTGGCTGGCGTGACGTGAACAACTCCTGACATGACGGTCGGGACGTGGAAAAGTTCTGATGTGGCGGGTACTTTGGGATAGCTGTGTTCCTCATCAGCAATCTCCACAGTAAATGATGAACCAGCGAGAAAAAGAGCATGGTCAATATATTCCTCCAGGGACCAGTGAATTTTTCCCCCAGGAAGCTGAGAGCAAATGGGCTCATTAAGACCCACCCGAAATATGTCCTTAAGGGCCACATCATTAAAATCCACCAGATGACACAAACCACAAAAGTCCTCCACACAGTCCTCAATGGCCCGGTTTCTTTGGCGAAGACGCAGGAGACGAACAACTGCTGGGTTCATTTTTAAGGTTGTGTATTCTGTAACAAACAGTCCACTGTAGGCGAGTGTAGTGATGAACCCAAGTGCAGTTTATTTACAGTGATAATCCAAATATCCAAACAAAAAAAAAACTTGACGTGGCATGAACAGACTAGACTCACCGACAGCAGGTTACAACATTACGTTACGTTAATACACGACAAAAGCACAATGGCAAAACATGAATACTTATACAAACAATGAGGGTCACATAACAAGAACAAACCAATGGGAACATGACACAAGGAACAAGAGGAACCAATGAGAACAAACAGAACTGATAATCACATGACCGGACAATAACCAATGAGAACATGACACATGCACAAAGCAGAGATACATGAGGGCAAGGGAAGCATGACACAAACAGCAAAATCAAACTACAAAATAAAAGACATGAAAACATGAACATGAAACAAAACCCAAAACAGACATTACAGTATGTTTTCTTTAAACAGTTAGCAAGTCTTATAGGATAGAGTTTCAACTGAAACTTTGCTGGCCTTTAGCCTACATGAAATGCATTAATGCAATGATAATTCACCACATTCATTACTGATAAATCAGTTATGTAAATGGAAGAAATTGAGTCAGTAATTGCAGCAGGTGCGCAATAAATTTTCGTACATGACATCACTACTGGTGGGAGGGGCCCCATCTCATTCTTTGTGGGGTGGCCTCTAAGATGTGCCACTGCGCTTATTGGTACTCTATTGAGTTGTTTTGGAAAATCTTGCTCTTTCTATCAGCTCACTCTGTCTTATTCCTCTGGTACCAGCTACTGCTGGCTAATGTGGTGCCACTTGAGTACTAATACGTTATCAGTTGTAAAGGACATATTAAAAAAAAAAAAAAAAAAAAAAACATTGTTTAATATAACAAAAATGCCATTTTCAGAGTAACCTATACAATTTGATTTGTATAGCCACGTTTCCACCACTAGAACTTGTTTCTTTGGAGGTGACCACTGCTAACAAGAACACAATGATTGGAAGCACTTCTTCCCTCCTTTTATAGTAATCAGTCTGCTCTTACAATCTAATTAGTATGATGTTGATTTTACCTGACTAGTACTCACTTAAACTTTCACATGTGCTGCTGATATGATTAGTCGATTAATGTTAGCTGGTCATTTTGTGTCAGAATTGAAAAGAATCAAAAATCTTTGACTAAGTTAAAAGAAAATGGAAAGTTGAAAGTGACTAAAGATGAGCCAGAAAAATAAACATACAGTAATTAGTGTATAATCTTTCTACTGCATACTTCAAATATAGTTAAGTACCTCTTTACTTATTCATACTAAGAGCTGAAGAGCTCCACTAAAAGCTTGTTGAATGTACTTAAATTGAAAGATGTTGGACTTTAAAGCATATATTAAGAGATAAAGTGTAAAACCAAAGATAAATAACCATAGAATGCTTTTTTTATTTATTTTTTTTTTTTCTCAAGTTGCTGAGTGTATTATTGAGAAAATAGCCTTTCATACAATAAGGCATGCATATATTCCACCTCTCAAGTGCTATTAGCCCATTTACATTTATGTGAGCTATTGTTTCATCTCTTGCTTTGTAAAACGCTAAATTGAATATTTCATAGAAATGCTGCTGTTTATCGTCACAATGATTTGTGTGTATTAATGGCTTCCCAGCAGTATTTCTAAGGCTCTGTGGGGTGTTAAATATCTCTCCATACAAAAGTACATGCAGGTTCTAAATGAAAGATTTTGTGGAAAACAACTGGAAATTCCTTACTTAATATAACAAGTTAATGGTATTTTTCAATGCGTAATCTTATTTGAAAATTGTTTAAAAATACTGTTGTTTTTATCTGATTTCATACAGAGAAATGTTTCCTCAATATGCCGCATTATTAAAGGGATAGTTCCCCCTCAGTTGCTGGTCCCCATTGACTTTCATAGTATGAAAAGAAAAGAAAAGAATCCTAAAAGAAGTGTAATGATTTAAGAAAAGAAAATATTATGAAAGAAAAGAAAAACACTATGCAAGTCAGTGGGGACCAGCCACTGAAGGTGAACTATCATTTAATGTAATATATACATATATAAAAAAAATATAAATGCACACACACATATAATGCACACACATATATATATACACATACATACATACATACATACATATAGAATATTTAGGTAGCACTTTGCAATAAGGTCTCATTCATTGACATTAATAATGCATTAACGAACATCAATTAACAATGAGCAATATATTTTTAAATCATTTATTAACCTTTGTCAATTTTCATTAATAAAAATGTTCAGGTTAGTTCACAATGCATTAATTATTGTTAATAGACAACTTTTGATCTTAAAAATATATATATCAGTAAATGTTGAAATTAAATTGTGTTGCAGGTGGTGGGGGAGTGGCGTTTCAGTAAAATCCATTGTGACGTGTTCGTCACCCTGGACGTCATGATGTGCACAGCCAGCATTCTTAATCTGTGCGCTATTAGTATTGACAGGTAGGTTCTGCTGTCAGTTCAGGAAAATTGTAATGATCCTCTTAAATGGCAAGAATACCATAGATCAATCACATGTGTTTGTGGGCAGTGGAATGGGGGGTTGTTGTATGTACCGTGTAAGATTGGCATCTTGTGTCTTGCTGATTTATACAGTTGTGCTAGCCTCCAAATGTCATTAAACTCATCAATATATTTTAGTTCAATAGCCTAATATTTATTTAATATTTTGAGGAGATGTTTTGGAACTAAATACTATTTGTGCAATAATTATGGTCCATTAATGATTTAAAATATTTTTTCTAATATTTCTATTATTTATATTACAATAAGTGTAGTATTTAAGGTTAAAATAGAGAAAAGGGTTTTAAATTCCAATGCAAGAGGCAAATTAGAGTCATTTTGTGGTCAGAAAAAAAAATATATATATATATTTATATATATTTGTAGTGCCATGATTTACCCACTAGGTACCTGTATGGCTCTTTACTAAATATATCTAGAATATTGCAGGTCATAACTGCTTAATTTTTTAAGCTCTTCATTTGAAAAAAATATTTAGACATGATTAAACAATAGATTTTTAAATGAGAAAATTAAAAAAGTTAATAACTTAGGCCTACATCCTTTTTTTTAATGATACTCGCATGATTACACACAATGAATGCAAGCAAATACTGAATTTAAAGTTTAAAATGGTGCTGAAAAAGTAATTCAACTGCATTCAACAAAAGATTTTATCCTCTTATTTTTACAGTATATACACATGAATTGATACTGACTTGAGATTAAAAGATTAACTTAAACGTTGACAACCCTGCACATTTAAGTCAGTTTAACCAGGTGCTAAATTGACTGTGCTATTCCCATCCACAGAAAGCAGGTGGTATACTGAATATTAATTAAAAAAAGGTGTTAGTCTACATTTTTACTGATCACGGTAGCAAGCATTCGTCAAATCATGATTATTTGTTGGAAAAGAACAATATAAACAGGTTCTGTTGGATTTTAACTGAAGAGTTACTGAAGAGTTTCTGAAGAGTCCCAGTAAAGTATGGCAGATGGCAGAAGTATGCAGTAGTTTGCTGCAAACAGAGAATTCTGCCATGCAGATTCCATTCAGTGCTGAATTCAGTGCTAAAACAATGCAGACATCACTAACAAACAATACTTTCAGATGATGTAGTTCATTCTTAGTGAACTCCCCATGATGTAAAAGCTTTTTGTGAGAGTAAGAAGATCCCTGAAAGCTTTGGAAATGATGGTGATGATCGTGATGATGTTTAGGTTTATTACAGTTACAAAAGCAAGAGACATGATAGCACAATAATGTCAGCTGGTATCAGAGGTGTGACCATCATTGTTTCCTTCTCTGTTTGGCTGCCTGAATGCAAATCCACCCCCTCTTCATCTCCTTCCCTTTGGGCTTCCTGTACAGGTACACGGCTGTTGCCATGCCGATGTTGTACAACACACGCTACAGCTCCAAGAGACGAGTCACGGTAATGATCTCGGTGGTTTGGGTGCTTTCATTCGCTATTTCCTGCCCCCTGCTATTTGGATTAAATAACACAGGTAAGTGTCTGAGTTTTTTATTTCCCTAATATTCATAAAGGAACAGTTCGCACAAAAATTTAAATGTAGTTATTTACTCATCATAATAGCATTCCAATGCTATGTCCAGTGGCCCAACGTCCGTAATTCCATTGTTAAACCATGTCTTACTCAAACACGATGCAGTATAATTCCAGTGACAAGCAATTTGTTTGTCCACACCAGACACGGCATGACTATGTTACGCAACAAAATCGATAAAAAATCACAGGCACACACCTCAAAGCATCGTTCAGGTGTTTAATTTTAAGACACTTGTCAGGGTTTTGTCCTTAAAATACTCTTGTCCATAGGTTACATTTCTAATAATCTCATCCTAAAACTCCTTTGCTAATTTCAAAATATTTTCTAATTTCTATAAATAGTAAGATTTAATTTTATGGCAAAAACAAAGAAATTATTTAACAAGAAATTATTTGTCATTTTTATCCTGTTGTTTGTTATATTTAGTTGCTTGATTAGTGTCTTTGCAGGTTTTGGATCTTTTGCTGTTGTAGATTGTAAGGACCTTTGAATTAACTGGACTCATTTGGCCAAGTGGAACTGTAAAATTGAACTGTAATGCTGTCAAGACCTGCCTGACACTACTTTAGCTGTGCCTTTTCTGAAAAATAATTCCACACCTTAGAACATTCATCAGCCAGCCAGAATCAGGCATTCAAATGTCCTGTAGTACAAGCATTTTTGCTTGCAATTATAACAAAACTTAACCCCAAAACCTAAATCTATAGTAAGTACGTTTTATTACCTACTTCTTTTTGTAATTACAATGGCATGACCATATATATATATATATATATATATATATATATATATATATATATATATATATATATATATATATATATATATATATATATATATATATATATCTGTTGTGTGTGTGTGTGTGTGTGTGTGTGTTTTTTTACGATATATACAAATATGTCTATGTGCTGACATATACTCTATTTTCCAGAACAATATTTGCATTCAGTTTTGAGTTCACTCAACATTGTTGTCTTACTGTTATAAATTTTCCATTATGCTTCTAATTTGAGCTAATTTGCAATTGTTAGGGGAAATTTGCCATACAGGCATTTGCCAGTGCCTCAATTAGTTTTGCTACCATAATTAACTGTGTTACCATATATTCTCTCTCTCTCTCTTAGCTACAAGGGATGATACCGTATGTGAAATCGCCAACCCCGCTTTTGTTGTCTACTCCTCCATAATGTCATTCTACGTGCCCTTCATCGTCACCCTTCTCGTGTACGTGCAGATCTATGTGGTTCTTCGCAAGCGCCGAAAACGGGTCAACACTAAACGGAGCTGCAAGAAGACAGGCGCTGATGCTCAGCCCTCTCTCAAGGTGATATGCACCATGTGAGACAGTAGCCTCAGGGAAAATACCCAGCACTCCCCACTGGACAAGACACTGGTGTCAGTGTTGTTTTACAAATGGAGTTGCCCTCTTTCTAGAAAATATGGGGAGCAGCTGTACGTGTTAATTATAGAATTCCTGATGTAATGGCAGGACCTGCAGTACACTGCCGGAGATACAGCGACCCCAAAATCTTTACTCGCCTCTGGAATCAGTATTGTATTACAATTTTCTGGTCAGTTGTTAGATTCATTTAATGCTTGATTGTGGCCAATGGCAGATATATACAGTATCTTAAGAGGGATACTGATGAAAATGTATGGTGATTTAATCTTTAGACAGTCTTATTTCAGCATCTCCAATGTGTATTTGGTAACTGGTTATTTGGGCATTGCCTTATCCTTTATTGAAATGCATTATGATTTGTTTTTTGTATATTGTTATTTGTGCATTTCCTTTTCGTATTTTGTAATGCATTTTTTGTTTTATATTGTTTGGTTAATAGTAAAGCTACTTTTTTTTCATTCTTCTGACCTCTTTCATCATCGATTTCTTGCTCCAGCTGGTTTCAATGGCCACTTTTGTTCAATGGGTTCAGCCATCAAGTTTTAAAGGGTCGCAAGGACTTTTTGTGGTACTTATAAATTACCGAAGCAATCTCTTTTGTGTTCAGTGGATTTATTTGCATTGTCTGTCATCAAGAGGCACCAAATATACCTGTGAATGATTTTCAAGGCTCCATGCTGTCTTTGGAATTTAATGTCGACCACATGCTGAATCAAATTCTTATTACCTTTGCCACAGGAAAAGTGCACTCATCCTGAAGATGTGAAACTGTGCACAGTAATCATTAAGACCAACGGGGGTTTACCTGCCAAAAACAAGAAAGCTGTAAGTGTGCTTTCTTATAAAACAAGTCATAAAAATTGTGTAAAAAATCATGTTATTCTGTAGATATATGTATGCGGCTAACTCTACATTTGCACCGTTACATCCAATATAGCTCAGTGCTCTTTGCATCATTATGGGGAGAAAAGTGGAGTTTATAAAACAAAATCTGTACAGAAAAAGGAGCTGGCCATTTGGAAGTCTAAATACATACCACATAATTTTTGTTTATGAATTCTTCAGTTTAAAAGGACAGTTTATATAAAATTAAAATATATATATATTTTGGAAGTCTAAATATATATATATATATAATATATATATATATATATATATATTTTAAAAGGACAGTTTATATAAAATTAAAATATATATATATTGTATATTATATTGTCTCAGCTTAATATACAAAGACAACTAAATAATCAACTCATGAAAAATCCATGAAAAATACGTTATGTTGCAAATATATATATATATATATATATAAATATATATATATATATTTCCATGAAAATAAATAAATAAACGGTAACACTTTATAACTTTCATTTATAAATCATTAACAAACATCATATAATGCTTAACAGATAATTAGCTAATATAAATATTCACAGCTAGAAATATGAGATAATGTTCTTGTTAATGTTTACTAATGAACTTACTAAACATTACCTAATGATTAACATATGATTATTTAATGTAAATTGAAATGCTTACACATGTCAGTAAACTCCCAGTTCATATGATCTTCATTTGTTTACTCATAAATGAACGTCTTAATTCTACATAACTAGATTTATATTTTAGATGCTGCTGATCTTGTATATATATATATATATATATATATATATATATATATATATATATATATATATATATATATATATATATATATATATATATATATATATATATATTAGTGCTGTCAAATCACGATTAATCACGATTAATCACATCATATATAAAAGTTTTGTTTACATAATATATGTATGTGTACAGGGTATATTTATTATGTATATATAAATACACACACATAAATTATATATTTAGAAAATATTTACATGTATATACATTTATATATTATATTCTTATATTTATATTATATATAAATATATATTAATATATAAACATAACATATTCTTCTTAAATATATACATGCATGTGTGTGTATTTATATATACATAATAAATATACACAGTATACACACATATATTATGTAAACAAAACTTTTATTTGGATGTGTGATAATCGTGATTATCATTTGACAGCCCTAATATATATATGATATTATATAGATATATATTATATATAGATATATATATGATATATATATATATATATATATGATTAATCGTGATTAATCATTTGACAGCCCTAATATATATATATATAGCCCCTAAGAGGACATTGTGATAGGAAACAGAGTGAACAGAGACTTTCATGGGGGAACATACAATTTTTTAAAACAAATGTTTTTAAAACAAAAATTTTATAATTATTAACCACTATTGTTAACCACTAGATATATCCACTATTAGTATTAATGAAAGTCCTTAAAATTGCAGTTTAACAAAATCATTCCTCATGAGATTAGGAATGTAATGCAGAATGTAAATAAGAATAGTAGGGACTTGAGTCAAGGTAGTATTTATTTCATGTGTATTTTGGTGGATTTCGTATGGTTTTTTGATGTTTTTGTTTTTTGGATTTTTTAACTTAGCTATCCTTAAATGAAATCAATCTGCAAAGTTGTTAATCAAAAAAGTGCATGATAAATAAAGATATTGTCTCTCAAAAGAGAGAGTCGGTTCTGAATCGCCGTAACGAGTTGTTATATTTTTCGAATCTTTTGCCTGTTACCGGTGTACGTCACTGGGTAAAACATTTGCATAATCCCCGCCTGCCCGCGAAATACGAACAGAGTCTGATCTGCCCACAAACACTTTTTCTATTAGTGCGTTTACATCATGTTGAGAAGACGTCTGATGTTCAAGGATACCACAGAAATACAATTCGAGCCTTTTGTTGGTGTGCTTGTCATTTTATCAAGAACTGCTTCTCTAATCTGGGCTTTTATCTTCGTTGGCTTCTAATCTTCTTAATTTGGACTAACAAGCTCTCTGAACCACGACCTGTAAGTAGTATGATTGATACGTTAGGTGTACATTTTCAATTGAGTGCTCAAAATATATATTTTTTGTTCCAATATGTGATGTATACCTAGTGCAGCTTTAGGTTTCCAGGTAAAGCATGATATTACTGTCTTACTGAAGTAGTTCTAAAAATTCGCAGTGTACCTAAGAATATGTCGATTATTGTAGACTGACGTTGTTCTAATTACTTTGTTTAATAATAAAGAATGAAGTGTAGCACACAGACTTTATAATAATTGTGAAACTGCTGTTTATTTTGCTGCACTGGCAGTTACAGGGTTAATGCAGGAGAGATGAGTGATTTCGGCTGGTGCTCCTGTGATACAACTGTTCTTCGTTCTGATTAAAAGTTAAGACCAAGCGTCTTTTGTCTGTCGTTCTTCAAACATTACAGTAGACATATTTGGTTTACAAACTTTATTGTTTCATCAGTTAGTCACATTAGCACTCGGCTAAAGTATCCACCTAGTGTTCACAGTTTAGCAGCTAAACTTTAGCTGTGGGCACGATTTGCTTGCATAAGTGTTTTTTGTATTGTATGTCATTATAAGAACGGATTCACTATATTATTGTTTTATGTAAAGGTGCTTTGTCAATGGTAGCGCTGGCTAACTGGCTCAAGGATTCATCTCTGTGCCAATCACAACAGGCTTGGCCAGCTGACCAATCAGAGCAGAGTAGGCTTGAGGAAGGGAGGGGCTTGCTCCGAACTTGCTTGAAACGAATCATTTCCTAATCATTGGCAAATGACTCTAATATTAAATGTATATTCTGAGAAAATTACAATGTTTTCTGACCTTAGATGCATTTAAACCTGATGTAGGGGACTCCAATACAATATTGGGACACTTTAAAATACCATATGACGTGCTCTTTCAGTGAATGTGTCATTGATGTTTTCTTTTTCTTTTCATAACTATTTATAATGGATAAAAAGTGAATAAATGTAAGTGAATAAATATAACAGGAAACCTCTTCTCTTTGGGTTCTTCTCTTTCACGAACTGCATGTTTATTACAGTTTGGTTACTGTGAGTCATATATCACATCAGATGGATTATAGTTGGATTACTGTGAGTCATACATCTGTGCTGACAGTCTGCCTGTGTTAAACAAGCGTTGATTTAGCATCTACTTTAAATGGGAATAGTTAATGAGAGGCCATAAGGTCACCAATTACTGCTGTCAGGAACTGTCAGGTTAGTGCAAATAAGCATGAATGCCCTATTATTTTTACACGTAACATCTTTTTCAATATTGTTTGGTGTGTACTGTACTGTGTACTTTATTCCCATGTTGGTCTACTACAAGTATTCCAAGGCTTTTGAGTTTTTCTTGACGAGAGATGGAGTAAACAAACGGTTTGGGTTAGCAGTAAAATACATCTACCTGTTTAATGAGAAGAGTTAGACATCTTGTTATCACAGATTGTTTTACTTTTTCTAATAGTTTATTTATATATTTCTTTCATTTTTAAATATAGTTTGGGCAAGCATTTTTCCTGCTACTCAAAATAATTGTCCTTCAGAAACGTTCTGTTAGTATTGCAACCCGATCAAATTGATATGTTCCATCTGTTCCTTTATTTCCGAAACTTCAAATGTTTATTCTTATTAACATGATATTAATTTCTGTCAAATTATTTTAATTTCTGTCAAATATGTTTTGTTTTATTATATTTATGTTTTGTATTTGATTGTTTTTATTATTTATGATATTTTTTTTTATTAATTATTTTCTTATTTTTTTATTATTATTATTGTTGCTATTTTGTATTGCGATATTATGAAGGGAATATTTCAGAGCAATTTAAGACATTTTAAAGCAAATTCACAGGTTCATTGTTATATAACTTTAAAATGTAGGCGAATCAAACTATGGAATGGTTTATGAAATCTGGTAAAAAAAAAGAAAAAAGAAATTAAAAAAAGAAGGTCAAGCTCCTAATTTGCTGCTTATTAATAGTTAGTAAGGCAGTTGATAAGTGTGGGTATAGGTTAGGGTTAAGGGATCTAAAATATGGTCATGCAGAATAAGGCATTAATATGTGCTTTATAAAAACTAATAAACAGCCAACGTGCCAGTAATATGCATGCTAATAAGCAACTAGTTTTTAGTAAGAATTGGTCCCTAAACTAAACCTAAAACTAAAATGTGTTACCATGTGTTCTTCTTTAATATGATTTAAAAAAAAAAAAAAAAAAAGATACTTGAAAAACCATTTTATCGCTGCCTTATAATCTTGTTTCCTTATTTCTTGTTGTTTATATATTTCATATAACTTATAATGTTTGTTTCTGGTTTATGCAATCTTTGGTTTTTTATGCTGTTATTGATTATTCAGCGATATACATTTATATATTTTTGTATGTTATTTATTTTTAGGTAGAGGTTTTTCTGCTTCTCTCTGCATTGTACATGAATTGTATTTCTTTGCCTTTTATTGTATATATATTGTGCAAATATAAACTAAAAACATATACAAAAAATATAAACCAAATCTAGAATTAAAAATAAACTAGTACTGTACATGCCATTCATAGAGTCATCATACAACTAATGGTAAACATGTCTTCAACAGCAACTGATAAAGGAGGTCCTGCACCAAGGTGCTGATGTGGGAGTGGACATCGTGGCAGGCACCAGCCCTCCCGAGAAAAAGAAACTGGCATCCACTCTGGTCGTCGACCTGCCCAACCCAAGTCCAATCCATGCCTCTCCCTCCCATGATGAATGTCAGTCAAATGGAGATGAGAAAAATGGGCATGCCAAGGAGGTCCAGACCCCTAAAGAAGCCAAACCTGTTGAAACTCAGGCACTGCCCAATGGCAAAACCCGAACTACAGTGACCAAAACCATGAGCAAGAGAAAGATGTCTCAGCATAAAGAAAAGAAGGCTACTCAGATGCTGGCTATTGTTCTAGGTGAGGTCACAATGCTGTAATTTTATACAAGTATTCCTCAGTTATATGCCGAGCACGAGTTACATAAAAGTCCTAGATTGAGGTCTTGTCCTCAGAATACCTCAGCTTTATTTTCTTCTATTGCAGGTGTTTTCATTATTTGCTGGCTGCCCTTTTTTATTACTCACATTTTGAAAACTCACTGCACAAGCTGCGTGGTGCCACTGGAAATGTACAATGCCTTCACTTGGCTGGGATATGTGAACAGTGCCGTCAACCCCATCATATATACCACTTTCAATGTGGAGTTCAGAAAGGCTTTCATAAAGATATTGCACTGCTGAGGACATTATTCACTGCACGTGTAGAAGAGGAGAGATGGAGGATTTCACAAGAGGTTAGTACCATCTTTCAACGCAATGTGAAATGAGGGATTTACAAAGCCATTCTTTTAGGGCAAAGCGGAAGAACTCATTACAGAAAATGGAGGTTCAAATGAATGTCAAAGTAGAGTTTTATTTGCGTGTCTCCATTATATCTGGCAGCGGAGTGCACATGTGAACGTGTTTATTCTCTTTGGAACTGGAGTGTGAATGTGATTAATTGTAGAACTGAAGTAAATTTGAGATGATCAGTAATTAGATCTTGCCACAGATATTTATGCAAGCAGAGATCTGAATGTCGTAATTACATCATTATATCCATTTAGTGGCAAGCAACTGGTTACAAAATGCTTACAGCTCTGTTTATTCAAGTATTTATTTAATCACCAATCTATTTATTTGTTTGAGAACTTGTTAATTAAGAGGTAGCTATTGTAAAGACAAATACATAAGGTGAAAATGCCATCTAAAGTTTTATAAAGCCAGAACACAAAGATATTAAAGGTGCACTCAGTAATGTTTTGTTTATGTTGTGCTGCTCATTTTAAACATATGCTGACACCCAGGGGTCTGGAGTCCAGAATTATGCAATTTAAAGGAACCGTTTACCCAGAAATTAACATTTGCTGAAAATGTACTCACCCTCGAGCCATCCAAGATGTATTTGAGTTTGTTTATTCAATTTATTAGCATTACATCACTTGTTCACCAATGGATCATCTGCAGTGAATAGTTGCCATCAGAATGAGAGTCCAAACAGCTGATAAAAACATGATAACATGATAATCCAGAACATGACTCCAGTCCATCATTTTACGTCTTGTAAAGTGAAGCTGTTGCTTCTATACTATTGCTTCGTTCAGTTAAAAAGTCCATCCCCTGATGTCTTCTCACATCAAATTCCACTACCTGTTTTTGCATGATTTGTGCATATTTCTCGCCTGATACAGGACTCGTATTTTAGCTGGAAGCAAAGGTATAAAGTTATAACTTCTTAATTATGGATTTGTTTCTAACAAAGACACAGCTTTTCACCTTACAAGATGTTAACTGATGGACTAGAGTCGTGTGGCTTACTTGTGGTTTATTGTATTTTTCTCAGCTGTTTGGACTCTCATTCTGACGGCACCCATTCACTGCAGAGGATCCATTGGTGGGCAAGTGATATAATGCTAAACTTCTTCAAATCTGTTCTGATGAATTAACAAACTTATCTATATTTTGGATGGCCTGAGTGTCAGTAAATTTTAAGTTTTTTTTTTTTTTTTTTTTTTTCTACTTTTGGGTTAACTATTCCTTTAAGCAAAAGGTTTTACTTAACAATGCTTCTTGTGAAAATGTGTTGTTTGTGGTCAGTTGTGATTAAATTATTTCATGAGCTAATGATGTGATAACCAAAATAAACTAGTATTTGTCTGGTCATGTGATCTCAGCATGTCTGCCCCATTAGGCAACCCACTCCGCTCCACAACTTTTATCAGAGCATACAGTACATCATTTTTGAGTTATTACTTTGAGTAAAATGTTTTTAAGAACAATACATTTATTTAAAAAAAAAATGGAGTGCGCCTTTAAGCAAACAGAGAATGCCTTTGACTTACCGACTATGAAGGACAATGTAAATAGGAATTAAATAGTTTTATTGAAGCCCATGACAAAAATGATCATGCATGTTGCATTGGTACTTCACGACACTGCAGCCAATGTGTCTATATTATTTGTATTTTGCAATTGTATTTTTTATTTATTTATTTATTTATTTATTTATTTATTTATTTATTTATTTTTGGGGGGTACATTACGAGTACACAAATTTATGTGAGCTATACTGTATAAAGTTGTGTCTTTGTTTTTCTCTCTAGTATGTTCACTGAAGTAGGTGTTTAAATTGACGTGAAAGTTACTTTTTCTGGTTGAAAAAAAAAGCACAATTAATTTGTGGTGGTGGTGGGGTGGGGGGGCATTCCAATGATAAAAGCTGTGTTCCATTTAAACATGGTCATAGATAACCACTGCTGGATCAAAATTCTGAATAATCTAATTTTAAAGAAATGTTTAAATCTTAAATTTTAAAAAACTTATTTTTCACACATAGTTCACAAGTTTCAGGATAGAGTGCTTTATTATACAGTATATGATAATGACCATTAGCTTTGTTGCTTGTTAAGGTAATAATTGCAATATAAGTGAGATTCTTTTTTTTCTTTGTTGAGAAAGAAGTCATTACTGGTGTGATTTATAAAATATTCTTTCTCAGTGATCATCTGAAAAGCAGTCAGCATAAAGAAAATGATACGTTTCAAAAAATAGCCATGGATGTAAATCATCTTAATGCTAATGAGTGTAATTTTTTCAGTGTCAAAATACTTTATCCCATCACAGCTTATGCAGACACACCTTACGCAAACTATAAGTAAGCTAATTAATATTTATAAATGCTGTGGAGCTATCAAACATAGTCAGACACAGCAACAATGGGTCAACAATTAGTGTGAGTTTGGGGCATAACTACAGTATATGTTTGTTTGTTTTGTTTTTTGTTGTTTGAAACGGTCATTACACTAGTAGCACAAAGATTAGACACTCCCTTATTTGCTTATTATTGCAATTTGATCATCACTAAATATGTAGATCCTGTAGAAGTAATTTCAATGAGAATAAACGCGTGCCTACAGTGAGGTGTTTTATGTAACTAATATCAGACTCTCAAGCTGAAATAGTTGGCACTGTTAGTGCAAAACCTATTCAATTATTTATTTACTTCAGGGTGAACTTTTTGTCATGAAGTGCTATTGTCATGAAGTTAATCAATGTCCCATACATACACAGTTCATTTAACTTAATGAAAAAAAAAGAAAAAATATTTCATAGCATATTGATCACACTCAAACTTATTTGATGTGTACAATACAAATAGTAGATAATCTTAAATATTTCTAAAGCTCTTTTTTTCTCCATAAAATGGGTTTAAAACTTGGGTGTGGAATGTGATTCTGTATACTCTGTTGAAAATCTCCAAAAATGATAGCGATAATGTATTTTGTTCCAAAAACTACTGCTCTAAAGTTTCTTTATTCGATTAACAATAGGTGAATAAAAGCACTGAAGACTTTTAGCAATGAAAGAAGGCTTTTAGGCCTTGAAACTAAACATCTGTGAATTGAACAAAGAACCTTAGTGCAGACCATTTTTATTTGGTTATACTTATCTTGAGCTTTACACCAAAAAGCTGGGAGGCAGTAAGTTGTTTGTCAGAACTGTGTGCTTCTTTTGACTAAAAAATTCTACACTTTAATAACATTTATAGCACCTAACTTGGTTGCCAACCCCTGATTTACTTGCTTAGTTTATATTTATAACTGCATTTCTTTCATGATGTGCATTTCCACCCCAAGAATCACAGTATGTTGTTTTACTGTTTTTTTAATTTTTTAATTTTTTTTAATGACCCCTATTTCAGGATTTAATCAATACTTTTATCAGTATGTGCTCATGCAAATATAATGTAATGTAAATGCTGTACAGTTTTTAATCAAAATAACTCCTGCTGTATGTGTTTTTCAACATGGTCTTGTCCTTGTACATCAAGTCCTATCAACTTGTTCGGCTTTGAAAAAAAAGAAAAACATGCAATGGACACCTTTTACATAGTAAGTCAATTTATGGTCCAAGTAAATTTATGGTCTGTCAGATATTTTGTAATAGCAATGTAAATATTGAATGAATAAAAATCCTTGTCAGGCATTGTGAACAGTGATCTTTTGTACAAAAATCCTGCTACACATCTGCTACAATGATATTTAAGTCAAAGGAAATAAGTGTTATTTGTAGGGTTGGGTATCAATAGGCTTCTAATCATGTTTGAAGGGGCAAATCTGTTATACATTAATCATATGCTTGCTCTTAAATGGTGTGACATTACTTTAAAATAAGGCTAATGCAAGAAAAGGTCAACGTTTGACAGAGAGTTGAGATGAAAAGCAACTGGCATTCTGGGAAATCTGAAAACGCAGTAGCAGAAAGCCTTTCATTAACCCAGAAAATTCAGGGCATCCTTGGTAAATGTACATTAGATCATATGCTTCAAGTTGTTTTTTTGGCTGTTTTGAATTTTTTAATCACCATAATTACAATCAGAACCTTGTTGGTTTAAAAAAATGGATAAGGGGTTATAATTATAAATGAATGTGCCATATAAATGTGAGTGTGGTCACAGAGTCTTGTATGAGGGCAGGTGGGGGTTTTGGAAGCTCAGCTATGATTAGATTGTGAGATGCGGCAAGCCACCGAGACAGCTCATAATTACGGCCCACCATCTAAAAGTACACCATCGCTTCAGTGATGGATTGAAGCTAATTACAGTGGAGGCCTTGAAACTAAAATTCCTTTCAGTTGCTGATTATTCTCACTGATTATTGACAACTTTAGGACATTGGGATCAACAATGTGTATTTGAAAATCTTTGATAAATTCAATCATTGAATCAAAAGAATCATAGCTAAGACAGAAGGGTTTAATTAGCATATGAATTGTCAATTTTCTAATCAAGTATTTTTCAGAGTTCTTTTGAAGGAGGAGGGAGAGTCTCTTTGGTTTACAGTTTACTAGTGGTGTTTGCCAAGGCAAATATCACATTATCATTATTAAGGACAAACCTCCCTTGCTCTGCATATTAAAGAAGTAGGTTTTTTTAAAATGAAAAAAAAAAAAACTACCTTTTAAGGGTCAAAACAATAAAGGTGCAAAAGTATGGGTACAACAGCTTGCAAACAGATACCTTTGTATCATCTTTACCCCTAAAGGTTCATAATAGTACCATAAGAGTACATATTACTATTCTAAGGTCCTAATACGCACCACTTAGGGGTAAAGAAGGTACAAAGGTGTCCCTTTCAGGGTCCCAGTGACAAGCTGTTGTGCCCCTAAAGGTAAATTTTTTTCAGAGAATGTGAAGCCATACACTCTCCAAGCACTCCCCAGAAAAAAAAAAATGTTAAAAGAAACCATTTTTGTTTAAATAGTATTTTCACTTGACATTTGAGTGTTGATGTGCAGAACATATACTGGCTGCAGAAATACGGTGTTTTTTTTTTTTTTTTTTTTTTTTTTTTTTTACGTAACAGAAAATTTAATAATTACAAGTAAACTAAACCTAACAATATGAAAAAAAAATTATCCAAAGTGTAATTTTTATTCATTGCAGTAAGTGGTAATTCACTTTCAGATCAAACCAAATTACTGATCACCTCCTGTATACGGAGCCAAATCAAATATAGCTACACGTCACCCTGAGACCCAAGGCCTGTCTAGAGACAAGAATATAATTCATTCACACTTCTGAATAGGCTTTAAATAAATAAATGTTGACCAGGAAGTAACCAGCTAGAAAAACTTTATCAACTGCATAAAAATATCTTAAAAACCACCCAAAATAACTAGCATCATGGTGCCAAATTGTTCAAGGAAAATGTAAAAATCTTGAATATCACAATATTAAGTATGTACAATAATATGCCAAAACCAGATCATCAACTTGAGCATCCAAACTGTAACCCTATCCTCACAGACTCAAGTTGAAAATACAGCCAGAAATAAAAGTGATTATAGTGTGCAAGTTCACATATCAAATTCACAGTCACTGCACAGACAATTAAACTCCCCCACACATGTCTACGGCCACCTTGCACATGATGGTCTGATGAAAGTCTGAGACACTACCTTGCTTCCTGCACTACCACTTGGATTGCCAAGCTGTCCATCCCTGAAGTTGTCATATCATCCAGATTAAAGCTTAGATGAATGCATTAGATATTGACAGATCGGGAGCTGGAGTCTTGACTGGAATATGGTATGCTTCTGAACCATTAAAAGGAGGTCAGGTTCAACTAATATCCCCCAGTCAATAATTCAGGGGACTAACCCTTGGAGGCCACATGTTCTGATTGAATCCTTTAGTAATTTAGCCAAACATTCTCAAACAGCCCAAAAGTTAATAAGACACTGCCCCCAGATAATTTTTTTGAATGACGTTTCAACAGCAGACATTCATCTTTATAAGCATCATAGCAAAGAGAGACCTGAGACCCTCCTAGTTCTGCTTTGCCACTCACAGTGGTGTCCCTTAGGAAAGAAAAAAAATAAATCCCAAATGCAATGTTTTAATATCTCTGTTGGGTCTCTAAGACAGCATTGAGATGGAGCAGAACTGGAGACTTAATAAAGGCCAAATTACATGGTGCCCATGTTTTGTCCTATCCATTAATTTATTCAAAAATACCTTAATTTGCCATTTATACATAAAATGACTTGATTACACTTTCTATGAGCATGATATCTGAATTAAAATTCCTGTTCCCAAATATGTCAGGGTGATATAACTGCCCTGATATAGACCTCATATAAAGAAAACACCTCTGGTTACTCATGTAATCCAGTTCTCTGAATAGGGAACGAGATGCTGCATAGCTTTGACCCAGTGGGAACGCCCCTTGGGTGTGCCAGTTGTCTGAAGCCCAATTCATTGGCTGATGGCACAGGTGCCACTACATCACCCACTCTAATAGTAGTGACTGCAGCTGTTGGAAAGGAGCTTGGCTGTGAACACAGCATCTTGTTCCCTTTTCAGATAACATTAGTTATGCGAGTAATCCGAGATGATCTCTTTAATAGGTTAACTCAATGCTGTGTAGCTATGATGTAATGAGAATGATATACCAAACCCGCCAAGCTAAGCGCAGCCATATCTGGCCCGATGCAAAATAGACCAGGCTAAACTCAAATGGCTGGTTCAAGCAGAAAGAATCTGTGAACCAGGAGTCGCATCTAAATGATGTTTTATTAACAAGTTTCGAGAGGAGCGTGTCAGATACTTAGCCTAATCCACACCGGTGGAGCACAATCAAGTTAATCAACACCATAGTATAAATACAGCTGACTTACCTCTATCCATTGACGGTTTAGCAGCATCCCTCCTCCACACCATCTCCTCACTTTGAGTTCATTTTACAATTATACGGGGAGGGGGGTACTCTAGGTTCGGGCTATTCCCGAGCTCGGAGCCCTTCCGTGGACAGCACATCAAATACGAATTATCATACTTCAGCTAAATATATGTAAGCGTGAACTCGTGAAATCAAAGCTATAAAGCTGATAAACACAGATATCCTCCAGGGGAATTCCTCTGAAAAGGACTTGAAAGGAAGTAACACTCCTGGTAGAATGAGCTTGAATACCTAGTAGTGAAGAGAGACTTTGCACCTCATACGCAAGCAAGGTAGCATCTCTTATTCAATGAGAAATACTATGTTTTGATGCAGCCAGCACCAAAACACCAACCGCTGGGAGGATTTGCGCCACTGAATACCTTAACAAGGCCCGAAGCAAACTCCATGCACGACTCAACTAACAGAGAGAGCCTGCAAATCCCCTACGCGTTTGATAGAAGTCAGCATCAACAGGACCTTAAGGGTCAGAATCCTTTCAGGAGCTGACTTCAAAGTAGTGTTAATTTTGTCAGCTATTTTTAATTTAGTCTTAGCCATGTGTCAAAAATTTAACTTTTAGTTTTTAATCATATTTAGTCAACTTGTCCATTTTTAGTCAAGTTTCAGTTGATTAAACGTCCGAAAATTTTAGTTTAGTTTTAGTCAGTGGAAACACATTTTCATCATATTTTCATCTTACTGTATAATAGTTAAAACGATGAAAAAATAAATAAATAAAAAATAAAATGTATATATATATATATATATATATATATATATATATATATATATATATCCCGATTCCAAAAAAGTTGTGACACTGTACAAATTGTGGATAAAAACAGAATGCAATGATGTGGAAGTATCAAATTTCAATATTTTATTCAGAATACAACATAGATGACATATCAAATGTTTAAACTGAGAAAATGTATAATTTTAAGGGAAAAATAAGTTGATTTTAAATTTCATGGCATCAACACATCTCAAAAAGTGGCATCCCACAGTCTGCAAACGTCTGGGGACTGTGGAGATAAGTTGCTCAAGTTTAGGAATAGGAATGTTGTCGCATCTTCCTCTTTATGATGCGCCAAATGTTTTCTATGGGTGAAAGATCTGGACTGCAGGCTGGCCATTTCAGTACCTTCTTCTAGGCAACCATGATGTTGTAATTTATGAAGTGTGTGGTCTGGTATTGTCATGTTGGAAAATGCAAGGTCTTCCCTGAAAGAGACGACGTCTAGATGGGAGCATATGTTGTTCTAGAACTTGGATATATCTTTCAGCATTGATGGTGCAACCCCATACCATCAGAGATGCAGGCTTCTGAACTGAGCGCTGATAACAACTTGGCTTGTCCTTGTCCTCTTTAGTCCGTATGACATGGCGTCCCAGTTTTCCAAAAAGAACTTCAAATTTTGTTTCGTCTGACCACAGAACAGTTTTCCACTTTGCCACAGTCCATTTTAAATGAGCCTTGGCCCAGAGAAAATGCCTGTGCTTCTGGATCATGTTTAGAAATGGCTTCTTATTTGACCTATAGAGTTTTAGCCGGCAACAGCGAATGTCACGGTGGATTGTGTTCACCGACAATGTTTTTTGGAAGTATTCCTGAGCCCATGTTGTGATTTCCATTACAGTAGCATTCCTGTATGTGATGCAGTGCCGTCTAAGGGCCCAAAGATCACGGGCATCCAGTATGGTTTTCCGGCCTTGACCCTTACGCACAGAGATTGCTCCAGATTCTCTGAATCTTTGGATGATATTATTCACTGTAGATAATGATAACTCCTTTCTGATATTGCTCCACTATTTTTCGCCGCAGCATTGGGGGAATTGGTGATCCTCTGCCCATCTTGACTTCTGAGAGACACTGCTGCTCTGAGAGGCTCTTTTTATACCCAATCATGTTGCCAGTTGACCTAATAAGTTTTAAATTGGTCCTCCAGCTATTCCTTATATGTACATTTAACTTTTCCGGCCTCTTATTGCTATCTGTCCCAATTTTTTTTGGAATGTGTGGCTCTCATGAAATCCAAAATGAGCCAATATTTGGCATGACATTTCAAAATGTCTCACTTTCAACATTTGATATGCTATATTCTATTGTGAATAAAATAAAAGTTTATGAGATTTGTAAATTATTCCATTCCTTTTTTACTCACAATTTGTACAGTGTCCCAACTTTTTTTGGAGTCAGGTTTGTATATTGATCAGTTTTATTTGCAATGATTGTTGTCATTTGGGAAATTTACTTTTACATTTCACCAATAAGCACAAATCAATAGAATATCGATTTGTATGCATGATTTATTTTACCTCATCTAACGTTAGTGTACAGATTTATAACAGGATATCAATTAGAGGCTAAATAAACACCCAAGACTTTAGATATACACTTGCCCTGTCTATGTTCTGAAAAGTGGTGTAACAAAAACCTGCTCTCAAGTATTATAACAGAAATTTCTTATAGTAATTCCAATAATTCCAAATTGCATTAATGCATCTCTTTTAAAACAATGGCAAAAAAAAAATTGCCGCACAGAGGTTGCGTAAGCAACGTTACAGTCCGCAACCACTATCCCAAACAATACAGTCGAGATCCATGACAGAACACAAACTGTCTGAATGACACTTTCATTTAAGCAGAATACCTTAAATGGAGATCGCTGAAATCCAGCTTACTTTTACAGTACTGTATGTCTGTGTTTTCATATGATGGTGACACCACAGTGAGAGCATGTGTGAATGGTTGCCAGACTGCATGAAGCAAAAAGCCGGGCAGAGTAACATATGTATCTGTTTAACAGAAAAGCTTTGATTGGGGGATTTGATGTTAAAGGATATCTGGCAACCGCAAACATAAACACTTGCATTTCAGTCTCGTCTTTGCATTTGTGCAAATTGCATGTTCAGTTAGTCTAAGTTATCATTTAATGACTTTATTATCGTCTCACCATATTCTCGTTTTCGTCAGGGGAAAACCTTGTTGACAAACATTTTTCATCAGTTTTCGTTAACACAATTAACTCTACTACAAAGGCTCAAATGGCGAATCCAATAAGCCCTCCAGGATGATAGACAAGACCCAGGAAGGAGCACTGACAGGTCGTGCTGGCCTCAAATGCCTAACCCATCACATAAACAAAGAGACCAAACAAGGTCTACCTAGGGGGACTCCGTCCACATACCTGTGAGCAGTGATAGATGCAACAAATTCCCATGGTGAAAACATATCCTACAGAAACTTCAACACTAAACCAATCGGGCAGCTGACTGGGTTCACTGCATGAGCCGAACACCACGATTTAAAAACCTTCCACTTGGAAGAATAAAGCCTTCCAATATAAGGAGCCCTAGCATTTTCAATGGTTTCCTAAACATCCACAGGAAGACCAGAGGTCACAGCCGATTGCCCTTGATTGGCCACACCCATAGCCTCCAAATCTAGGGCCGAGGGTGCCAGATCCTGCCCTGGAGTTGAGACAGCAGGTATTTCCTGATTGGAATCTCCCATGAGGTGTGCTCTAGAAGGGAGACTAGCTCTGAGAACCACGTCTGGGATGGGAAGGATGGTTTTTACTGATTGGGGTGTACTATGAGGTGTGTTATTGTTGGGAAGACCATCAGAATCAACTTGATTGATGCAAATGTGGACAGCCTCAGATCCGGCCACGGGTGAGCAAAAGCATCTATCCCCAGAGGTGCCGGTTGACATAGGGAGAACCAAAGGGGACATTGGGTGATTATTCTGATGCAAAAATCCACCCTGCTGGAAAGATCTCAGATTCTGAGCCACCGTCTGGTGGTTCAGCATCCAGTCCCCCGATCTGAGTTTCTGCCTTGATAGGAAGTCTGCTGTGAGGTTCAGAGCCCCTGGGACGTGAACCACTCTCAGTGAAAGAAATCTGTCCTGAGCCCAAAGGAGGAGGCAGGGCACATGTCTGTCCAGGGTTTATGTGAGACACTACCGCTGTGTTGTCCGTTCTGATGATCACATGACAACCCATCAGAATTGGGAGGAAATGCACCAGGGCCAAGAAGATACCTCACCGCTCTAGGCTGTTTATGTGCCACAAGAGAAATTCTCCCGTCCAGACAAGCTGGTTTGCCCTTGAAGACCGCTCCCCAACCAGTTAGGGAGGGGTCCTTCATAATCATTTAGTGATGGCAAACAGTGCTCAACCTGAGGCCAAGAGACGGAAGATGGTGAAGAATGTCTTTGTGACGACTCACCAACTCCCTGGAATGGGCCAAGATGAGTCAATTGTCCAGGTAGTGGAGCACACATATACCCTGGAGCCTCAACGGGGCCAGAGCAGCATCTATGCACTTTGTGGACTTCCGTGGAGCCAAAGCCAGACCAAAGGGAAGAACCTTGTACTGGTACACCTTTCCCCTCAAAGGTGAACCTGAGGAACTTAGTAAGCCGCTGAACAACTTAAATATGAAAGCAAACACCCTTCAGGTCTACAGTAATGAACCAATACCCTGCACAAACCTGAGCCAGAATAGCCAGCATTAGCATTTTGAATTTCTTTTAGTAAAGAGAAAAAATTTAGCCAGTGCAGATCTAGAATAGGCCGCAGACCTCAGTCCTTTTTCGGAAAGAGGAAATAGCGACTGAAGAAGCAGTGATTCACATTCTAAGGAGGGACCTCCTCTATCGCACCTGTTTTCCTGCTGAAGAACAGTAGCCTCTAAGGCACTGTTGACTTCAATAAGATGAACCCCGTAAAAACAGGGCGAGTTCCAACAAAACTGAAGTCATGTAGCCAAATTGGATTGTGTGGAGAATCCAAGGTGACACTTCTGGCAGACGCCTCCATGCATGTAGGTAGCTTAATAGAGACTGCATACAGGTGCAGTCCAGAGGATATGCTAGCACCAGGTCCCCGAGACAGTCGTGCACTGGTGTAGACGCGCATGGCATTAACAGCGGCAGAGGAAGGCTTGTGGTGTCTTGTCACAAGATGGGTTGGCCTACAAAGAACTGGAGTAGGGGCACAGTCTAGTGCATAGGTAGGGTTGGCTGACACATGGAGAAAGCTGCAAGTGTCTCCCATCATGTAAGCAGCAGCTTTAATGTAAACAAGTTTTGAGGGGAGAAAGCCTGATGAGTCTCCTTCCTCCAACACTGAGACAGTGAGGCTTTGACCACTTCTAGAGTGAGGCTCCCTCCCTCGTCCATCTCCTTTAGGACGTTAGATTGATAACCCTGGATATGGTGGCTATGGTGTGACACACCATGCCCGCCTGACCAGCCGCCATATAGAAGTTTGATCCTTGGGCAATTTTAAATGTTCAGTTGATTCAATTTTTCTTTCGTTCTTTTCTTTCTTTTTTTTTTTAAATTGTAGTTTTCATTGCTTTAGAAAAATGTATTTATACTCAGCATTCAAAGAATGGAGTGAGAAAAGAAAATTGACATCAATTTATCCAACCAAGATGGGGTCCATATATGTTATTCTCAGCAGTAGCACTGTTTAATATCATGTCTGCTGCTGCAAGAAAGAGCAATTTATTAACCATTTAATTGAAATATTTACTCTGTTGGCTGATGGAATGTGAGTGTGAGTGTTTGTTTATGTCAGTATGTGAAAAAACATGGTTAGAGTTGTCACAGAAATTCACCAGGCCTGGGGGAAATATGGATGGGCCCCCTAGCATATGCCATAGAAAACCGTAGCATGCCACACCTCCTCATGAGGCCTGTGACAACGTCCCCGGTTCACCCACCCCAGTGACGGCCCTGAGAAGAACACAAACTCTTTAAAGGCAATCCACTGATTTAAATTTGTAATCGACGTAATTACATGATATGCTATTTAAATGATCTAATAAATCACATTTCAATATTTTCTTGTAGTTTCTTGTGCTTGCAGGATATTAAAATTTATGCATTTTACAGACACTTATCACATTCTTAATGCATTCCCTGGGATTTACAACCATGATATTGTTCATTTTTGAACTACAGGAAATACAATATAAAATCAAAATTACAAGTACTATAAATAGTTGAAATTGCAAGCCTATTTTCCAGTAGATGTTACTACATATTGTGCAATTGCGGCTTCAAAAAAAAAAAAAGTTGAAATTTAGATCTTGCACTTTTTCAAACATACAAACATATGCATTTTAGCTGTTCACTTACCTGACAACTTTGGAGGCCTGAAAACACACATTTTTGGAAATGCTACTATCGTCTTAAAGTAAACTCTGAAAACCCGAATTTGTGAAAACCATGACATAACCAACTATTTGCTTGGGTTGCATAATTGTTCCATTTTTAGTACATTTTTGTTTAAACATACCCTCAGTCTCACAAATGTGACTATTTCTGTTAACTACAACATTAGATCTCACAATAATAACTTTATTTTTTCATAATATCAACTTATCAAATTGTGGTTTTACAATTATCACTTATTTTTCACTCTGAGGTGGAAACAGGACTTCCATTAAAAATAAATGCTAAATTACTGACAGCCTGTCACAAGTACAGAAGGAGAAGATTCAGAGGTAACGTCAAAGTCTTTATTACCAGGTATTTAAGAGAAGCAGAGTGGTAAACAGGTGAGTATATAATTCAATAAAGATAGAGAGCACTTAGCTTGAGCATAACTAGTTATTTGTTTGTTGCAGGTGCAGGCAGGTGTGTAGTGAAGGCTTACTGAAGGCTGGTAAGTATCCAAGAAATTAGCCATGTATGTCCTCATATGTGGAGAAACAAGACCAGACAAGGAAGAAGTGAGAATAACTGTTCTTATACAGGGCTTGATGAGATCATCTATGGCAAGTGTGGTGATGGCTGACTGAGTGTAGGTGTTGACCAGAAGGGATGCTGGGAAATTTAGTGCCCAGTGGAGGATAGGGAATGGACTAGTGATTGGGGATTGTGACACAACCCAAGTCTTTTTCCTGTTGTCTTCATGGGGCTTGGCATTTTGTAGAAGGTGCTGGTGCCCCTCTCAGCACGCGTTCATACATAAGCGGGATCTCCTTTGGTTCGCTGCATGCTTCATTATGGGGATGCCAAGACACTCAGTAAAACAAAGCATCCTTACAGCACTTCCTTCAGAAATAATTAAACACTGGTCTCCTGGCTAAAAATACCATTGTGCATTCTCCTGCTTGCCTCAGAAGCCATTCTTTCAGTGCTGTTATAATTATCAGCCTTCAAGTAATGTGGAGCATACTGTGCTTGTTACAGAGAGACTAGCAAGTCATGTCATGCACTGTTTTATGAAGAACATTAATCATTTATTACTTGTGCTTAATTATTTATAGTTCTTTGTAAACTTTTGCATGAACTCTCCTTTGTCTTCGGTGCTTTATTATTGAGTATTCACTGACAATGACATAAAGGGGTTTTCCTGTGGACATACTGTAATCCCACTGGAGCTTATTAACATCAGCATCATGTTAAAAGGGCAATGTTACCTACTGAAACAAATGTATACCATGTTTTGATCCTTTAGAAAAGACTTCTGGTAACACTTTATTTTAAGGACCAATTCTCACTGTTAACTAGTTGCTTGTTAGCATGTATATTAGTAGCATATTGGCTGTTTATTAGTAATTTTTAGGCATATATTAAGATCCCTTAACCCGATCCAATACCTAAACTTATAAACTACCTACTAAGTATTAATAAGCAGCAAATTAGAAGTTTATTGAGGGAAGATCTTAGTTAATAGTGAATATGTGTTCACTAATCTAAAGTGTTACCAGATTTCTTTGTATTAAAAAAAATAACACTTTAGCATACTTTTAAAAAAACAGAAAGAATATATTTGAAAATAATATACTTAATTGTTAACTGAAGAAATGTTTAAATTAAATGATTTAATGTGCAGTCTAATTGATTATATCAGAATCAATTAGTTGGAGTTTTTTTTTTTTTGTTTTTTGTTTTTCAACCCAAATAGGACTTAAGTACATCTCTATAGTGTGGCGGAAGGAGAAAACGACAGACACAGCGGGTGTGGCGTCAGGCCTCGGAGAGGCTTTTATTAACAGAAATTCAACATAAAATTTCCAATACCGGGAATAAAAGTGTCCAAAGGGAAAGAGTGCTCAAAATAAACAGGGGATCAGGGCACGTATTCACAAAACATCTTAATGATAAAAGTAGCTCATAACTCGCTGATTTAGAAGAAAATCGTAAAAATAATGGCCGTGTCAGTCCTAAATTTAGGACTTTAAAATTTTTGTTCTAAGAATATTTCATAAAGCGTTTTAGCACTAAAATTAGCTCCTAAATCTGTGAAATGTTAGGAGTAGTGAAGAGGACTCCCAAGTCACTAAGACCAAATCTGAACTATCCTAAAATAGCTGTTGCCAGCAATCTACCTTGGAATATAAACACTTAAGAAACATTTTTTAAGATAATGAGCTTTTAAAAAGGTATTGGCTTTGGTTTGGAGGTTATCCCAACTCCAATTTTTTTATTATATCCTTAATATATAGCTGTTCTCACGTCCAGTTTGGTTTTCTTTTATGTATGTCTTACTGTCAGCCGTGATTATTATATATACGTGCGATCATTTGCTCTTAAAATACTTTGTCATTTTTGGTCATACAAATAAGAGTAATGCATCTTTTGTATCTGTAAAGACTATGTTTATTCGTGTGCACTCAGAATAACAACGAAACATTGTGCTCTTGTAAAATAATGAAAGCAAACAAGGTGCGCTTTCTGCCATCTCGGACTCTGTGAACTTGAGTGCGTCACTTCGAAATTCCGTGTATGCTTGTCTTATTACAGACATGAAAAATACTGTATATCTATAGAAAGTGAAACTTTTAAATTAACCAATTCAAAACAAATATTCTCAGATTATGGAATCCATTTGAAACATGCATACAGGCAAATACTGCAGAGATGAAGAGTCAGTGTCGCTGACTTCATCTCTTAAACCGAAAACAGAAAGCACTAGTGTAACAATAAATTATTAAACGTTAATGTAGTGTACTTGCTGATTTTCCCCAACACATTCATAATTATTATATTTGCCGGTGTGCTGTGGCAAGCTTTTTTTGTGTGCGCTTGAGTGCTCATTGTAGGCAATTAAAGGCTCATTATCATGATTAATTAATAAAAGTGCGACTGAAAGTTGACTAATGCTTAAAATGAACGACTACTTTTCGACCAGAAAAATCTTTAGTCGAGGGCAGCCCTAATGCATATTTTTTCTCTACTGTGATGCCTATCCGAGTGAAACGGCATCTGAAATGAGAGGGCGGGACTTGAATTCGTCCTTTGGGAATTGATTGGATTGTTGGAAGTTGGGGCGTTGCTAACAAAATGAAGGTAGATCAGAATGCCAGTTTGCAGTTAGTTGTGAGGGGACATCTCTCCACTGGATTCACCAGTGACACCCTAGCATTTTTTTATTTATTGAGGAGGACGAGGACGAACAATAGAACAAAACACACCTAGCAGCACGTGCACGCGCGAGAGAGAAAGACTGCCTGAATGACTGAGCGTGTCCTCCATCAGGTTAAGTCATATTCATAAAAAAAATAGTTTGCGATGTCCTAAGAGTAATGTTGTGGTAATATCCTAAAATCCTTAAATTATTAAGGGTAGTATACTCCCCCATGGGTTGTGTCAGCACTGGTCATTGTATTGATTTCTATAAAGTGAAACATCAGCTTCAGTTTTTCCCCCTGTTGTTTATCCCAGCATTTACCCCTCACATCACTAGCTCCGCCCTTGCGCCATAGCTGGTGACTAGAAGAGAAGATGAGTCTTTTTGAGGGGGAGGGGAGGTTAATGTTTTTGATTAAAGATTACTGCACTGTATTGCATTTAAAAAAATAATAATAATGAAGTGCACGGATAAATTATTTATAAAAATAAACACTACAGTATTCCATTAAAAAAAATAAGGATTTTCTATTATGATTTCATGGTGACTTTAAGGGACGGGGTGATGATGATCATTAGGGGGGAGGCAGCCGTCTTGTCATAATATGTAATTTCATAATGAATTATATTATCTTAAAATGTGATTAAAGTTTACTGTTGAATGTACTGACAAGCATTTAAACTAAAATATACTTTAATGTCAATGCCACTGAAATTAGTATGTCATATATTTAAAAAATATTTCTAAGAACAAATTTTTAATGATGAAGCTACAATTTAGTACATTTAAAATACATTAACTTTAAATATAATATTAAATAACACACTGAAGTTAAAATTATAATCAAGTTCATTACATATGCTTTAGTATGTTAGTCAACATCAAAAAACACAACAAAAGGTTTTTAAAACAATGAATTAACATGTATTTACAGTAAAACTTTAAGTTTGACTTTTCCAAAGTGTATTTTTGAAAATGTACTTAAACATATTTATGAAAGTGTATACTCTTTACAATAATTTATGTAATAAAATATTATTAAGACTCATTTCATATTTCTTTAAATTCAGAATTCAGCTGTCCATTACTTTTTTTTTTCTTAATAATATTTATGGTGGCAAGCCATTCAAGCTAAAGCATTTAGCATTTCTCATAACCTTTAACAATTATTTAAACATGAGAATGTAGTTCTTAGCTCATTTAGAGACTATTAGTGTCAACTGATATCATGTTATAAGGGCAATGCAATTATACAAAACCCATGTCGTCACTTCAGTTTCTATTACCATAATATCAGACGTTTGTTCAGATTAGGATGTTAATCATGTCATTTCTCCCTCTGTGCTCTCCAGTGGAGTGCCCCTCCATGAACAAAACAACAGTTAAATATCACGCATGCAGAAGTCTGATTGCTTTCCCCATGTACATCCTGTTAAAAATGTCAGCCCCAGCTTTCAGTAAACTCTAATCAGGGCTTTAGAGGAACAGAAATGCAATAAAGCTACAGCATTTAGCTTCGATTAACATCCATGCTCTTTGAAAATGGTGATGGAAAATGGCATTTTAATTGGATAATGAATGATTAAAGCATCTCACCATGCAAGTGGTTATTTGTATTGAGCGATATGCCAAAGTTTGTACCTTGGAGATATGAAAATTTGCTTTGTTTGAGAGCTAGTAATGTGACAAAGGAAGCACAACACTTAGATTAATAGAGTGATGACCTTTAAAACCCATAATGCAATTTGTTACATTTCTTTTTTTAACCAAAGGTTTTTGAAGGCAGCAAAACTGGACATTAACATTTGGCAACTGGACACAGGACAGATAACACAGTCTTGCTGTGTAATAATTCTGATATCTGTTAGTCTGTTTGTGGTTTAAGGGTCAATTATTGTGCATGACGTCAAATGACTGTCTGACTAATGTTTTTATGTATGTATCTTTATGCATGAATACCAGGCTGTTGGCATAAATATAAAGTTATGTCATTAAACTCTAGATGGCGCAGGTTGATAGGTCCTTAACTCAATCTGCTATAATCACATTGTTATCTACACACTGTAGTTTCTGTTGCATCAACAACCTATGAGTTTGCTGCTCAACATTTAAATATGTGACCAGTGTTCTTTAAAACATTTTGCAGCGTGCTTTCAGAAAACCTCCACCTTCCCCAGCTCCACTTGTGTAGATCTGCTATGGGTAATTTCATGTATATGTGCAGGGTAAATTCATTTATGTTATATGTGCAGCAGCTGTATTTCTTACATGCTCACATCAGCATGTCTGTGGGTGTATTGGCAGCAGCGAGTCTCGGTACTTGCTCTGCCACAGCAGCGTAGCAAATTCCACAAATCTTTCAAAGAGGTGGCATGACAGAAATAAAGTTACAAAACTTCAAACATAATTATATTGAATGGTTTATGCTGAGTATTGTCATTACAAGCATACAGTATATCTTCCTTATATTTTACTTGATAATGAGACACCCATAACAATCTAATGACTTACAGTGGACCATGTGCTGCCTTATTTACTTATTCAACTATTCAGCTTATTGAACTGTGAGTATCAAACAATTCATGTGGCTACTTAAACTGCGCACTTTACCCATCTGAAATCATATTAACTGAAATGCATCATACAATAAATATACTGTAAAAGAAAAGAAAAGAAAAGAAAAGAAAAGAAAAGAAAAGAAAAGAAAAGAAAAGAAAAGAAAAAAAGAAAAACAACTGTGAAGAAAAAATGAAAAAAAAAATGAAAAAGCATAAATTTGAATTTAAATTTACTATTGCTTGTCACCATAATGTTACTGGAGAACTAAGTCAATGGCATTTTAAGATATGTACTGCTGGAGAAGGATTTGGTAAAGTTAAAAAAAAAAAAAAAAAAAATGCACACATCGGAAATCTCTCATTGTAAATGAATGGCTGCTTTGTTGCTGTAAACCACTGTGTGAATGTCCCTTGAGGCAACTGTTGGTAGTGCAGCAGAGGTTGAGTGTTGAGAGTTTTATGCAAATTATTTTTCTGACATCCATACATGCACCACAGAAGCCATGTTATGGTGGTGATTCTTGTGCACTATCAAAAGATATAAAATGCTGAGTGTTATGACAACAGCAGAGCAGCTCTGATATGAAATAAGTATAATAATAAATCTAAAACTAACTACAGCTATATAATTTATTGTGTATTATGTGTACACCTTGTATTTACTTATGGGCACTTATTTATTTATTGCATTGCAGAGAAAGTTGCATTACAGAACTGTAGAACTGTTCTACTATATACATGTATATGCCTAGAATTGCATGACTGGAATACATTTAATTTGTCATGGCTTGAAAACATAATTTATATGCTAGTCTGTTGCCTCAAGCACTGTTTCTTTTATTCTAAAAAATGTAAACTGACTTTTTACTGTTATAAACATCATCAAAAACAGTATACTCATCTCTTCTAAATTATTATTTTGCCACAGCATGAGCTACACGCTACAGTGTGTTTTTTTCTGTATTAGAGTGGGCTGTTACCTGTCGAAATAAGACAGATATTTAAAAGGTCAATATTTCTGGAGGCATAGTACAAATGTCCCCAAACACACTCAGCAGGAGGTCACAGGAGATGGTCCTTCAAATTCTAACATCCTCGGAATTCCAAATGCAGATACTCTGTGTCCTACATTTCCCCCCGGCTGAAATTGTACCTCTCACTTAAATACAATGCTCAGGGTTAATCGTACCTCATGGCCAACGCATCTATTGATTTCACAGCACTCGTCTTCAACAAATCCCCCCATGCTAAAATGCACTCAAAGCAACTGAATAAAGATCTTAGCTGCTGTCCTAGAGAAAGGGAGCTGTAGACAGCTTCACTGAAATTTTATTCCTCACCCGTCCACTACACTGTTTGATTTATTACCCCTGGTCTCCCTTCCTCTTTATCACCCACCTCCCCCATGCAATCTTATCCCAGCGGCTTAACCGTATTTGTTTGGAGCCCATCTGTATAGCCGCTCCACGCACTCCCTTTGCTTCTTGTCCATATGAATCTAGCGAGCTGACAGCACTCTCGCAGGTGAGGTATCAAGGACGCCATAATTAGGTACTCTCTATTGTTTTCCTCACCTGCTCTTAGCCAACAAAGCCCTGAAAAAGCGTGTTTGGGCTGTTCTGATTAAAAAGAGGTTGAGAGAGAGAGGTACAACAAAACGCACTTCAGAAAAGGGCACTAATAAATATGAAAGGGTGAGAAGGTGGCATCACATGGAGATACTGAACCTCTTCATTATTCACTAGATCACAGGTTTCTCAATAACAATGTTATTTCCATTATTATTGAGAAAGCTGTGTTTAGTAAAATACAAATACATGTTACTCAACAGCAAATTCCAGCCATTTGTACTGCATATATGAACTAGATTCTGAAGAAAATCTGCTAGGTTGGTTGCCATGCGGTTGCTAAAATGTTGTTAGATTACTATTTAATTCCATGTAGTTGCTAGGAGATTGTTCAAGTCACGCCCACAAGTCCTTGTAATAGTTGATTCAGTAGAATAGATCATATGTATCATTATGTAGACATAGACAGTTACAAAAGTTGAAAAGTTACTTCTATGTACTGTACCAATTTAGAGCCTTTATATTGAATCAGTAAAGGTAACCTTATATGGCTACACATTACTACAGATAGGTATGGCCTTAAAGAGAAGTTCACACAAAAATGAAAACATTTACTCACACTCATGTTGTTACTTGCTTCTGCAGAACATGAAAGAAGATATTTCGAAAAACATTTTAACTAATTTTAGTCCACTTAATAAAAGAAAAAATTGGAAGTTTCTTCAAATGACCCTCTTCGAAAATAACGCAGAGAACTTTTCAAAATATCTTTGTGTTTCTAATCCTATATGAGCAATAGCAAACCCCTAATAAGACTGAACAATACCAGAACCAAATCATTTAGTTGTCCTTTATTTGCCTAAAAACTTTGTCTAAATGGAGATTGCCACTGTATTATTATATGCAGGATATAATTGGGGTAAAAATAATAATAATTTATGGACTGGATAATGCAGAATAACAGAAATACACTAATAAAGCCTGGACGCTACACAATTTTGCTCAGTATGGAACATG
This sequence comes from Cyprinus carpio, assembly GCF_018340385.1. NCBI lineage: Eukaryota > Metazoa > Chordata > Actinopteri > Cypriniformes > Cyprinidae > Cyprinus > Cyprinus carpio. Next base: position 33,728,870 of record NC_056576.1, read on the forward strand.
CAAATGAGGTCAATGTATAAATAGCAGTGGTAGTCCTGCTGTCCCCTTTCCACATAATTATGGGGACACATGCAAAGTCCTAATGAACCGCAAAGCTTCTTAAACAAGAATTAAAAGTCCAGAGACTTTTTAACCTTGATCTGCCAAATGACACATTGACCATGAACTCACAACTTTAATTTTCCCACTCAATATAAAGCATAATTTGAAGAAATTGGTGGTTAAATGTATTTCAATCTGCAGAAGGATTTATTTTAATGCTTAATTTTGTCAAAACAAGATTAATAACAGCCTACACATCTCCCGTGTTTTATTTAAAGAAGGCTTTTAACTCTCATTCGCAACTTAGGCTCATTGGAAAAATTGTGCCTATGGTTATGAATATATCCTTGGATCTGTGATATCTAAGGTTGACCGTCACTGCAGTCTAAATAAGAGGATAATCTTAGTTTCCCCTTCTCCTGAGACTTTATGTCAGGGTTGTCAAATTCAGTTCCTGCAAAACCACTGTCCTGAAGAGTTTGGCTCCAACCCTAATTAAACTCTCCTGAACCAGCTAATCAAGGTCTTTAGGATTACTAGAAACTTCGAGGCAGGTGTTTTCGAGCTGATTGGAGATACTCTTTGCAGAACAGCGGCCCTCCAGGACCAGAGTTTGACACATGGTCCTTATGTAAACACCATAACAAATTCCTTGTATGTGCAAACCTACTTAGCAATAAAGCTTTTTTTGATTCAGAAAGTCATGCCCATGACCCACTGACGTGAAGCTTCTAGTGCTATAAAAATGGGTTGAACTTCTGGTTGATCATCTTACGTCCCAGTGTTCCGAGGGACAAGAATAGGTCTAAATAGGATGACTCGTACGGTACTAAAAGGGTCAAGAGGAACAGAAGATTCTGCATTATCTAAACCCACTGGGCAACAGACATCTGAACTGCAGTGTTCACATGTGTTGCACAGGTCACATTAACTCTATAAAATCTTGCAAATGTTTATGGTGAAGACCATGACTGTCATGGTTTATGGGTTCACTGACTCATTCATCTATGTGTGTGTGTGAGAGTGGGTGTGTCGGTAATTGCTGCTGACTGGTTGATCAGCGCCAGCTGTAGCTCATCAGCTCAGCTATTTAATACCTGTGCTATCCGTCCTGTGTTGTCAGATCGTTTGGTGTTCCCGCTGTGTTCCTGGTTGTGTCCAAGTTCCCTGTTCCTGCTTTTCGTCTCATTGGATTTCCGTTCCAGTTTCTCCTATGGATTGAATGTGCCACGGCTGCCCATTTGAGTCCCTGCACTACCAAGAGTGACTAATATCCTGCACATGCTTTATTTGACTCTGGCCTTTTGTCTTGTTAGGACTCTTCCTAATAAACTGTTATATTTCACACTCGCTACTGAATCCTCCTTTGTATTCTTAACAGGACGATCTCACCAATAAGTGGAATCAGCGAATGCATTGTATCTATGGGACTTTTTGTCCAACAACAGCACATGCATAGATCATCAGGAGAAACAGATGTTACCAATGGGTGTGTTCTGATATGTTCTTTTCTCTGCAACCTTTGACTTTTTCTACCGAACAGTCTAAAGTGGCTTTAGTGTTGACATTGCTGTTGGGACAGGCAGCTCTGTGGGGAACAGCGATGTGGGAGAACCAACATCATTGCTGCTCTTCGTTCCACAAACTCTGGAAAGAGATGAAACGGGTGTTTGATCACGCAGCAGTGGGTTGCGAGGTGGCATGCATATTGGCCATTCTACAGTAGGAGAACAGACCCATCTTGGATTATTCCATCGAGTTCCAGACATTGGCAGCTGAGTGCAAGTGGAATGAGGAGGCGCAGTGGGACATGTTCCAGCATGGGTTGGCTGACCGAATTCAGAAGGAGATTTTCACAATGGAATTACCCACTGACCTTGATGGACTCATCGAATTAGCTCTTTGGGTAGATGCACGTCTACAGCAATGCGATCAACGAGGCCACCACAAGCTGGCGTCGGAACTTCCTGAGTATTCCACTGCCAGTTCCTGTAATACGGTCAGTCACACATCTGATTATGAACCTATGCAAGTAGGAAGAGCTCGGCTTTCCGGGACCATTGGAGAGCAAGAGGACTTTGCTTGTATTGTGGTGCTGTGGGTCACCTCCTGGCTGACTGTCAAGTAAAAGGCCAAGCTGAGGCTATTGTCGGGTGGATTGTTCCTGGAAAAATCCTCGTCCACAAGTTTCCACCCGGTACTTCTGCTCACTGAATCGCCGCTGGCTCCTGTTGTTCTGGGCCACCCCTGGCTAGTGCATCACAATCCTAGGGTGGACTGGGGCCAGAATTCCATCTTGGCGTGGAATGATCAGTGTTATGCTTGTCTCATGTCTGCTTGTTCTTTGTTGCAGAATGAGCCGGTGAACCTACGTGCCCAAGGAGTACCTCGACTCGAAGGAAGTGTTCAGTAAGTCCCGGGCTGGTTCTCTTCCTACACATCGTCCCTATGACTGTGCTATAGATCTAGTACCAGGTACGTCTCCGCCTAAGGGGAGGTTATACTCGCTTTCTGCTCCAGAAAGGGACTTTTTCTAGCAGCTGGGCTCATTCGTCCTTTCTCTTCTCCCACTGGGGCAGGATTTTTTTCTTTTGTGAGGAAGAAGGATAGTTTCCTGTGACCATGCATTGATTACACCCACGTCTGAGGCATCGACCTCCACCACAAACTGACGTGTGGGATCAGGGGCTATGAGAATAGAAGCTGAAACAAAGCAGCTCTTGAGGGCCAAAATGCAGTTTCAGCTGCACTGGACCACCTGAATGTCGTTCTGGTGGAGGTCAAGGCAGTCAGAGGAGTGGCTAGTTGGCAGAAAAAAACTCTACAGGGCCTTACAGGAATCTGGGGTTGGGCAATCCACTACAGCCTTAACCTTATCAGGATCCATGCTCTTTCCCTCAGATACGATGATGTATCCCAAAAATGTAACTGACTATGCATGGAACGCACATTTCTACACCTTGACAAAAAGCTAATTTTCAAGCAGCCTCTGGAGCACCCACCTGACGTGCTGAACATTCCTGGAAAGAAGAAAATATCAGTATGTCATCTATGTAGACATATATTAATTGATCGACCATTCCTCTCAGCATGTCATTAACGAGTGCTTGGAAAATCGTGGGGGAGTTGGATAGCCCAAAGGGCATAACCAGATATTCAAAGTGACCACTGGAGGTACTAAACGCAGTTTTCCACTCATCCCCCTCCCTTATGCGGACCTTGAATGGTGTTTGTGCCTCACATCTCCCCTTCATGCACTCCAACGTTTACTGCCTGTGATTGCGCTTGCACTCCATTCATCTCACTAACACTTTTTTGAGCAGCTGATGTGTGATCTCTCCTTAGTACTCATGGTCAGTAATGCTAAAGTGAAGTAGTTTTGCTTTTATGTAGTTTCTCAAAGGCTCTCAGTCATACCCGAAAGTCCACAGTTTTCCCACAGAATTGGACTACTTTAACACTGTTTCCGCAGGTTGTTTTTCATGTCCGCAGGTTGAAGCGACCCCAATAATGTGATATTTAGCCCCTGGAATGTGAATTTTACTGGAAAATGTGTATTTTAACACCCGGAATGCGATTTTACCGGGGGAACCCCCATTGAAATGTGATTGGGTTAGTTTTGGGGTAGTTTTGAGTAGTAATTGGGCGGGGTTTTTTGTGAACACCAGGCAACCCTGGACATTACCTGAGCATTCAAAGGCTGCACATTTACTGCATGGACGGAGCAAAAATGTAAGTGTCTAAAGTATATGCACAGTTCCGTTGAATGATACATGTGTTTTAACAATGTTGCTGAACCGAATGTACGACCACAGCATTAACTACAACCTTTAAATAAGAGTGCAAAGTTTATCTCATAAGCAGATGAAAGCAGTGTTCATTGCTATAGCAAACAGACATTGGGGGCATTTTCTTTCAGAATCATCATTCACCAATGTAGAGGAAAAGTTAAATACTATAGCATTTTATTTTATGAAAATGAGATAAAGAAGTTTTCGCACTGAAAGAGGAGTGATCTCGTGCTTATAGAACTTAAGATGTTCTATAGTTCAGTGCGTTTCTGTTCATATCTGTGGCAGTTTGTACTTCCCCAAGGGTGGCTTTACTAGTTTTATATTTAAATAATGAAATTAATAATGAAAATAATGATAATAATAATAACATTTTAACTTGTAGTGTATAAATGTACATGAATTACATACATGGGTCAAAGATGAAAAAGGGTTTAAGCATAAAAACAATGTGAAATAGTGCTTTAAATTGTTGTTGTTTCCCCCCAAAAAAAGTTTACAAATTTTCAGTTTAATTTAATAGCAATTTTTTTTTGTTTTTCTGAGCAAAAAATAAATATCATACATTTTTCCCTGATATACAGAAGAGACCAACTAAAATGTTATTCAGTGTAACAATCTTGTCAGGCATATTTCCAACAAAAATCTATTTATGACATATTAAAAGACTAATTACTTTCACCCCAAATACTAATTAGTTGTAATTTCAAATTTTTAAAATTTGACACTGTCCTAGGTTTTGCCCAATTGTCAGTAAGAATTTTTTACTCATTTAAAACACAATCAAATTTAATATGTTCCCTAATTATTTTATATATTTTAATATGTACACGTCAGAATAAGCATGTTGTTTGAATTTTTACACAAATATTGTGTTACACTGAATGACAATGTAACATTATTTTGACCAAATTTTGACATTTTATCCTCCAAAAACTATTTTAAACCTTAAAAGTAGACACTTTAATTACATGTAATGTGCTTTCTATGGACATAAAATGACTTTTGTAAAATTTTTTAGATGTGGACATCTTAACGTCTTTGACCCACATACAACGTGAATGTTTTTCCTTTCTTCAACTGCATATAAAATACTAGCCAAAAATTATGTCCTATTAAGATATTTGCACAATATTTGCTTTCATTAACCATACAAGTTTGATTAAACCATCAAAATATGAGTAGCATGTTACACTGGAAAGAAGAAAACACTAAACTTTGTGCATGTGTAATACATAATTTCTTGCAACGCCTTTTTTAATTCTTCCCAAAGCTGATATTCATTCATCAACTTTGATTCATTATTCTGTTATGAATTTTATGTTCAATATCCAAACAGATCCTCACAGGATCTTTTCCTTTCCAGGTTTTTCACAATTACACATCTCATTTAAGATTTTGAAAGCATTCACACAGTGAGCTGATTTTCAGGCTCCTAGTCTTCTTTGACCAGCCTAGTGCTGTACAGTACGTTCTGCATGGTAGCTGTTTTGATATTTTATTTTTTTCCTTGATTGTTAAAGACAGTTCTTTCCTCTTTGCCGTTTTCACCAAAACCCACAAAATAAACTATATATAGCTAACCTAAAATGGTTAAACTTTATTTTGATAGTCCACTTTAGACATTTTACTAACTGTAAGTAACTTTGCAACTACACGTCAACTAACTCTCATTAGAGGAATTGTAGACTGTTAGATTAGGGTTAGTAGAATAAGTTGCCATGCTTATAAAGTTTCTTATAATCAGTAGAATGTGTCTGTTGAGCAACCATCAAAAGATATTAAGCAGACAGTCTACAAATACTCTAATGACTGCTAGTTGACATGTAGTTGCAAAGCTATTTATGGATAGTTGAATGTATAAAGTGGACGATCTAAATAAAGTGTTACCGCTATTTATACTACGTGGCTATTGAATGCTTGAATCTGATTGGTTGATGAACAGTTGATGAATAATTGGTTCTAAGGTGTGCAATTATTTTCAGGGAAATGCACGGCTAAAGTAGTTTGAGGCAGGTCTTGACGGCATTACATGTCCATATCACTTTGCCAAATGATTTCAATTATTTCAAAGGTCCTTACATCCTACAACAGCAAAAGAACCAAAACCAACAATGACATTGACCAAGCAAATAAATATAGTAAACAACAAATAGCGGTGGGCACACACCTGTCCTTTCGAACTTGCAATATGTAAAACAATTTGCCAGTCATACCAGTGGGCATTTACTTCCAAGTCTACAATCTGTCGTACCTGCTCAAATGTACCGTTTGATGTTTTAAAAACCACATCACTATCATTACTATCAACGGCTCAAGCCTCCATTACTAAAATTACATTTTGGAATTAGCAACAGTGGAATAGAATAAGATGGGTAAGAAATTCAGTTCTACACACAAGAACGTTTTAAGCACAAAAACCTGATGAATGTCTTGAAATACATCATCTGAACAATCTCTTGAGGTGTACAACCATACATGTTTTTTGAATGACAGCTTGGTCAATTTGACATGTTTGATTGTGTTATCACAAATAAAATATATTATTTTCCCACTCCAAGCACACAATACTCAATATGGTTTCAAAATTATTAATACATTTTTATTAATATGTTTAAATCAAGGGCGAAGATATACATTTCCCTTGACTGGACCTCACTTTTGGCTACTACTTGTAAATTTTGTCTAAACTAAAAATAAATAAATAAATAATAAGTCAAAGACATGCAAATGTCTCAACTGTGATGTGTGTCATATGTTTGGTCATCTGAATACATCTGAATATTAATTATTAATTACATTTGACATTTGTCTCCATGCTCTGCATATGAACATGATGTAAATAGGATTTTTTTTTTTTTTTTTTTTTTTTCAAATAGCATTATTTAAGGCAGCTGGAGTGTGGCAAATGTACATTTAAGATCCTTGAAGGTATGTAGCCTGGCTCAAGCATCAGTCATGCATGCAGCACTGCTTTGGTGTAGGGGGCTGCAATCATCCATATACAGTATAGACGAACTTGGAGCGGATGCAGGCAGAGAAAGCTCTAATTTACCAGTAGTACCTTGGAAGTTGAAATGCACACCTCTTCATGACAGGAACTACCTGCAGTTATGCTAATTTGTTCTTGTTGTTGTTTTTTTTAAAGCATGTTTAAAATTGAGGTGGAATTTTAAAAGGATATGCTGTCACTATTAGTGTCTGAATGGGGCCGGGTTGAAACATCTGAGATCTGAGATCCTCTCCCACTGAGGAAGAGACATGTGGAAAAATATTCACTTCGTGATTTTTAATTTGCCTTGAATGCACTACTGCACTGTACAAGGTCAGCTCACTTACAGTTAAAATTCAGCAAAGGCAGCCCTTGAAATGATTGAAGAAATAATTGACCTGAAGTTCTGAAAAGTTTTTGTTATGAGTTAAGCAAGAAAAAATATAATTTAAAAAAGTCAGTGGCAGAAATGATGTGTGCATTTTTGCAAAAAGTTATACATACAGTCCCATTCAAAATTTGGGGTCAGTACGATATTGCCAGTATACAATATGAAATATTTTTAAATATTGTGAATTATTTTCACAATTTAAAATAGCTGTTTTCTACTTTATATATATTTTAAAATGTAATTTATTCCTGTGATAGCAAAGCTGAATTTTCGGCAGCCATTAGTCCAGTCTTATATGATCCTTCAGAAATCTTTATAATATGCTTATGCATTGAATCATTATAATATGCTGATTTGGTCCTCAAGAAACATTTCTTATTATTATTTATGTTGAAAATGTTTGTGTTGCTGCTTTTTTTTTTTCTTTTTTTTTTTTTTTTGTGGAATACATGACATTATTGTCAGGATTACTTCATGAACAGAAAGTAGTATTTTATTTTATTTTATTTTATTTTATTTTTGCAAATTTCTCTACTGAATAAAATAAAACTGAATAAATGTAATGATTTGTATTACTTAAAATAATATTTAGAATTAACATTTAAACAACAACAACAAAAAAAATATTAATAAAAACATTTGCACTATGTTAGTGGATGTATATAATGAGTAGAAAAATGTTTGTATGTATTTTGTTTTGTGATTTAACTATAACGGATATTGAGCCATGCAAGAATATTTAGATATAGATAGATAGATAGATAGATAGATAGATAGATAGATAGATAGATAGATAGATAGATAGACAGACAGACAGACAGACAGACAGACAGACCGTAAATAATTTTTTCTGCAAATCCTGTTGATAAAGAGCATGTAGGAAGCTGCACATCATCCAAAATGAGTCATATTTGACCTACATGTTCTATCTCACACACACATTTATCCAATAATAGCAAGATATCAGCATTATAATAGAGCAAAACAGGAAATTATTTACAGTGCTGCTACAGCTCATAAAACACATTCAGAGCGTCCCTGTGCTAATCAACAGCTGCATGCGACTTGATCGTTGATAAAAAGCCTTCACAATATTCAAATTATGCCTTTGTAGACAACAACAATGGGGACTGATTTATGATATTTACACACAATTTGATCTTACTTTGATTGTTTACAGCTGCACTCTTATCTTTCAAAAGATGACATTTCACTAATTAACTTCATAAAACAGGAAATTAGAGGTGGAAATCACAGAGGTTCTAGCCTGAAGAGTAAATTCTCATCACTTTCAGCAAGGTATTCAATATTTTACAATTATGATGAGCTAATCATAAATCCATTTAGTGACAATAATGAAACATCAATATTATTATGTATTCAGCAATGTACTGTACAATAACCCTAACCCTAACCCTAATTTTGGTATCTTGGCAAATATGAGCACAGTTTGAAAAAAGTTTAAATCTAAAGGAGAAACATACATTTTAAGATTACTGTGGGCTTTATGAAAAGCAGAAAAATTAGAAAAGCAGGAGACATTGTTTAATTTCGAAGAGAAACAATTGCTCCCATTCAAAAAGACAGACAGTCACTATTATACACAAGAGCCAATTATATTGCTTAACCTGTCATAAAGGGAGGACTTTTCACAGAAAAACAACTTAAATATCCATCTGTTCCTCACACACAAAGATACTGAAGAATTGGAATACAACATAGACTGATGTTAGGGTGTGTTGATCATTTTGGAGCATGACAGTAAAAATCTGTGTTCATTTTTATTGTATGAAAAGAAACAGCCTGGATATTATGGAAGCAAAAACAACATGAGGATGAGTAAATCACTACAGAATTCTCATTTTAACACAAAATGTTTACCTTGGGTAAAGTAAAGAGGTCAAAGCAAGCTGTGTGAGTGTGATAAAAGACTGACATGCTGGTGCAGGATAAAAGTGACTAAAATGATATGTACTTCTGGCTATTGTGAGACTTGCATTCGCCTGATTATGCAATTGTCAAAAATGCTTTGTTGCATATCTTAGAGATGCATTTTAATATAAAAATCTCCTAAAAAGATACATGTTCTTTTTACAGTGAATAAAGTGTTGCCATCTCTGCCAGCATATTTGATTGCTCTTATTTTGACATTCTAGTCACAGGAAAGCAGTTACTGTGACAGCTGCCTCAACACTTAATTATTATTCATGCTGTCATGTGATTTGTGAAGTTTTAATTAGTTATTAAAAACTTTCTAGAGATTTTAATTAGTTTATGAAATTGCTCTTCAAGAACGTGTCAGACATAGGTTTATAAAAATTTACATGAATGATGTTTTCAGATTTTCAGATTAAACACCAAAATGTTTAATCAAACTTGTAACCAGTTCTGAAGACGAGCGTTATTTCTTACATATCCATTATGCAAACTCATTCTATTAACATGTACAGAGAGGTGACAAATCAAAGAACAAGCCAGGGTATCTGGTGGCTCTAGGATTTTGCTGCACTCTCAGTAATAAAGGTACAAAGCTGTCACTGGGGCAGTGCCTTTTCAAAAGGTACATGTTTGTACCTAAAGGGTTCATTTTGGTACCTTAAAGGTACATATTAGTACTTAAAATGTACATACTGTATTAGAACCTAATAGGAACAAAAGTGTACCTTTTAAAAAAAAAAGGCACTGCCCCAGTGACAGCTTTGTACCTTTATTACTGCCCCAGTGACAGAGTTGTTCTAAGTGATAACCTTTATCTAATGATGAAGCATTTCTGTCCTGATGGGAGTGGTCTCTTCTAGCACAATCTTATGGCAATTTATGGCAACTATTTTTACATTTTGGTATGTTGGTAACCTGTTTACACCCCGCTTTACATATGTATTTATATGAAACAAGTCTTACAAATTCATATAAAATGTGATAATGTGATTGGGTTGTCTATTCCAGATTGACAGAGTACAAGGGGTCAGTGAATTAGGTGCCCATACGCCATACGTGTCCCTGAACATGTCCTGGCCGGAGTTTCTAAATTGCCTAAAACAAAGTTTTGGCTTTGTTTTTCTATTGACGTATGTTTTACAGGCATCATACAATACGTTTTATGCTTTAACCTGTAGTTGATTCCACCTTCTTGCACGCCATGACTGGTTGATTATTATAAAATTTAAAAAATCTGTTAAAATGGGTAAAGGCTGACACTTTAACTGAGATCTTTAATTATTATTTTGTGGCATATAATACTGCTCAGAAAAATTAACTCTATCATCTATATATGCTCCTGAAAAAGTTTCAATGTACAGTAGCTATAGACTTTTCTGAATACATGAGAATCAAGAACAATGCCGGGTATTAATAAAATTAATAATGGTTAGGAGAAAATTAGTGTAGCAGCAGAGTGCTATTGCCTGAAGCACAAAGGTAAAAAAAAACAAATAGATATTCTTTGGGCATCTCAAACCAGCAGCCCTCCAGACTACTTCAGCTCTTCAGGCAGCTTTCACTCACAATAAGGTTTACAAATCTCCCACCTGCCAAGTGTTTAGGTCTTCCTCCAGAGAAATATACTAGATTTTATGGCTGTCGCATGCTGAACAAAGTTAGTTACATGAAAGAAAAAAGTCCAAAATCCATTTGAGCCACATATAAATACAGTATAATAGATTTTTTATCCCCACAACCAGAGCTGCATTTTTTTCCACATGATTCTGCACAGTATATTTTTCCCTTTTGGAAGTTATTGTGTGAGACAACCAGTAACATAATCTCACATCACACAGAATCTTGCTCTCAGTATATATAAAACACTATGAACACCACCTTAACAACAAAAGTAACACATTTCAGGTCCAAGTCAGCAGCGAGGTAAGATACAGTTTGGAAGCACACTACATCTCTGTGAGAGGAATTCTAGTTCAGTGCTGCCCCAGGAATTAGGCCTGTCCTGTCTGATTGCAGTGGAACTAGCTGAGTAAGCGCACTCGTTCATCATCAACCTGTGATGAATGGAGGAACCAGCTTTGTCTGACAGCCAGTGGAGTAGTGGCCAGGCACTTCCTCAGTCCTCAGGTTATCCACAGGCATCACACACTAAACATGACTGCAGTGGAAAAGTAATGGGCTACTCCATTTGAAAGTCATTTGCAGTCTGCTCTGAGATAAATGCTGTAAGCCGTCCTGAAGGACATTTCTCTGCCTGTGATATTTAATGCAAATGGCAGACATGGAGGAATGTCTCTCAAAACCAAGGTTGTTGTGTTGAATTAATAGTAGCCTTATTAATTTATATCCATGTCAATTTAGAAATGCAAAAAATTAAAATTTACTCTTCTGCAGGCCATCAAAGATGTAGATGAGTTAGTTTATCAGAACAGATTTGGGGAAATGTTGCATTACATCACTTGCTCATCAATGGATCCTCTGCAGTGAATGGGTGCCATCAGAATAAGAGTCCAAACAGCTGATAAAAACATCACAATAATACACAGGGATAAGACTTTATTTTGATAGTGTCCTTCACATTTTGTTGACTATATAAGCATCTTTGAAGCTACGTCAACTACCAGTCACTGGAGTATTAGTAGACAGTCTGCATAGTATCTGCTAACACTTTATTTTGATGGTTCTCTAACAGATATTCTACTGACTTTATGTAACTTTGCAAGTACATGTCAACTTTTTCTAACTCTAACCCTAACCCAACAGTCTACTAATTCTCTACTAATAATCAGAGAATTAGTTGACTCATAGTTACAAAGTTACAGTACGTCAAGGTCAATGTCAAGTTTTTTTATATAGCCCTTTAAAACAACATAAATGCTGACCAAAGTGCTGCACAACATACCAGACAAAAACATCCTCATACAATACAATTTAAATACTAATAAAATAAATCAAAAGAAAACAGAACAAAAAATAATAAAGTTAAAACAAAACATCACCATGCAAAATAAAACAAAATGAAAACTAAAATATTATAAAATTAAGCATATGCCTGAAAAAAAAAATGTTTTAAGAGAAGATTTAAATGTGAATAGAGTAGGGGGATAGTCTAATAGACAATGGTAGGGAATTCCAGAGCTTTGGACCAAGAACTGAAAAAGCCCTGTCACCTTTGGGTTTAAGTCGAGATTTTGGAACATTTAATAACATCTGGGTGGAAGTGTTCTCTCAGGAGAGTAGGAATGGAGAAGATCTGAAATATAAATAGGAGCAAGACCATGAAGTGATTTAAATACAAATACTAAAACCTTAAAATCAACTCTGAATTTAACAGGTAACAAATGAAGTGATGCTAACACAGGTGTAATATGTTCTCTCTTTTTTGTCCCTGTTAAAAAACGAGCCGCAGCGTTCTGTACTAGATGCAAGCGCGAGAGCGAGTACGGATTTATTCCAGTGTGTAGAGCGTTACAATAGTCCAAACTGGTTGAGATGAATGCATGAATCTCCAAATCACTAAAGCTCAGAATATTTTTAAGCTTACGAAGTCCCCTAAGCTACAGAAAATTGTCTCTGACTACTAGGGGTTGCACAGACTAATTGACTAGTCGACTTTAGTGCTCTGCCATGACACTTTAAGCTTGACGTCGACTAGTCGCTGGTCCTATAGAGGGCGCAACAGGATAATAAATCTTTAAAGGACTTCCACATTTACACTGTTTCCAAACAGTTAAATTGAGAAATAAATGTATACTCCGAAAGCTCCACAAGACATGTGTGATTACAGGTCCTTCTCAAAAAATTAGCATATTGTGATAAAAGTTCATTATTTTCCATAATGTAATGATAAAAATTAAACTTTCATATATTTTAGATTCATTGCACACCAACTGAAATATTTCAGGTCTTTTTATTGTTTTAATACTGATGATTTTGGCATACAGCTCATGAAAACCCAAAATTCCTATCTCAAAAAATTAGCATATTTCATCCGACCAATAAAATAAAAGTGTTTTTAATACAAAACAAAAAATAAAAAGTCAACCTTCAAATAATTATGTTCAGTTATGCACTCAATACTTGGTTGGGAATCCTTTTGCAGAAATGACTGCTTCAATGCGGCGTGGCATGGAGGCAATCAGCCTGTGGCACTGCTGAGGTGTTATGGAGGCCCAGGATGCTTCGATAGCGGCCTTAAGCTCATCCAGAGTGTTGGGTCTTGCGTCTCTCAACTTTCTCTTCACAATATCCCACAGATTCTCTATGGGGTTCAGGTCAGGAGAGTTGGCAGGCCAATTGAGCACAGTAATACCATGGTCAGTAAACCATTTACCAGTGGTTTTGGCACTGTGAGCAGGTGCCAGGTCGTGCTGAAAAACGAAATCTTCATCTCCATAAAGCTTTTCATCAGATGGAAGCATGAAGTGCTCCAAAATCTCCTGATAGCTAGCTGCATTGACCCTGCCCTTGATAAAACACAGTGGACCAACACCAGCAGCTGACATGGCACCCCAGACCATCACTGACTGTGGGTACTTGACACTGGACTTCAGGCATTTTGGCATTTCCTTCTCCCCAGTCTTCCTCCAGACTCTGGCACCTTGATTTCCGAATGACATGCAAAATTTGCTTTCATCCGAAAAAAAGTACTTTGGACCACTGAGCAACAGTCCAGTGCTGCTTCTCTGTAGCCCAGGTCAGGCGCTTCTGCCGCTGTGTCTGGTTCAAAAGCACACGCCTGTGCACGGTGGCTCTGGATGTTTCTACTCCAGACTCAGTCCACTGCTTCCGCAGGTCCCCCAAGGTTTGGAATCGGTCCCTTCTCCACAATCTTCCTCAGGGTCCGGTCACCTCTTCTCGTTGTGCAGCGTTTTTTGCCACACTTTTTCCTTCCCACAGACTTCCCACTGAGGTGCCTTGATACAGCACTCTGGGAACAGCCTATTCGTTCAGAAATTTCTTTCTGTGTCTTTCCCCTTTCGCTTGAGGGTGTCAATGATGGCCTTCTGGACAGCAGTCAGGTCGGCAGTCTTACCCATGATTGCGATTTTGAGTAATGAACCAGGCTGGGGGAGTTTTTAAAAGCCTCAGGAATCTTGTGCAGGTTTTTAGAGTTAATTAGTTGATTCAGATGATTAGGTTAATAGCTCGTTTAGAGAACCTTTTCATGATATGCTAATTTTTTTGAGATAGGAATTTTGAGTTTTCATGAGCTGTATGCCAAAATCATCAGTATTAAAACAATAAAAGACCTGAAATATTTCAGTTGGTGTGCAATGAATCTAAAATATATGAAAGTTTAATTTTATCATTACATTATGGAAAATAATGAACTTTTATCACAATATGCTAATTTTTTGAGAAGGACCTGTATATTACTGGATGCTCGAAATTGAACAGGAGAACACACATTCTAAACAGCTTATTGTACAGGTAAGTTAATCGCTGTTCTAATCTAATGCGCTGCAGCACTGTAACGCACACACATAGGCTTCAGACAGTAGCTTGTACGTCATGCGCAGATTGTTCTCGCACAGAATCATTCAGCGCGGAAATGTACTGTCAACACTGTTCTGTGATTTCTCAGTAAAATAGGTTCGAAACTGAAAAGTTCAAACATATACTTCTTAATACCTAAATCCCACAGTGTCACTACTACTAGAGAGACACTGCCATGTAGAATTAATTCACACACGCAATCGCTTTCACTAATGCATTCATATAAATGTAATATTTACTGTGCTACTTTATCTATATCTGATTTAGAACAAGCAGAAATCTGTGAGAAATAAAACGACCTAAAGGCAAAAGAACTGATAAAAATGAGCTGTTATAGGAGCAATAGCCATGTGGGCAGCACTGTGTCATATGCCAAGAATGTCAAATGTAAAGAAAATAAGATTGGACCCAGAACTGAGCCCTGGGGCACCCCAGAAGTGACGGGAAGTGAAGTTGATGAAAATTCTCCAATTTCCACTGAAAACTCCTATTTGTGAGATATGATGCAAACAAATCTAATGCAACATCACGAATGCCAACTACAAGGTCTAATCTCTTTAACAGGATACGATGATCCAGTGTATCAAAAGTCACACTTAAGTCCAATAATAGCAGAATAGTACAGTTGCCAGAGTCTGCGGATAGTAAGAGGTCATTTACTTCCATTAAAAGTGCAGATTCAGTACTGTGTTTGGCTCTGAAACCAGACTGAAAAGGATCCAGAATGTTGTTAGAAATTAAGTAGGGGGAAATTTGATTTAGTACACACATTTCCAGAACTTTGTGCAAAAACAGGAAGATTTAAAATGGGCCTAAAGTTATTAAAATCAGAGGGATCGAGATTTGCTTTTTTTAAGTAAAGGATGGATTACAGCCTGTTTAAGGCAAGATGAAACAGTACTTGTTTGTAAGGAGCTATTAATAATAGAAAGAAGACTTGGCAACACAGAGGACAGAACATCCTTTATTCGAGCAAGTGGCTGATTTCATGTTAGAAATTATGTTCAACAGCTCAGAGTGTGAAATAATCTGAAAATAAGAAAAAGCAGAGGGGCATCCTTTATATTTAACAGAATGTCTAAAGGGGACCATCAAAATAAAGCGTTGTAACGATCGGCCTTATCGCCAAATTACATGAATTTAAAATGGGGTCAGATTAAACTGTGTGAGGTAAAATATGTGTTTTAAAAAGATGAGACAACAACAAAATTATAATGAATAAATAATGTATTTCCATAATGCCCAAGGAACTTAAAACAACACAATAAAACTAGAATAACTTAGGCTGTTAAAAGCAGATTGTCCATTTGAGTCGTACCCTAAAACAGTCCTTAAGAATCCTAGTGTGTTGAAGTCCCAAGGTAAAAGTGTCCACCGGTGTATATACAATCCATAGAAAGTGATAATCCAAAATAAGTGAGATACTGGAATGGTAAACCAATAAAACAGCTCCACAATCCAGATGCAGTGTTCGGTCAGTGACCCTCATTGTTGTTGTTGTTGTTGTTTTTGTTGTTGTTGTTCTTCTTCTTCTTCTTCTAGCTTTTTATGGTGGTTGGCAAACAAACAAAATGGTGCATTCCCACCACCTACTAAACTGGAGTATGATTCATTAATGGATCAAGAATAAAGACTAATCTGACAAAGATTTACAGGCTTTTTCACATATATGTATACATACTGTACGTTCCGAAGAAGAACAAAAGTCATTGGTTTGATATGAAGCTATGATATGAGTGAATAATGACAATTTTCATTCATTAATTTTCCCTTTTATAATGTGCAATATGCACCATTTGAGCATGACTGATACCATATGGCATGTTAAGATGTTAAGGAAAACGTCTCAGGTTACCTCTGTAACCATGGTTCCCTAAACCAGAACGGATGAGGGAAACCATCAGTGTAATCGGTTAACAGCAGGAGGTCCTGACTTAGCATGTGGGTCAAACCTAAAGTCAAAAAAACAGAACAAGTCCGAGTAGCACTGCAGAGAAAGGCTAGTATCAAATACACAAGAACTAGAAGTAAAGTAGATAAAAATGGATCGTGCTCCCGCGTATGACTCAGGTTCATGATATAGGCTGGAGGCGAAGCATGTCTTGGCCTCCTTAAAACTCACGACCACCATCTCGACAGAAGTGCTGAAATGTTTAGAAGGGGAAACCGGCACATCAAGAAAAAAGCCCTTCTACTACCTACTAAACTGGAGTGTGATTCATTAATGGATCAAGAATAAAGACTAATCTGACAAAGATTTACAGGCTTTTTCACATATATGTATACATACTGTACGTTCCGAAGAAGAACAAAAGTCATTGGTTTGATATGAAGCTATGATATGCAGGTGCAATAATGACAATTTTCATTCATTAATTTTCCCTTTTATAATGTGCAACATACACCATTTGAGCATGACTGATACCATATGGCATGTTAAGATGTTAAGGAAAACGTCTCAGGTTACCTATGTAACCATGGTTCCCTAAACCAGAACCGATGAGTGAAACCATCACTGTAATCGGTTAACAGCAGGAGGTCCTGACTTAGCATGTGGGTCAAACCTAAAGTGAATAAAAACAAAAAACGAAAAACACAAGTCCGAGTAGCACTGCAGAGAAAGGCTAGTATCAAATACACAAGAACTAGAAGTAAAGTAGATAAAAATGGATTGTGCTCCCGCGCATTATTCAGGTTCATGATATAGGCTGGAGGCGAAGCATGTCTAGTGCCTCCCGCAGGGTTATGAGCTTGATTTTTTTGGAATTGCTTGAGTGATTTATTAGGGGTAACGAGCACATTATGGAAGGAGGTGTTGTCTTTCGACCCGATATCCACCAGACTCAACCACAGATGTCTCTCCGTAACCACCAAGGCTGCCATTTTTTTGAATCTGCCAATGGCAGTGGTGGCCTGCTTAGCAGCACGGAGAACAAGATCTGTGTTGCGACGCAACTCAGCCACCTCATCAGTGGATAGATCCTGCCTTTATCCAGGTCTTTCAGCAGATCAGCCTTAAAAGCTTGAAGCACCACCATGGTGTGCAACGAGACTGCAGTCTGACCTGTTGCTGCGTATGCCCTAACATTCAAACACATTTGTACTCTATCACATACCTTGTCAGTGTCTTGCGCTTGCTTAGACCTTTGTTGTGATAAACAGTAAAGTGTGTTCAAGCGCTAGCAAAAGACAGTGTAAAGAAATACTTTTTTGAGAGAAGCAGTCAATCAGTGGAAGTTAAAAGCAGATCGTAAGTGTATTTATCTCTTGACTCATTAGTGTTTAGCGTAGTTGTCGTTGCTAGGAAACGCTTGTTTGTTAACGCTTGTTTGTTGAGACATGTTGGCGTTTGGTCTCGTACTCTATTGCATACCTTGTCAGTGTCGTGCGCTCGCTTAGACTTTTGTTGTGATAAACAGTAAAGTGTGTTCAGCTGAATAAAATTTCCATTTTGTCCGACGGGTATAAAAAAGATTAGTATATTGCGGCAGCGGTCGCAGCAGCCCTCCTGTTAAGCCCTCCTTGTGTGAAGACCAAAGAGTGTATAGACCATTGACTCAACCGTGCAACTCCATCGGGCAGGGACACCGGCAAGGGATATAAGTATAGCTTTTGATTCATCCTTTTTCCTATTACTTGTTTCACTTCTGTTTCAGTTTTTATAATCAATTCTTACTATGTGTTTCCGGATCCCTACTATCACTACCACTCACAAACCAAGTTTCACACACTGTAGGCAGCGTAATCCTAACAACCTGCACATTTTGCCTATGTCTGCTAATACACTACTTTCTTTTTCTGTTGGTCTCTGGAATTGCCAGTCTGCTGTTAACAAAGCCGATTTCAATAATTCTATTATTAGTCATTCAAAGTTTAATCTCATGGCCCTGACAGAGACCTGGATCAAACCAGAGGACACTACTACACCTGCAGCACTCTCCAATGATTTCTCATTTTCCCACTCCCCCCGTTTGACTGGAAGAGGTGGAGGTACTGGTCTGCTTATCTCTAATCATTGGAAATTGAATCTTTTACCATCTTTGGGTATCAACAGCTCCTTTGAATTTCATTCAGTTACTATTACCTGCCCTCTTAAAATCCAGTTTGTAGTTGTTTATTAAACCCCAGGACCAAGTAACTTCTTTGATGAATTAGATGTGCTGCTCTCAACCTTTCCTGAGGATGGTACTTTCCTAGTTATGTTTGGAGATTTCAACATCCACCTAGATAAACCTCAAGCTGCAGACTTCCACACTCTGCTTGCCTGTTTTGACCTCAACCGAGTGTCAACTACTGCTTCTCACAAATCAAGAAATCAACTGGACCTTATTTACACACAACACTGCTCCACTGATCATGTACTGGTTACTCCACTGCACACCTCGGATCACATCTTCCTCACTCTTAATCTCAACGTGGTACCTGACACAACACATACCACTTCATATGTCATCTTTCGACCTAACCTACGCTCACTCTCACCCTCCCGGCTATCTGATATGGTTTCATCTTCACTTCCTTCCCATAAACTGTTAGCATCTTTTGATGCTAACAGTGCTACTGATACTTTCCTCTCTAATCTTACATCTTGTTTAGACACTGTCTGCCCCTTGTCTTCCAGGCCAGCCCGTACCACCCCTTCAGCCCCTTGGTTATCTGATGTTCTCTACGAACATCGTTCTAAGCTCAGGGCTGCTGAAAGGATATGACACAAATCCAAAAATCCTACTGACCTTAATGTGTATCAGTCAATCCACTCTTCCTTCTCTGCTAATGTCTCCACTGCTAAAAGGACATACTACCATAACAAAATTAACAATTTGTCTAACTCTCGCATGCTCTTTACAACATTATCTGCACTCCTTTGTCCTCCTCCTCCCCCTCCTGCATCAACTCTAAAAGCTGAAGACAGTTTTTCACACCACACTCTGTCAAGCACATCTTACCAGCAAACATACACTCGTTTTCATCCTTCTCTTCACTCTCGGTGGCAAAAGTCTCCAAACTCATCCTTTTTAATCATCCTACTGCTTGTCTGCTTGATCCTATTCCATCTCATCTCCTTCAAGCCATTTCTCCTACAGTTGTACCTTCCTACCAGATCCTACTGTCAACCCTATTGGCAAAGGGCATCTCAGGAACCGCACTCCAGTGGTTTGAGTCTTACCTATCAGATAGGTCCTTCAAAGTATCTTGGAGAGGTGAGGTGTCCAAGTCGCAACATCTGACACTCCACTCTACCTCTCATTCCATCCTGATGATCCGACGATAGCTGCTCGCATCCCAGCTTGTCTAACAGAGATTTTTTGCTGGATGAAGGACCATCACCTTCAATTCAACCTTGCCAAGACAGAACTGCTTGTGGTTCCAGCAAACACATCATTTCATCACAATTTCACCATCCATTTTGGCACATCAACCATAACTCCTTCAATAACAGCCAGAAACCTTGGAGTTATGATTGATGATCAGCTGACTTTCTCAGTACACATTGCTAAAACTGTCTGGTCCTGCATATTTGCTTTATTCAACATCAAGAAGATCAGGCCCTTTCTTTCGGAACATGCTTCACAACTCTTTGTTTATGCTCTTGTTCTGTCCAGGCTGGACTATTGCAATGCTCTCTTGGCAGGTTTTCCAACCAGTTCTATCAAACTTTTACAATTAATCCAAAACGGGGCAGCAAGATTAATTTTTAATGAGCCAAAAAGAATGCATGTCACACCACTGTTTATCAATTTGCACTGGCTACCAATAGCTGCTTGCATAAAATTCAAGGCATTGATGTTTGCCTACAAAACCACCACTGGCTCTGCACCCCTTTACATAAATTCATTACTTCAGACTTATGTGCCCTCTAGAAGCTTGCGTTCTGCAAGTGAACGTCGCTTGATTGTGCCATCCCAAAAAAGCACAAAGTCACTTTTACGGATTTTTAATTTAAATGTTCCCTCCTGGTGGAATGACCTGCCCAACTCAATCCGAGCAGCTGAGTCCTTAGCCATCTTCAAGAATCGGCTTAAAACACATCTCTTCCATCTTAATTTGACCCTCTCACTCTAGCACTTTCTATTCTAATTCTATTATTTAAAAAAAAAATTGAAAAACAAAAAAAAATTGTCCACTAGCTTTCTAATCTTTTAACAAAAGCACCTCTAACACTAGCTTGCTCTATTCTTTTCTATTCTGTCTGTTTTCTTTCTTTCTTATTATTTATTATTTAAAAAAAACTTGCTATGTGTACTGTGTTAAGTTAACTTAGACTTGTTATAGCACTTGTATATTATTGCTTTTTTGTTGATTTTGATTGCTTCCATTGTCATCATTTGTAAGTCGCTTTGGATAAAAGCGTCTGCTAACTGACTAAATGTAAATTCAAACAAGATGTATTTTCCTGAAGGGGTTTGGATGGCAGGGAGGGAGCCTTAAGAGAAGATGTCTCTGCCACGGAGAGATAGCAGGCCAGCGTCTCTTCAACAGCTGGAATCTGCTCATAAACATTCTCACGCATCATGTTGGCATAACTAGTATGCTGGAATCTGTGGATGCAGGACGAGAATGGATTTTTCCAAACCCCCTTGATCTCCAAATGAAGATCAGGAAGGAATAGAAGGCTTTTTTATTTCTTCTTCTTTTTTTTTACTCAAGCCAGAGTGAAGTTTAATGTGGTTATCTGAGAAGGACATGATATGAATCATCTATCCAATAAATAGGCAGATCCACAATATACATTTCCTATATAAACAAAAGGAAATTACTGATAGGAAGAAATTTCCTGTCAGGTCCTTTCCATGTTCTCACCACGACCGCAACGCGCAGCATGCATTCAGCTCCCATGGGAGCATAAGCAGAAATCCCGGGGGGTCGGGGGGTTCGGGGGGGATGTAAGCTTAAAAACCACACTGTGTATTGAAATAATTTTTTTTTTACTTTAAATAACTTTGTTAGTAAAAAAAATGCAAATGGGGCAAAAATGCGTTTTGAAATTCAGAAACATTTTGAGTCTCCCCTTCCTTTACCTTGGGCTAATTTTGAGTAGCAATTGGGTGTTTTTTGTTGCAAAAACCTGGCAACCCTGCATCAAGTATACACACACAATCCGGTGAGCGAGAACAAATCAATAGTTGTGGAACTCCAGTAAGCCAGGCTGTCAAGGCTATTTTATTCACTTAAACATTGGATGAAGTGATTAATTTCTCTTTAATACAGATAATGCCAATGTATTTTTTCCGATAAATCAGCTATGTTAGCAATAATAACATTACCTACAATGGACACGAGCGCTGTCACGGCGCGACCACAACAGCTTGAACTTTTCTAATTTGGTACAGTCTCCCCACTAATAGTAGTAAGGCTGTGTATACTCGTCCTTACAAGTACACTTTCAGCTGTATTATTTGTGTCCCCTTCAAAAATTACTCTTAAGAAATTTATGCCCCTGCACAGGAGCTAAACATGCTCTGTCCATCTGCTAGATTACCTCTGAAATCAAGCGTGAATGAAAACCGCTGCCGCGAAAGCATCGCTATCTACAAATTCGGGTAATTGGTGAAATACTCACATCCACTCAGTAGTCCCGCAAATGCATCACAAAGAGCACAAGCTGCCACCTCGTGAGACGAGCGCGTTCAATTCATGCTTATCCCTCACCAAGAAATAAGCAATGAATGTAGAGTGCATCCAACTCCCTCAAGAGCTGAATGCACTTGCTCTTCACCACACACACATAGCATGCAAGCCGTGTGAAACTGCAGGTATCAGAGCATAACCTCTGGCGAGAAACATGCACTCCTGGTTTGTGTTTAGCTTAACGCTAACATAAACAAACGGTCAGTGAAGATGAAGAAGAGTATGACGTGTTCTCCTGGTGCCCTTTTATACTATGATCGCGCAGGGTAATGACATCATAGGCTGTAGATATATGCTTCAGAGACCGGTCACACTGAAGGGTTTTTCCATAGCGACCTCTAGAGGACACATTTCGAAGTTCCCTTGAAAGGGAAGTGTGCGTTTGGCTTTTTTTTTAGGGACTGGACTTACTGGTGATGTACTGTAGAAGAGTTTCTGTTATTTGGGAGTTTATTTTCAGGTTTACCATCATGGTTAAAAGTGGAGCTAATGCTTTGGATGAGGATGGAGTATAATCAGAATCAGAATGAGCTTTATTGGCAGGTATGTTTTCACATACTAGGAATTTATTTTCATGAAAGAAGCCATAATAATAATTCAAACAGCGATTACAGTGTAAATTGACCGTACAGCAATTATTCTTTTTTTTGCCCTTCCTCTCAACATCCTGCACATGGTTGTAGCTTTGCTTTTCGTTGCATGACAGAAGAAGATTTCACTGAGCTTTCCTATGTGTGCTGTAGCTAGCTAGTAGTTACTGTTTGAGTTGAGTTACTTTAACTTACCTATTTTTATTGTGTTCCATTCAATTTATTTATATCCACTTATCCACTATAAGATATTTGAGTTTCAAAAAGGTTAACAGAAATGAAAATAAAAGCTCAGATATTTCCAGCACCAGCAGAGTGTTTTGAATGTGTCCGTTGTTTTAGCATAAATATAATATATAAGTACAATTATTAAATTATTAATGTTTTTTTTTCCATACAAAGGAAGTCAATTGTAATCAAAACTGTTGGGTTCCTAACATTCTTCAGAATATCTCTTATGTTCCTCTTTAGAAAGACATAAAACAGGTTTGAATGACATAAGGCTGAGTAAATGATGGCAGAATTTTTTATTTTGTGGTCAGCTATCCCTTTAAATCTATATTTAGAAAAAGAAAAAGTTTTATGCCTTGATGTGATATGATATTGACGTAAAAAAAAAATTTTTCTTCAGTGACATTGTCCCTGTGGAACCATTCATCACCTACATAAAATACAGCTGATAAAAATGCTTTCATAACAGCTCTTATTAATGTTTGACCTTACAGCTAAAATCTGATGTTACTTTGATGGTGTGGGTGGCAGAAATATTTTGTTTATATTCTTTACAGCCAGAGAGGTATACCTTACAGTCAATCCATCCCAGTGAACAAACAGAGTATAATTCGTCTCACTGTGAATAGAAACTGTTTTTGTAATGTTTAGCTTTTGAGAAATGTTTTTTGTATATGTGCTGTTACACACACTTGACTTGTGACATATCTTTCTTTTTTTTTCTCTCATTCAGTGGGCCCACCATATAACAAAACACTGCACTTCTGAAGGTTTTAATCGATCTGCAAGTCAATAAAGACTCAAGCGACCTGCCAACATTAGAAAAAGCTCTGAATGTAGCTGCTAAAAAGTTGATACATACTGACTAACTCACTTAGAAAGCAAAATTTGCACATTTAACAAGATGTTAAATGTGAACATGTAGTAAATGTAGTAAATGTTCTAGAAAAGTCCATTTAAGTTTCAAATCAAGCAAATTTCAGTCTGCTCTGTCACACAGTTTTAGAAGACTTGGAATTCAATTCATAAGTTGTATGTACTGTATTATTTTTGTGGAGCTTGAAAGTAAAAATCGTTGTCCACTTTTGTTGAATGGAAAAGAACAGCATGTACATTGAGCTAAACATCTTTTGGGTTCCATTGAAGAAAAATTGTTATCATATTGTATGTTCTCTGTAAAGTTCTTCAAAGCCATTTCAGTACAAGAGGATGACTAATAGAGGTAATTTATAGTTGTTTTCTGCTTATGTTTCCAGTGAAAGGTATATTACTTGATACATAAATTGCTAAGCAAACAGGCAAGTAGATTACCCATGTTGAAATGAAGAGAGAAGGTCTTTCATCTTCTCTTACTTAATTACATATCACATCCCTCTTAAACCCTCACATGGTTGATTTACAACAGACCCACTGATAGAGTAAATACTTCACATTTGACAAACAATGTTCTGTGTATTCCCCAGTCGGAAGCATCTCTTCTTCAGATGCTGTTAAACACACATCTCGAGCCTTGATGAGATTATGTGCAATTGTGAAGATCATTTCAAGATATCATGTTACAAAAGCACTGCAGTAAACAAGATTCCAAAACACAGAGAGGCCTCAGATCACAGACCACTAACAGTCCAGCTGATTCATGCTGCACATTTTTTACTTTCCCACCCACCCTGCAATCATAGAAGCAAGGTTTTTTTTTTTTTTTTTTTTTCTCATAGTAGTCTAAATGGCATCAGCTAAAACCCAGCTAAAGACATTTTTTGTGATTTTGTGTTTCATAAAATCATCTTTCATAAAGATGTAGAACATTCTGTGAAAAAATAACTTTTATATCTTTAATATTGAATGAGTAAGGCCATGTCAAAGATTGAAATCATAGTGAAATTAATGGTTGAAATCAAACTTTGATGCTTGTTATCTCATAATTAGATTTCACAGACAGGGTCACATCATACCTGTCAACCCTCCCGTTTTTCCCATCATTCTCCCGTATCTTACCATTCTATCCTGCTATCATCCCATTTAATTATTTTTTTATCTTTCTAATAAAAAATATTAATAATAATAAAAAAATCCCACTGGGAGTATTTTATATGATTGCTTCATTCGCTTCCGGTAAAACTCCCGTAATTTGAATGGGCCAAAGTTTTAGACCAAAAAATTTAGACCAAAGCCAAAAATGACCCTTATTTTTACACAGAAAACATGCAGCTGTAAATGTGAACTGGTGGATAGACAAGCAGATAATGAATTATAAATCTCTAAAGATATAGCCTACACTAAGATATTTTTATGTTACTAAATTAATGTAATTGTTTGATAATAATTATTTAAATTAATATAAAAATAGAATTAAATAATACAATAGAATATAAAAATTGTTACTTTGGCCTCTTGTTGGGTCATTCACTCTCATTGAACTGTCATTTATATGACTGTCACATGACTTTATCATGCAGCACAGCTGGTAGTAATTGGCACTTTGTCTGAACTGCCCAATTAGGGAAAGCAGGAGAGGTCTAGTATGGAATTTATTTTGATTACCTCTTTTCCCTCCCTATTCAAGAATCAATCAAATTTGAATGACCCTTTCAATCGCTGCTGCACTGAATATGTACATGATGGAGCACACAGCATTTTAATGTCCCGTTTTATGACCGTTGTAGCTGTAATTCTCTCCACTCCTCATTTATGTTGCATTACTTTATGTATTGTTCTCCTTCTTTAGCATCCCCTACCGCGTTGGTTAAGGTTTTCAGAGGGGAATGCAGTGTGCTCGCCTCACAGTTTATGGGACAAGATGCTACCGTAGTTACGATCAAGGATTCCTTTGTTTTTGTTTATAATTCCTATAAGCATTATAATAATTTATTATAATGAAAATAGCAATTATAAATAAATAAATAATAATAATAATATTTTATTGATATACTTATGTTTGCTTTAAATCTGTATTCAATTGAATTCCCATCATTCCCCCAACTAGTTTTAAAAAAACATACCCTCTGTGTGTTAATAAAAATGTTAATAAAACTGCCACCTGTATTTATCAATACATTTTTTTCTCTTTAACATAACTGATCTGCCGGCTCTCTGACAAGACACAATGCTGCAAATTTTCACATTATACAACAGCCATTCATAATAAAAATCTGAGCTATGACTTATAAAGTGTTAAGTGTATAAAAGTATAAAGTGTATTATTTTAAATACATAACATTTCATAATAAAAGGCTTCTTATTTTCACCATATAGTAATTCTATTAGGATATGAACAGCTTAATGCCTTAACCCATTATTCTCCTCATTGAAAAATTACTTCAATTATTATTGCACAGTAGCTCTAACATGTAGTTATTGTAGTTACACAAGCCTGTTCAGGTTTTTCAGCTAAAAAAATAAATAAATAAAAATAAAATAAACAGGGTCATTAAAAAAAGAAAGAAAGAAAGAAAAATATGTATTGCACATTTCATTGTTTAAAAACAAGATTTTTTTGGTTCAGTAGTAGTGTTTTCAGTTAGTGAGCAAGGGTAACAACTTCAGCTGCAACTAAAACACATGATTGAAATGGGAGGTTTTGACATTTTGATAACTTCTTTTGAGATGTATAGTGGAAAAAATATCATACTCTGGAGTGACATGTGGTCTGGTAGATGATGAAAGAATGTTCAGATTAAAACAAATTATCTGTTGAATGTGCAACACTGGGCCGACCAAATATATGTGTATATAGTGATTTCTCTCTCTCTTTCTCTCTCATACACACACACATAAATACAAGCACACACGCACACACACATTGAAAATTTAATGGGCATTTCCCTTTCGGTCAGATGATGTTAAATCTGAAGAAGAAGAAAAGGAAAAAAAAGCTGAGAAAAACTGCTGCACATGGTTCTTGATCAGGACACTGCATTGTCCTTGTGTCAGTGAATCACATTCATGTTCTAGTAGAATGGCACTGGTGACTTTTATGGCTGATGTCAGTTAAGAGGCCTGGAGCATTTCTTTTCCCCACTTCCAGAGGTGAATCTTATAGCTTTCAGTTGCTCAATCTCTCATCCACACAAAGGAAAGTGCTGAGGGACGAATAGATGCTAAAATTAGAGCTTAATACAGGCCTGACAGTGAAAATGTCAGGTTCACACTTCAAGTAAGTAAATCTGGCATGTCTTTGGTGATACCTGGATTTGTGTGCTCGGGATTTTGATTTAAAGTCTATTCACACCAAATGTGAAACAAAAAAAGTAAAATGAATTGCAGACAAAAGATCATATGGACACTAAATTACACCAGATGAAGCATAGACGTTTTCACTTAAAGCTTTACAACATGAAATTAAGTAAATATGTATAATACGCTTCACTAATTTAGCATTAAACTGTTTCATTCTATTGTTGCATTTTGTTATTTCTGAAAACTAGTCATAAAAAGGCATGCTATCATGCTCCTATCAAGACCATTTCTGTATCATTTTTGAAAATAACAGACACTTAACTCTCGATGCTGTGTTTCAATAACACTTAAGAGAACATTCCTTGTTAGACTGGTTGTGAAGCATGTGTGTCAAACAAGCCAAGAATTGGCTTAAATAACCTTGGTGGGTGATGTCATTCGATTGCGTGCACCTGCAGGTTTATAAATAGACATGAAACGGACACACCTTCAGGTTTTTTTTTCTTCAGAGACCGCTTTGTATGCGTGTTGTGATCAGCATTTCACTGTTGTGCTTTTTTTTTTTTTTTTAAAGTAGAGTGATTATGTATTCCGTGTTTGTTAGAAGATGCTTGCCATATTGTGCACAAGTCATCCCTGACGATGAACCGCATGATTATTGCTGGGCGTGTCTCGGGGGAAGAACACACAATTTGTGCCCTCGAGGATGCTGAGTGTGAGCACTGCGAGTCATTGACTATCGGAGTGCTCAACTCGAGGCTCACATTTTTTCAGGAGGGGCGAGCCTCTGCGTCCTCATTAAGATTGTGGCGCTTGCGTGTCGATCTGGCGTGGCCTCTCAGACGTTCCCCCGCCCCGTGCTGAAGCAAGCACTGCCGTTTCTTCAGAGTGAGCCTAGGACGTAGGTTGATCCTTGATCCCCCCGTGTCACCTTCCGGCCTATTTGGCAACTCCATGAATACAGTCGTCAGTAGGTTCCAGGAGGCACAAAGACACATAGAAGATTTTGACAAGTTTCTACCCCATCGTGCTCAGATGTCGGGGCTGTTGGCCACCCAGTCTCGACCAAGTCCTGTTCCTCTGTGGCGAGAGTCACAAAAACAGGGTGTAGTGAGTCGTGCACCTCCTCAAAGGGAATGGGGAGTGGCTCACCGCTCTCAGCAGCCCAGCAAGAGGCCGGACCTGGGCATCTTCCCGGCACCCTCAGGGGGCTGCTGTACAATCTCCGCCACCACTGGTGTTTCAGGGAGCAGCGGTATCCAGCTAAATGTTACATGTTTTGTTGCCTCCTGCCACGTTTCAGGACACCGGATATCTAACATCCCCCCAGCAAAGTGAAGTGTCAAAACTAGTGCCCCTTTCAGAGAAATTGGCAGCATGGAATGCTACAGTATTCGGTTTGCACATTGTCCTCCGCATTTCAACAGCATGGTCTCCATTTCAGTAAAAACGGAATGAGTGCATTTGTTGACACAAGAATTGCAAGCTCTGCTGGAAAAAGGAGCCATAGAACATGTTACCCTACCAGACAGAGAGCTCAGGCTACTACAGCAGGAATTTTCTGGTTTCCAAGAAAGATGGGGGGTTGCGTCCAATTTTAGATCTTAGCAGGTTGAACCGCTATCTCAGAACATACAAGTTCAAAATGCTGACCATCAAAACAATTGTTTCTCAGATCCAATAAAGGGATTAGTTTGTGACAATCAATCTCAAGGACACATACTGTAACATAGAAATTTTGGCATAACACAGGAAGTTCCTGAGGTTCGCTTTGGGGGGCGAAGCTTACCAGTTCTTCCATTCGGCCTAGCCTTGTCAACCCACACATACACAAAATGCATGGATGCAGCACTGGCTCCTCTGTGACTCCAGGGCATCTGCATTTTAAACTACTGTACATAGACGACTGGCTGATCGACATCGGGATGTCATTCTAGCTTATCTCAGATCTCTTGTTGAGACTCAACAGCAAGAAAAGCATTCTCGCTTCTGCCTAGCAGACAACGTATTTGAGGGTTGTATGGGATTCAATCGCACTGCGGGCACAGCTGTTCCCTGCACATATCCAATCCATTCTAAACACCTAATGAATATTAAGTTAGGCCAGAAAGTTACTGTCCATTATGTTCAAAGGGTTCTAGGTCTCACAGTGGCTGTATCCACGCTGATACCTTTGGGCCTCCTGCACATGAGGGGATTTCATCCAAGGGCCAATCCCCAAAGGCAAATAAGGGTTCTGCATTGGGGGCTTCGTACTCTTTCCATGACGCTTCCCTTACAGGCTGGGGTGCGGTCTTAGATGGCCATCCAGCCCAAGGGATCTGAAGAGATCCTTTTCTCGACTGGCACATCAACTGCCTCAAAATGATTGCTGTATTTCAGGCCCTGAAATACTTCCTCCCGCAGTTGCATGGTAGGGGCTACCAACACTACGGTAGTCTCTTACATGAATTACCAGGGCAGACTTCGTTCATGCCGCCTGAATGGGCTAGTGCAGCAGGTTCTACTTTGGGCACAGGACAAGTTCCTGTCCCTCGTGGCGATTTACATTCCAAGGCATATGAATGTTGAAGCAGACTTGTTGTCTAGACAAGCTGTGACACATGGGGAATGGAAACGCCACCCCGAAGTAGTCAGTAAATTTTGGGAAAGATTTTACAAAGCAGAGGTGGACCTCTTTGCTTCACAGGAGAAAGCACAATGTCCCCTCTACTTCTCTCTGACTCCTCCAGTCTGTCTCACCATCCTGCTTAGATTTTGCCCCTGGGCTGGTCAAAGCTATTTTGCATCCTCACCCGTATTATCTTCCCAAAGTTCCATTCTCTACATTAAATATGATCTTTCTTGAAGCAGGAAAGGTTTGAGAAAGGCCTGGAATAGTCAGAATGATGATGAAGAGATTGATGTGGTTGGTGACGACAATGAAAGTGTGAGCACTCAGTCATAATTGACCACCCCCAGCCATGCATACGGGGACATGCTGGAGGTGATGGATTGCACTACTAAGTGGCTCTATCTTTGTGTGAAAAAGTTTCAGTGTTTCACACAACTTGTTCAGTCTTTTAGTGTTTGGGCTGCACTGAAGGAGATGTTGCGGAAGCAGTTCTGATGAATGAATTCCCGCTGACCTCTCATTCCTCCAACTGGACACGTTCTCCAGTAAAGTTTCCAAGTGCGTTTGAGAACCCACCTCAGTGCGGATTCGATCTCTCATTCAGGACTTGCGATGAGGATGAGCTGTCTATTACAGAATTGGAGGGCAGGCCGGATTTGGAAGCATATTACTCTACAGAACTGGCACTTCTGGGTACTATGTGTTAGTCTGAGGCTGATGCTGAGATGGCAGCCATGCTGACCTGGGGAGCATAGAGCATCAGGCTCGAGTGGACTCCTCCACCCTGTCCTGAGTGCTCTCGGTTGGAAGATTGGTTCTTGGAGACTGAGCGCAACACTCTGCCATGCTCCACCCCAGTTCCTTTCTTCCCGGAAGTGGAATAGCTATCCTGGAAGTCCATCAAGCAAGGGTTTGCACAGGGTAATACCTCAGTATGAGAAGAAAGTGCTGCTGTCCTTCGACTGCTAACCTTTAGCAAAGGACTGTTTAGTCTGTCCCCCTAGCTGAGATGAAGAAAAGGTTTTACAGCCCCAACTTCATGGTACCCAAGAAGGGTGGGGGGCTTAGACCGATCCTGGATTTTAGGGTACTGAATCAGGCCCTTCAAAGACTCCCATTCAAGATGCTCATCCTGAAACACATTAACATTGGTTTGCAACTATAGACCTGAAGGACCACTCCTGTGGATCGCCTTTGAAGGGCGAGCATTTCATTACAAGGTCCCTTCGGGCTATCCCTATCCTTCCATCTTTACCTGTGTTGATGCCCTTGCCCCCCTGAGGGAAGTGGACATTCGCATCCTCAACCACCTCAATGACTGGCTAATTTTAGCTCACTCTCGAGAGTTGAAGTATGCACACAGGGGACATGGTTTTTCGAGCACCAAGCCTGTCTGGGAATTCAGGTCAAGTGGGAAAAGAGCAAGCTCCCCCCTGTGCAGAGTATCTTTTTTCTCTGTATAGAATTGGACTTGGTCACCATGACACCACATATCTCAGAGGATTATGCTCATTCTGTGCTGAATTGCTTGAGAACAACAGTCCCTCTCAAATACTTTCAGAGGTTCCTGGGTCATATGGCATCTTTGGTGGTGGTTGTGCCACATGGATTGATGAGGTTAGTTGGTTATATGGCATGCTGGGGTGCTGTCTGCAACGGGAATGCAGCTTCAGGGACCTGGACAGGTCCTCATCTGCACTGGCCTATCAGTTGCCTAGAGTTGTTAGCTGAGCTTCAAGCTAGGAGGTATGGAGCATTTATTCAAGGTAAGCACATGTTAGTCCAGACTGACAACACAAAGATGGTAGCATATAATCAACTGCCAGGGCAATATCCGCTCCTGTTGCATGACACAACTCACCCACCATCTCCTTTCTTGGAGCCAGATAATGTATGTAATGTGGACCCAAATTTCTGTGTTAACTGATTTTCTTAAGAAATGAAGTTGTAGTAACTTAAAACGGTCTAGTTAACTTTAAAAATTGGCCAGAACATTTCTAGTACCCAGAATGCGTTGCATAGAACTGGATAAGAAGAATAAATGTTGAAATTAAAAGTTATTTGATTTTTTAGAAATATCTTTCTTGTTCATTCAATTTCTATGCTAGATGTTGATTTTAATGACGATAAAATGAATTTGTTTTAAGGCTACAACTCAATTAATTGGAGCAACTTTATTTATATATATATTTTTTTCTTTGTTGGCTTCTCTCTGCACAGTCTTTATTAAGGCTGCTTCTGCTTATAACAGTTCCTCCTCAGTGTCTGAGTCTGGCTTTGATAAAATCAAGGCAAGGCAAGTTTATTTATATAGCACATTTCGTACACAATGGTAATTCAAAGTGCTTTACATAAAAGAAAGTAAAATAATCCTGAAAAAATAACAAAAATAAAACAAGCAATTTTAAAACTTCGGAAATTATTTAAAAATTGACTTATTTAAAATGAATTTAAAACAGTTAAAAATAGAAAATGACTTTACATAAAATGAATTAAAATACAGTGCAATCAGTTCGGACATCGCACAGTGCTCATTCAATAAATGCACAGCTAAACAGATGAGTTTTGAGTCTAAATTTAAATGTAACTAATGTTTTAGCACATCTGATCTCTTCTGGAAGCTGATTCCAACTTCGGGCCACATAGTAACTAAAGGTGGACTCCCCTTGTTTTGTGCGAACCCTTGGTATTTCTAACTGACTTGATCCTAATGATCTGAGTGGTCTGTTAGGTTTATATTCAGTGAACATATCTGCAATATATTTTGGTCCTAGGTCATTGAGTGATTTATAAACGAGTAAAAGTACTTTAAAATCAATCCTAAATGTAACTGGGAGCCAGTGTAAGGACCTGAGGACTGGTGTGATATGCTCAAATTTTCTGGTTCTAGTCAGAATCCTTGCAGCAGCGTTCTGGATGAGCTGCAGCTGTCTAATGGTCTTTTTGGGAAGGCCGGTGAGGAGAATGTCTTGAATGGAAACAAAACATCTAATTCTTGCAATCTTTTTTAGATGATAGTATGCTGATTTAGTTACTGCTTTGACATGACTACTGAAACTAAGGTCTGTCTCTAGAATCACACCAAGATTCCTGACTTGATTTTTAGTTGTTTGTCCCCTAGAATCAAGGTATGCATTCACCTTGAAAACTTCATCTTTGTTTCCAAATGCAATAACTTCAGTTTTTTCCTTGTTTAACTGAAGAAAGTTCTGGCACATCCAACTATTAATTTCATCAATACATTGGCAGAGGGAGTCAATGGGGCTGTAGTCATTAGGCGATAAGGCTAGGTAAATCTGTGATACACAGCATAGCTGTGATAAGCAATTTGGTTCTTTCTCATTATTTGACTTAGTGGGAGCATTTACAGGCTAAACAAGAGCGGTCCAAGAATTGTGCCTTGTGGGACACAGCATGTCATGGACGTCCACTTAGACTTATGCTCTCCTATACTCACATAATAACCTCTCCCTTCTAAGTAAGACCTGAACCATTTGAGTACCATCCCAGAAAGCCTGACCCAGTTTTCCAGTCTCTCTGGAAGTATGTTATGATCGACAGTGACAAACGCAGCACTGAGATCTAATAATACCAGCACTGATATTTTGCCAGAATCAGAATTTAAGTGAATATCATTTATTATCTTAATGAGCGCTGTCTCTGTGCTGTGATGCAGTCTGAAACCAGATTGAAAATTGTCCAGGTATCCATTTGAGTTTAAGTATTTGTTCAGCTGATTAAAAACTACCTTTTCTATAATTTTTCCTATAAAAGAAATTAGATATTGGTCTATAATTTATAATATAATATATTTTATAATTTATAATATAATCTGTCCCTGGCCCAAACAACTGTCCCCACTGTCTTCAAAACCTCCACCATCGTACCAATACCGAAATACTCCACTGCCTCGGTACCTAACGACTTCCGTCCTGTTGCACTCACCCCCATCATTGCCAAGTGCTTTGAAAGGCTGATTGCATCCCACTTAAAATCCTGTCTCCCTGCTACACTAGACCCATTTCAATTTGCCTATCGCCGCAATAGGTCAACAGAGGACGCCATCTCAACAGCACTTCACTCTGCCCTCACCCACCTGGACAGTCAAAACACACATGTGAGAATGCTGTTCATTGATTTCAGTTCTGCATTTAATACTGTAATCCCTCCCAAGCTGATCTCCAAGCTCAGCCAGCTTGGAATCAGCACATCCATCTGCAATTGGATTCTAGACTTTTTGACTAACAGACCTCAGTCTGTTAAATTAGATAACCTCTCCTCCTCCATCATCACCCTGAACACCGGCGTGCCACAGGGCTGCGTACTGAGCCCTCTCCTGTACCCCCTATTCACCCATGACTGCGTTACTGTTTATGGCTCCAACACCATAATCAAATTTGCAGATGACACCACGGTGTAGGTCTGATCAAAGATGATGATGAGTCAGCCTACAGGGATGAGGTGCAGCACCTGGCTGTGTGGTGTGCCACCAACAATCTAGAACTAAACACCCAGAAGACAAAGGTGATCATTGTGGACTTCAGGTGGACTAGGAGTCATGCACATACACCCATCTACATCAACGGAGCTGTAGTGGAGCGTGTGTCAAGTTTCAAGTTCCTTGGCATCCACATCTCTGATGACCTCACCTGGTCCCATAACACCTCCACCCTGGTCAAAAAAGGCACAGCAGCGCCTTTACTTCTTACGGAGCCTTAAGAAAGTTCACCTGAATCCCAGGATCCTTGTGGAATTCTACCGCTGTACCATTGAGAGCATACTCACAAACTGCATCTCAGTATGTTACAGCAATTGCTCCGCATCTGACCGGAAAGCACTACAGCGAGTGGTGAAAACTGCTCAACGGATCACCGGCACCCAGTTAACTTCCATTGAGAACATCTATCACAAGCGCTGTCTGGGCAGGGCAAGAAACATCATCAAGGATGCCTCTCACCCTAACCATGGTACTTTTCACACTCCTTCCATACGGCAGACGTTACAGGAGCCTACGCTCTCGGACTAGCAGGCTCAGGAAGAGCTTCTTCCCCGAGGCCGTGACCCTTCTTAACGCCACACCACCAATCTAACCTGCACCTACTTTATTACTGCACTGGTCAAAGTACTTTACATACATGTATTTGCACTACTCATATTTTGCACAGACTGCACACTGTTCTAGTTATCGCACTGTAAATTAAGTTGTTACTGTAAAAAAGCACAGTAAACTATTCTGTAAAAATATAATTGCACTACTGTTATTTTACATAGAATTCATTTTAACAATACTTTTGCACACTCATCCAACAGTATTTATTACCACTGTTTTCACATTGCTGCTGTTCATAATGTGTATATATAATCCTACATTGCTCTGTTCATTATGTACATACATACAGACATAATACAATCCTACACTGCATTCCTATTTATATTCTGTATATACTCTGCTCAATACTGTATATAGCAACCACACTGTACATTCTTTAAATCATAGCTTCACTTACTCTGCACTTTTATGTATATAAAACACTATATTCTTGCACTTCTGGTTAGATGCTAACTGCATTTCATTAGCTCTGTACTTGTACTCTGCATAATGACAATATGAATCTAATCTAATCTAATCTAATCTATAATTGCTCAAAATGGTGTTATCAAGATTGCTCTTTTTCAGGAGGGGCTTAACAACTGCAGTTTTCAGGGAGTTTGTCTGTGTTAACAGGTCGATGGCTCCAGCAGCTCTAGGCATTGACAAAAGTCTATCATCGACGTAGAATTCCTCTTTGTCGTGGGCATTTACACATCAAAGATCATAAATGGCCACAGTATTTGTTCCCCACCTTCATATGGTATGCGATGATCTCTTTGCTGGTGTCAATGTCCTTAAACCAAAGAAAAATGAAGGAAGTCTCTATTGTCCTCTCTTACAATGAAGATGTGAAACATCTGCTTGATGTCCACAGTTACAGCCACAGTTTCCCTTCTGAAACACAGCAGGACCCCTAAAAGTCTATTATTTATGTCTGGACCAGATAGAAGAACATCATTCAAAGAGATGCCTTATTTTTGCGCAATGGAGTTGAAGACTACTTTGATCTGACCAGAATTCTAGGGGTGATACACCCCAAATATAGGTAAATACCAGCACTCCTGGCCTTCTTGTAGGGGAGGGGCTACCCCAACATGGTCATGATCAAAGATGTTCTGCATGAAGGTGACAAAGTGAGTATTCATCTCAGGCTTCTTCTCCAGTGTATAAAGAATAGAGGTTAGGCGTGTCAGTCCCTGGTCTCTGTAGGTTGTTTGCAGTCACGTGATTCTGATGACGTGCAAAATTCAGATGGAGGATGGAAGTGAAAAGCAGAATGGATGAGATGGAGGAAAGTCCATATTGTACTGGTTTAGACACTATAACAAGAGAAAGGTATGAATGAAAAAACACAACATATGTTGGATGTGATACTAATGTTATGAAGAGGTGTGATTTTTCAACTAAATTGAAATACTTGCCTGCCATTGAGATGGTGGATATAGGCTAATCAACTAACCTTGATTGCAAAGCTATTTCTAGAGTGAATCCCGCATTTATATGAGTGATGCGGGATATATGTCACTCCTAAAACTTTGCTGCATGTACAGGGTTTGTGGCTGTTGGTCCTGTTAGCAGCATATGAAACAAAACTTTTATTCAAATTCTGAATTGATTATAGCCAAGAAAGCGAGCTAATAGCACATCCATATAAAAAGCTGTCACTCACTTTGATTTATCGCAATCTCACAATGTTCCGTTATAATCAATGAAGCTCTCTAAACTGCCACTTTTTCTTGCGTTTTTCAGTTAATTTCTTGCCTTCCCCCCTTATGAACAACAACATTTCCGTACACGATAAAAGCTCCTTGTGGTTTCTCGGTTTGACCGATCTGAGCATCCATATACAGCATAAAACATAGGCATTTTGAGTTTCTGCTAGCGATTCCTATATAGAAAAATCACTTCCTGCCCTCCAGCTGCATTTTGCACCACAGCAATGATGCCATGTGAAAACAACCTATTGTTAGGGAGTTGCAGGCGAGGTGCTCTGAATGGAAGAGGTGCTACACTCTCAGAAAAAAGGTACAAAAGTTGTCACTGGGTGGTACCTTCTTAAAAGCCACACCTTTGTACCTAAAGAGTCCATATTTGTACCATAAAGGTACATATTAGTACCTAAAGTGTACATATTAGTACCTAAAATTCAGAATTTATTTGCAATTCAGAAAGCACTTTGTTCTTTAGATCAAATTTATGATTTCCAGAGTGTGTTTTGGAATCTAGAACACTGCAGTCATTTCCTGGTTAACCTAACCTAAGAGTCACATGACCTAAACCAACGACTAAGAAAAAAGTTCACAGTCATCAGTCTCCTTGAGCTTACATCAAACTGCTACAAGATGGTACTAAATAAATAACAAAATGTGTTATTGCTTTTAAAGATTGTTGAAAAATCTGAAAACATGGGCCCATATTCACAAAACATCTTAAGGCTAAAAGTAGCTCATAACTGGCTGATTTAGGAGAAAATCTTTAAATCTAAATATATCTAAATTGGGGACTCCTACATTTTTGCTCCAAGAGTATTTCACAAAGCGTTTTAGCACTAAAACTAGCTCCTAAATCTGTGAAACAGTAGGAGTAGTGAAGAGGACTCCTAAGTCACTAAGACCAAGCCACAAACTATTCTAAAATGGCTATTGCCAGCAATCTGCCTTGGAATGTAAACATTTTAGAAACATTTTCGGTTTCCCCTTGTTAGAAATCGTGGTCTGGGAGCCGGAAGGCCGCTTTAGCTTCGGCGATTAAAGGGGCAGGTGCTCGAGCCCTTCCGATGAGGGCGATTAATTCCCTTAACATTTGAAATATGTTAAATTCATTATACCTAAACATAAGCAATTTATTTATGTGTATAAACCAACCCGATTTTATGAGAAAACATACTATACAAGGTGGCAATTTCTTATGAAAAGAGACAGTGACATAACATACATCCAAGTATGGTGACCCATACTCAGAATTTGTGCTCTGCATTTAACCCATCCAAAGTGCACATGCACAGCAGTGAACACACACCCAGAGCAGTGGGCAGCTATTTTATGCTGCGGCGCCCGGGGAGCAGTTGGGGGTTCGGTGCCTTGCTCAAGGGCACCTCAATTGTGGTATTGGCGGCCCGAACCTCGAACCCACAACCTTAGGGTTAAGAATCAAACTCTCTAACCATTAGACCACGACTTCCCCTATATTATTTTTTTGTGTGTTTTGTAATAATCTATTCTCTTACCTAAGGACAGGAGTTACAAACTCAGTTTCTGGAGGGTCAGAGCACTGCAGAGTTTTATTCCAACACACATACCCATGTAGTTTTCAAATAAGCCTGAAGGACTTGATTAGTTGGATCAGGTGTGTTTAATTAGGGTTGAATCTAAACTCTACAGGGCTCCGGCCCTCCAGAAATCGAGTCTGACACCCCTGCCTAAAGGGCCTACGGGCATTATTATTATGTGCGTGGAACATATATAGTGGCATGAAGGATTTGCAATTACGAGCAGTTATGCCAAGAAAATGTCAGGTAGATTCAGCTGGCAGAAAACACTCCAAAAGTCTAGCAGTAAATGTGATGCCCAGCTAAGTCTTTAATACTACCATCAGACTCTTTTAGCACAAACATGCAATTTGAAAAACTGTAGAAAAATGTAAGTGAGGAATTTACTAAAATGTGTGCTTTAGTTTAGTTGTTTTCTGTAGTGTCTTTGGTACTGATACACATTTCTCTTTGTATTATAGATAGGGATTTACTATCTGTTATCTTGTCATTCCTTAATGATTACATAATTTTTCATGTCTGATGAAGGAAATGACCCAATTAAAAACTCATGGAAAGAAAAAAGAAACAGTGTGGAGAAACAAACATTTTGTATTATTTATAAAGACTTTCATACACTGTGTTGTATAGGGGCTCACTATCTGCTTGATACTCATCAACTTCTGGTACTTCTGCTGTAGGCATGATAACAGTACTGGTATTTATATTTAGTAGAAGCAAATGGACAATATTTTGTAAATATATGCTGATTTGATTTGGATATAAATCCAAAGAAAGGTTTTACTTACCCACAGGAATATTATTAGTCTAGTCCAAGGGTCTTCTAGTGGGGGTCTGCCAATTAATGTTTGATAACATTTAATTTTTGTTAAAGAAATTAAAACATGGTTAAAAAAAAATCACAAAGTCAATTTTAAATATAAGCACCCTTAGTTGATACTGTAATGATAACATTTTTTAGTAAAATAAAAATTTGTTTCACCAATAATTAGGGTGACCATACAGCATGTCCTGGCCGGGATTTCTAAATTGCCTAAACTGTCCAGGTTATAGGTGTGTTCGACTTGAAGCGGTGAATGTTGTGATGCACAAATATCAATTTTAACAATAAAAAAATTATATACAGGAAATGATACATGTGCAAAAACAACAATGTGCATAGTTCTGATCTACTGTCTTAACCCAATTTACATATAATATAATTTATTGTTAATTATAATAAGGTTAGTTTCTATTAATGTCAAAGAAGGCTATATGGTTAATATGTAGCTCTGCTTAGCAAATTTTGTAGCAGGGGTCCCTGCTCCATGTAGTTTAAGGTGTCCTTGCCCTGAAAAACTTTGAAGACCCCTGGTCTAGTCAGCGTGGCCTTTTAGGTATTGCCACATATGTTTGTTTGTTTTTTTCAGAAGCATGGTCCCTATTAAATTTTTGAGTGAATATCAAAGTGATTTAATTTAAACTTACACAAATTGTATGATTATTTTAAAAAATCTTTTTATTTTAATTTATTTCTTTTTTTAGATTTAAAAAGCGTGTTTGTATAAAATGCATAAAATGCAGAATTTGCCCTTAGCTACTGTTGCAAGACACAAATGGCCTCATAGACGCATCTCTCAAATGAACTCAAGCATTTAACCTGTTAACCAGACCGCCCATTATGGGACTCACAGCTGAAATTTATATATTAAAAGTTATAGACACTGAAGTATCTTGAAAAAAAATTGTACCACACTGAATTTTTTTTTATTTGATATAAAAATACATGAAATCAGTCCTGGAGCAATCTAGAAAAGTAATGGGTTGACAGTCACATGTCTCATGAGTTTCTATTTCAAATCTGAAGGAGATACCATGAAAAATGAGATTCCTGCAACTGAGATTTTCTGATACTATGTCTACGATGTCATTCAGTGGACCCTTACCTTTCTAACTAAACGGGGATTTACAGCTGTGGATGTGTTTATGACTATTATTACAACGAATCTGGTGTGTACTGCATTTTTATTCTTCATGTTTTGATGTGTACTGCTTACACAAATTTAGCACTTACATTCTTTATAAGCTTTCCATTGAAAAACAGCGATCTGTAGTCGATGCTTGAGGCTTAGAACCTAATAATGATATACAGTATAGTTTGTCAAGATTAATTTTGTCCCATTTCATTTAATCTATTCGTAAACATTGACACTTGAAAACAAAGAGAGTTCAGTACGCCGGCGTCCAGGTGCGTGTTAACAAATTTAAGAAGGCCTTGTGTTCGCACAATGAAGTCAAGAATAAGAAAGACAAGAGTACAAAGACTTGAACTGTAAATTCACAAAATATTTGAGTACCATGAGTGATAGAAATCAGTCTGTGTATATAATGCCCAGCATTTTTCAAATAATGCAGTGGTTCTCAAACCATGCACCAAATTTGATGTCAGAATACCCAAATACCACCTACTGTAGTCACAAAAATGTTTGGCTTGTGGGATAGTGCCCCTTTTTCTGCCTGATTTTAGTACATAAATAAATGTAAATATAAAGTAATTCTTTTACAATTTATTAATTTTTCACAACATTACTTTTTTCTTAAATTTTGAGCAAATAAATGTAGCCTTAGTGAACATAAGGGACTTAAGAAACCTTTGACCTGTAGTTAAAATATAAATTATTTATGTTGTATGTTCTCAGTGCCTGGATAGTTATACAGTTATACTTGTTCTCTGGATTTTGTTTTTGTCTGAACAAATGTCTATAACTGGGATCAGCAACCTTGTTCTTTTCAACACAGGTTCAATGTTACAGATGACCAGACCTACATAATCTGCATGGAGCGATGGAGTGTACTTCAATGCCTAGTGTTGTTTTCACCTAGAGACATACATCATATTCTCTTATTCATTTCATATCTCTACCCTCTGCCCTTGACTCGACAGGAAAAGGTAGCGGAGGATTGCATCAGTTACCGTGAGCTGATGTCCTTTGCTAACACAGACTCTAAGACTCTCAGCCAGAGACCATGTCTGTCCAAAAGCCAGCACCGGAGGCCATATCTGTTTCTGCTTCTAGTCCTATCAAGCTTATCCTTATCCTAGTGCAGAGCCTGTAGATATCTCTATTTTGCCCTTATTCTCTATTTTGCCCTTCAGGTCTTCAGCTCCAGGGTGGACTAATAACTGTACTGTAACAACATTCATTATATTTAGAAGAAATTTATTGACATCATGATACACAGTCACACCATGAAAACAAACACTAGCTGGTATATGCTGGTTATGAGCTGGTCCTGAGCAGGAGCTAGTTGCTTAGGGCACTCTATTTATTTTCTTAATGATTGTTACTGGTCTTTGCATCTGTGCATGAATTTTTATATTATATACTGTTTTGACCTCATAATCTTTAAATAACATGTCATGTCATGCTCTTTTCTGTGATAGCACTAAGTTGACATCAGAGTTGACTCTTCTGTAGTATGCAAGGGTAATTTATCACAGTACAAACAACAACTGATGGATATTATCAAATCCCACCCTACATATTTGTTTTTGTTAGATAAGTAGTTTCATTCAGAAAACACAATACAATAGTAAATGCAGTTACAACTTCCATTTCATGCTAACTCTAAGTTGCTTTTTCCATGAATGCTAAAAAATTTCTTATAAGGTTCAAACTTTTATATATATATCCATATATGTAAAGAGGTTTATATCTGTTTCTGAGCTTGTACCATTTTAAGGACACAGGGATACCTTTTTGTGATACATAACCAAACATACAGTAGCCTTTATAAAGGAACAATTCTTAACCATAAAGTGCACCACAGTGTAAAGGGTTTGTCTCATTGTCCCAATTACAGAGAAGTATATTTTTGTTGTTTTAATAACAAGTTTTAATAACAAGGAAATCAGAATGCACTGGTATGCCTGTTTGTTATTCATATGTTGGAAATTACATTTTGTCTTTGCTTTCATAAACCTGATGTACAAATGCATCCACTGTTGTCACTGTTCATCTGAAATTAAATGTCTGATCAGATGTCAGAAAAGATGGCAGTAACTTTTATTAATATTAATTGTTTCATGTTACCCATTCCCTGGTGAGGCAATGTTTGAGGCAATGAGAACTCACTGAATTAATGAGATCCCTTACCTGGATTTCATTTTCATTTCATTTCTGTAGCATCTTCATTATTATTGTCAGACTGCGGTACAGCACACAGAGTTTCAATTACATCATTCAGTTACATCGTTATTTAAATATCACCTTCCAGTGTGGAATATCTTCAAGGGGATTTCAGTGAGGCTTTGAAAATTTAATAGTTCACTCTTAGATTTAGCAGCTGCACTGTCTCAAGGGTTCAGTAATTGCCACTGTATTATTAAAAAAGTATTACATTGAGTAGCAGCTTATAATGTGGGCTACTGTATGTTTGGGAAGGAATATTACTGAATACTGCACATTTGTATAATGCATATTGTGTTTAAAAATAGTAAATAGTAAATTTTGCATTTTAGAATATTCTGAAAACAAGAATCAGAATGTTCACATAGAATCACATAGAAAAAAATCAACAGCATTTCAGATGTTTCTCTTCAAATTCCTTAGGAGAAATAGTAGATACAAATGAGACTTGAGAAATATTTGATAAGAAAAAAAAAGTCAAAACTGAAAATGTGGTGGAAGAAACATAGAATATCTCTTTATTGTCTTGCTGCAATCTCTATCAAG
The DNA here is from genome assembly GCF_018340385.1 of Cyprinus carpio. Classification (NCBI taxonomy): domain Eukaryota; kingdom Metazoa; phylum Chordata; class Actinopteri; order Cypriniformes; family Cyprinidae; genus Cyprinus; species Cyprinus carpio. Next base: position 33,771,838 of record NC_056576.1, read on the forward strand.
ACTCTTTTATAGAAATATTTTATTGCTCAGAGTTTGCTCTTTCTAGACTTAGTTGTGATTCTCATGTATTTCTCATTTTAGTATCAACAGTGTTTCAGATGTTTCTCCTAAAATTTCTGAGGAGAAATAAAAGTAGACACAACTGAGACATGAGAAATACTAAGAGAATTCTGAGTCCAAAATGAGAAAGAACTGTGAGAAACATGGGAGATCTCTTTATTGTCTTGCTGTAATCTCTTTCAAGACCCCATTATAAAAATGTTTTATAGGTTGCTCTTAATTTTTTTTTTTTCTTGATTACATTGGGGTTTTTCACCTTTAATGGTCAGGACAGTAGGAGAAAAGACAGGAAACAATTGGACTGGTAAGAAAGGAACAAGAGCAGGAAAGCACCTTTAGCTGAGACTCAAGCTCATGCTGTCTGAGGTGAAGTTGTGCTTTCACATCGATGTGCTGCCCACAAGGCTATGGCTCTGACAGGTTACTCTACACTCAGGATACTAAGGGCTGATTCTCTTATATGTCACAATGAGATAATCAGCTTTGTCTTAAGATGTCTTAAATTTTATTTTAGGAGAAACGTTAAACTTTTACCAATATTGTAAATACTAAAACTATGTAATTTAAATAGTATTAATCATTTCAGAATATCAAGGGTTACTAGTTTATATTTATCTTCAATGTCCATGCAGCATTGTATATACAGCACATTTTCCAAGACTTATATAAGTGCAAGATGTTTAGTATAAGAAAAATATTCTTTTTTTTTCTTTATTTACATATCTGTTGATTTCTTGAATATAACAGACAGTTTAAGTTAGAATCCACTCAATGGTCAAATCGCCTGAGTTTTTGTCCAGGTGTGTTCCACACGAATCATCTCATTACAACAAAGTGTAGATGCGATGTAAATAAGAGATTCATTGTGCAGCACTGAGAACTTAATTGATTATAATGTAACTTTGTGAGGTCAAGATGAACTAAGATGAGTGATTATAAGGGAGCACTCTTTGCGCCATAGCAATGGACAGCTTATACATAAATATATACTGTACATAGAGAGAGAGAGAGAGAGAGAGAGAGAGAGAGAGAGAGAGAACTGAATTTTGAAAGAAACTTTATTTACAATTAATCAAGTGATAATACAAACAATAGTTATAAGGAGAACACCAGATTTCCTTCAAAAACAGTACACAATGCTGCTTGACTGCACCAAATCATTTAAAAAGTTGACAGATCTTCCATAGTTTTATAAAACTTGAAATCAATCAACACTCTTGATTTTACTAAAGTTAAAAAACAGTCAACAATGCTTTGACAGGACTTTTTTTTTCAGTTCTGTTTTTCCTACTGATATAAACCAAAATCCAAATTACACAAATTTGCCATCAGAGCCCCCTGTGTTATATGTCCTAGTAGATCAGCTAACTGTGCTTTTTTCTTCAAACAGACATTTAGATAATAATGGTCTCCAGTAGAATCAGCTAACTGCTGACAGTTATTTATATCAGTTTCCAAGATCTTCAAAGATCATCCTAACTCTCTAGTAACGTTGTTAGTGTACTGCTGACAGAACTGTTTAATTTGAATCTTGCCAAAATCCCACCATTGTTGTACTGACCAAAAAGTAGATTTTGTTTTTCTGTAACTCTCCCAAAAAGCCTTAAAGAAATCTTTAAAAAACAATTCATTTAATAAAGAAGTGTTAAAATGCCAATAGGCACTTTTAGGTTTAATAAGATTCAGAATAACAACAAATTGTACCATAGCATGATCTGTAAAACTCATAGGAACAACTGAGCTACTATTAATAATATTGAGATGATGTCCAAAGGCATACAACCTATCTAGTCTGGCAAGTGATATCACATTGTCTCTTGTATGAACCCATGTATATTGTCTTTCATTACCATTTAATAGTCTCCAGATATCACACAAATCATACTTCTTAATTATGTGAGTGAGACGTTTCCTAGAAGGCATATGAGTTTCAATATGATTTCTGTCCAGAGCATGCTCAGTGCAATTAAAATCACCAGATAAAAATAAAAACTCCTCAGAAGAAACATTCTGCAAAGTACAAAATAATGTGTCTAAACACATTACACTAACACTAACAGCGTTTTCTAAAGTACCAGCTACTTGTCTTTTATCTTTTTTTCCTGAAAACTGCCCTCCATTAACTGAATTCTAAATACCATTGTTAGCAGCAGTCTGTCCTGTTCCTGATGGGTCTTGAACCACCCTGGTGAGCTAATTTCAACCAGGCCGGCAGCATTCTGTCTACTACCGGGAGACTCGTTCCCAGTGACAGGTTCCGTCTCAGCCCGGCTCTCACCTAATGGCCTCAAGGCCAGCAGCTCAGGTTCAAATGCGCCGGGAGCGATATTGCCATTGCTTTCCCCAGTACCTTCGGCTTCTTTCAATTTATCGGGACAATTTTTAATTAGATGTCCCGCTTTCCCGCACCCGAAAAACTTTGTTCTTACAGTTGTGACAAAAATAACATACTCAAAGTCATCAACACATAACTTAAGTGACAAGTCTAACTTGGCGTCATCTTGGACTACCATGTATGCAAAGCGCCTTAAGGAGACTATATGTTTCATTCACGAGTTCACGCTTACATATAATTAGCTGAGGTATGGAATGTGTATTTGGCGTGCTGTCAGGGGAAGGGCTCCGAGCTCAGGAATTGCCCGAACCTAGAGTACCCCGCTTTCCCCGTATAGTTGTAAAATTAACTCGAAGTGAGGAGATGGGGTGGAGGAGGCATGCTGATAAACCGTCAATGGATAGAGTCAGCAGTATTTATACTGTGGTGTTGATTTCTTGATTGTGCTCCACTGGTGTTGATTAGGCTAAGTATCTGACGTGCTCCTCCCGAACCTTGTTAATAAGACTTCATAAAGAGGGGATTTGGTACTTATCAGGATTTTTTTTTCAATTGGTGACACTAGTTTTCCATAACGAGACAGGGCCTGAGTTAAAATGTCATCACTCATGAATGGGGGAACATTCGATAAAGTAACCCTCTTAGATGGTAATGAGAGGGAAAGGCCAGAAATAAACTCGCCACCAACAGTAACTCCTTGCTCAACAACAACATTTGCTTTATCAGTACTGTCAAGACAAATTACAGCTGCATTATTCACTCTCCAGGCTGATAAAATAGACTCAAGCCCCACAACCTCTCCGATAGCCAAGCAACATTGTTCAACACTTGCCACGGACGCCACTTTAACAACGTGACGCCACGTAAAGCGAGCTCAAATTCACACCTGGGGCCAACATACCTCCCTGATAAACAGGCAATACGTGGTCCAAAAGTAAAGCAGGAACAACCACTCCAATAACCCACCACTAGAGAAAGCACAAGCAAGAAAACAGAAAGAAAAAAAGATCACTCACAGAGACCCACTCGCACCACTCCGTTCACTTGCCCTCGACAATCACACCGGAAGTGAGAGAGAGAGAGCACCCTCACTAATTTAAGAAGCACCCTTTTTTAGCATTAAAAAGTTGAGCCTGTCCTCCAACAAAAACCGACCATATAGGTCGTTTGTGCAAGCACCTTATTACGACCTATATTTACGTTTTAAAGTTAAGCGGCCTCTAGCGGGCGTAAAAATAATGACAGTTTTGCGTTGCGTCTGTCGTCATGAAATGACGTATAATGTCATTACCAATCAAAACGCACGCTTATTTAAATGCAATGTGAGGACTTTTTACACCTATCGCACAGTAATTCGTACATATTTTACTAGGTGGCTTATTCGTTCAAATGACCACACCTAACCCCACCCCCTAAACCTAACCCTCACAGAAATCATGCTAAATTATGATTTATTGAGCATATACATTTTACGTGCACATCCGTTCTCTGGGATCGAACCCATGATAGCATGATTGCATATCAAGGTATAACGCAATAATCTACCAATTGAGCTACACGAAACGCAAATCACAGTGCAAATAAAAGAGTACAAAACATTAATATGAAAACGACCTTTTGCCGATAGGGGCGCAATTGTAGTATACGCTCTGATGGGTCGTATTTCTGGGATTTGGACAAACGACCTATACGAGCGTATTAGTTGAGAACAGGTTGTGGATAAAGGACTTTTAAGACTATACAAGTTGAGTTATGACAATGCATGTATTGTGTTTGACTGAATGGTGTAGATAAATGACATTAAAGCTAACCAGAGAGGAGGGGAAATATATATATATATATATATATAATATATATATATATATATATATATATATATATATATATATATATATACCCAACGAAAATGTACCCATTAAGCACAGTTAGCTAGAGAGACTAGATCTCTCACATTTGTATCCTCCAAATTTTTGAAGAGATCTCAATAACATCACACATTGTGTTCAGGTTTCTCTTAAGCTAAAGACACTGGGGGTGTCATATTTGTCTCCTTTAAAACTTTATAAAATATCTCAACAACTGTACAAATTGTGCACCAAGTCAAGTACTTGAAAGGCTCTAAATAAAGGGAAAAAAACACATCAATTCAGAGTTTAAGAGAAATCATGCAGAAATAAGGATAATTTTACTTTTTATAGGATAATATTTATGTGCTTAGGCACAATATGTTGTTGGAAATAGTTATGTACCCGATGCCTTTATCAAATCTGATTTACAGAAAAAAAGTAACACTGGAGCTTTTCTTTACTGAAAGGCAAATAAATGGCTTATGACCCTGATTTGATTATTAATTGACTAATTTGAATATTAATGCATATTATATGGTAGAAATATTTGATCTCATGTTGAAACATTTGACATTTGCACACTGAAGTTGTTGAGAGACAAATGAGACAAAGGAGACTTATGTGAGAGAGCCATAGTCTCTAAGGAGAAAAGTCTGAACACAGTGTGTGATGAAAATGAGGTCTCTTCTAAAACTTTAAAGCAGACAAAATCAATCATTTCCAATGGAGAGGAGTTAAATGGAGTTCCAACCATTAGCATGTGCTGAATTTACATCTCAGACTTCAGTGCGTTGACTGTATCTAGTTTCGTGTAGCCAGACCTTCAGACTGATGGCAGAAGGTCTGGGAACCTTAGCCGCTTTGAATGGTAAGGACCGCCCAAGAGGCCATATGACTGACAGATAAAGCAACCAATAACGTTTCGTTTTGTGTAGCATCATGTTTAGGGACGTGGAAATGTCCCCACAATAACAAACCGTGTGTAAAACTCTTGGATTCTATGCCGCAAACTTTAAATATTTCACATACTTTTGAAAATCCAGCATTAAGCTGATCCTGATAAGCACTCATTATCACAGTTGTAAACACTACGGCTGTCTTCTAACATGAGGAGGTTTGGCGTCACGGCATATTTGTTTCCAGGTGAAACATTTAGGAACGCGACATGCACGTCTCCCGGAAATCCTGTATAATTCAACCAGTCCGATGATGACTTCGAAACTCCCGAAGTTTTTCCAATTTTGTGTGCTGTATGCATCAGACATTCAGCCAGCGGTCCATGGGCATGATGTCTGAGACTGAGACTAGACTTTATCAAAGACTAATACCCAAGATGAGTCACTCGTACAGTTTCGAATGGGGAAAAATGCAACACAATTTAGCCGCTCTATCTAAGGAAGCCCCGCCTTCTGAGTAAAAGAGCATCACTGCAGCTGCCATTAGAAATCCCGGTTGCTATAGTCTGTGTTCTGAGATACACACCTAGGACTGGCTGGTCTAGCCTGAATAAAAAGCTTTTTTTAACGCTATTTAAGCAAATGAAACAACATTTATGAGACAGCTGTTGTCCGTTTCATTTGTGATGACAAATATGAAAATTTATCACAAGCTTGGAGAACAGTTTTGGAGAATCTGTGTCAGAATATACGATTTTGAACCCTAAAATCTTTTCGTGTTGTGAACAAGAAACATGTCTGACTACACATTGCTACCCGTCCATTCATCGCTTGCCATCTTTAATGACATATGTGATATCATCGACACCCTGTGTCAAGCAGATCGTGCCAAAATCAGGCTAAAATCATGTAGTCTGAACCTGGCTTAATGAAAAATGAAAGCTAAAAGAGATTTTACTTTTCACACACAAACATAATTCCTTAAACACTATTTCTATAAAATGAATAGTAAAAATTGTTTACCAATTATGTCTGAAATATTTATTTCACAATAATTACATAATAATTTACGTTATTAGCTATAAAAATCCTTCTAACCAAAACTTTGCCCTCCTTATGCTTTTCATTGGTTTCCTTTCCAGCTCTTTTCCGTTTCATTGCCTTTCACTCGCAACAAGCCTCACAACATGGGTTCATTCATTCAGTAGTAATTGTGTGCTGCATTCTGCACTCCCACGAAATTGATGTAGAGTGTGATGTTTTAAAAATTTGATGATATCTGAATGTTAGTGGTCACAGAAGACACATTTGATGTTAATACTAGTTGGAAACAGTAATGCGTTTTGACTGGCCACTTGTGATTGCATCAACAAAAATGCCTCTAAATGCAGAACTATACTCAGAGGGTACATAGTTAAAGTGGAAAGTTATTACATCAAACATCAGGTTACACTAATGAAATGTCAAAAAAAAAAATCACTGTAAATGCATTTCTGCATGTTGATTTGATGTGTTACTGTGAATGACAGATTTAGGCGAATGCCAAATGTTTGTACTAAGAAATATGGTCTCAAATTACACATTCTTTCTAGTGGAATCCCTAAATAACCTAGATACTTGACACTGAAGCAGCTCTGTCTTGGCTGATGAAATCCTTTGTAATGTATCAAAGTCAACATTGATGGCTGTTTTAGTGTTAAATCAGAACAGAAACTGTAAACTTGAATTCCCCTTCAAGGAAAACAAAACTGTCTGCCATTCTAGTCTCCTTGTCCTCACAGCAGTAGATTATTAGCTAAATTCAATTGCATTTAAAGAATGTGTCATGAAAATTTTGTAATTTGCTGTAGAATCTGGAATCAAGCAGTAAATCCATTGAAAGTATCTTGCAACACATCAGTCACTCCCAATTCACTTTGAAACAGGCATCAAGGTAGATAAATCATTGTCTGTTAGTAGTGCACAGGTCAAAACCCTGTACACGCTTTCGCTCTCCATCTCAAATCTCATCCATTGTTAGGATGTTGTGAGCCTCCTCTAGATGCAACAATCAGATGAACTGCACGTGGGACTAGTGATGCCTTCAGCCTGATGAGTTTTGACACCACCTGATGCCCTCACAGCAGCACAGAGAAAAGGAAAGAGAAAGTGTATGAGAGAGAAGGGGGAGCACTGTGGAATTGCTCTGCTTTCTGGATCAGAGCACAATAAAGGCCGATGGGAGGGGGATCAAACCAAATTAGCACCATGAACAGAAAGAACACTCCCTCGGACAACGATTAGAATCTCACTTTGCTTTTAGGCTTCTGCCTCACCATCTATGAAAATAATGTGAATAATGTGCATTCATACATCTCTTCAAACATCAATGCCCAGATTTATGATTAACATTCAAGGATGAATTCACTAAATAGCTCAGCTATTTTTGCATGAAACCCTGTGTTTTATTCACTTATCACACTGCGGTTAAACCAGACTCTGATACATATTTGAATTAAGTATTTGTCATTCTTTGCAGAACAAACACACCTCTTATCTATATACATTAGGCTGCATATTAAGCAAATTAGGATTAGTGTCTCATTCAATAATTAAAGTGGCAAACGAGAGGCATAAATATCACAATGCTTGTTATTCATACTATTAATATACTTTATGGCCATGCATTTAAAATAGTTTATTATACTAGACCCAGTAATAAGAAGTTAAACCACATTTAGATTTTTTTTTTTAACAAAATTTTATTAAATACAAAGTATTAAATATAGTAACACCACAGACATACTGTCATGGCGATTGAGGGAAATAGGATGAGGAGGCAGAATCTAAAGCAGCTTTTTATATTAGACAAAGCAAAGATGATAATCTAAATGGGGAGAATAACAGGACAAAATGAGTAGCAATGCAAACAAGACCAAGAACTGAACTGAAATAAGGCAATATACACACAATGTGTACAAAACTAGAAACAGGTGTGCAATATAATCAGTAACTATGGAAACAAATGAGTGGCAGAAAAACAGCACATGGCTGTGTTTCCCAAAAGCATCTTAAACCTAAATAGATCATTGAACCATTTGACTTAGCTCATGATGCATTAGCGATGAACCATTATTTTCTAAAAAGTCTTTTCTAAAATGGAAGCTACCATTTTTATAGTTTAAAGGTCAGGAGACATTTTGGTAATCTTAAAGGAGTCATATGATGCGATTTCAAGTTTTCCTTTCTCTTTGGAGTGTTACAAGCTGTTCGTGAATAGATACGATCCCTAAAATGGCTCGTTTAAACATGCCCCCACATGTCTACGTCACAATGTGGGAAGATTTGCATAACGTTGTCCAAATGTTGAAAGAAGGTGTCATTTTTATTCTTGCTGTTGCCGCTGGCGCCATGTCGTGGAGACGCTGCTTCATTTTGAAAGCGAAAATACTTCGTTTGGCCTTTCAAAAGAGGACACAACTACAAATCAGTGGTTAAGTTGTTTTTACAACACTGTTCCAGAACAGTTCAACCCAAATATTTAGATGTGTGCAACGCATTTTATGAAGGACTGTTTCCTGATCCTGGGAGAGAAGACTACAATGCTGGCGTTTCTGACTCACAGTCTGTAAGTACATTTACATTTGAAAAGGATTTGCCACTGATGATTCAAACCCAAGTTTTGAGCAGTGTGGAGCAGAGATTCTCAATTCCAGTCCTCGCACTCCCTGCTCAGCACATTTTGTATGTTTGTTTTTTTTTTCTATTTCTTTTTTTTGTTTTATTAGGTAGTAGGAGTGCGAAGTGGACATCACAGGATATTCCGCCATGATTCCAGTTCGAAGCAAATGTATATGTTCCATTCAAAGTAAATTGAAATGTGCGAGACGTGAATTTAAATTGTATTTATTTACAGAGGTATATGATGTCACTTGTCCGTGTGTGAAGACATTGCGCAGCGCAAATCCGTGAATGAATGTTCCAAAGTGAGGTAAACTTCAACAGATTTCTTCTGCTCAGGGAGTAGGGAGCAATGAACACTGTGTAGGGACCATGTCAATGAGAACACAGTTCATGCACGGAGCTCACTTCTAACGAGCTGATTATCTGAATCAGGTGTGTTAACAAAGAGGGACATGCAAAATATGCAGAGCTGGGGGGAGCGGGGACTGGAATTGAGAACTGCTGGTGTAGAGTAGAGCTGGTTGTTTGTCGTTTCTCCGATCACAAATGCAGACATGGTTTTATGTTTGCGCGATGCAATGCAATGCATAAAAACACAGTATGACAAGGGGCGTAACATTTCCGTGTAGCGTATGAGCAGTTCATTCATTCATTGGTTCTGAATTAATGAATCATGGCTCGTTGAATCTAAAAACAATGCACATTCCTTGGCTAAAACCCAAAGCTTTTAGCCCCTGAACTCATGCAGGTAAATCAAAACTCTCCGCAAGCTGAATGACCGGCCTGGTGCCAGCATGGCTGGGTTTAAATTCCTGACCAGGTCGTAAAACTTTATTACCCAACTGGGTGAAACAGAAAAGGCCCAGCTCGCTAGGAATTCTTGTAAGGAACAAGGAAAGTAAATGTATTCTAAATGTATTGACTGTCTGCTCGCCCCGGAAGACACGAGAGAACACGCCCAGCTCCAACAGATGACACACGCACGCTCGTCTTTAGCAGGCACAAAGATACCCACATGCAAGTATTATTTCCTATAGAGATTTAAACGCTGCTCAAGGTTGTCTATTCCCTTTTTCAAGGTGATCTGATTCCTTGTTGTCTTTCAAAAGTTTACTGTATGTGATTTTGCCATACTGCGCGATCATCCCATATGATCTAGCCTATTTCTCTCTCACCTTCTCTCGCTCACCCTTTCACTCTCTCTCTCTCTCTCATTTTTTATTCGTTTTGTATTGTATTTGTTTTACTGTTTGTATTAATTTTATACGCATATATTTACTCTGTGTGAATCGTAGTTTGATGTATTATTAGTTCAATTATTAAAAGCCAATATATATTCATGATTGCTTATGTCTAAAATGCTCACATTACGAAGTCAATGAAATGTTTGATCTTAGCTTCAAAGCTTATTTGTTTCTTTTCAGTAACCTAAATTTTATAAGGACGGGAGAATGGTTTCATGGCCAGAAACTATTCTTCCTGGAATTATAAGGAAGTGATAACTTTATTGAAAGTTGATAAATTAATCTTACGGCCGTTTGCTGGACAAACCACTGTTTGATTTGCATTAATTCCCAGTAAAAGATATCACGTTAATTGATATGAAGAATGGAATATTGACATATTAATGAGTAAATTACAGTGCCTTGTAATGAGTTATTGATATATACAATTGACCTATTTTTCATCTTCAATAATTTTAATGTAACTGTTACATGAGATATATATATTAATCATATTCCTGATTAATTATTAAAATTCCCTATATATCATTTGAGCTAACATTAATGTACTACCCAGTGTGGTTACACCGTCACACGCTTGTGGCATTCGGCCAATCATAAAGCACTGGATAGTTGGCCAATCAGAACACACCTCACTTTTCAGACCGATGAGCTTTGTAAAAAACTATGCGTTGCAGAAAGGGGGGGCATAGAGTAGAAACAATAATGTACATTATTTGGAAAATAATGTGTTTTTTGAGCCTTAACCCACATAAACATTTTATTATACCAAATACACAAAATAATGCAGGATGCAGGATGCAAACTGCAATCAGCATAAATTAATTGGGCTTGCACTGTTACCTGATTAGCATAATTCTATTAGAGAGTTGCACACTAAAACCACACAGACAGCTTGGACAAGTAAACAGTGCCATCAGCGGGCTATATTATGTTTTAAATGCCCTTAGATGATTAGTAAATCTGCTGTTAGCCATTTTGCTTGATAGCAATGTTATGTGGCCTGAAGATTTGGAGACAGGCATCCTGTCAAGTGTAAAGAATGGCCCTCAAACTTTAAATGACATGAATGCTTCAGCATCTAATGAGACTACAGAGAGGGGGAGAAACAGAACCTGCCTAATCTGATTTATGCTCACAGTCACAATCTGTCTGATCACATAAAATTGAGGCAGCATGTTGATCTTTCTCCTTATTGCCCCTGTGGTCTGATCTGTACAAGCTTCCCTCATATTTTATTCCTAATTATTACAATAGAATTCACTAGATTTTAAGTGTTATATTTTTTAAAGAACATTTCTGATTTAAATCAATGAATCACAGTTGATCATTTATCGAAATCCTGCAGTGAAACGGTACTAAATTATTTTCTGTGACAAATATCCCAGGAGTTTTAATAATGCTAAGGTAATTAATGAATTAATTCCAGTTTTACATAATCATGTTAAACATGTGGCACATGCTAATGGTGTCCACTGTGTTGTTTTACGTTCTGTACAACCTATGTGAAAATGAGTTAAGAATTTAAGATTGAAATATTTAAGACTATGAAATATTTGGTACAAACATTTGTTATTTGTTTGTGGAGTTTTTTTTTAGCATAGTGAGGTTTATGTTTACAAAAAAATGCCAATGAAAAATTAAGTATATGTTCAATATATTTTCTAAAACCAATTATTAATATCTTTCTATACTAACAGAAAGTTTTTTTGTTTTGTTTTTTAAGCTCAGTAAATTATTACAGGATACACATTTAAAGGCTGGATGGTTTCCATTACAGTTCGATCACAATGTAATGCTAGAATATATTGACTGAACAAGACATCTGAACAAGAGGTAGCAAAACCTAAGAAAATGTGTATTAGGTGAAGGTAGTGTGACTAAAGGGAACTAAACTGCACTAGCCAAATTCATGTTCAAGAAGTCATCCTGAACCAACAACAATCTGAAGTCAGCAGTGATGATGAAGTTTGACATTTTCCCTGAGACATACTTCAGAAAATCAGCAACACCCCCTGGAGAGACTCGACTAAAACCTATCACTAGTTAAAGGAATCTACTATAGTGAAGCAGACTTATGTCACCAATGAAGTTATGGTTTTTGGGTCCCACTTCACTTAAGGTGCGGTTATGAGTATATCAGATGACCAATTCTCACTCAGTCAGAGCACCAGTCAAGGATTGTTAATTTAGTAACATGAGAACGTTTCCCACAGAGACTGTTCAAAAATTTGAGATTCATGACCTGGAGGGAGTTGGTCAACTAATTTATCTGAAAGATCGGTGGGAATTCAGATTGTAGTAAGGTTGTAATAAGATTACATATTAGGTTGTAATAAGATTAGTGATATTTATTATCAATAGATATGCAAGAGTAAATACAACAACTAGTAGTGATACCAAAAAATTAATTTGCACTGCTAATAGATAATAGATGACTAAACAAGAAGGAAGATACTAAAAAAAGGGTAGAAACAAATAAATGGAGTGAACACAGAATGGATAAATGCAATGCTATTGAGCTAAATGTACAGTAGCAATAGAAGAGAATTCTGTGGTAGTACTTCTTATTGAAAACCACTTAATGACTCTGAAAAAAATAACTGCTGATAAATAACTGCTTATTTATCTTTCAAGGTCAAGGTCAAAGTTTATTTATATGGCACCTTTAAACAACACAAATGTTGGCCAAAGTGCTTCACAAGCAGAGCAAAATACACACATAGTAAAACAGAACGTAACGGTCTCCAAATCCCTAAAAGTAAGAAGGTGCTTTAACTTTCGAAGTCGCTTTAGCTGGAAAAAGCTGGCCCTGACCACCGAATTTATTTGTTTGTCAAACTTCAGATCTGAATCAAAGATGACCCCCAGATTTTTAACATAGGAGTGATTATTCGACTGAAGATGCCCCAAAATGCACTGTATTTGTCAATCTGCGATTTGGAGCCAAACAGGATAACCTCTGTCTTGAACAATCTTTGAAAGCTACAAATAATGTAGCTATTATTTGTAACGCTGACCCCAGGAAAAATGTTATTTAAGCAAGTTTGAAAACATAGGATGCAGGTATAAACTAAGCCAAGGTCTTCGGGAAAGAGGTTTGGTAAGTTTATATTCACGTTCTACATGGTCGGGTGATCAGTCCAGTAGAGATATCTTCCACTGGTGATGCAGATTGCGTGCAGTGGGGAGGCCACAGAGTTGCATTCCGGTAGCAATCAATAAGCTGGCCTGGAGGATGCTTGACTTCTGTTGTGCCAAGAGGGTCCTTAGAGCATGGACTCAGTTGCTGGGTCAGATGGGTCTTCACAGGGTCCTTTGCAGTCTGGCAACTTTGCTGAGGAGCCATGTGTTTCAGGCAGTATCTGCCAATGCATAGGTCCTATGTGGACTCGCCTACACTGCTTTCGGAACTGCAAGAATCACTGCTGGGTCTTTTGAAAATCATCAGTAGAGTACAAAGTTAAACAATGTCTTTAACATTTTAGAGCAAGGTGGCCAGTTCTGCTCTTGGAGGGCCACTTTGGTGAAAAGTTTCGCTCCAACCTAGTCCAACACACCTGCAGAGATGATCTTCTTATTTGGAGATACCATGTCAAAAAGGTCTTTTAAGGTTGTGTCCTTCCTAGACCAGTCCTTCTAAAGGCTTCAAGGCTGGAGTCTTTCTCAGCCTTAAACACTATGAGACAGTATAGTAAGTGTGCATGGCTACATCATAAATGTTACTACCTCAGCAGTCATGGTATGAAAATTTAAGATAACTAATATAATGAAAGTTTTTTTATATGAACTGACTTTCTATTAACTCTTTCCCTGCCAGTGTTTTTTTTTTTTTTTTTTTTTTTAGAAAAGAGGAAAAAGAGAAGGAATTAGAAAAGGAGAAGGGGAGGTGGAGAGATGACTGAAGAATTGCTGCTGGAACAGAGCACTGACTGCTGCTTGTATGTGGTTGTAGCAATGATTGACGGGACTGGATGTTTAGGCTCCTCCTGAACCTGCATTTGGAACTTAAATTTATGAATACCTGAACATGCAAAATGTCATAAGAAAAAACAGAAAAGAAAAATGCAAATAGAAAATAAATGTTTTATTGTAACTTCATAAAAAAATTTTTTATCAACATTTGAATGTAAGTTTCACTGAGAAAGCTGATAAAAAAAAAAGCTTAAAAACGCTGAGAAAACGTCAAAAGACTACATCTAGATCGGATTCAGAGTGATGATCAAAACACTGAAGGAAGTGCCGTGAAGTGAATCCCACGTTTGGCATTGTCTTTGACCTTCCTTATAAAAACAGCATTTTTTGTGTGTAAGCTCTAAAAATAGATTGATCCAAAAGAAATGATTAATGGCAAGCATGTTGAAGATTACCAACAGGCTGTAGATTCATTAAATGATAAGCTGTTTTCCCACAAAAGCAGCTTATCGAACAAAGTGAACCCTCTCCTCTATTGACATCTTTTTTTAAAAACTGCCTCTGGTCTCCTTCCCTGCGTACCTCTGCATTTTTTGTAGTAGCTTTGCTTTAAGTACTTAATTTACTTGTTCAGGTGTAATTAAATGCTTCTGCTTGCATAGACAATGTCACCTTTGCCACCAGAAGACATACCTTTATATCAGTTCATGTTTTTACTGGTCATGTACATTAACATGCAGATCTATTGCACCATAGTTTGTCATAAAATCAGTGTTGTTTGTTGGTCAGACATGGAAGTTTCCAGTGAGTCTGAAGACTTTGAAATGAAGTCTTCACTTTGAAATGAAGCTGAACTCTGCAGGATAGTGGCTCTCCAGTAACAGGTTTGGACACCCCTGTCCAAGATCATCGGTAGCAGCAGTGAGCAGAGCCTCTCAAACCTGTCCTGTAGGACCCCCAACACTGCACATTTTGGATATCTCCCTTATTGGATATCTCCCTTACTCCCATACCCAGTTTAGGCCTTGGAGTCTCTACTAATGAGTTCAATCAGGTGTGTTAGATATAGGAGATATTCAAAATGCATTTTTTGTATGCCTTTCTTATCTGACACACATAGTTCAGTTCACTGAGTTCTCTCAATGAGCTGATGACCCAAATCTGGTGTGTTGAATAAGGGAGACATACAAAATGTGCCGAGTTGTGGGGTTCCAGGACCAGCTATGAAAACTACTGAATAGAGTGGAATACAAGAGGAGATTCTCACTTTCAAAGGGACAAATTTCACCTCTGAAGTAATGAAAGCATGTCTAGGGTGACCAAACGTGCCATTTTCCCAGGAGACATCCTGGCCAGGCCTAAAATTGTTTGCACTGCGCAGACCAATTGTTGTATGACAAAGTACTGCTTTTGAATCGTTCTCACGGTACTTTGATGTCATACACCGATCGGTATGCTCAGTGCTGCTTTAAGTCGAACACTTATATGTGTTTTTTTTTTAATTGTTTTTATTATTCTCTGTAGATCCCACCTTCTCACGCACCATGATTGGTCGGTTATGTACAATGTCTGCATGTTATTGGTCAAACAATCATTACCTTCATTAAGCATGAAAACAGGAAACCAAAGCCAAAACCTAGATATTTTAGGCAATATAGAAATCCTGGCCAGGACATGTCCTGGGAAAATGGCACGTTTGGTCACCCTATGCATGTCAAATGCATGATGGCATCGTGTGCACACGCTGTGGCTTCTCTCTCTCCCGTCAGAACGTTTTTTTCGTCTTTTTTGTCTTGCGAGTCGCAGTGTTTTTGTACGTCTTCGTCACATCTACCTATCTTTAAGCGCACATACAATCGTGAGTTTCTGCTCGATGTCGACAGAACCAGATTTTTAGAGTTAAACTCTGTGCACGCTGAAGAACTGCAGGATCTCTGTCTGCTCCTGAGGCCTACACCATCACCGACCCCCACTACTGCATCTTGCCCACAGTGGAGGCGCCACAAGCAGGGTGGGTGGGAGGAGGAGGAAGGGGTGTGAGCGGGGGTGTATGGGGTATGGTATTGTGTATACCACACAAGCAAGTCAACTCCCCCATCGTACTGGCTAATGTACGCTCTTTGGACAATAAATATATACCAGTTCACAAACAGATACAAGTGTGGCTGGAAGGGTCATCAGAGGCTCTGCAAGACTGACTGGAATATGTATAAGCAGGCTGCCACATACACCACAGAATTTATGGGTTGGCTGCCACATACACCACAGACCTTCAGGATTACTCTCCTTCAGGATTACCTTCAGACTGCTACTGCCTACATCACCAAGTGGAAGCCGTGGATGACAGGGGAGGTCTACAGACTCCTGAAGATGTGGAACGCTGCCTTCAGAGGTGGAGATGAGGTGGGCCTGAAGACAGCTAGGCCCAACCTATCCCGCGGCATCAGAGAGGCTAAGATACAGTACTCCAGGTTAATAGCCCATAGTTTCATTGACAGCAGAGACACTTCAGTTCAGCATTCAACACAATCATCTCTCAACAGCTCATTCACAAACTGGTCCAACTGGGGCTCAACACTTCACTGTACAACTTGCTGTTGGACATTCTGACTGGAAGACCTCAGGCAGTACGGGTCAGCAGCAACACCAGCACCATCCAGCACCATCACACTGAACACTGGGGCCCCCCAAGGATGTGTGCTGAGCCCCCTCCTCTTCACTCTACTGACCCACGACTGCACACCATCAAACAACTCCAACCTCTTCATCAAGTTTGTGGATAACACGACTGTGGTGGGTCTCATTAGCAACAGAGATGAGACAAACTACAGGAGCGAGGTGAGCCGCCTGGCTGGGTGGTGCAGTGACAACAATCTCTCTCTGAATGTGGAGAAGACAAAGGAGATTGTTGAGACTCTGCATGCTCCTCTGACTGTCAATGGTGTGACTGTGGAGAGAGTGAGCAGCACCAAGTTCCTGGGTGTGCACATCACAGAGAACCTCTCCTGGACTGACAATACCCCAGCACTGGCCAAGAAAGCACAGCAGCGTCTCTACTTCCTCCACAAACTGAGAAGAGAGAGAGCCCCGGCCCCCATCATGTGCACCTTCTGGAGAGGCACCATCGAGAGCATTCTGACGAGCTGCTTCACTGTGTGGTATGGCGCCTGCAACACGTCCTGCCGCAAGTCCTTCAACGCATAGTGAGAGCAGAAGATCATTGGTGTCTCTCTCTCCCCTTCCTCCAAGACATTTACGAAACCCATCTCACCCGCAAAGCCCTCTGCATTGCAGGTGATCCCACCCCCCACGACACACAGCTTCTTCAGGCTGCTGCCATCAGGGAGGAGACTGCGGAGTCTCCAGGTCAGGACCAGCAGACTTCAGCTATTTGCCCCAGGCAATGCAACTGCCAGGTCAATGGACTAGCCCTTCAATTCAATAATCAAACCTGCAAGAATATTCTGAGGAAGCTAAGATGCCACACCTGAAAAGACTGCTGAAAATTGCATTGTGCAATATGTTCAGGAGATAATTCACCAGTTAAAGTTGTTCTGCAAAGATGTAAAAAAAAAAAAAATGCCAAGATGGGAGTATCACTGATATTTTTTAAGCGTATCACTGCAGTGTGGACTGTTTTTAACAAATATTATTTGTCTGATAATTATTTTGTATGGGAATTTGGAGATGGGATGTTTTTGTTTGAATGTTTTTGTCTGAATGTGTTTCATGACCCTTTAAAAAATTGGTTTTGGATGATCTAAGTGTTATACTAATCAGTGATTGATATCTGACTGAGATTTCCTGAACAGTGCACCACTAATTCTTACTCTTGCTATCCATATCTAGCAAGCATGTGGTAAAGTGCCAGGGACCATATGTCATCATACAGAAGAGGGAAACTGTCACATATGATATATATCACCTGCACAAGAAGTATAAACAAGCATATTACATCAGCTTTCTCCAGCAATAGAAAGCACAGGGGTCAAACTTGGATACCTCATTTTTGGTATGCAAGGGTCACAGCAACTCAAACCTCAACAGTTCTTAATAGTCCAGATTTCAATTAAATATTCTATGGTTAAATGGAGCTGTATTTCCTCAAAAAAAATGAAAACTGGTCCTTTACTGACTTGCATTCAATAACCGAAAAACGAGGCTTATATGGCAAATTAAAAAATAAATAACAAGTCTGTGCTTTGTAGATGAAGTGAGGTTTGTGATCCCAGGCTATGTCTTACATGCTTGTTGTAAGGATATATGTACCACTAGACTTCATGCAAGGGCTCTTCTGTTCCATCATGGCAAACTTAATTTCACTCTGCAAAGAAGCAGAGAGAAATGTGAGATGGGAAGTTGTAGCTCATCTTTTTGAGCTGTTTTCTACACTCCAGTGATGATGCACGTCTTGTTATGCTGCTGGAAGTCTGAAACAAAAGTTGCCATGGGTGATGCTGACAGGTGTGAGAGAAACTTACTGCTTTATAAACTACAGTAAAAAATATGTCTTCAGCTGTCTGAAATAATGGGGGAAGTTGGGTAAAGCTGTCATTATACATTTGAACTCTTATTTTAAAAACCAATCTGTTTGTTGTTCCTATTTACTTCCTAGTTCGCTTATTATTTGCATATCTTCTTTGTTTAGTATAATAAGACTGTATATAACAAATGTATAAGATTCCTTGGAAACACTTTAAATTAACACATACTCACTATTAACTAAGAGTGCCCCCTCGAAAGGAACTCACACTCCGTCGGTAACGACACTTTGGGGAACCACTTCAGTGTAGCGCGTCTGAAGCATGAATGAAACTATTCCAATCCTGATTAGTGTTGCATCATAGTAACATGTGACGGCATGGTCGGAAGCTACAAAGGGACACAATAGAGTCAGCTTTTTGTTCTTCGGCAAGCACTCTGTGTCATAATGTGTCTTATTTGGTGTTGTGACGGCATGGTCTCACTGGCCACTTTATTAGGACCTTTTTGACCCCCTTTTGTCCAATTGATTCTATGATGGCATAGACACAGGTTGGAAACATTTCTGCAGAGATTTTGTCGGCAATAGCATCACACAGTTGATGCAGATTTGTCGGCTAAATCTCCATGATGCAAATCTCCCGTTCCACCACATCCCAAAGCTGCTCTTTTGGATTGAGATCTGGTAACTGTGGAGGCCATTTGAGTAAAGTGAACTCATTGCCATGTTCAAGAAACCAGTCTGAGAGGATCTGAGCTTTGTGAAGTGGTGCATTATCCTGCTGGAAGAGCCATCAGAAGATGGGTACACTGTAGTCATAAAGGGATGGACATGGTCATCAACAATACTCAGGTAGGCTGTGGCATTTAAACAGTGCTCAATTGGTACTAAAGGGCCCAGAGTTTGCCAAGAAAATATCCTCCACACCATTACACCACCACCACCAGCCTGAACCGTTGAGATGAGGCAGGATGGATCCGTGCTTTCATGTTCTTTACGCCAAATCTGACCCTACCATCTGAATGACACAGCAGAAATTGAGACACATCAGACAAGGCAACGTTTTTCCAATCTTCTATTGTCCAATTTTGGTGAGCCTGTGTGAATTGTAGCCTCCGTTTCCTGTTCTTAGCTGACAGGAGTGGCACCCGGTGTGGTCTTCTGCTGCTGTAGCCCATCAGCTTCAGGGTTCAACGTGTTGTGCGTTCAGAGATGGTATTCTGCATACCTTGGTTGCAACGAGTGGTTATTTGAATTACTGTTGCCTTTCTATCACTTGGATCCAGTCTGTCCATTCTCCTCTGACCTCTGACATCAACAAGGCATTTTCGTTCACTAACTGGATATTTTCTCTTTTTCAAACCAAAGTAAGGAGAGTGTAACAGCCGTCCGCCACACAGGGCAGCCTTTACCTGGGTAAAAGCCTATTGACACAGCTCCGTCCACTGTACCAGATCTGGTGCTTTCTTTTTAGTGAGGTCAGTCAGCGGGCTGGTGAGGTCCTAATAATTAGGTACAAACCTTCTATAATATCCCGCCAGCCCCAGGAACTGCCTCACCTCCTTTTTGGTCTTAGGGCTCCGGCAAGTTGCAACCGCTGCGGTCTTATTAATTTGGGGATGCACCTGCCCACCTACCCAGATACCGGACCTCCACATGCCCAATCACACACTTCTTTGGGTTGGCCGTTAGCCCAGCCCTCCTCAGCGCCCCCAGCACAGCACACATGTACTTCATATTCTGGTGCCAGTCTTATCATCAAGATAGGCAGCGGCACATGCAGCATGTGACCTTAAGATTTTGTCCATGAGGCGCTGAAACGTGGCCGGTCCCCCGAACAACCCAAAAGGAAGCGTAACAAACTGGTGTAATCCAAACGGCGTTGTGAAGGCTGTTTTTTTCTTTGGATAATGGAGATAAGGGGATCTGCCAATATCCTTTTGTCAAATCCAGTGTCGAATAAAATCGAGCTGTACCCAGCCGATCAAGCAATTCGTCAATTGCATCGAATTTCGACACAGCATTCACCTTACCATAATCCAAACAGAATCCACATGGAGCTGTACGGATCATTCAATTTGTCATTTTCATCGAATTTTGAAAATGGATTTGTATTAGGTTGGTTCGCTCTGTTAGGGGATTTATAGCATTGGCTATAAGTTCTTTCTTAACAACCTTTTTTTCTATTACTCGGCCGGCCTTGCTCCACCAAACCTGAGGAGGTTGATGTGGTAAATTTGATGTTGGTTCCGCCCAGGCTTTGTACGAAAATTACCTCATAATTAAATCTCCAATTCGCCTTGTGTACATTACTGGGCTTGCAACTTGGTGATCCTAATTTGCTCACTAGACGTAGGAAGCAATACACTGACTTTCCGCCCGGTACAAATTTTTGAGTCTGGCTCCCTGTTATATATTTGAGCTTTGCCTATCCCCTCTCAGTAACAAATTACCTCCATCGACAGCTGCCCCAAGGTGTGGAGTTGTTCTCAGGGTCCTTGCCACAGGTAGTGTATTTAGATTTCGGCTTTGTGAAGCAATACAAGAACTCTCCCAGTTCCCACAGGGCTGCCGTCCATAGAGCAGCCCCACGGGGCTGCCATCCTAGAAAAGCTTGCGGGCCATCCATAGAAAAGCTCAAATCCAGCCACTTATCCCAATTTTTAGCATCCTCGTGAACTAACTTCCAAATCATGGTTTTTAATGTGCGATTAAATCGTTCCAACAGCCCGTCCATTTGTGGGTGGACGAATCGACTTAATGCCCAACCATTTGTACAGCTTGTGTAATGTATGTGACATGAACGCCGTGCCTTGATCAGTGAGAATCTCTTTTGGCATTCCCACTCAGGAGATTAACCCTCTGAGGTCTAAGGGGGTTTTGGGGGCCTGGAGAAGTTTTGACATGCCCTGACTTTTGTGCTTTTTTCAGTTGCTTATAAACATATACATGGCTAAAGTCTGACAACACTGTATTCAGTACAAACTGGGCTGCCATAATATGTAAATAGCATGTATGTACATGATTGTGTTTTTGAGAAAACAATGTTTATGCGTGGTTAGTGAAAAACGTCTAGGTTACATATGTAACCCTCGTTCCCTGAAGGAGGGAACGGAGACATTACGTCAGAAAGAGACTGATGAATGGGGTCTCGTCCGAGAGCCCAATCACCTTCGAATTGTAACAAAACGAGCCAATGGTACACAGTGTACCTTGGTCTGCGGGATTTGCATCGCAAACTTCGCCCCGTTGTGTAGGAATATAAGGAGCAGCGTAAGTAACTCGCATTCAAGACTTTGCTGAGGAGCCGAGCCAGCGATGTGGCAAAGGGACGTAACATCTCCGTTCCCTCTTTCAGGGAATCAGGGTTTTACACGTAACCTAGACGTTCCCTTTCAGTCAGTCACATTCAATGTTACGTCAGAAAGAGACTGACGAATGGGGTCCCAGTCTGGGGTCTTCCAGTGATCCGTGTGAGTGATAGCACCCTGTCGTGAGGCCAGAACGAGTGAGGGCCTATACCTGACACCATCCAGAACCCACACATGTAGTTTCCAAAGATCGAGATGTGGGTGCCAGAAAGAAGGTCCTTCCTCAGAGGAATTGGCCAGGGAGGGGCTGTCGTGAGGAGTACAAATTTGGGGTACCAGGTCCGGCCAGGCCAATAAGGCCCAACCATGAGGACCTGCTCTTCGTCCTCCCTGATCTTGCACAACGTCTGTGCAAGAAGGCTCACTGGGGGAAATGCATATTTGCGCAGGTCCAGCAGCCAGCTGTGCGCCAGAGCGTCAATGCCAAGTGTGCCCTCGGTCAGTGAGTAAAACAACTGGCAGTGGGAATTCTCTGGACAGGCAAACAGGTCTACCTGAGCATCTCCGAAGCATTCCCAAATCAGCTGAACCAACTGGGGGTGGAGTCTCTATTCCCCTGGGCGAGACTGCTGACTTGAGAGCTCGTCGGCTGCACGATTGAGCCTGCCTGGGATGTGAATGGCACAAAGCGACCTAGTGGGGCCAGTGGTGGAACAAAAAGAAAATGAGAACAAAGGATTCTCCCCCGGCCCTCCTCCGGGGGAAAGAGTGGTCCTGCTACCATCTCCTGAAGAGCTGACATCCCCAACTCCGGGTCGCATGTCTTAGAAACGTCGCTAGGCCTGACGCTTGGCAGGATTGGGGGCAGAGACGGGCTGCGCTGCCCTTCTGCGGCCATCTCCTCACTGCGACCGGGGGGAGGCTGCTGCTGTGGCCGAGCGGGAGTGGAGGACGCCACAGGGGGGCACCCTAGGCAACGACCAGGCTGAGGTGGCTGAGATGGCAGCAGTGTGGTGGAAGCAGTGGGCCACCAGGGCAGAATATGCTTGATGGCCTCAGACTGCTTCTGGGCGGCAGAGAAATGCTGGGCAAAATTCTCCACCACGTTGCTGAAGAGGCCAGCCTGGGAGACCGGGGAGTTGAGGAGCTGAATCCGATCAGACTCCCTCATGTCTGCCAGGTTTAGCCATAGGTGGCGCTCCTGGACCACCAAAGTGGACATCACCTGACCCAAAGAGTGCACAGTGACCTTCATCACCCAGAGAGCGAGGTCGGTAGCAGTGCAGGCAACGCTGGCACTCCCGAGGGAGGCAACACAGCTGAATCCTCATCTCCCGAGGACTCAAGCCTGTCTTATGATGCAGCGATCAACATTTTGTCTTCCTCCTGAGCCCCGAATGAGATGCCAGGAACCTGATGAGAGGGTCCAGCAAACTCATCCGGAAACTCAATCGGCTGCAGCGTTTGTGAGTGGGTGTGGACCTAGGAGGCTGGCTCCTCAGGGAAGCCCACATGGCAACCCTCAGATCACCCTGGCCACCAGCCGAAGTAGCCCTCTTACGAGAAGAGGAGCTAGATCGGGGTGTGGCAGAGTGGACTCTATACCTTTTAAGGAAATCAAGTCTCGATCTTAACGACGTACCTCCCGATGGTCATGTCCCCGCAAGTCTCAGCGTGCTGAACATGAGTCATCCACGAACGCAGTATCGATCCACACCCAGAAACACACGGGCTGAAAGCATCTTTAAAAAGACACGTGACACAACCCAAAACTCGAGCTCTTTCAGGTGGTGGCTCAGGGGAAGAGCTGAAGGCATATCTTGATCAACCCTGAACACCGTCAGACCAACACAGCTGACTCATTTTGAAAACACTCAGTAAAAAGCACAGAACACAACCCAGTTGCTTGCAGCCCCTTATATACCCACACAGCGGGGTGGAGCTCATGATGCAAATCCCGCAGACCAAGGTACACTGTGTACCATTGGCTCATTTTGTTACCACTCGAGTCTCTCGGGCGAGACCCCATTCGTCAGTCTCTTTCTGATGTAACATCGAACGTGACCAACTGAAAAGGAACTACAATTTTGAAGTTACTGATATAAGGTCATAAAACACATGCAGAACATTTGTTCACAAGACTGTCAAACCTGGAGCTTGTAGCCCAGAATTTTTGCTTCAAAATGATCATCTTGTTTACTCACTCACAGAAAACAATAGATTGATTTACATTTTCTAAAACACTTTTTGTTTCGAAAGGGTATATACGAGTAGGCGTGATTGACCATGAATATAAGTGTGATTTACACCTGAGGAGACAAAGGCCCGCAAAATGATCTGCATATAATGAGCCTTTCAGTCAAGTGTGTGACTGAGAGGGAATAGTTACAAGAAACAATGTAAGGACAAAATAAATGTATATATTTTTATGTTTGTAGTTTATTTAGAATATATTTAATTATCCCACAGAATAACTTGAGATTCACTTGCGAGTGCAGTTTAACAGTTTATTAGGAACAATCAAAGCTGACTTTCAAAGCTGAATTTTTAGCATCTTTACTCCAGTCACACGATCTTTCAGAAATCATTCTAATGTTCTGATTCGCTACTAAAAAAAAAACATTTATTATTATTATTATTATTTTTTTTTTGTTTTTTTTTTATTATTATTATTTTTGTTGGAGATAGGTATGATTTATTTATTTTTTTTTTTTGATTGATTGAAAGGCATTGTTTGTAACATGATTATTGCATTTATCATCACGTGTGTGCTAAATAAAAGTTTTAATTTCTATGACTTTTGAATGGTATAGAGTATATAGTTACACTTGGAGTAAGACTGGAGTAATGATGCTGAAAATTTAACTTTGACCACAGGAATAAAGTAAATTTTAAAATATATTCAAATAGAAAGCAGTTATTTTAAATAGCAAAAATATTTCACAATATTACTGCTTTAGCAAATGCAACTATGTATTTTGGATCAAATAAATACATGCTTGGAGAGCAGAAGTTCAGTTATTTACAAAAACATGAAACATCTTACTGTTCAATAGCTTTTGACTGGTATTGTGTCATGTTGAAATATATAAATGAACATCACATACCTAGCATTTCCAAAGTGTATATTGTTTATGTGCTCTGAAGGACAGGAGTCAGGAGTTATAGTTTGGAGTTAAAGTTTGGAAAAAGTCTAACTAGTAAAATGTGTACATGTTATGTGAAAACTAATACAAGTAGATTAATAATAATAATAATAATAATAATAATAATAATAATAATAATAATAAAGACTTACTCATGTTTATGATCTCTGCTAGATCAAGCCGCTTCATTCTTTTTTCGGAGGTAATCCAAATCTTATTCCTCTCAGCATGTCTTCTTGGGGTGAATTATGTACCGGTATTATAAAATAAAAGTAAAATAACTCTCAGCATGTCTTCTTGTTGCGCTGCTTTTTTTGCTGTCATGTGGGCGTTTACACGTTGCAAGCTCCACGTTGTATACTGATAATATCAACAGCACACTCAGCACGTGCGTGGTCGTTCTCAATGAAGGGAGACGTGAAAGACTGGACATCGCGTTGTTTTCTCCATTTACTTGTTTACATCAGATTACTTTATCACAGAATATTTGCCATTCCCACCTTAGTTTAAAAGTAGACAAGCTTTCTATAGATTTTCTTTGTCACTTTGTTGAGTATTTCACTGAGTTACAGTTCATTCTTCCCCAGTTCATTTTAATGACAAGTTTCTAAATGAAGATCACGCAGAGCCAAGGTGGCAGACAACGCACCCTGTTTGTTTTCTGTATTTTATAAATTTTATAAATAAAAAGTTTTGTTACAGTTCATTCTTCCACAAATAAAAGTAGACCCTGTACAGATTCGACTGATGTATTGCTCTTATGCTGCTTATGATCAATGCCTCGAGCTGTAATTTAAGTTCTTTTCGATGGTTTCAGGAGAAGATGCCACAAAAACCTTGATCGACTCCAAAGTTTTGAGAACAGTGTACCCCCGCTTAATTTTCACTGAAATTTGGTACAGCGCCAGCTGCTTCCAGGTATAAGGTTGCATAGTCCATCTCCATTAATGGGCACCGATCTATGAAATGCCCTGGGTCCCCACTACACCAACAGGCTGGCCCAGACTTCCCCGCTGCCCTAGTGGCAGGAAGTGGGTCAAGGGACTAACGTGGGACAGAGTGGAGAGAATGGCATTAAAGCGGTGCCTGCGCTGGGCAGCCCCGCCCAGGTCTAGCAACGCCGGGTGGTGGCACTGGACCCATTCTGCCGTCTTCCTCGGGAGATGGCCGATAAACTGCTCCAGCACCACATGGTCGAGGATTTGCTTGATGTCACCTCCCCAGGCCAGTAGCCATTTGCGGCAGGCGTCCCGGAGCTGTTGAGCCAACACGAAGGGCCGGCCACTCTCGCCCAGATCCAGCGACCGGAATCACTGACTTAAGCCGACCCACTGTAGGATGGCTCGCTTCAGGTCGGCGAAGACCAGGAGGTTCTGGATGGGCAGCTGTTGGGCCACAACCTGTGCCTCCCCTGAGAGCAGGGGCATGAGTGCTCCTTTGGCCATCCACAGGCTTCTTCTGATTTCTCGATCAGGTCAATAAATGCCTCTGGATCATCTTGCGGCCCCATCTTGTTCAGGGGCACATGAGCTGGCGTCACTGGATTTCATGAAGGTGGCCCCCTGCCCGCATCTCCTGGTCCATCCAGCTCCAGAACAGCTCACGGTTCTCCTGTTGTGCCTGTACCAGGGTGCGGAAACAACACTCCTGGTCATGTCGCATGTCAAGCAGCACTTGGTGGTGTTCCTGATGGATGCCCGCGAGCGACTGGATGACTTCCGCAAATGGCAAAGTTGAGTGCCTGGTGAGTGTATATTATCATGGCGAGTGGACAGATTAAGCAGTGTGGGCTCGCAAATGGATCTGTAAGGAGGGCTCAAGACTGCTGCGGGACATTCTCAGTCCACGTCTGACAGTTCCGATTTTCTCAATCCACACGGGAGGAGAAACCAATGTTTGAGCTGTCTGATTCTGAGAAATTAGATGTGTTCAGCATCGAGGCGGGTGAAATTGCAGAGAGCTCGCCACTGAATTCACACGCACATGAGGAGCTGGTCGATGTGTTGACTCGTGCTGTGGCCAAACTTAATATTAACTGGCCACAAGAAAGGCAGGAAGTGCAAGTGACAAGTAAATTTGATGAGTGTTTCCTGCAGCACAGGTCTTAGCCTCAACACCTGGGTTTACCGTTTTTTCCATGGAATAAACCGTACTCTCTAACTGTCTAACCCTCCTGTGTTAGATTATATGTAGTAACATATTAGGAGCATGCGAGAACGGTTATGGGACGATGCCTCAGGTGAAAGGGGTGTGGAACTCGTAAACTCCTAATTACTGCTTATTGATAGTAAGGTAGTTGTTGTAGTAGTTATTTAGAGATGGGGTAGGGTTAAGGGATATAGAATATGGTCATTCAGAATAAGATATTAATATGTGCTTTATAAGTACCAATAAACAGCCAATATGCTAGTAATATGCATAATAATAAGCAATTAGTTAAGAATAGTGTTCCTAATCTAAAATTTTGCAGACTCCTTTGTTTTCCATGGTGTTTTATCTGGTATGGAATGTATAATTTAGTTTTCATTGCATCTTGTTGTTTTTGTCACAAGTGCAGGTTGTGGAAACAAGGAGTAGTTTTAGGCAGAATCTAACTGCAGCGGTATATTTATCAAATCCAAAAAAAGAATTCTAGTGTAATTCATAGTTTTAAAGCGAAAACTAACAACCAACTCAAAACACAGCAAACCATCAATGCTATGATGAAAACAGACAATGAACTGAAACAAACAGAGGGTTTAAATACACTGAACAGAATGAAATAATGAACAAGCCTCAGTTACTGTAACAAACGGACTGAGGGACAGAAGGTAAAATATCAACAGGTTTATTTTAAAAGCGGGTATGTATATGAATCTGATGAGTAGCAGGTGAGAGAGTCAGGAGGATCTGGTGAGCAGGGTTTGGATCTTGGTTGGATATTGGCTTACTCCATATGGCAGGTGGGGTGACCAGAATGGAGAATCCATTGCACACACCTCGGGGTTATCACTGGGAAAACACAGGGGTCTAGGAGAATCGGGTTGACAAAGAGGTTAGTTTAGAGAGTCAATGCAAGTAGCTAATTACTGGAGAGGTTCCGTGTAGTAGCTACGAGATCTGACAACTGAGTGACTGAGATGTGTGCTTATATGTGGTGGTGAGCTGATGAGGTAATTGTGAACAGGTGCTGCTGATTAGTATTCAGGTGAGGTGGTGCGTTGTGATTGGCTGGGTGGTGAGCCTGACCGACTTGTGACAGTACACCCTCCTCCATGGCTCGCTCCTGAGGTCCAAACACCCCGATGACGTGGTGGTCTCCCTCTGCCCCGAGGAGCTGGACGATCTGGATGTGCTGTGTGGAATTCCTCTAGGAGTGTGGGATCAAGAACCTATCGTCTCTAGGAACCCAGGAGCGCTCCTCTGGGCCATATCCTTCCCAGTCCACTAAATACTCCAGTCTGCAACCACGCCGCCGGGATTCCAGAATTTCCTTGACCTTGTAGATGGATCCTTCCTCCAGGAGTAACGGGAGAGGGGGTTCCTCTGTCTGGTTAGGCTCTGTGGAAACAGGAGAGTGAAAAAGGTTTAAGCAGTGACACATGGAACATTGGGTGAATTCTGTATTGTGGAGGAAGTTGGAGTTTGTAAGTGATGGGATTGATCTGTTCCAGAATGGTGAAGGGGCCAACGAATCTGGAACTGAGTTCCCGGCAGGGCAGGTGCAGTCTGATGTCCCTCGTGGACAGCCATACCTTCTGTCCCGGTTGGTAAGTCGGAGTAGGTGCTCTGCAAAGGTCGGCTGCCGTCTTCTGCCTGCACACTGCCCGTTGGAGATGGTGATGAGCTTCGTCCCAGACTCTCTCACTCTCTCGGAACCAGTAATCGACAGCAGGAAACGTTGGAGTGGTCCCCTGACCAGGGGAAGAGAGGGGGCTGGTACCCGAGAACGCATTGGAATGGTGTGAGACCCGTAGATGGATGACGAAGTGAGTTCTGGGCGTACTCGGCCCAGCCCAGGAAACTGGTTCCAGGAGTTCTGGTGACCATGGCAGAAGGTTCTGAGGAATCGTCCTACCTCTTGTATCTTTCATTCTGTTTGACCATTGGATTGAGGATGGTACCCAGAGGAGAGACTTACGGTCACACTTAGGAGGGAGAAAAAGGCCTTCCATACCCGGGAAATTAATTGGGGTCCACGGTCCGACACAGTGTCCTCGGGGAGGCCAAACTGGCGAAACACTCAATTAAAGAGGAGTTCTGCTGTCTCCAAGGCTGTGGGTAAACCCTGTAGGGGAATGAGATGGGAGAATTTAGAGAATCTATCGACTATTACCAGGATACAAGTGTTACCGTCAGAAGGAGGCAGATCCGTAATGAAATCCACTCCTAAGTGTGTCCGGGGACGGTTGCGGATGGGTAGTGGATGCACTTTGCCGATTGGAAGATGACGGGGACTCTTGGGGACACTTGGTACACCCTCTGACAAACCGTCTCACGTCTCCTGCCATGATGGGCCACCAGAAGCGGTCTTTTAGCAGTGAGAAAATTGCGTCAGCCCCAGGGTGGCCAGTGCCTAAGGAGGTATGAGTGGTTAGAATGAGTGGAGTGCGTTGGGTCCATGGAACATACTGGCGTCCAGGGGGGCAGCCCTGCGGAGCAGCAGGAGGAGCTTCCACCATGACTGGCGGTTAATGTCCATTGAATAGGGCTAGAAATGAGTTGAGTAGGGATTATATTTTCAGGCTCATCCGTACCGTCTTTGGGAGCATGGAGTTAGGACAGTGTATTTGGGATTGGTTTTAAGAGTTGTTTTTCTTTAGGGGATTGGGTCTTTTGGAGATTGAGAGTTGTGATGTAGATTGGCGGGGATTTAGGCGTTTTGCTTCTCTAAGGTATTGTAGGTTCTTATGATCTGTAAGTATGGTGAATGGATGAGCCGCGCCCTCTAGCCAATGTCACCGCTCCTCTAATGCTAACTTGATAGCCAGCAGTTCCTGATTCCCAATGTCGTATTTCCTCTCTGCCGGGCTGAGCTTCCGTGAGAAGAAGGCGCATGGATGGAGTCAAGGAGGAGAGCCCTGCTGTTGGGAGAGAACCGCTCCCACTCCGGTGGTAGACGCATCCACTTCCACTACGAATGGGAGTTCAGGGTCTGGGTGAACTAGAAGGGGAGCGGTTGTGAAGGCTTGCTTTAGGTTGGTGAAGGCTTCAGTGGCGGCTGGAGTCCGGGACAGAGACTTGGGCTTATTGCGTAGGAGGTTGGTGATGGGACTAGTGATGGTACTGTAGTTCTTTATAAAGCGGCGGTAGAAATTTGCAAAACCTAGGAAGCGTTGGAGTTCTTTGACTGTAGAGGGTTGAGGCCAGTAGGTGATTGCTTCTATCTTCCCCTCGTCCATGTGGATTCCTGATTCACTGATTATATACCCCAGGAAGTGCACTGACGATTGGTGGAAGGAGCACTTTTTCGGCTTTGAGGAAGAGTTGGAATTGTCTGAGATTAGATAGGATGGGCCTTACATGCACCCGATGTTCTTCCAGGCTCCGGGAGTAAAGGAGGATGTCGTCAATATACACAATGACAAAGCGGTTGAGGTACTCCCGGAGCACTGCGTGCATGAAGTCCTGGAAGATGGAGGGGTTGTTAACTAGGCCATACGGCATGACCCTGTATTCATAGTGGCCAGTAGGGGTCACGAATGCTGTCTTCCATTCATCTCCCTTGCGTAGGCGGATGAGATTGTATGCACTGCGTAAGTCTAGTTTGGAGAATATGGTGGCTCCTCTGAGTTGTTCAAGTGCCACTGGGATAAGGGGAAGAGGATACCGGAACTTGACAGTAATTTGGTTAAGTGCACAATAATCTATACAGGGCCGCAAGCCTCCGTCCTTTTTCGCCACAAAGAAGAAACTTGAAGCGGCAGGGGAGTTGGACGGGAGAATGTAGCCTTGTTTGAGAGCTTCCTCCGCATACTCCTCCATGGCCTTCTGTTCTGGAATTGAGAGAGGGTAGATCTTTGCACAAGGCACTGGCTCACCCGGAATCAGATCAATCGCACAGTCCCAGGAGCGGTGAGGCAGTTGTGAGGCTTTGTGAGGGCAGAAGACATCATGGAATTCTTGGTAGCAGGAGGGAATGTTGACAGAACCTTTCTCAGGAGAACATTCAATGGAGGTGGTATTTAAGGGTAAGTTTTGTTGGGGTGACTTCACTGGAGTTGGACGATTGGGAAAGCATGAAGGGAAACACTGATCACCCCACTGTAAGATCTCACCAGAGGTCCATGAAATTATTGGGTTATGCTGCACCAGCCAGGGTCGACCCGGAATTATATCTGCTGTGGAGCCTTCGAGGATGAGGAGCTTGATGGATTCCAAGCTCCTCAACAAGCTGAGTGTCAGATGGACTGGACCCACACATGAACGGACATTCCTTCGGTTCAGCGGTTTGCCTGTGATGGAGATTATTTGGTAGGTGGTTTCAGTGCTGGAGATCGGTAGGTGGAGCTGGCGGCAGAGGTTGTCCGAGATGAAGTTCCCGGCTGACCCCGAGTCAGGGAGGGTGCTAACTGGAAGAGTGTTGTGGGCAGCAGTAAGATGGGCAGTAGTGGTGAGTGGATTCATTTTAATGGGTGTTGGGCACAGACAACTCATCACAGGTCAAGGAGGACAGGCCATGATGTGATGCCCATTCGCGCCACAGTAGAGGCATAAAGCTTGGGTCATTCTTCTTCAATGTTCAGTGGGTGTCAGACGGTTGCTATCTGTCTGCATGGGTTCTG
Organism: Cyprinus carpio; assembly: GCF_018340385.1. Classification (NCBI taxonomy): domain Eukaryota; kingdom Metazoa; phylum Chordata; class Actinopteri; order Cypriniformes; family Cyprinidae; genus Cyprinus; species Cyprinus carpio. The sequence goes on from NC_056576.1 coordinate 33,803,502, forward strand.
GGTCAGTGTTAGGATGATTATGGTTTTGGGTGTGTGGTATGTTGTTTTTTGGTTTTATGGTGGGTGTTGAGCGTTGCTGGATTTTAGGGGGTTGGAACATCTGATGGCTTGTTGGATAAAACTTTCTAGACCCTGCGAGTCATCGAATGATGCCATCTGGAGGCGGAGTCGGGGTTCTAGACCTTGGCAAAACGCTGTGATCAAAGATGCCTCATTCCATCCGCTGGCTGCTGCAAGAGTTCTAAACTGCAGGGTATATTCATGCATAGACAGTTTGTCCTGTTTGAGTTGGTATAGTTGCTCACCAATTGATGCGTACAGAGTGATGATCCCTTGTAGTGCCAAATACCTCCCGGAAGTGTGTGATGAAATATACGAAAGGATTGTGTGGTGGGACCAGCCTGCGACCAGATTGTTTCAAACCACTGAAGTGCGGGACAAGATCACAAAACCTATTTTAGCTTGCTCTGAGGAATATAGCTGAGGCTGGGTGTGTATTGCGAGAGAACACTGAAGAAGAAACCCGTTGCATTCTTCCGCCACGCCAGCATAGGGCGCTGATCAAACAACCGGGCTTAAATACACCACTCGAGGGGGAGAATAAGAACGTGGATTTTTGTGCTGGTTGAGGCCGGGCCGTAGAAACTGGTGGCGGGATGGTTGGTTGCAATACTCGCCGTAACGAATTCACCAGCTCTTGGAAAGTGTCCAGTTTGCTCATCCTCTGTATGGGTCCGATCTTCTGTAACAAACGGACTCAGGGACAGAAGGTAAAATATCAACAGGTTTATTTTAAAAGCGGGTATGTATATGAATCTGATGAGTAGCAGGTCAGGAGAGAGTCAGGAGGATCTGGTGATTGGCATATGGCATTTGGAATCGTTTGGTTTGGATATTGGCTTAGGGATCCATATGGCAGGATCGTGGGAAACACGTTAAGAATCCGACAAAGAGGTTATATGTGGCAAGTGAGCTGGAGAGGTGAGGTAATTGCTACGAGAACGACTGAGGTGCTGCTATATGTGGTGGTGATTGATGAGGTGATTGTGAACAGGTGCTGCTGTTAGTATTGGTGAGGTGCGTTGTGATTGGCTGGGTGGTGAGCCTGACCGACTTGTGACAGTTACAACACACAAGGACTAATCAGTAATTGAGGAGACAAACTAGGGCATAATCAAAAACTAAACAGAACTAAACAGAGGAAACATGGACTAAAAATGGATCAGAGATGATTAACAGTATAATAGACCTGAACACAGAATGTAAACTTGACAGTTTTTCTGATTCTAGTCCAATTGGGGAAGTCGTGGCCTAGTGGTTCGAGAGTTTGACTCCTAGCCTTAAGGTTGTGGGTTCAAGTCTCGGGCCGGCAATACCACGACTGAGGGTGCCCTTGAGCAAGGCACCGAACCCCCAACTGCTCATAAATGGCTGCCCACTGCTCAGGATGTGTGTGTGTTCACTTCTGTGTGTGTGCACTTTGGATGGGTTAAATGCAGAGCACGAATTCTGAGTATGGGCCACCATACGTGGTTGTATGTCACATCACTTTTTTTTCTTCAGTGAAATTGCACTGGCGTTCAATTAATCTCAGCCTCAAACATAAAGCAAATGGACCATCTAAAATCTATTCACAAAAAATCTAATGAGTATTGCACACAAAATGGCAGTTCTCAGATCTGACTGACTTGTTTTACACCCTTCAAAGGAATAGTTCAACCAAAAAAAATCACCACCACCACCACCAACATCACCATCATTATCATCACACACTCATGTCATTCCAAACCTATATGACTTTCTTCTGTGGAACACACACACACACAAATTATCTATATAACGATAAGGTCTGTCACACCAAGATGAATGCTCAGTATGAAAATTTATTACATTGAACATTTTAATTTAAATTTACAGCTGTTAATGTGTTTGTTCAGACCGACACAAATGTTTACATGCCGTCAGTGCAACAGATTGTTTTTATTTTTTTACAGAGAAATATTCTAATCTCTTCTTCATCAAACTGTGCAAACAACTGGCCAACCAATAAGATTAATGCTTTTACTAAGAGATTGTATTTGAGTAATTACAATACAGAAATACTACAGGTATGTCAAATATGTCATGCCATTCTCAAATAAGGCAAGACGCTTCATCAACAGGCTTGATATGCCTATAAATACAACCTATGACAGTTTTTAGATGCAAGCAAACTGTGTGACAAATTCTCTTGAGACCAAAGGCCCTTTCAGAAAGGAGGTTAAGTAAAAATGGTTTTGACCAAAGGCCCGTTTCATAAGTCAAGCCCATTTTGGAATCTCAAATACCATGAGTGTGCTTTTACTTAAAACAAGCAATGTTTAAAAAATAATCTTAATGCTTAATGAGTATTTTGGAAAATGAGTGTATTTTACTTAAAAACAAGATTTTGCTTTTCTTAATGAGTATTTTGGAATCTAAATTGAGTGTATTTTACTTAAAAGTAGAATAATATTATTAGTGGAAATACCTCATGTCATTTTTCTTATGTAGCAAATGCATCTTAATTTAAGAATCCTTTGATATTTTCAATGGAAAAAACAAGACAAAAAAATCATAAGTGTTCATGCAGTGTTGGTACATTCATTCATTGCACATATCTCCATCATGTAGACACTGTGAAAGTGACAAGAACATCATGTCCTTTTTTACAGAATCGTGTAGATGAGGAGGCTGCATTAATTCGCAGGGAGTTACATTTACATTGGGAAAGGATTATTTTGATTTTTTTGCCATATCCACATGCTTATTTATTTGAGTGGTGTCTAGCTCTCACGCTCTTTATGATACTTTTTGTGCAGCTTCCTGAGCACAAAACCATTGAAAATGAAGCTGATTACTGTATTAAATGGAAGGATGCAAGATGGAAAGGTAGTTTGAGATAACCACCACTACCACCACAGCTGTTAAATTTATTTGGTCATCTATATATCCTACAAAATGATGGAAAGTTTGTTTGTTATTTATTAATTTGAGAGCCTTCTTGCTGTTGGCTGAGTAGAAGTCAAATGTCAATTTCATTACTCTATTTAAGAAATGCAACAGTTTGGATTAGAGAACATTTATTTATGTGAAAAGGGCATTAGACTATGTGGAAAAAAACTGCTGCACATTGAAATAAAGAAAGGAATGATATTTGTTTAATATGTCTGTTTGTAAAGTCCTGTAGCCTACACCCATGAACCTTTTATGCTTAAAGATTTACCTGAAATAAAGAAAGGAATGATATTTGTTTAATATGTCTGTTTTTGTGGTCTTTTTACTTTCCTCATGACCATTAACCCAAAGAAAGAACCTGCTATGGTACTCAGTGTTGTTCAATGAATGTCTTTATAAGACAGTTACCAAATATATGTGCTGCTGTAGAACTTGTGGATTTACTTGCTAGCTTAGTTACTTTTGTACCTTTTAGGCTTGTCGCATTTTACAATAATGAAATATGGGGGACAATACAATGAAATTTTATACTTTTATACTTTTTCTGAAACTTTACTGAACTCACTGACAAGATAATTTGGTATGTATATTTTTATTTTCAAATGATAGATTACTTGTATTTTGATTAAATACAAATCTTGCTTGCTTTTTTCTTTGTGAAAAGTGGGTGTCTGAAACAGAGTTCTGTAGTGCTTTATGTATTTCTGCTTATCTATAAGCAAATAAAATACTGTAAATTCGTATTTTCATTCAAATGCTCAAATGCATTTAATTTAAAAGCTCCCTTAAAACCAATGTAAAAACAAAACATACTGCTGTTGGTCAATTTGCAAGTCAGTCAGTCTCATACTATATAAGAGGGCTATTCTCTAATGAAAAAGCTGCAAAGTGGATCAGAATTTATGCTGATAGTCATAAGTCTTGTCAAGATATATTGCAAGAAATATTTTTATTTATTTATTGAGGTTATATTTTTATTTTGACATTAAAGCAACACAGATCAGTTAAAAAAACTAAAAAACTATTTGTATTTATTTATTGATGTTGTATTTTTATTTTGAAATTAAATCATAACAGAACGGTTAAGGTTGTGTCTAAGTCTCTCTAAATGCAAAGTGGTTTTGATGTATTTTTCCATAGACAAAGGATGAATTTTTTAGCTACAATTCCATTCCATATTGGACAGCTTTCTGATTTTGATATCCAAAACCACAAAGAGAGTCAGACCAGCCTGTAAACAGCAATAGCTGGGTCAGGGGAGAGGTCACAAGAATAAGCCTCAATAGAGTAGAATCTGAACATTTTGCTCCAAAACTCAAAGTTTCTGGCATGACCATAAGAGATGTCCCAGGGAGCCCTAAGCCTATTCACATTTGTTACAGTTAGAAGAGATGGAGGGGTAGAATTTGTTAAGCTTAATCCTAGAATAATGAAGTCTATGTACTACCTTATATTGTACTACTATAATATTATTATTATATTATACTCTTTATCCAGTCCTAATCGGTTTTCTGAATGCGTAAATCCTTTTCCCAGGAATCTTTCAGATATAAGGTAGATATGTCGGACTGACTTGTAAAACATTCATAAAATGGGAAATTAAGTTAGAGACATCAGGAGAGGCAGAGAGTAATTTATATATTTCATTTTCATCTGTTAGTAGTTCAAAGTGAGAGATAGACGTGCAAACATAATTTCTCAGCTGTAGATATCTAAAAAGAAATTTGATGGTGGAAATGTAGCAATTTTACCATCCATGCACAAGTCTCTTACGGTAACCATTCATTTTCAGGAGTCAGTGAGTGATGGATTAAAGTCATGTTTGTAAGTGATAGGGGTGGACAGTGTGGTAGATGGCAACTTAAACACTTTCCGGACCTGACACCAATATTTTGAGAGAGCTGCTAAGTATAAAATTTTTGCTGGCCACTTTTATGGGTGGTACAGGTGTCGCAAAAAGCACAGAAAAGAGTAGTTTGAATGAGAGTAGTTTGTAACACTCTGTTCAGATCGAGTAAGTAAAGAATAATGTCGTCAGCACAAAGAGATATATGATGGTCTAATTGACTGTGAAAATTCTTGATTGTCAATAGAAAGGTTAAATAAACTTAGCATCAGAGGAGCAAGTTTCTGAGAATATTTCTTGTAAAATTCAATTCTGAAGCCATCAGGTCCAGGCGCCTTACTGCTAGGGAAAGATTTGATGGCTTCGAATATTTAGTCTAATGTTATATCTGCATTATAGGCATAGCAATCTGCTTGATCTAATTTGGGGAGATGTGGTGATTGAAGAAATCGGGAAAGGGCTGTAGTGGCAATGGAAGTCCAGGTTTCATACAAAGCCTCATAAAATTCCTTGAAACATTCATTGATGTCTCTGTGGTTCATCATTAGGGTTCCATCCTTTTTCCTAATTTGATGAATAGCTCTATTAGCTTGAATGCGTCTCAGCTGTTGTGCCTATCTGGTTTGTCTCCTAGCTCAAATTGCTTTTGTTTTATTTTTAGCATATTATTAACTTGGTTGGAAATAATTTAATTATACACTAGTTTTAATGCTGCAATCTCTTTGAGCACATCAGGATCCGTGGAATCTGCATGTAAATGTCCAAGTTGATTAAGACAAGCTTCAATTACTGACAGGCATGTTTTCCTTTGTTTTTTTTTAAGCCAGATTCATATGAAATGATGTGTCCCATAATACAGCCTTAAATAACTCCTAAAGCATTGAATCGGACACTTGCCCTGTATCATTAAACATAAGATAGTCATCTAGCCATTCTGTGACACATTAGGAAAAATGAGAATCAAAGAGTAATGTCAGATTGAATAAGCAGCTATAATTATACTTTATTTCAAGCAAAATGGTCTGAGATTATGCTGTTAGGATGTTTAATTGTGTTACACATGAGGCACCTTAAATTCGGCCAGGAAAAAAAATCTATTCTAGAGTACGAGCTATGAACATGAGAGAAAAAAAGTGTATTCCTATCAGTCAGGTGTTTTAACCTCCAAATAAGTGAGTTAACTAATTTTTTAAGGGTGGTGGTGTATTTGGGCAGGTGACCCATAGAACGGGTAAGAGTCCTGTCCAAAATGGGATCTAAAACCAGGTTAAAGTCACCGCCAAATAATGAGTTGTCATAATTTGGTCCATATATATTCAATAACATAATATGTACAGAAAAAATTAAACCAGAGACTATCACATATCGACCATTAGGATCGCAAATAGTAGATATATGATTAAAATTTTGATTGAAATTATTTGTTATGTGATTATTATTCATTATTTTGTTAGGAATAGCTGTGAAAACCAGTAACACCTTAGGAGCCTTTGTTCATTATGCTTAATATCTGTTTCTTGCAAAAATATGATATCAGCAGAGATTGACTTCAAATAAGAAAAATCTTTGAACCTTTTAACCTGGTTATTGATGCCTCATACCTTCCAGCTGGCTAAGGTAACATAAAAGTTTGAGGATTACATATTATGTACCAGTGTAGATGAGCCTCAGATTTGTTTTGATGACTGTGTGGAACTGGAGTTATTACAATAAACAGGACAATAGACATGACAGCACTTAACACATAATCATGAAAAGAAAAAAACTCAGCATCCTCCCCCTCCTTCTCATCTGCTTCCCCAAACAAAGTGGAGTAGAAAAAACAAACCCCATATGAACCATGGAGCTGCAAGTCTGCTTGAGCAATAAGGACTAAAAATGGCTCCTCCTCCACCCTCGACACTTAAACAAACTAACAAAACTAGTCATTTCAAACTTTGGCATGAAGTCAATAATAGCTTTTGAGTATGTGCACAGCAAAATGCCAGAACCATGATCCTGCAGAAGAATATATAGAGTCAAAAGTCTTGGTCTTAGTGAGCGTGCACGTCCGAGAACCTTGGTTACTGCTCTGTATAGCAGAGCATGAACAAGAGCGTATTCACTTACAGGCTCCATATGCTTAGAGCAGCTGTGAATACTGTCCAGATCAAGTGTGCGTGCATAAGAAGTCAAGATGGGGAAAATGCTTTGGCATTCTCGATAGAATTAAAGATTCTCTTTTCCGATCCGTGAGTGACAATAAGACGCACAGGGAACAGAAGTCCATATCTGACACCAGCCTCCTTTAATTCTTTTTAACTCCATCAAAGTTGCGGTGCTGTGACAACACCTCCACTGTCAAATCAGGATATATAGAGATCCACAGACCCTCAGACTGTAGAATGATTGTTACCTCAGGATTTGGTCATTAACACGGTAATGGTGGATTCATGCTATTTCAGTTGGGTGACCATTTTCTTTCCACTTTCCCATGTAGCCCCACAATTTTTTTTTATTTTGTCAGTGGGAGCAGCCCTTGGCGTGTTGCCTTTATTGGCAGCAACAACATGCTGGCAGAGAGCCTCTAGCTCAGAAATGTGTCTGTCCTGTTCGACTCTAGCGCCCTCCAGTTCGGAGATATGGAAGATAGTTTCAGAAAGTGATGCTTGCATCTGCAATAAAGTATTTTCAATAGAGTTAAATTTGTCATTCATCAACTTATCCATAGCTTGGAGAGATGCTTGGATTGCTGCCAAAACAGGGAATAAGACCATGGTCTCATTATTAACAGTAGCACTAGCTGCATGTGCAGTCAGTGTTTGCTTGTCTCCTGACTGCTCATCCATGGTGGTGGATTGGTCATATTTTTTCGCTTTAGGTTTCGTCATCTTGACTTCAGGCATCAATGGGTATTGTTTTGTTTTGATTATGAATAAATGAAACAAATTTTTTCAAGGTTAACGGAGGAGCCCCCAAAACTATTTCTACTCCATGCATTTATGGTAAAACAAACAGCTGTAGTTGCCAGAAGTTTGCTGTAAAAATTATGACAACAATGTTTCAGGTACAGTGGGGCATATTGGTGCATGTATATTTTACAACTTATGTATTTACATTTACATTTACATTTAGTCATTTAGCAGACGCTTTTATCCAAAGCGACTTACAAATGAGGACAATGGAAGCAATCAAAAACAACAAAAGAGCAATGATATATAAGTGCTATAACAAGTCTCAGTTAGCCTAAACACAGTATACGTAGCAAGGGCTTTTAAATAATATAATAAATAAAAAGAAAACAGATAGAATAGAAAAAGAATAGAGCAAGCTAGTGATAGAGGTCTTTTTTATAATTGTATAATTAATGAAAATAAAAATAGATAGGATACAAAAAGATTAGAAAGGCACTGTAGTTACATTTTTTTTTTTTTTTTATAGAATTAGAATAGTGAGGGAAAAAGTTAGAGGGTCAAATAAAGATGGAAGAGATGTGTTTTAAGGCGATTCTTGAAAATGGCTAAGGACTCAGCTGCTCGGATTGAGTTGGGCAGGTCATTCCACCAGGAGGGAACATTTAATTTAAAAGTCCGTAAAAGTGACTTTGTGCTTCTTTGGGATGGCATGTATTTGGTTATTTTGGTGCATTTATATTTTATAATTTTGATGTGGTGTATATTTGTTATTTCAATATACCAATATACCTATACCAATCTGAATTTTACCTTAAAATATACTTATAACTTCCATGAAAATAAAGCCAGATAATAAATCAGAGTTTATTTTAAAGTAACCTGTCCTTAAAAAATGGCGAAAGCTCCTATATAGATTGTGTAGAGAGTCATACACACAACATCATCAGTGTAACACAAATAACACTAAAATAATAATACATAAACATTAAATATCAGAAAATGTAACAAAATAAAACACTTTAATGTACATTACTGGTAACAAGAATAAGAAAAAATAAAACTCTATAAAATAATTTATAGAATAATTCATAGTTGTAAAACACTTGTAAAAAAGATTGACAGTATTTAACAATACAATTACATATAATTAAAAAGAAATTATATAATACAGAGAGATGTACAAGTAAAATATATTTAAACTAGGACTAAGAGAATAAAGAGAATGGAATAGAAAGAAATGCTTGTATATAAAAATAAATAACTAGAAAGTTATGGCTTGTTAAAATAATTATTGCACTGATATGAGGTACACTTCTGGCTCCGAGTAGAAGGATTTCACATTGCACTGAAGGAAGGGGGATATAAAAACATTTCACTAAAAAAGTAAAGATATTGCACTGGAATATAATGCTGCACTGCACTGAAGGAATAAAGATATAGAAAACATTGCACTAAGAAAAAAAATAGAGATTGCACTAGAATCATACACATATAATACACATATTTCATTGAGTAAGCTGGGGGTTCAGTGCATGTGCATGTTCAGTGTAATTATTGCTCTGGGAAAGAAGCTGTCCTTAAGTCTGTTTGTCCGTGATTGATGCATGTGTAGCGCCTGCCGGAGCATCAAATCACAATCTAACAGACTTAAGGACAGCCTTCAGAAGGGCAAGGTTTCAGAAGGACTGAACCTGTAATACCTCTTGCATGTCTAGAATGCTGCTGTAGCCTACATACAAAACAGCTGGATACGTATCCGTAGAAAGACATTTCTTTTAAGTGCACAGAGCAACTGTTAGGACCCAGTATGCCTTGTGCTTCAGTTTATTTTTGGTGGAAAAGACACACTGTTCCAATGCTACTCATCTTGAACCATCACTGAGAATTAGTGTGCCTTAAGGCAAAACTGGCCTAAAACTTTCACACAACTTTGAAACCAGTTATCTAAACGTTAGTTATTTAAAGAGCGGGTTGCTTTCAATAAAGACTTTGTACCAAAAAGAATTTGCTACATAAATAATAGATTCATTGTCAGACTGACACAAAACAATATGGCATAGCACATATATCTATAACAGAGCATGCTTTAGATTCCTGCAGTGCCATTCTTCAGGAACATCCCATTGAACTGCAGAGCTGAATATTACATGTATAATACATGAATTCTCTGCTATTCTTCTTTGATTTTCAGCTTTCACTTGCTCAAGGTCCAATGTGAGAGTTTTTTTTTTTTTTTTTTTTTTTTTAAAGGTTATACATTGTATGTTAAAATAACCTTATTTAATTTTATCACGGGATAACAAATTAATGCTGTAAAGGAAGCAAATAGTGGGTGCATGGAAGAATATTGGCTATTTTGACCGTTTAAGGGATTTAAAGGTAAGGTTCTTGTGCCCCCTCCTGGAGTGACTTGGATAGCACAGCCCATTATTACAAATAAAATTCACTCACTGGCAACTTTCTTAAGTAAACCTGTTTAACTGCTTGTTAATGCAAATATCTTATCAACCAATAACATGACAGCAACTCAATGAATTTAGACATGTAGGCATGGTCAAGACGATCTGCTTAAGTACAAATCGATCAGAAGAAAGGTGATTTGAGTGACTTTGAAGGTGGCATCGTTGCTGGTGCCAGACGGCCTGGTCTGAGTATTTCAAAAACTGCCAGTCTACTTGGATTTTCACACACACCCATCTCTAGCTTTTACAGAGAAAGGTCTGAGGTAGGAGAATGGCCAGAGTGGATCGAGCTGCTAGAAAGGCAACAGTAACTCAAATAACCACTCATTGCAATGACCGTATGCAGAAGAGCATCTCTGAACACAAAACACATTGGACCACACGGGATGACACTCCTGTCAGCTAAGAACAGGAAACTGAGGCTACAGTTGTACAGGCTCACCAAAACTGGACAATAGAACATTGGGAAAAAAGGTGCCTAAGTCTCAATTTCTGCTGCGACATTGGGTTGATAGGGTCAGGGAAAATATTGAAGCATGGATCCATCCTGTCTTGTTTCAGTGGTTCAGGATGATGGTGGTGTAATGGTGTGGGGATATTTTCTTGGCAAATTTTGGGCCCCTTAATGCCAAATTAGCATAGTTTAAACACCACAGCCTACCCAAGCTTTGTTGCTGATTCCATCCATCCCTTTATAACCACAGTGTACCCATCTTGTAATGGCTGCTTCCAGCAGGATAGCATGCCATCATCATGTCACAAAGCTCAAACCATCTCAGACTGGTTTCTTGAAAATTACAACTAGTTCACTAAACTGAAATGTTCGCCACAGTCACCAGATTTCAATCCAATAGAGCACCTTTGGGATATGGTGGAAAGGGAGATTCGAATTATGGATGTGTCTGTTTACAGTAAATTTGTTTCTTTGTATAAATAATGCACAACTTGTCTGCATGTGACCTGTTATTTCACCATCCACTCTCCTCTGAACTCTTCCCTCACATGAGTGTGTTCTCTTTATTAAAGGTCCAACTGAAGGAAGGCCAGATTGCACAATTTTTTTTACCTGATCTAATAAATATTAGCAGCCCCAGTTGTTCTGCTTAAGATAAGAGATAGTAAATACAATTTATCATGAACAAAATAAAATTAAATATTAAATAAATACGATAAAATTACATTGAATTATAATAATTAAACAAAAAAAATCAATTAAATTTGAATTATGTTTAATCAGGGACGGTACTAGTGGTGGGCTAAGGGGGCTAAAGCGCTGAATGTTTTCAGTAAAGCTCTGATTGTTTTTATTACCATGCCTTGTACACATCATCACCAAGTTCTCATTGTTTTACTTAATTCCTGAATTAATTGTCACGGGTCTGTTCTGTGTCTCCCTGGGTGCCCACTAGAGGTCTCACTTCCCCTTGTTGTCACCTCCTTCAGAACTACATTTCCCACTAGCCTTATCTGTTCATCACTGTTCATTGTGTTCAGCTGTCACCACTTACCTTGTTTGCACCTGTCTATAAATACCCTGGTTGTTTCTGTCATTGTTACGGAGTCCTTGTTGCATGTCACCCTGCTTTTTCCTGGTTCCCTAGTGGATGTTCGTGTTTCGTGTTTTGGACTGTTTATGTTTGGTTTTGACCCCTGCCTGGACTGTTTATGATTTTGGATTACCCTTTAATAAACACTGCATTTGGATCTACCTGTCTGTGTGCGTTACGTGACAGAAGGACTCCGTCATGCCTAGATCCAGCGGTGTGGGATTTCGAATCTGTTGCCCAGCCACCATGGAGGAACGGAGGGGGAGATTCCGGAACTTAACCACCCTTCGTCAAAGGGGGAGTGAGGTGGGTGGCCTGGCGCAAGTGTTTTGGACCATGGCTGTCGGGCTAGGTTATAATGATGCAGCACTGAAAGACTTATTCAACAATTGCCTAGATGATCCTTTGCCTCAATGGGAGATGATGGGGCTGGAGATCCTGGACTTTTGGGGTTTTACTAATTACTTGCACCATCGTGCTCGGTGGGATACATCGGCTGATCCAGCGCCACAGCACAAGAGCGCCAGCCCAGCGCCACAGCACAAGATGGCCGCCAGCCCAGCGCCACAGCACAAGATGGCCGCCAGCCCAGCGCCACAGCACAAGATGGCCGCGGAGACAGTTTTAAGTTACTTTTCCAGGATGTGCCAGATCCCAGAGTTTCCCGGGAGTGTTCACACCACGGCCGCTGAGCCAGCGCCAATGGCCAAGATGGCCACCAGTGCAGCACCACAGCACAAGATGGCCGCCAGCCCAGCGCCACAGCACAAGATGGCCGCCAGCCCAGCACCACAGCACGAGATGACCACCAGCCCAGCACCACTGCACAGGATGGTCGAATCTACACCTGTGTTGGCAGACAAGATGGTTGACTCAACGCCTGAGTCTTCCGTCAAGGAGCCCCCGGCACGTCATCATAGAGGCCGCAGGAGGAGGAGACAGGCGTCAGCCGTTCCTCAAAGCCCGGAGGACGTTCCCGAGCAGGCCGCTGCCGTCCAGGAGGACGTTCCCGAGCAGGCCGCTGCCGTCCAGGAGGACGTTCCCGAGCAGGCCGCTGCCGTCCAGGAGGACGTTCCCGAGCAGGCCGCTGCCGTCCAGGAGGACGTTCCCGAGCAGGCCGCTGCCGTCCAGAGTCCCGAGCAGGCCGCTGCCGTCCAGGAGGACGTTCCCGAGCAGGCCGCTGTCGTCCAGGTGGACGTGTCCAAGGTTCCCGATGCAATGTCCGATGCCGAGGCGGTGCCCGATGCCGAGGCGGTGCCCGATGCCGAGGCGGTGCCTGATGCGGTGGCCGAGGCGGTCCCCGATGCCGAGGCGGTCCCCGATGCCGAGGCGGTGCCTGTTGCGGTGGCCGAGGTGGTTCCCGATGCAATGTCCGATGCCGAGGCGGTGCCCGATGCCGAGGCGGTGCCTGATGCGGTGGCCGAGGCGGTTCCCGATGCAATGTCCGATGCCGAGGCAGTGCCCGATGCCGAGGCGGTGCCCGTTGCCGAGGCGGTGCCCGAGGTGGTGCCCGATGCCGAGGAGGTGCCCGATGCGGTTCCCGAGGCGGTGCCCGATGCCGAGGCGGTGCCCGATGCGGTTCCCGATGCGGTGCCCGATGCAATGACCGAGGCGGTGCCCGAGGCGGTGGTCGAGGCAGTTCCCGATGCAATGGCCGAGGCGGTGCCCGATGCCGAGGCCGTGCCAGAGACGGTGCCAGAGACGGTTCCCGATGTAATGACCGAGGCTGTTCCGGAGGTCGAGGCGGTGCCCGATGTTGTTCCGCAGGTCGAGGCGGTGCCCGAGGCTGTGCCCGATGCCGAGGCTGTGCCCGATGCCGAGGCGGTGACCGATGCCGTTCCGGAGGTCGAGGCAGTGACCGATGCTGTTCCGCAGGTCGAGGCGGTGCCCGAGGCTGTGCCCGATGCCGAGGCTGTGCCCGATGCCGAAGCGGTGCCCGATGCTGTTCCGGAGGCCGAGGCGGTGCCCGATGCTGTTCCGGAGGCCGAGGCGGTGCCCGAGTTGGTTCCAGATACCGAGGCGGTGCCCGATGCGCAGGCCGAGGGCGTTCCCGAGGCGGTGCCCGATGCGCAGGCCGAGGTCGTTCCTGAGGCGGTGACCGATGCGCAGGCCGAGGTCGTTCCCGAGGCGGTGCCCGATGCGCAGGCCGAGGTCGTTCCCGAGGCGGTGCCCGATGCGCAGGCCGAGGTCGTTCCCGAGGCGGTGCCCGATGCGCAGGCCGTTCCCGAGGCGGTGTCCTTGTCCGAGGTCGAGCCCGAGGCCGTTTCCGAGGCGGAGCCCGAGGTCGTGCCCGAGGCCGTTCCCGAGGTGGTGTCCTTGTCCAATGCCGTTCCTGAGGCCGTTCCTGAGGCCGTTCCTGAGACCGTTCCCGAGGCGGTGCCCGATGCCGAGGTCGTTCCCGAGGCGGTGTCCTTGTCCGATGCCGTTCCTGAGGCGGTGTCCTTGTCCGATGCCGTTCCTGAGGCCATTCCCGAGGCGGTGCCCCGATGCTGTTCCGGAGGCCGATGCGGGGCCCGAGATGGTTCCGGAGGCGATACCCGTGTCCAAGGCCGTTCCCGAGGCGGTGCCCTTGTCTGAGGCCGTTCCCGATGCCGTTCCCAATGCCGTGACCTGGCCATCGCCACAGCCTGCTCCTTACTGGCTCCCCCGATTGGCAGGTTCCGTTCGGGCCACTCAAATGGCGAATTCCTACCTGGCCGTCTGCACAACGGGAATGGACTGATCCACCGTGGCCCCCTGAACTGCCTGGCCCCTCGTGGTCCCCTGAACTTTCGGGTCCACCGTGGCCACCTGAACTGCCTGGTCCCTCGTGGTCCCCTGAACTTTCGGGTCCACCGTGGCCACCTGAACTGCCTGGTCCCTCGTGGTCCCCTGAACTTTCGGGTCCACCATGGCCCCCTGATCTGACCGAGCCACCTGGGCTACCAGGGGAGCCATCGCTGCCGGTCCAAGTTCCCCTACACGGGCCTGGCCCGCCATCCCTCCCCCCCTGTTCTGCCTCCACCAGTCCACCTCCCTCCTGGTCTCTTTGTTTTGTGTTTATTTTGTTCTGAGGAGCATCTGGAAGCTGCTCCTTAGAGGGGGGGGTAGTGTCACGGGTCTGTTCTGTGTCTCCCTGGGTGGCCACTAGAGGTCTCACTTCCCATTGTTGTCACCTCCTTCAGAACTACATTTCCCACTAGCCTTATCTGTTCATCACTGTTCATTGTGTTCAGCTGTCACCACTTACCTTGTTTGCACCTGTCTATAAATACCCTGGTTGTTTCTGTCATTGTTACGGAGTCCTTGTTGCATGTCACCCTGCTTTTTCCTGGTTCCCTAGTGGATGTTCGTGTTTCGTGTTTTGGACTGTTTATGTTTGGTTTTGACCCCTGCCTGGACTGTTTATGATTTTGGATTACCCTTTAATAAACACTGCATTTGGATCTACCTGTCTGTGTGCGTTACGTGACATTAATCTGCTGTTTTTAATGAATCAACTGAAAAAAATTACTCAACGACTCATTCATTATACAGGGGCATGCCGCCACCAGCTTGCAATTTTAGTTTCATATTTAAAAATTCTAATTCTTCATTCTAATTTTCTGAAATTTCATATTTCTGTTTTCCAAATTTAATATTTAAAGGGGTCATATGATGCGATTTCAAATTTTCCTTTCTCTTTGGAGTCTTACAAGCTCTTGGTGAATAAAGAAAATCTGTGAAGTTGCAAAGACTCAAGTCTCAAATCCAAAGAGATATTCTTTATAAAAGTGGAGACTCATCCACGCCCCCCTGAAACGGCTCGTTCTAACACACCCCCACATATCTACATCAGTATGTGAGAAGATTTGCATAACGCCGCCCAGATGTTCACGCAAAGAAACAAGGCGTACCTTTTATTCTTGTTGTGGTATTGTTGTTGCCGCCGCTGCCATGTTGTATAGATGCTGTGTGTTTCACTGTGAAAGTGAAACTACTTTGTTTGGCCTTCCAAAAGAGGACGATAGCCACTTCGTCATGTCTGGAGCTGATCCGTGCTTTTCTTTGAGGGAATATATCAACTTTGTCATGTGTGTCGCTGAATCAGCATTCACCGTGGACGAGGCGGCGTCCAGCCCGGGGTCGTCACATGTGGTTGCTGCAAGACCAAGGTACGCTCCTTCGTAGAATCCGCCTGCCGCACCCTTCTCAAGCCGCCCGCCTCAGCTCACTCAAGCCGGCCGCGGCTTACTCTAGACCGCGGCTCACTCTAGGCCTCCAGCCTTTCCTCACTCAAGTGTGTGACGTGTGTGACGTTGTTCCGTTGAGAAAGCGAAACTACTTTGTTTTTGCCTTCCAAAAGAAAACACGACTAGAAATCATGTTTATATCACGTTTATAATGGGTTTTATGTTTTTGTCTCGTCACTCCAGCCCGACAAGGCTTCACAATATGTTAAGAGGCGTAACATTTCCGTCTCACACTTCAGGCATTCGGCCAATCACAGCACACCTCGCTTTTCAGAGAGATGAGCCTTGTGAAAATTGAGGCATATCAGAAGGCGGGGCATAGAGGAGAAACAATAATGTACAGTATGTGGAAAATAATGTGTTTTTTTGACCTTAAACCACATAAACACATTTCATTACACCAAATACACAAAATAATGTTCTTTTTAGCAGCATCATATGACCCCTTTAAAATATTAATCTCATAACATTATTTATGCAATTTGTAAGTGCAGTGTAAATAAGAGCTTCCTAAAAAATATAAGTGTATAGAGCCCTGCATGTTTAATTGTACTTGGTTCTAAATTAAAAATAATAAATAAATAACTTAATTCATTCATTAAATAATATAGCCAATTGTCACGAATCAAGGCTCTGTGGCTCCCTCCAATCACCAGCAGAGAGCTCCATCACCTGAGAACTTACTCCATTCATGGGGTGAATCTCAATCAGCTCCCTAGTTGAGTAGTCAGGGCACTGATCACTGATCTCAATCGCAAAATCCTTCCAGTGCAATGGAATGTTCTCTTCCTGAAAAATCCCACAATGCACCGCAAAAATTAGGGAGCATTGTTGGTAGTCAGCTAATGAACACATTTAGTTAACATTTATAATTAATATTCGGCTGACATGTTGAAAGAACATGTAACAAAATGATGTGTTTAAAGAGAATAAAAATAATATAAAAAAGAAATCGGTCCTGCCTGTTGTTGATTAATTCCAGCAATGACGTTCTACAATGTTGTCCGTTGACGTTGTACGTAGCATGTCACTGGCAATTGAGTAATCACTGTCCCAATGTGCAGTGAGCCAGGGAACTTACCAGTGACTGAATTTGTGTACACGATAACTGATTTACGAGCTCAGGAGCTAGGGAACTGATTGAGACACACCCATGGACTACTACATACCTGGAGCTACACACCTGATCCTCATTCCATGGACTATTTTAGCCACTCTCACACACACTCTTTGTGAAGTCTTGTTTTGCTTTGGCCAACAATTTTGAGTGTTCTTTCTTGTGTACTGCTTCCTTAGTGTATGTTTACCCAGTTTTGACCAGATTCTGCACTACAGAAGACTTAACCAGACCCAGATCTAGCGGCCATCTATTGACTGTCTACAGAGGTATCAGCCCAAGCTAACATTTTATTCAATACAATTTAATTCACGTTTATTTGTATAGCACTTTTCACAATACAAATCGTTGCAAAACAGCTTCACAGAAATTGTAAGTGTCTACATTATAGGCTATTTAGGAGTAGTTGTGACTGTCAAAGTGATGTCCATATGGCAGGAATGTACAGTAAAAATCATGCAGTTAGTTAATGACATGTATTCAAACAAACAGTGAACAGTATTAACAGCAATTATTATGTTGCAATCAAACTTACAGCAAAATTTGGTAGTTTCTGTATGTTGGTTCAGGGTTGGCGTCACCTGAGATCCTCTGAGGGGTTGGCATCAATCATCTCTTCTCAGATGTTCATTCATCTCAGATCTTTGTAAGAGTTGTATCCAGACTGAAGCTTGTGTAATTCCTAGCTACCTCGGGATGCCCATCACTTGGCAGAGAAGACAATAGAGAAAAATTGGCATAGCTAGGGTTGGGTATTGTTGTTGTTTTTTTGTTTGTTTGTTTTTTTGTACGATTCCAGCGCCAAATTTTAAGCAAACTTTAAAAAAAAAAAATACCCAAAACAGGATGGTTTAGCCATTAGCGCTATAAACACATTTAATGTCTGTTTCATTCTGGAAACCGGAGTGCACCATTGTGCAGAAAATCCACACATGCATCACAGAAGTAATAGAACTCATGACACTCCAGGAAATCCCTAATATGGACAAAGGCTTTGCTATCCTGAAACTGAGGAAACAGAAGATAGAAGCATTTTGAATGATTAAACAAAGACAATAAACACTGGACTGAGACAATGTATTGTTTATCTGTGTTATTTAAGCCCTATCTGGTATTTTCATAAAAAGCATACTTTTATGAAATCCATTGCTAATAGACATAGCCTTTTTTTTACAGTATGGAACATATTTTCTTCTGTGGGTCCCTCTGATCACCACCAGAGTGCTCCATCACCTGATTACTAATTCCACTCATGGACTACATTTCCCATAACCCCATACCTGGAGCTGATTACTCCCACACTTGATCAGACTATTTAAGCCACTCACGCACACACTCATTGTGAAGTCTTGTTTTCTGAACAATTCTGAATGTTCTTCCTGTGTACTGCTTCCTTAGTATATGACTCTGGACCCTATTTTGACCCGTTGTTGCCTGCCATTGTTACTGTGCCTTGTTTACCTGAATATTCTCTGAACCGTTTGCTGTCTGCCCTGACAATTTGTGACTTTTGTGACTATGCCTCTGTATTGCCTTGTATATATCTTTTAGCGGTGACTGACCTCTGTTTGCACCATGTGCATTATTGTTAATAAAGCTGCATATGGATCCCAATCCCACAGATTCTGCATTACACCAATTAGCCAAGGTACCTTTTAAACTTACAGTGTCTATTCTGACACATATGCTAACCCCCAGATATCCAGTCACCCTAGAACTGCACCTGTGTTTAATTTTACTTATGGGTTGTATTTAATACCAATTTTACATTATCAGATGGGGACTTCAAAGACAAAAAGTTGGAACCACTGATCTATAGTATTGAAAGTAGCATTAATAACTAGAAACAGTGATACAGCCAGACAGACAGAAGCAAGCTGCCTAATCTGTTGCAGCCAATAAGGTGAAAAACATTTTTAACATAAATGGCTTGAAATGATTCATTTGAGCATGAGATTAAAGGTTGGTTTCTTTATTAGTGACTGAAAGTATGCTTGTTTAAAATATTCTGTGGGTAGGAATATAATATTTATTAACTTATACGAAGCGGCTCTTTTTAGGCAGAAACTTTCAACAAATTATTTGCATTCCCCTTGTTATTTTCTCTCCTTCCTGTTTGAAACCTGCCACAATCAGTCATCTAAATATGTGACCCTGGACCACAAAACCAGTCTTAAGTCGCTGGGGTATATTTGTAGCAATAGGCAAAAATACACTGTATGGGTCAAAATTATTGATTTTTCTTTTATGCCAAAAATGATTAGGATATTAAGTAAAGATCATATTCCATGAAGATATTTTGTAAATTTTCTACTGTAAATATATCAAAACTTAATTTTTTATTTGTAATATGCATTGCTAGAATTTCATTTGGACAACTTTAAAGGTGATTTTCTCAATATTTCGATTTTTTTTTGCACTCTCAGATTCAAGATTTTCAAATAGTTGTATCTCGGCCAAATATTGTCCTGTCCTAACAAACCATACATCAATGGAAAGCTTATTTATTTATGTATAAAGCCAAACTTAAAAAAAAATTACCCTTATGACCGGTTTTGTGTTCCCGGGTCACATATAGATGTAAAACAACAACAAAACACTTAGACCCCTCTACCATAATATTATAGGTCCTTATTGCCAGTTACCTGCTTTATTTACATATATATCATATATCATATATATATATATATATATATATATATATATATATATATATATATATATATATATATATATATATATATATACGTATATTAAGCCTAAAGCCAACAGAAATTTTCAAACAATAGAAGCTATATTTTTAAATTTTCAGAAGGAAATATGGGAAGAAATTCATCCTACATGTAACTTTTTTAAGCAAAAACAACTGCTCATATAACTCTGAATTTTTTTATGGATGGGATCATTTTTCGGTCTGGTCATTTTCTTTCCGGTCTGTTCCTTCCACAAAGCAGACATGCAGACATGAAAAAAGAGCATCTAGTACAGTTCATACATTTTATCTCAACCCCCCTCACTACTATTTTTGAGTAAGCTGCAGTTTTTACATTTAAGTTGCTCTCTGGATGGGGAGAGTGAAATGTCTTTAGATCAGTTAGTTTGGAACTTTATAAGAACTTTCTCTTTATATAAATATATTGAAATTTATACTATCAGCTGAAAACTTTTTCAGGGTTCAAAACATTTTTTGAAAACTGATTTTCAGGGTTCCAGGCTCAATTCAGGATACTAGGCACAGCTTGATAAGTAACCTTATATGATCTGTAAGTACAATGAGGGGAAAAAAATGTTGCCCCTCTCTTCTTCTCTCTTTCTCTCTCTCTCTCTCTCTCTCTCTCTGTCTTCCTCCTCTCTCTCTCTCTCTCTCTCTCTCTCTCTCTCTTTTTCTCTCTCTTTCTGACAGCAACCCACCCTATTTAAACCAGTGTCTTGACCCACCCTGCAATGAATCTGATCCTGAAGCTTGACCTGTTTGGAAACAAAATCGATGGAGCTTGGAAAAATGCATACATCCCGCAGGAATGAGCCAACATATCTTGCCTGGTCCATCTTCAACACTTTTTGTTGCTGTTTGCCACTTGGGGTTGTAGCAATCATCTACTCATGCAGAGTAAGTCACTTACAATTTATTTTATTTACAGCTCTTATAAATAAATGAAAATCACAATATTCTGTACTTTATTAATATTAATTATTATAATATTAATATTATTTTTATTGTAGGTAGACCATGCTAATTCATTTGGAGATGCTGGAAGAGCTCAAGAGTCCTCCAGGATTGCAAAGAACCTGAATATTGCTTCACTGGTGTTGGGACTGATTGGTTTAATTATGGTGATTGTAATGTTGATGATTAAAAACTAAAAAATTCAAGCAACATAACTGTATCAAGCAACATAACTGAAAATTCCAATTGTGCTTGGATTTTCTTCTTCTTCTTTTTCTTTTCTTTTATTTGGTCCTTGCTTTCCGAACAACACTGCAAACTATGAACTGCACTGCTCAACTCTAGAGATGATGAAGACCAGCTGGGATTTGAAAATCAAATAAGCAATGATAGCCGCACAATGTTGCTTTTATTTTGGGGTTAATGCAATGTTGAGAAACTAAAGAGCTACAGAAATATATATTTGATTTGTTAAAAAAAAAATGGATTTTGAAAAATATAGAAAACTCAAGTTTGAAACTTATTAAAATAGCTTTATATATATATATATATATATATATATATATATATATATATATATATATATATATATATATAATATTATATTTATGGTTAAATCCTTTTCATTTTATTTTCACACATAATTTACTTTTGGTTAATCACACAAGTACAATGTTCAGTGCGATGAATGCAAAGTACTGTAATCACACAGCTACTATATTAAATATTTACATGGAAAATGTAACTGGCAAATGGCTTATGTTTTTCTGAATTTATGTATTCATTGTTTTCTCCATTTATGTTTATGTGTGTGTGTGTGTGTGTGTGTGTGTGTGTGTGTGTGTGTGTGTGTGTGTGTGTGTGTGTGTGTGTGTGTGTGTGTGTGTGTGTGAATATTATACTCAAGTCTGTATTTTTTAACATCACTACATCAACTTTTATTAAATGTCATTTCATCCTTAAAAATAGTCTCTTTGTCTAAAATTTTTCATCACAGTGCACATAATTGAGGTCATAGAAATTTGTGATATGAGATCACAGGTCAGATAGTTCTGGTAGCTCTGGTAAGCAACAAATGAGTTTCTTGTTACAGACTCAATTTTCTGGCATCTAATAGTGAGAAAGAATTTCTATGTGAATGGATGTAAAGGAGGGACATATTTCATGTCTGCTGTCACTCTGTTATAGTCTCAGCTTGATAAATTGTATGCTGTGGTCGGAGATCAGTTTTACTGGTGTTTAATAGGCCACAATTCTATGTAAAAGCATACATACTTAAAAATAATGGGGGGGGTGTTCTTTCAGTGAACAGTCCTTAAAAGAACCTTTTTTTCTTAGTGTAAAGAACATTATATAATCTGAAGAACATTTTTCCACTTTAAAGAAATTTTTGTGCAATGGAAAGGTTTCAGGGATGTTTAAGGTTCCTCATGGATGCCAGTAACGAACCTTTATTTTTAAAAATGACAAGACCTGCTTGATACACTCAGAACATCATCTAAAAGTCAGTCCCTTAACACTCCTGATGATTTTTTTTTTTTTGACCAAAAGTCATTAAACAAAAAAGGGTGTTTTTATACATTGTTAAATTGAAAAGTTACATAACCTCACCTTCCAAAATCTCCTCCCACATTTATGTAATGCTATTGGATATCCATGAGAATGGGGAGTGTCTGTTCCTTTAGGATTGTAATCGAATTCCTTCCAATCCTAAAGCTGTTCCAGATGTGTATTATATTCCAACATATGGGGCCATACATGCACATTCCTTGGAGTACATGTAATTGTTTTCTTAATCATTATATAACCAAACGGATGACATTCAAATTGCTGCATTTTATGATAAGTCTACAGCATAACAAAATTGGGGAAAAAACTGAAGGGAAAAAAATTCTGAATGCACTATAGCAGGGGTCACCAACCTTTTTGAAACGAAAAGCTACTTCAAGGGTACTGAGTGATATGAAGGGCTACTTGTTTGATACAAACTTCCTGAATAACATAGTTGCATGGTTCACCTTTAATGATATTATTATTAATAATAAATATTCATACGTTAAGAGACTGTCTGATGACATGTTAATGTTAATAATCCCTCCCAATAATTATTAAAAATGATTTACCATGGTAGGAAACACAAATATATTTTAATATGCAACATTATTTATTTCTCAATCAATGGTTCACATTTTTCTACAATATTTGAGTGTACTGTTGCCATGGTGTTTCACTGAAAACATCTGTTATCTCTTTCTTTGTCTTTAAATGTTTCTTAGTAGGAAGCTTGTCATTGCATGCAGTTCACCAGCGAATTTTAATCTGGGGTATAATTTGACACTGCAACTCTGATTGAGACTTGTAGAAGTGCATGAGTGAGGCGTGTTCACTGTTTGTTCTTGATGAAGTTCATGTCAGAAAAGGCTGATTCACAGAAAAAGGTTGAACCAAAAAGGCAGGCAAATGTCATAGCTGCTGTGCATACACCTCTGTACTTTTCTGTGTCCACAAGGCACCAAAAGTTTGGTTCACTCAAATTAACTTTGAGGTGGAGGTCATTTTGCAGTGTTAGTATTTCAATTTCCAACTGTCCAGCATCCAAGCTGAATGTTGTACTTAGTTGTTCAGCAATGCGTGTAATGTCTACTAGTTCTCGGACATCGGAGAGAGTGGAAATTACATCGGGACCATTCTTTTCATCTTTGAACATAATGTTTGCAATTATCATCATTGCTCCTTTTAACACCTCTCCATATGAAAAGGCCTTTTTGTTCTTTATCAAAAAATGTGCAGCTCTAAATGAAGCTTCAGTTGCTTTTTGTGACCTTTCTGCCGGCTTCGTGAAAAAAGACTGCTGTTTGCCCAAAGCCGCCTTTAACTCACAAGGTTTCTCTGCCCGTAGTATGCTTCCAGGCGGGTAAAGTCATGACATTTGCCAAGTATGGTAACCCATATTCAGAATTGGTGCTATGCATTTATCCCATCCAAGTGCACACACACTGCAGTAAGAAGTGAACACACACCCGGAGCAGTGGGCAGCTATATATGCAACGCCCGGGGAGCAACTGGGGGTTCGGTGCCTTGCTCAAAGGAACTTCAGCCATGGGTATTGAGGGTAGAAGAGAGCCCTGTTCATTCACTCCATCCCACCTACAACTCCTGCCAGCACCGAGTTTCGAACCTGCGACCTTCAGGTTACAAGTCCAAATCTCTAACCATTATGCCACAGCTTCCCCCATGTAGTTGGCATGGAAGCTTTTATGACACGTAATAAATTGTCTCTCCACATTGTGCCGCTTTGCCCTTGCCACAGTCACCTCACAAATAAGACATACACACTTTTCATTCACTGTTGTAAAAAAGAACTCTTCCTCCTAGTCGTTTTGAAAATCTTAATTTTTCTTTCGCTTTTCTGCGATTTTTCTGATTTTTTGGTGGTAAAAAAAAAATGGTGGTTTTTGTTGTTTGTATTGTTTTGAACATTTGAAGCTGGAGTTGGTAGGTTCATAAAACATTTTTGTTTTCGTAAGTACATAAAACATATTTTGTTTTTTAAAAAGGAATGCAAAAATATATATATTGTGCTAGTGTATTTTATCGCAACTTTTTTATCAGAAAAAACATTTTTGTTTTTTAAAAAATATATATATTAGTATTATCGTTTTTTATACGGTTAAGGATTATTTTGTGATAACAACTGAGTGTACTTCTTATTAAAGAAGAACTCCTTACTGGGTGATTAAGTAATTGGCTTTTTGCCGAGACAAAGTTCAAGCAAGACAAACAATTAAGGGGAAATGTAGTCATCCTGTTTATTGCATTTGCATTTTGATTTGCACTTCATTTAAAGGGGAGTGTCTTCTTAAGACTTCAATGTAAACACCCAATGCTATGAGTGGGTAATATCTTTGCATATGAAATGAGCATTGCATGTGGAAAATGTTTTCTACATTAGGGGCATTATTGATTATAATGGGAGTTTTGGTGAAAGTCCAGAACAGTCACCGATAAACTTGTGTTGTGTAATTGACAGCTCCAGCAATTATAAATATAAGCAAGCTTCTTTGATCGCAATAACAAAATAACAGAGTGCAAAGGTGGCTCAAGGGAACATTAAACATGTAAAGGAACAGCAGCTGCAACCCTCCTTACTGTGAGCACCGTTTTTTCATTTTCTGTCTCGGTACGAAAGTCACCACAATGGGGTGCTAGGTTGGATGACATAGGTTATGTGGGATGACAGTTGTCACCGGGCACACCTGAGTTTGTCAGCATCTGCATCACCAACTCTCGTTCAGTGATTGTGGCACTTTCCATAGGGACCCCATACATCAGTGTCAACGTAACATCGAACGTGACTGACTGAAAGGGCCACAACCTTGGGCTGCACTGCTAAATGGCCAGGAAGCAGTCTCAGCTCCTCAGTGTGAGTGTATACAGAAGAGTGGCTAGGCATGCAAATTCCACTCACCAATGTTCATTGGCCTGTTTTTTCATACTCAGATCGGAAGCATCTCTGTTCTTTCCTTCCGGGAATGAGAGTAATATATGTAACCTAGACATTCTTCATAAAACCTTATAGAAAGGATTCTATTTAGCACCAAAAAGTTTGTCACAGCGCACATCTGCTTTGGTCCCGCATCTGGTAAAGCGAGTGCACTTGTGTGGCAGTGACCCAGGTTCGAATCCAGTCCACAGTGTTTCCTTCAGCCAATGTTCAGATATCTGTGTCCAATGTTCCACTGATGATCTCTGGATAATTAAGTTGACTGGTATGCTGGGGGTGTTAGTAAAAAGCAATTTCTTAAGTTGTGCCATTATTTATAAAAGTTAATTTACTGCATTAGAAGCACACAATAATTGTGCTATTAGCACACTTTAAGTTTACTTTGAATGCCATTGCAATGCATTTTAAAGTCACTAAAAAAAAAAAAAAATTAATTGCAATTGTAATGTCACCAAAATACATTTGAAGTTCATGCTAAATGAATTATGCATTTCAAAAATTAAATAAAAGAGCGTATATTTTAAAATGTACTTAAGTATACTTGGAATAGTTCCACTTTAGCACAAACAAGTATATTTATTACAACTTTAGTTTAACTTCAGCACTGCTTTTGCACAACTAAAATGCATTTAGTACAAAATTAATTGTTCCAATTTAGCAGACTTAAAGTATACCAAATTATAGTGTGCCACAAATATATTTAGTTATACTAAAGCACATAAATTTACGAATAAATTGTATTTAAGTATACTATTTTTTCACTATAGGGCGGCCATTTTGACTTTTAAGTGCTATCCACAGGCTTTACCCACAGTACATTTCTCAGTGCTAAAGGGGCGTAAGTGCAGTTGCGCCCTTTTAGCACCAACTGGCTTAGTATGTTCAGATTGAAGTCTTTTGGTTTCTAATGAATAACTCCAAAATTATTAAGAATTCACTTGTGTCCATTTGGTAGTAGAAAGACCATCAATACCTTTCATTTGATATATATATTTATATATATATATATATATATATATATATATATATATATATATATATACAGTGGGTACGGAAGTATTCAGACCCCCTTAAATTTTTCACTCTTTGTTATATTGCAGCAATTTGCTAAAATCATTTAAGTTCAATTTTTCCTCATTAATGTACACACAGCACCCCATATTGACAGAAAAACAGAATTGTTGACATTTTTACAGATTTATTAAAAAAGAAAAACTGAAATATCACATGGTCCTAAGAATTCAGACCCTTTGCTGTGACACTCATATATTTAACACAGGTGTTGTCCATTTCTTCTGATCATCCTTGAGATGGTTCTACACCTTCATTTGAGACCAGCTGTGTTTGATTATACTGATTGGACTTGATTAGGAAAGCCACACACCTGTCTATATAAGACCTTACAGCTCACAGTGCATGTCAGAGCAAATGAGAATCATGAGGTCAAAGGAACTGCCTGAAGAGCTCAGAGACAGAATTGTGGCAAGGCACAGATCTGGCCAAGGTTACAAAAAAAATTCTGCTGCACTTAAGGTTCCTAAGAGCACAGTGGTCTCCATAATCCTTAAAAGGAAGACGTTTGGAAAGATCAGAACCCTTCCTAGAGCTGGCCATCCGGCCAAACTGAGCTATCGGGGGAGAAGAGCCTTGGTGAGAGAGGTAAAGAAGAACCCAAAGATCACTGTGTCTGAGCTCCAGAGATGCAGTGAAAGATGGGAGAAAGTTGTAGAAAGTCAACAATCACGGCAGCCCTCCACCAGTCGGGGCTTTATGGCAGATTGGCCCGATGGAAGCCTCTCCTCTGTGCAAGACACATGAAAGCCCGCATGGAGTTTGCTAAAAAACAGAGAAATAAGATTTTAAATAAGAAATAAGAACTTTCTGGCCTTAATTCTAAGCGGTATGTGTGGAGAAAACCAGGCACTACTCATCACCTGTCCAATACAGTCCCAACAGTGAAGCATGGTGGTGGCAGCATCATGCTGTGGGGGTGTTTTTCAGCTGCAGGGACAGGACGACTGGTTGCAATCGAGGGAAAGATGAAAGCAGGCAAGTACAGGAATATCCTGGACGAAAACCTTCTCCAGAGTGCTCAGGACCTCAGACTGGGCCGAAGGTTCACCTTCCAACAAGACAATGACCCTAAGCACACAGCTAAAATAATGAAGGAGTGGCTTCACAGCAACTCAGTGACTGTTCTTGAATGGACCAGCCAGAGCCCTGACTTAAACCCAATTGAGCATTTCTGGAGAGACCTGAAAATGGCTGTCCACCAACGTTTACCATCCAACCTGACAGAACTGGAGAGGATCTGCAAAGAGGAATGGCAGAGCATCCCCAAATCCAGGTGTGAAAAATTTGTTGCATCTTTCCCAAAAAAGACTCATGGCTGTATTAGAGCAAAGGGTCTGAATACTTAGGACCATGTGATATTTCAGTTTTTCTTTTTTAATAAATGTGCAAAAATGTCAACAATTCTGTGTTTTTCTGTCAATATGGGGTGCTGTGTGTACATTGAGGAATAAAAAATGAACTTAAATGATTTTAGCAAATGGCTGCAATATAACAAAGAGTGAAAAATTTAAGGGGGTCTTTCCGTACCCACTGTATGTGTGTGTGTGTGTGTGTGTGTGTGTGTATATATCCATTTCACCCAAAATGTCACTTACGTCCTTCTGGTTCTCACCCCTTAGATGAGTTTGGCAGGGAGCATCACAACTTGGTGATTTAATGTTTCAGTCACTGCAATTTTTAATCTTTTGTAACATTTACATTTTTTTTAATTTTAAATGTCTTTACTGTCACTTTTGATCAATTGAATGCATACTAGCTCAATAAAAATATTAATTAAAAAAAAAAAAAACTTTGAATGATGATAGTGTATGTTTTATGTACCATCTGTTCTAAATGGTCATTACTTATGTGATCTTGTTGGCCAAAAGCACATGGCCTCTATTAAACCAAACAGCATGTCAGTGGTTATGACTTAATAGAAAAAAAAAAAGAGATATTCTGCTAATGTGTTTGCATGCCAAAGGTCCTTGAAGCTCAACATCTCTGATGGGCCGAGGGTTACATGACATCTGTTATTTCATAACATTTACTTTTACTCTGTGTAAATCCACACATTCATTTTAATTTTCCAATTTGTTTTTAGGCTTTTTTTCAGCCTCAGCATTTTTTTTTTCTTTCTTGATTGATTAATAAATTTAAACTCCACACTTGGAAATATTTTTTACAGAACATTGAGTTTAATTAAATATTATTATTTAAATATACACATTTACTGTGTAACCATTAATGATAAAACATTTTGTTAAAAAACAACAGAGTGGCTGTTGCTTCACAAACAATAGGGCACTGCACTATATTATGACTGTTAAGAAAGTTCCTCACTTTCTTTGAAAACTGAACTGTTGGGCCCCTCAGTTGCATTTGCTGCCCAGGCCCCTCCCTTCTTCCTGAGTCCTTGGAATTATTGGAGCTGTATGGTGCCCCTGACTTTAGCCAGTGAAATATTATTCTTCAGAACACTCCTGCCTTCTCGATGGTAATGCACTCAGCAATTCAGCTCCACAAGGCTCAAAAATCTTCCCCCTCCAAAATTGTAGACAGTACCCAAAAAAAACAGATTGCAATGTTCCTTCACCTAATGCTTTCACTATTGCACAATAATGTCTGCACTGTACAATGCTCATGCTTGCACCTCTGTATTTCAAATTTGTATCTCAAAGAATGACATGTTTGCACTTGGAGTGTTTTACATCTCAACACATCTACCTTTTACCATATAACCATTTGAATCTTTTTCTCTTTTAGTGACATTTTTGTTTCATTACTTCTTATTTTATGTATACTTGTCATTTTACTGTAATTGTTTAATATTGTTTAGCATGGGAATAAAACAAATCCTATTACCAATGTTCTAGAGAGTATTCCACACACAAACATATGCATGTCTGAAACAAGGCCTTAATTTGTAGAATTTATTACAGCTAAAATCATAAACAAGTACCTTTATCCTTATGGATTTTTCAGATCAATAACAGTTTTCACATTTTTAATTGAATTTACTTTGTTTACTTCTTTTATTTAAAGTCAGGTGCACAAGTACCACAGCTTAGTGCTTCAGAATGTGAGCTGACTGCCGTGTCCCAGCGCTCAGTTCAGATTTACAGGATTCTGTTGTTTTAAATAAATCATGTGTATTAAGCGTACCAATGTATTTGGATGATTTTGTGTGCTGTTTTGTGTAAATCAGAATGAATGTTTGAATAAGTTGTTTTTAAATGTGTTTAATTTTGCTTTATACATTTGAGGCTTGGAGATATTGTGTTTATAGTTCTTAAACAATGAGGGCCATTTTAGGGAAAGTGAGTCATACTTCTGAGCACATAAGGATAAGGGCTCTCATATGCAGTCATCTTGTTTTAGACAACAGAAGTTTACATGTTACTGCTTTACATTTTACTTATGAACTGATGTGAGCCAGATGAAGTACTCACACTGAAAAACAATTGTCACTGGACAGCACTTGCTTATTATAATGATTCAGAAAGTTCATTTAAATCCATACTGGGTGTGTTACATAAGCTTTATATTTAGGAGCTTAAACTACTCTTTTTTTTTTCTTCTTCTTTTTTTTTTTCTTGACCTCTCTCTTAATAAAGTTAGACAGGAAGGGATGGGAGGAGGTGAAGAATGAGGAGGATATAGGATTGGGAAATCACTCCATTGTAGTTGACCTCGGGTCACTGTACAAACACACAGTGGAGTGGATGTATTCACCAGACATCTCAGGCATCCACATATTTGCAGCCTCCACCTACATTTTAGTGCAGAAAGTAAGACCACATTTTGCAAATTTTAAGTACATGATAAATCTGAAGAACAGCAATGAAATGAACAATGACCATTATGCTTTGGGTAGACTGAAACCCCTTTCTGGTAAGTCCCACCCCAAACTCACACCATTGGTTGAGCTGATGTCGCAATGTTGGCCCACTCCAAGGGGTCAAGATTTGCTGGGTAGCACTGTATAGTTCATTTTCTACAAGCAGATGCCGGAATACCATTCAAACGTATCTTTCTTCATTGTCAACAATGAATAAACAGGCTTGTATATTATATTCTGATGAAACATAATTTTTGCAATCAACACATAAAAAGTATTATGAAAAAATGGCAAACTAAAACATTTTTAGTTGAGGCTCAGTTATGTTAAGAAGGTATTCAGGTCTGTTTTGGAATAAATTAATAGACCTGTTTAGTTCAATATTCAGTTAAGTTGTACAGTTAAAAGACTTTATGTTGCTAGCACTGCACATGTTTGAGTGCAGATGTAATGAATAATGCCGTCCACACACTATACATATGCAACCCAGATTTTTAGCAGGCTTCCACCCATACACCACTAAGTTGTCAGATTGATGTTGTTTTCACACTACACAACTGTCTGTCATTGCAGATGTCAGTACTAGTCAAAACACTTCACATTTCACACTACAGGACTTGGAATTTAAAGGACATGATAAATTTGAAGCACAGATTTGAAAAGAACAATGACCATTTTGATTTGGGTAGACTGAAACCCCTTTCTGGTAAGTCCCGCCCCAAACTCACAGCATTAGTTGAGCTGATGTTGCAATGTTGGGCCACTCCAAGGGGTCAAAATTTGCTGGTTAGCATTGTATAGTTAATTTCCTACAAGCAGATGCTGAAATATCATTCAAAAGTGTATTTATTGACAGCCATGAAAATAATGGCTTGTATTTATATTCTA
Organism: Cyprinus carpio; assembly: GCF_018340385.1. Classification (NCBI taxonomy): domain Eukaryota; kingdom Metazoa; phylum Chordata; class Actinopteri; order Cypriniformes; family Cyprinidae; genus Cyprinus; species Cyprinus carpio. The sequence goes on from NC_056576.1 coordinate 33,834,508, forward strand.
CTGAAACATATTTTTTGTAATCAACACATAAATACAATTATTATGAAAAAAAAATGACAAACTAAAACATTTTTAGTTGAAGCACAGTTATACTGAGAAGGTTTCAATACATTCAGATCTGTTTTTGAATAAATTATTAGATGTTATAGGTCAATATTCAGTTATGTTGTACAGTTAAAAGACTTTATGTTGCTAGCACTGCACATGTTTGAGTGCAGATGCAATGAACAAGTAATGCCGCCCACACACTTCATGTATGTAGCCCAGATTTTTAGCAGGTTTCTACCCATACACTACACACATTTCACAGTTGTCAGTTGTTTTCAACTGTCTGTCATCACCGATATCAGTTCCAGTGGAAACACATTCCACACAGGATTTGTATTGTAGAGAGGTCTAACCTACTAAATATATCTGAAGAGATATAAAGCATAAACACTTCTTTTAGGCTGCCCATACACTACACAATTCCAGTCAAAACACATTTCACACTGAGTCACAGACAAGTCCAGATATTGAATCTGCATAAGCAATTATCTCAGATTGATAACTTGATAATTGACACTATGTGATTATCACTCACGTGAATGAGCACTGATTTACCTGATGATCTTCATAAAATGGTCAGCAAGTGAAAATCGGGCCTAAAATCATGTAGCGCATTGGGTATCAAATTCAATTCCTGGTGGGCCGGAGCCCTGCAGAGTTTAGATTCAACCCTAATTAAACACACCTGATCCAACTAATCAAATCCTTCAGGCTTATTTGAAAACTATATGGTATGTGTGTTGGAGCAGGGTTGGAACAAAACTCTGCAGGGCTCCGGCCCTCCAGGAATTGAGTTTGACACCCCTGATGTAGCGTATACCTGGCATTAAATATCTAGACTTTACTGTGAGCTGTCCTGTTGTGTTTTGGCTGGAAATGACACTGACAGTAGTTGTGTAGAGTGAAAAGAACAGCAAACTGATGAGTTTGAAAGTCATAAGCAGCATCAGTGTTTCACTCTCTTTGATAATTCACACTATGCAATCGTCACTCACGTGAATAAGCACAAATTTGTCTCTGATTTTGACACTCTTTTGTTGGCGATCTAAAGAAAACTGTGAAAATCAGGCCTTTAATCTTGTATATCCGGCCTAGACTGCATCTGTTTTGACTGAAACTGACATCAGCAAATGACAGACATTTGTGTAGTGTGGAAACAACATCTGATGACTTTGAAAGTCATGTTCTGTATGAATGGCATAAGAAATCATTTATCATAGCACTGGTATTCACACATTTATTGCTCTTAGAGTTAAAAAAAAATCATTCAAAACTTCATTCACTTCAGACACCCCTAACCCAACTACAAGCTCAACTCTTCAGCACTATATGACAACCACAAGAACTTTTAACAACACAGAAATGTTTTAACGTCAAGTAACAGTAAAATGATTACTGCAAACCTTAGCAAATTAAATGATTAAATACTCTCCTACGATAAATTTTGCGTCCTACTCCAAATAATGTATATGGAATAAGGTCAACCACAAAAATAAATGTCCACACCATTTCATCGCTAACATTAAATGCATTTCTTTAGTAAATCCTGACAGTAAAGGGTTTGTGCAGGCACAGTCTGTTAGTAAATCTGGCCCTTACTCACCCCTATGAGGGGCATGTTGGAAATTCAGGGACTGTTTACATGTCACCGTTTTCAACTAAAATCTTGTGTTTTGGCCATTAATTTACACAATGCTGTTTTAGGGGCCTGAAATGCATGATTCCATTATCATCTTCACGTAAACAAATTTGTTAAAGTGGTGGCTTCACACGTTCCTTCAGCTCAGTTTAAGTAAACTGTACTGAATTTATTTTTTTGCTGATTGTTCATTAGCATTGGTGTCATTTTCCTGTGGATTCTGAGTGTTTGGTAAAAATGGCATTTATGGCTCAGCAGACAAAATGGTGTACAGAACAGCACAAATAAGGAAGATTTTAAATTGCCTACTTGCGGGGACATCCTGTGCCAGCCAACTGCCTTTGAAATGAATGGTAATGCTGATAAGTGCTTTTAAAAACACCCCACACACACACACACACCTCACAACAAACTCAAACATACTTTTGTGAAATCAAACTGTGTGTGGATGTGGGTGTTTTTTAAGTAACCAAAAAAAAAAAAAAAAACACACACCTCACAAAGCGTTCTCTTAAAAGAATGGTCAACTTTTAGTGACTAAAACTCAGACCACACCCCATTTTTCTTACATAGTACAATGCATAATATACTTGGACCACAATTTGAGGGAAAAAAAAAAAACCCATGCAAACTTAGAGATTATAAGCATTCATGTACGACCAAACCATCTCATTCAGAATCCGTCAGCAGTCATGAACTTAAGGGAAGTGCACAAGTGAGATTATATTGTGGATATTTGTCACCATCTAGTGGCATCAGACTAAACACTTCCACAAGCAAGTTTTAATAAAATAGATTTTATTTAGAAAGTCTTCTCCACTCCACAAATAAATCATTTATTAAAATGAACTTAAAAAGTGCCTTCATGGCATTGCCACATGACTCCATAAATAATTGGTTAAAGCTCTACATAGAAATTAAGTTATATTCTAGAACACTCACATATGCCTGCATAGCTGCTCAGCAAAACAATACACTGGTTTTAAAATAAAATCTAAGAGCGGTTCTTGCTGACCCAGTGATAGCGGTCCACCCTTGGACCAGAAAAGCCATAGGAGGGCCTATAACCCTTGAAACTCTTATGAGGTGGGTATGGGCCACCTGAGGAATGCTGCTGGTAGCCCTCAGAGGCATAAGGCTTTCTTTTAGGGTATGTGCCCCAGTTCTGCATAGGTGGGGGCTGCCCGAACTCACTGAACTATAGACGGAGAACAGGAGCAGTTAAAATAGTGCAAATTTAAGCAACCAGTAGTGTTAGAGGCATGCAAAGGGACTGAAGATCAGTTATCTGGAATTTGTTACCTGGTAGACACTGTTTGGGTTGGAAACCGTTGGGATGCATTTAGGTTCTGGAACAGAAAGACTGCTGCTGTTGCTGCTACTCACGCTGCTGCTCATGCTGGTGTTTCCTCCCTCCTCATCAGAGGAGGTTCCAGAGTGGTAGTCCGATGACGCTCTTTCCACTGCATTATTTATCCTACGAGAGAACTCCCCATCTCTCTTTTGACCCTCCAACTGGGTAACACAAAATGGGGTTGACTTTTCACCATACCTTTAAGAAAGTGAACAGATTCAGATTTTGGAAGGTACTACAGTGGCACAGTCAAGTCATCAAAACCAGTATGATTAAGCACTGAAGTGACAGGCAGCAAATCAAGTGTTACCGGCATGACACCTCTCCTGGATCAACCCAAATGGTCACTTCCTTTGGTAATCCAAGATTCTCATAAACAATGTCACTCTGCCGACAAGCACGCTCAATAACTGGGTCTCTCACTTGAGCTTTGTTCATCCTTAAACACCTAAGATTAAAGAAGTCCTTGAATTAGTCCAATAAAGCATTTGATCTGTTAAGCTAGCATCAGGCTACTCACCTAAAAGCTTGTCCTTTGGTTGGGTTTTCTGGGTACCAATGACTTTTGTAACTTTCAAAGAGCACTGATGTTAGTTCCACAGCAAACTTCTCCCTCTTAACACGATCCAGTTTACCATGCTTCTTTGCTAGTCTTGCAATGAAAAACACGGTTGCCGCAATCTCTTCCTTCATTTTTAAATGTTGAGATGTGGGACAAGCTGTTTGACTTTTTTTTTTTTCCCTTTAAAAATATTTTTAAAATAAAATCACATAGAAACAAACAGCTAGCTCATTAATACAGCTGCATAATAAGTAAATACCACTCTGCTGTTTTGCTTCAGCTATGCACTATCATTTTAAACACCACAACAAGAAATTCAGTCTCTTTTAAACATCAGTCAGCCTTTAAAAAGTCTCAAGATGTGCTCATCTGTAATTAGATTAAACAGGTGTTTCAAATTGTGGGAGGAGCTAATAATGTGCAAAATCAAGTATAGTCTCTATTTCAAGAAAATGGAATTTGTTTGTTCTTCTAACTGTTGTGTGAGCTACCAAAGAAATAAAAAAATTTGTGACCTGAATTAAATGCCATGCTGAACCAATATACTGTAGACAAATATTGTAAATGAGTGTGAATTGCTGTCTGCACTCCCATTTATAAGCATGATATGTGTTGCTTTTAGAACGGCCCGGAGATTTATTAATTTAATAGGCCTAGTTCACAACAAATAAAACAAAGACATAATTTAGAAATATGTCTAGCTACAGAACAATTGAGAAAGCCTGTTCCTTAATGTGGCCTGCAAGGACATTATAAGTTTTCTTTTTGCCTAGTCCCTCTGGGCAAGCCTAGACCTGTCTTCACGTGGACTAAGTGGTCTCTTAGGTAACCTAGTCCAGAAAACCATTGTCCACTATAAACACTGTACAGCATTGGCTACCAACAGTTAACAACACAGATAGATTTCAGTGTTGACATAGATATGGGCCTCATTACGCTTGACTTGTTTCTTTCATCCTAAGGAATGATAACAGGTAACGGCTTAGCAATGTATAGACTATTTTAATCATTAGATATTAGGCTACTGTGAATAATAAAACTGATCATTCTGACTCTAAAATTTGATTGATTGAGCAGCGTTCGAAGCCGTTGAAATAAGCACATTCTAAGTGGCTGTTGCTTGGCAACAACCATAAACAGAGTTTGTAGAAGTATATTACATGGCGGGATAATTATTAGTATCACCTGTGAGGAACTTATTTTCTTAAGAGCTCATTAGTTTGAGTTAATTAAGTGCATTCAACTGTATTTACGCTGATATCGTTTCCCTCTTTGTGCGGCGCTCTTCTCGGTATTTTTCTTGGAGGAATAGCGCCAGTGTCTTCAGCGGGGAGCGCCGTGGTTCGCGCTCAAGTGGCTCCCGCCTCGGATGGCGCTGAATTTGAACGAACAATATAGGCTCTGGCTATAAATACAGACAAAATGTGCTGGAATCCAACGCAGAGGGACCGTGCAAGATAATGGGGCGACACAGAGAGCTCCCGAAGAGTTTCTTCAGGTAAGGTTGACTCACTTTAAAAGTTTGGAGTGCTTTCGTTGTCCGCAACTAGTTATAAACTGATTTATTTGGCAGGTAAAGTTATCTAGACTATAATTAAAAAGCAGTACTGTACGTTCAACCCGACCTGGAGATCATGTGACGTCAGCATGCTCGTTACAACAGTGGCTAGATGAACACAAACCTGAGAGTGTTTGCGTCAGGTGACTTAACACTAGAATACTAAAATTATTATTAGGCTATTTGTCATGCCTCAGTAATCAGTGGATAGGCTATAACTTATTTCTTCGACTTGGGTATGTAAATTAGCCTACATATTTGAAATATTTATTGTTATGCTGACTTATTTTGGTTAACATGGTACAACAGATTCGTGTGCTCTTATATTAACCTGTTGGGGTTGGTTTGTAGGCAGTGTTGTTAGCTGATTGTTTTATATAAACTACAATCACTAACCATACTGCTAACACAATGACCTACAAGGAAACACATAGCTGATACAATTATTTGATATGTTTTTCTGACAGCGTTAATGCGTTCTGTTGGTCTATTTGTAATCTACAGCCCAGCCTTTGTGAGATGCAAAAAAAAAAAAAAAAAAACCTTCAGGTAGGTTCTGCAGGAGACATCAACAACAAAAAAAAAAAAAAAACAATGATGGAAATGGACCCTGCCAGAGAATATACTGTGTGGTCATCAGGCAGTGTAGTTAGTTGATTACAATCCTCATAGCAATCACTAACCTCACTACCAGGTGAAGACCAGTTATAAAACAACATACAATTATATAACTATTTGTTTTTGCTGCTGTAATTTTTGTAATGCATACCTACATCATCCAATAAAGTGAAACACTTTGTTCTAATTTGTCTGTTTTAGCGATATTTTTTATTTATTTTCTGTATATGTATATTTTAAATACTTCAAAGTCTTTAAAAATATGTTGTTGTTTTTTCTGACATTTTCCGTGAAGGGATTTTATGTATTTAGATGTAGGCCTATTCATTTTGATATAATGTTAACAACCTTGTAATTGTAAAAAAAAAAAAAAAAAAAAAAAAACATTTACTGTAGGCAAGTGCTCAGTGTTACGCAAAGACAAAACTCTATCAATATAGGCCTATATCATTTTAATTTTAAAATAAGGTAATTCTACTTATGAAAACATGTAGGGTACTGTGTAAGTATGTATTGTTTTTGGATATTATACAGATTTTCATTGTAAATCATTAGGTCATTCATACGTCTTACTCACAAAACATCTACTACATTAAGTTCTACTTAATTAAGTAGCCTAATGTAAATATTGTCCGTTTAATTGTCTCATCTAATATAGTACAGAAACTAAAAGTAATTTAATTAACAGGTTTTTTTTCCATCAGAACAGAAATATGGAATTATCTCAAATGTATTGTCCCTCTTCTTTTCTTATGTAATTCCTCACATAGTCTACTTCCGTTTATATGAAGCGTTTAGTCACCTTGGCAACCGTAACACAATTCTGGTTACCCATTGCTAGAACAGCAAGCTCGCTAATTATTATGACTGAAGAACTGGACAAAGAGGTTTTGGACAGTCTTGCAACAATCCACAAACTTCATACAGTATGTATAGTACGTGCGCGTATTGCATAAAATTGTATTGTACAGTGCTTAACAAATTTATTAGACCACCACAACCCAATGTAGTTTTTATGTTTCTGTAATGGTTAATCCACACCAGTAGGCTATGCAAGCTCTTTAGTCACAGTAGCTAGTATTTGTAATGCTAAAATATAATTATTATCTATTAATTTTTGAATTTACTGTTTTATAAGAAAGGCAGAAAAAAATAGTAAAGCACTTTATTATTTGTTTTTTATTCAGATGCCCTACAGTCATTAAATACAGTCTAAATCTGTTAACAAATTTATTAGACCACCTGTCATAAAAAGAAAACACAAATATTTAAGGAATTTGTCAAAAACTTGTTTAAAAGATTTTATTGTCATTTATTAGGTAAATAACAAACTGAAAAAAACTCTTTATTCACACATAACCATAACTTTGTTTTGTATGGGCTTCTTTGGCCTTTATAACAGCTTGTATTTTTGCTGGCATTGTTTTTATGTACTTTTCCACAGTCTCTGTTGTTAATGACTGTAATTGGGTGTCTGAATAAAAAAATAATAATAAATAGTGTTTTACAATTTTTCTGCCTTTCTTGTAAAACAGTAAATTCGAAAAGTCATTAGAACAATAATTATATTTTAGCATTAGAAACACTGCTGTGACTAAAGAGCTTACACATACTGGTGCGGATTAAATTACAGAAATATAAATAATTATTTTGGTAATCACTAATACTGTTAGTTTAGAGCATGTAGCACACACCTTCTGGTCATTGCAAACTTGTATGAATGAGCTATAAAAAACATAAAATAAAAATCATAAAACAAAACTCAACAGGAATGCAGACTTCGAGGGCCAGATTTGAGAACCCCTGTTGAAGTCTTTAAATATGGTTAAACAAATTTTGGTGGCACATGAAAAGAACTGAAATAAAATCAAATAAAGATGAGTAATCCTTTGTTGTTGTTGTTGTTTTTTTAGCCACAAATAGGTGTTTGTGAACGTAATGTATTTTTCTTAATCTGATTTGGCCTGTTTGTTTGCTTGCTTGGTAGAGAAGGATGATGAAATCCAGCAGGATGCTTACTTGAAGCAAAAGGAAGAGGAGAGACCGAAATACATGGAGATGGTGAGGTCTCAGTGGCACATGAACATGATTATGAATTTGATTTAATTTCATTAAAAGGTTATTGTTTTTAGTAATTAGGCAAATGGTGCAAGATGATTATTTTGTAGTAATAATTTATATATTTTGTATAAAAGTTTTTTTTTTTTCTTTCCATTTGTAGACTAGTTCGGTGTTTCAATTCAGTTTAATAACTGTGTAAAGTTCATCGATTATAAAACAAGTTCGATTCAGCCATAATCAGTTCTACAGAAGGCAATAGTGTTGTTATTGAGCTCAAGTCAGTTCATGTTGATTGAGTTCAGCTCAATAAAAGTGTTGTTGCTGCAAAAGGTGTCCATTATAAAACAAATCAATTCAGCTATAAAGCAGCTCCACAGAAGACGATAGTTTCTGTATTCAGCTGAATTCAGTTCAGCTTTGATCTCATCCGATAGTGTCAGTGCAGTTAAGTTGATAAGTCTTTTATATCCTATAAGAATAAATGTATTTATTTAGCATTTGAATCATCCTTTCAAAAGAACACTTTTACAAGGAGTCGAAGCACTATGAAAAATAAGAAAAGAAAGAATGATCCATGCAAGTCTCATGGGGAAAAGGTAGCCTATAGAACACAAAGTGAAGTTGATTGTTAAAAGGTCGAAAAATTGAACAAAAATGTTAAATGTAGAATGTAAAATGCAAATTTAGAGATTTTAATCTGTAAAATTTGAATTGATCTTTTGTCTTTGATTAAAAATGTGCTATATTTTTATGAACACAGTGACACTTGCTCTACATATTTTGAGCACATGGAGCTGTGGTGTAATGGGCAGCCCAATGTGATTGCTCTTTAGGGTAGTTGCAACATAGATGTGTCGTAGAGTTGCTGGGTGTTTAAGGGTCAGGGTAGGGTTGCACCAGCCATTTGTAAGTTATAACTTAAATTAGAACGTTGAGTCCACACTAGAGGCTTAGTAACTACTAGTTTCTAACTAAGTCTATACATTATTCAGTTGCACTAGTTGTTCGTAAGGCAGGACCTAGCTAGTAGTTCATAAGCTCTCCGTAAAGTAAGTTAGCATAATATGACGCTTTCCCTTAAATTTTCCAATAGAAGCCTTCAAATACACAAGCAGAACAGAATGCTGTGAATTTCAATTTATCATTCATTCTAACTTCTTTTGCCTCATGTAACAGTAAAAATAAGTTTCCATTAAAAACGATACTTAATCATGAATAACATTAGCCTATAGGTAATTGTAATTGAAATATAATATAAAGATCAATAAATACTGAAAGAACAAAAAACATAAGAAATGCCATTTATTTATTACGACTGACTTTCATTTCACATGCAGCGCAGAACGAACCAAAGCACACAGAGGCACGCTGTGTTGAAGAAGTGCTAAAAAAGAAACAAAGTACATTTATTCACATATTATTTTCTCTCTCTTAATATGTACGTGAGTGTAAATGTCAACAGCATCGTATGTCTAAAGGATTGAAGGTAAAAGAAGAGCATATTGAGGCAGTTCTACTATTTTATTCCAACCGATACTTATTTCCGAACGCTTCCGTGGATATTTAGTTTATAAGTAGAGTTACAGGCTAAGTTGTAACTTGTGTACAGCTGGTGCAACCATCCCTAGGACCACAAGCTCAATACACTACACTACAGATGTAGGAATGTCAAGTAAAAGGACCTGATTTAATAAGGTAATTCGCACTTCTGAGAAGCAAAAACAATAAGAAAGATTGAGATATGAGGCATAATTTAGTGGATTGAAAATGCACATGTAAAAAATCTGATGTGTGGCCCCTGTCTTGATTCTCTCTTTGCTGTGAAATCTTTATTTCTATACAGTGCATTGCAGCATAAAGAGCTAATGAGCCAGCCTGTGGAGGGCAGTTATGGATCTCTAATGAAAGATGATTTGAGATCAGCGGGGTTTCTAAGTGTTGATCTGGCAGGCTGGATCTGCTGGTTTTAGAGTAGCTCTCAGTAAGCCACATAAGCAAAATGAGTCTCTGAGGAGCATCACAGATCATTTAAGATCACAACATAACATGGAACTCTAGTATAAAGTTTTTAATGGTGCTAAAGCAAGCATCACTATAACATGTTAATTATACTATGATGCCAGGAATCTGAACACACTCATAACCCTAAACTTTGCCGCATAACTCATCCTACACCTGATATGCTGTGCTTCATATTACCAGGCAGTTATTGTGCTGATTGATTGTACACTTTCAGTGCTTTCAAACAGAGGTATCCGATAAGTCTGCAGATTTAATTTAAAGGCTTCCATTGCTGTCTGACTTGTGTAAAATTTCTCACAGAGGAGTCAGTTGTAATGCTATATCCAGCAGGCAGAATCCTTAAGAGCCTGCTTACCGCTCTTAAGCCCTACATTTGTGCAGTGATAAATCTCTCCGCATAGCTACTGTCTCTCCCAACACTGCACTAACCACATCTACTAATCAGATTAGCAGGAAATCACTGGTCTTGCAGATCAATTCATCTGCGTATAAGAATAAGGAACCATTGATTTGTCCCTTTTCTGGCATTGCTGGGGCAAAAAAAAAAAAAAAAAAAAAACTTGTAATTTTGCTTTACAGACTAAAGAATCTGAATTTGCCACAGAACCTAAGCATATTGTGAGCATTAAGTTTGGAGCCATATTAGGTTATGCTAAATATGATTTTCAGTATTTATTCATAGACTTAGATCATTATAATGACACAAAGCTTCAATTCATTGAAATTATTCAATGATAGTTGACGTGTCCATGAATTTTGTGTTTTAAATTAGTATCACAATTTAAGGGTAAAATCATTTACATGCAGTGGTGTCCAAATGTCAAAAATATCCTTTTATTTTTTAATCTCTTGTTTAATGAAGATTATATTATCAGTATACCACTGAACAGAATGTTTTAGTATTTAGTATGTGCCCCCTTAATGAGAGCAGCACTCAAGCTGTGTGAACTCCACAATATGTATAAAACCTGGTTATTCTCTAGCATGATCTTCAGATTCATTGGAGTGTGTAGTAAAGTGCATCTGACCATCTGTATAAATGAGTACACTAGTAACAATTTTATTTTGTTTAGTCACCTTGATAGTGCAGAATCTTATAATATAAAAATATCTTTACTGAAAAAAAAAGTACTTTTTTTGACATTTTAAAATTTTCAGTTTACTTCCCAATTTTAAAAAAAGGATACCACTGTATATGTATATGGAAATGTCTTTGGTCATTCTAGCTGGTTGCTATTTCTACATTTTTACCATTTTAATCACTTTTTTGCCATCCCTCTTTTATTTAAAATGGCTCTGCTGCCTGCAGTGTGGCATAAATAAAAGTACATATTATGTCTCTCGATAAATATGAGATCATAAGAAACTGTAAGTTTAGCAGGGTTATTAAAACTAATACTAAAACTATTAAGACATTTTTTGTTAATTGAAATAAACCTGAAAATAAATCAACAAGTAAACACATTGCCAAGGCAACATTTCCATTTTTTCTTTTTTTAAGTTAAAGCAGTAATATTACTTATATTTTTTTTACTAATAATTACTAAAAAAAAAAACAATGGCAAAAGCACATGCATAAAAACTAGTAAAAATGTAATGAAAAATTTTAAAGAAAACTGAATGTACTATATTAAAAAGCTCAATCAAAATATTAATAAAAATATAATAGTAATACTAATTTATTTTATTTATTTTTTTGTGCTTAAGTAGCTTTAGATTATAGTACTTCAAACCTCATAACACTATTGTTGCTTGTCAGCTGCCCCAATACAGTTTACTATCTCCATGTGCTGTACTCTAGCATTACACATTACACACTGAACAAAATTATAAACACAACACTTTTGTTTTTGCCCCCATTTTTCATGAGCTGAACTCAAAGATCTAAGACTTTTTCTATGTATACAAAAGGCCTATTTCTCTAAAATATTGTTCACAAATCTGTCTAAATCTGTGTTAGTGAGCACTTCTTCTTTGCCGAGATAATCTATCCACCTCACAGGTGTGGCATATCAAGATGCTGATTAGACAGCATGATTATTGCACAGGTGTGCCTTAGGCTGGCCACAATAAAAGGCCAAAATGTACAGTTTTACTGTATTGAGGGGTCCGGGGGGGTTGGAAAACCAGTCAGTATCTGGTGTGACCACCAGTTGCCTCATGCAGTGCAACACATCTCCTTCATATAGAGTTGATCAGGTTGTTGATTGTGGCCTGTGGAATATTGGTCCTTTCCTCTTCAATGGCTGTGTGAAGTTGCTGGATATTGGCAGGAACTGGAACACGCTGTCATATACGCCGATCCAGAGCATCCCAAACATGCTCAATGGGTGACATGTCCGGTGAGTATGCTGGCCATGCAAGAACTGGGATGTTTTCAGCTTCCAGTAATTGTTTACAGATCCTTGCAATATGGGGCCATCCATTATCATAGTGCAACATGAGGTGATGGTCGTGGATGAATGGTACAATAATGGGCCTCAGGATCTGGTCACGGTATCTCTGAGCATTCAAAATGGCATCAATAAAATGCACCAGTGTTCGTTGTCCATAACATACGCCTGCCCATACCATAACCCCAAGCCGGTTGGATGTACTGCCAAATTCTCTGAAACGCCCTTGAAGACGGCTTATGGTAGAGAAATGAACATTCAATTCATGGGCAACAGCTCTGGTGGTCAGTCCTGCAGTCAGCATGCCAATTGCACGCTCCCTCAAAATTTGTGACATCTGTGGCATTGTGCTGTGTGATAAAACTGCACATTTTAGACTGGCCTTTTATTGTGGCCAGCCTAAGGCTGGAGGTGGATAGATTATCTCGGCAAAGAAGTGCTCACTAACATAGATTTAGACAGATTTGTGAACAATATTTAAAAGAAATAGGCATTTTGTGTACATAGAAAAAGTCTTAGATCTTTGAGTTCAGCTCATGAAAATAGGGACAAAAACAAAAGTGTTGCGTTTATACTTTTGTTCAGTGTACATAAGCTTGTGTTTCATGTTTTCTTTACAATCTGGTCAGTCATTCATCTCCTTGCATCTGAAGATAGCATGTTCCCTTCCTGTAATGTCTGCTTTCCCACTGTGAGTAATAAACCTGGAAACCCCAAGATGGATGACCCTCTGGAGGACAGATCCATTTCATGAGATTACTCTTAGCTAATTAACCTCATTCCCAAACCCTCTGAATCAAAGGGTTATACATTGGAGTTTTTTTTTTTTTTTTTTTTTTTTTAATGGCTTTACACTGTCAAAGAGGCTGAATTTAAAAATGTTTTGAAGTCATTTTTCTATGTTATATTATTGTAATGTTTAATACAGTGTGGGAAAATGTAATCATACTCCAGCCTGCTCTAATGTTATTTTGCCGATGCATTGTACTCTTCCACAACTCCATATGATTTAATTGTATGTTTTAGCAGATTGCAATATGGCAGATGTTTACACTGGGTGATAATAATCAACAGAGACATTACATTACATTATTATAACTGATTAACCTGCCATAAAATTACTTTGGCTTGAAAAATGGTTATAGTGTACAAGCATGTAATGGATTTAATGAAATGACAATAAGTGCAGCCAGAGATTATGTGTACTAAATCAAAATTATGAGGCTTATTTAGTAAGTGCAGCTGTCGATTGGTATTCTCGGACAGCTGCTGCCTATTCACTCTCTATGAAAGTGTATGTTTCCTTCACTGTCTTTTACAGATGGGCATCACTGTAGGTGTCGGTAGATACTGTAAATTCAGTAACTAATATGCAGTGTGCCCTGGTTGTGCATTTACATGACACATATATATATATATATATATATATATATATATATATATATATATATACATATATATATATATATATATATATATATTTAGTATTTGTCTTAAACTAAACTAAACCATTACAACATTTGTTAAAGCTATAAATAAAGCTGAAATAAAATAAAATAGAAATTTTAGATGAAACACAGTTTGCCAAATCAACCTTTCTCTTCTAGTTTAATAATAAAGGAATAGTACTTCCAAAAATGAAATTGTTTTCATTTATTCACCCTCAAGTTGTTCCAGACCTGTTTGATGGTCGCCATTGACTTCCATTGTTTTGTTTTTTTCAAACTATGGAAGTCAATGGCTTCAAAATATCTTCTTTTGTTCTCAACAGAAGAAATAAACTGATACAGGTTTGAAAAGTTGAGGGTGAGTAAATGATGAGAACGTTTTCATTTTTGGGTGAACTATCCCTTTAAGTATTAAAATAACTAATTGGAAAAAAAAACCAAGACTTAAACTAAGATAAAAATTAATTAAACCTGAATAATAATAATATAATTATAATAAAAATTATTAAAATTACAAAAAATGTTACTAAAATTAAAATGAAAACTGACAGTATAAAAATAATAGCTAACTCAAATTAATAAAATTATACATAAATAAAACTAATATAACACCAGTATTTAGTAATTATAAAAATAGTAATTAAATAGTTTTAAATTCATTATAGTATTATACTTCAGCAACTGTTATGCAGTGTACCTTCGTTCTTCATTTACTTATATATTTCATATTTGTGTTAGGCCAAGAAACGAGACCAGATTATTGCCCTTCTGAATAAGCAGAGGGATGAGCGAATTAAGGTAAGAAATTTACTTGGAAGTACTTGGCCCCATTAGCTTAAAACATCCTCTCAGGTCTCTACGTTCAGTTTGTATCAGCCTAAGCCTCATCTCGGGTCTTCTGCTAACACAGCCATTGCATATTTGAATGCTGCAGGACAGGGTTCCTCAGACAGCCAAGTGTTTTATTCCTCTCCCATTCATTAGAGTGCTCTCTCTCCTTTCCTCAGCACTTTTTCCCCAGAGCCTCAGCATTTCTTAGGGCACCCTCCCCTATAGAGGAGGAGAGGAAAGGAGGGGTGGGCTTCTTCAAGACTTTGATGACTCTCAGGGGAGCAGATGATTATGGGCTGGTGGTGCTTTATCCAGCCCCTGCTGAGTACTTTACAAGCCTAATACAAGCTACACCGAAGTCAGTTGTTTTTGGTTATGTTTATTCATTTTGGGGGCTGGGATGTGATGTTATGCATCTCAGTTTTGGCTGTATAATGTACAGAGCTATATTTTTAATGATACTGAAAAGTTTTCACAGTTAAGTGTTAATAGATATATACTTTCACTTTTTTTCGTTTGAAAATATTTTCACTCAGAAATTGCTAGTAAATTTCACAAATAAATGAAATGGCAAATAACACATTATATGTAAAATTTTGATGTAGAAAGACGGAAATCGTATTTTCTTTTTAAACATACATCAATAATCACCACCAAGTTCAAAAAATATTTTTTACAGTGTACAAAACTCACTGTTCAAAAGTTTGGGGTCTCGTTTTTTTTTTTTTTTTAGATTAACATTATTCAGCAAGGATGCATTAAGTCAATCAAAAGTGACAGTAAAGGCATTTATGATGTTAAATAAGATTTCTAATAATAAATCAGAAGAAGAATGATGATGAGCAATATTTCTCAAGCACCAAATCAGTATATAAGAATTATTTCTGGGATAGTGTCATATAATATAGCAGACAACAAAGTATAAAAATATTAATATATAATAAAACAGAAAACAGTTATTTTAAATGTTAATATTATTATCTATTAAATTATTAGATTATAATTAAAATTATTGTAAAGCAATAAAACAGTTTTTACTGTATTTTCCATCAAATAAATGTAGCCTTGCGAGCATATCTGATTTAAATTTTTACTATAAACATTTCAAATTGTATGTGCATGTTGTTACATTTGAGTCCCTTGTTTTTAATATATATTCTCAACAGAAGGAGATGATTTCCTACCGAAACAAACCAAGAAAAGGCAACCTAGTGAAAAAAAAACTATGCTATTTATCAACTTATGGATACCAGTGCAATACATTTTTTTACAATTAAAGGTGATTGTACAGTGCAATGTATTACTGCATTCAATAAAGTAATAGTAATTGTGTGCTTAATAGTAATTTACTGTTGTGGACAGCATAAGGGGGTCTATTCCGTTGATGCTGCTACTGTAAATCACATCCAATTATAGAAGGGAAAAGCACACAGGCCCTCACCCCCAAATATCATTTAAACAGGTAAACTGATAAGGAGGAAAATGGTTTGTCAGTTTGAAAGAGGGGGAAATTACTGATAGTTTCTAACATTTTCATTATTATATGGATTCCTAGCCTACTAAAATTGATTTCTAGACCCAGTGATGAAGGGTTATTGGAAAACCAGCTTAGTCTTATATTGAGGCTTGGATATTGATCTGAAATCTGTCTAATCTTTTCTGCTCACAGACAGCACAAACCTGCATTGATTACCTGTCCTATTATCCAAAACAATTTCCTTTCTTATAAATGCATCATTGCAAAATCCTTTATTTAATGTCATAGGGAAACTTTCATTAGCCTGTGCAGTAGATTGGTTTCTAGCAAGATTAAATTAAATGCAGAATCTTGACACATTACTATAATGCTCAGATTAATTTGTGTGCTTCACCTACAACACTGCAAAACATAAAATGCATTTTCTTTTATAAAGTAAATTCAGATAATGTTTTATATAATAAACCAATTGGATTTTGAAAACATCATGAAATCATTTGTGTGTTCTGTGTAGACTGGCTCCCTAGACCCTTTCATCATCTGTGGATGAGGACCAGAAAGAAGTTCTGAAGCTCCAGTAAACATAGTGATGATATTAAAGACTAGTCACAAATTTGAAATATAATGTCTTTTTTTCAAAGGAAATAGACAAATGTTTAAGAAGTTTACTTAAAATGCAGCTAGACTCGCTACATTTGTTTATCATTGTCTTAAACACTTAAGATATTAAAATATTAAGGCCAGTGAGCACTGTGTCCTTGTAATATTTCATATGATTTGTTGAGATCTACAAATAAAAGCCCGTGGCGTGCTCATTCCTGTCAGCTGATGACGTGTTATGATCTTCTGTGTGTTCGGTCACGCGCGCGCGTGCCTCCCTAGACGTTCACGAAGATTTCAGAGGATAACGGGACAGGTGATCGGTTCTCTACTGGACGAAGCCTTCCTGCTGTTGGATGTTCACTTTTTTTTATTTACTTGGCTTTTCATTGTCTTGGTGAAGATACTTTTAAGGCCCATGGAAGTTTGATAAAAGGTGGTAAAATGGATTTGATGAGAAAATGTGGCTGCGTGTTGGTTTTATTCAGCGTCTCCGCGTGCGCGTCAAAGCTTCTGAGCGGTGAGTTACACATTTAGGAAAGAAAATGCTGCATTCGACTATTTTAAAAGATTAAACTACAGATATGATATTTTGTAGAAAATCTTCCTGAATAAGTCAGATCTGAGATAGTATGTCAGTATTATCAACCAGTTTGACAACCAGGTTCTTAATAATAATTTTAATAGCCTATAGAACTATTTCTATATTTTAATACGTTGAAATGTTAAGGTTTTTTTTTACGTCTAATACGTTGAAAGCTTTTGCAATAAGTTTTTTAACTGTTTTTTTTTTCACTCACTTTTCAGTAACTCATACTTAAGACTCGATAGATTCATTCGTTTCCTGTTTTATTAATTTTAATGAGATGCTTAAATATAGGAAGTGACTTAAGATCATGCTTTAAGAGTGGCTGTTTTGTCTCTTCACCACTTGTAAACCCGATGTGTTGTCCATGCTTCCTGTGGTGCAGACATTTACGAGCCCAGAGGTATGTTCTGCCGCAGACACTAATGGCTTTCTCTAAATGAAATGACAGCTCAATCTCATCACTCCATTTAATCATAGCATAATTACATTTTATTTTTATTTTGAAATATCTACACTCTGAGGAAAAAGGTACTTTAACTGGGAACACCCTGGGCACTTTTTCAACTGACTGAACATCAAGGGGTCTGTTATTCACAACGTTATTAATGTTCTTTGTGAAAGGAAAGCATTTTATATGTGTGTGTGTGTGTGTGTATATATATATATATATATATAATATATATATATATATATATATATATATATATATATATATATATATATATAGGGAGTCCCTGGATTTGCGGATTGTCTGAAAAACCCATGCTTTAGAAAAATAATTAAATATATACTTATGAATAAAGGGCTTTGTGCATGAAGAAAATTAGATTTTCCACTTTGCCAAAGGAAAAACTAACACGTTTGTTTTGTTTTTAATTTTCCAAATAAAAATGTGTTTATTTAAAGCATACATTTGACACTGTAAAGCTGCTTTGACGCAACCAGTATTGTATAAAGCACTATACAAATAAAGGTGACTTGACCTGACTTCAATAAATTTACATTCCATTGTCTTAATGTGTCTCTCAGGCCAGCAGATATGCAAGCGTGGCACTGAGAAGCCTTGCTATAAAATCGCCTATTTTCAAGATGCTCGGCGTAAACTCAACTTTGAAGATGCGAGTCGAGCCTGCAGGAGTGACGGTGGAGATCTTCTCAGTATTGAGTCTAAGACTGAGCAGGGACTGATAGAGAACTTCATCCATGAACTGAAAGCATCAGACGGAGACTTCTGGATCGGGCTCCGTAGGGATCAAGGCCATGAGGAGATAAACGGAGACTGTCCTTCTCAGTACTACTGGCTGGATGGAAGCCAAGCAACCTTCAGGTGGGATCAGAGGCACGTTAGACACATTTCCTTTGCGGGTGCTTTTGCTTACTGTTTTGTGTTTGGGTGCGATAGGAACTGGCACTGGGATGAGCCTTCCTGTGGGTTTGAGGTGTGTGTGGTGATGTACCATCAGCCCTCTGCTCCTCCGGATCAGGGTGGGCCTTATATGTTCCAGTGGAATGATGACAATTGTGAAACCAAAAACAACTTTATCTGCAAGTACACCAAAGGTTGGGAATGCATGTTTTATTCAGTTGATCTCTTTGTCAGTTAACATCACAAATGGTATGCAGTAGCTCATTGATTTGAACAAACCCCAACACTAAGCATTAAACTTCAGCATACTGTAACTCATCCTGCACTGTTTATACAGACATGAATGACACATTCAAATAGTGCAGCTTTGTTAAGAGAGACCTCCTATTATTTTCTGAAGCAATTACACTCATGTTTTCCATCTGGTGTACAATGAAAAAGACAAAAGACATTTGCTTACATTCCAGAAGAGACCACATATCTGGAGAGCAGAATCTCATAGAGACTTGAGACATTTATGGACATTTACAGTATTTAAAAGTTCATTTTAGTAGTATTATTTTCAGTGCTATTATAGCTATATTTGATTAGAGCTTCCTAGAACATCAAGAACTGTATAGAATATGATAACATAGTCTTCATGTGATGTTCCAGATAAACCTACAGCACCCATCCCTGCAGAAAATAGAACATTTGAAGGTAAGCTAGGGATATTGTGCTTGACAAAAGTCATTAATTTATATATTAATATAGTACCTCTGCATAATTAGTACAAATTATTTTGTTAAAACAAATGATTATTATTATTTTTAATTTTTTGGTAAAATAAGGATACCTATTGCAGTGGTTCACTGCAGTGCAGTTGTTCAACCAGTAGGGGGCCTGTGCACACCAAGGACAACTATAACTATAAAGTTTTAATAATTGTTCTAATGCTATGACAATAGGGATGTCACCTTTATGTTTTAATAATTGTTCTAATTCTATAACAATAGGGATGTCACCCTTATGTTTTAATAATTGTTCTAATTCTATGACAATAGGGATGTCACCTTTATGTTCTTTCAAACATGTATGAGTTTCTTTCTTCTGTTGAGCACGAACAAAGATATTCTGAAGAATGTTGGTAACCAAACAGCTGACGATAGCCATTGACTTCCATAGTATGGAAAAAATATTATAGAAGTCAATGGCTGCTGTCAACTGTTTGGTTATACAAGTTTGGAACAACTTTTAAATTTAGTGTAATTCACATAATCATATTACATATCAGCGTAGATGGAAGGACCGTCAAATATTGTCTTGAGCAGCCCTTGTAGCCCTTGGAGTCAAGAAGGTTGAGGACCACTGGCCCAATGTTGGATGGATTCATTTTATTATGCCATTTAGTGAGAATATGAGAAAGTCTGCATTTATTGGGTTATTTGCACGTGTTTGTTTGTTTCATACTTTTTTTCTGTTTGTTGTGCTTCTATATTAATGTCTTACACCAGATAATACCATAAAACCTATTTCACATATATTACAGATGCTCTTCCAACACCCAAAATACGCAGAAACCCCTCTGTCACAGAGAAGGATGATGGCATGAGGGTGCTTGTATCTGAACCTCCAGGTGAATCTTGTTCTCACAGACAGGCTCTTTGGATCATCTCAAATGCAAGTTTGATTCATTCAAATGATTATGCTGATAATTTGCAATAAGCTCTATTGTGTTAGAATTAGTAGGCATATCTTCAGTTGTGGTCTCAGACATTTGGGCTCCACTATACATTAAAAATAAATAGTGTGGAACAGTTTTCAATTAGAAATTGGTAGTCAATTTCACAATTACAAAGAAACACATGAAATTAAACATGAAATATTTAAGTAGAAGTATATAAAATGTAGTCCAATAATCTTTCAGAATACTGTATGTTTTTTATTTATTTATTTATTTATTTTATGTAAAAATCTTTCTCATATTAGCATGATATAGTTTAAAAATTTTTCTAAAAATATTTCAGAATACTGTATGTTTTTTATTTATTTATTTATTTATTTTATGTAAAAATCTTTCTCATATTAGCATGATTTCTGAAGGAACAGAAATAAACTGCATTTTCAAATATATTAAAATAAAAATAATCATTTTATATTGTAAAAATTCCACAATATTACTGCAGCCTTGGTGAGCATTAGATACTTCTTTCAAAAATATTTAAAAAATCTTACCAACCCCAAACTTTGACCTTTATTGATCACACTAACCAAATTCCTGTTGCATGTTTTTTTTTTTTTTTTTTTTTTTTTTTTTAGACAATGTTCTTAATATCGCTTACATTGTGCTGCCAACCATACCACTTCTGCTGCTGTTGATTGTGGCGACGGGAGTTTTCTGCTTTAAGCTGTTCACAAAGAGGTGCGTTGTTTGACTGCTCACTTCACTGATCAAAACATTTGAAATCTGATCAATTTGAGAGCATGTAACATCATTTATGCATACAGGAAGAAACAACAGACTGAGACCCCTCCAACGGAACCGGGATACTGGGCCCCTGGAGAAAGATGCAACAGCCCAAGCCCTGACGTCTATAACGTCATCCGAAGGCAGCATGAATCAGACCTGGCTGGCACTCGGCCTGACATCAAGAACACTTCCTTCTTGGGTTCTTCTCCAGACACTCCACCTGGAGATTATGACAACCTGGCAGGCAGAGACACTGAAAGTGGTTTTGTGACACTGGCCAGCACTGAGAGCGGCTTCGTGACCAACGATTTGTATGACACCCTGCAGGGCCGTGGAAGCGGGAGATATTACAGAGACCAGGGATGGATGGATGAATTATATGGCTACTGATATGAAAGACGAACATTAGCATTTAACTGCATATTCTCCTCTAAAATGATAATAGCTGTTGATGTCTTACCAGAGTAGACCTGGATATGTGTGGACTCTGGCATTTTTGAAAACTCCAAAATGTACTAAATGAATGAGAGACTGTGTTATTTTAGCATTGTTGATATACCAATATAGTTTTTGTTAATATTGTGAATTAGATTTTTATTCATATTTTCTATTTCAATCAATTTTAGCTAAAAGTTTAGCAATTTTGTGGTAGTTTTTTTATTATTATTATTATTATTATTATTATTATTATTATTACATATTTTGATATCATTTTTAAGTTTTAGTTTATAGTTTTACCTTAAGTTTTTGTTATTTTAGTACTTAAATGAAAATGAGAAATGTTGCCTCGGCTGAAAAAAAAAAGTTAAAATAGATATTTAAGTTTAAAGGGTTTTTTTTTCTTCCAGTTAATGATTATTTTAAGTATGGTTTTAATTTTAGTTTCAGGTAACAATAATAATCCTGAGAGAAACTAAATCCCAGATTTCTGCAGATCTAACATCAATTCACTCTCAAGCAGACTTTCAGTGCAACAACATCTGAAGTTTACAGGTCACACATGATTATCAAATGTAGTTTGCTTCTCTCTCTCTTTTATTTATATTAAAATTCTAATTTTTATGGGCTCCTATGATTAACCAGTTTTTAATGCATCTTTAAAGCAAAATTCTGGAGGATGAACAATCAAAGGTGGTACAATGTTACAAACAAGCTGCTCAACAAATCAGAATGAGATGCTCGGATATGAGACAGCTTGTTTGCTCTCACTGGTTGGTTTGCATGAGCCTGTTATGCTGCTTTTACTGGATGTGCTGTATGGGGCTCTGTAATTACACTGTGACAATCTCTCGCAGACTGTCTGTTCCTGTGAAATAATGAATGATCAAACATCCTTCAAGTTTCTTATATGCAAATATTGGAATGTGAATGCAATGATGTTAATGAAGCCTTAATAATAATAAAAAAAACGAATGAAATTGAAACTAAATAGATTTACTATATACTATAGTTTTCGACAGCAGGGGTCGCTCTCTGGCTACATGCTTAAAGCACTAGGAGCGCATACATACAGATGTTTAAATGTACAAATATAAAATAAAACACTACTGCTAAGTCACAAAACTATAAAATAACAACAACAATTGTTATTATTATGATTATCGTTATTATTGTTGTTATTATATGTCTGCTTTTTAGTGTTTCTTGGTCCACGTTGCGGTATACAAAAAAACAAACAAATAAAATCCAATATATAAATAATATAAATTCCAATGTAATGATGTCAGCTGCATTTCAAGTACAGAGAGCTTTCTCTATGCCTGCGATTTTAATTTATTTTTAATTTATTTGTTTGTTTGTTTGTTTGTTTATTTGTTTATTTTCACGCATTGAGCAAAATCTAAATGCATGAAGCACAAATGCATATAAAATCCGTAATTATATTTACTTGTGGCGTCGGTGCCACTCTTTATGTCTCGTGCAGGATCTTTTTAGTAATTCTAAACAGTAAAATGCATTTCATTTTTTGAAGGTCAAATGGAAGCAACGGAGTTGAAAGTGTTTGTAGAGATTGCAATAGCCGCTGATTGACGTACGCAGTGGATAAGGTTGTCTTGGTGACATGCTGCTGTTCGCTCTGTGAGATCCGCCCCTTTATAAAATCCCTTCAACACTGACGTCAATGCATCTCGAGCGCCAGAACATCATTCCTCACGCCGAGCATCAGAGCGGAATGCGCTCTCATTTCAGTCATGTAGAACCCTTCTCTAGAAACGAAGAAATGTGCAGGAGCCCTTGGCACCCATATGGCTCGTCTACATTTTAGCTTTGGCATTAGCAACATAATTGTACCCGCCACTTGAATTGCTTTGTAAGAGCAGGTGAAGGTGGCCAAATCATCCACACACCTCTTTATCCAGTAGTTCACTAGAAAAACTATGGTCATGGCCGCCCAGGAGCAAAAGCCGTCGCAGCGGGCTCCGGTTCGCGTGGGATTTTATGATATTGAGCGCACGCTGGGAAAAGGCAATTTTGCAGTTGTGAAGCTGGCGAGACATCGCATCACAAAATCTGAGGTGAGTAACACACACAGACACGCTCAGTCTCACACACTGTGTGCATGCGCTCGTACAATTAAAAAATATTACATTTTCACTTTTATGATTTAAGGAGAACAGCTATAGAAAATGTCTAAAAAAGCCTAAATAGGAAGTTGTATTTGAGTCTGTGAAAATGGGATCTGCGAGATGAAAAATAGAAACATTTTTAAAAATGCAGTTTAAAACAGGTGTGCTAAGTTCTTATATATGTAATGCAAATATTTATGTTTATGGTGATTTCATGCATTTTTTATTAGCGTTCAAACAATTTCGCACGAAACAAAAATGTAAACGATTTCTTCAATGTCAAGTGGTGTAACCATCAACTAAAAAAAATAAAATATAAAGCAATAAAAAACATATGTACTCAATGTGCAAGTAAATTTGATGTATATGTATACATATGATGTATAATATGTAATATATACATATATAATGATTTATTATTATTATTATTATTATTATTATTATTATTATTATTATGTTTTCTTAGGGTTACTCCATTTGACCCTGGACAAAATGTGGCTTGCAATAAAAAAAAGTCAAAATATGTGAATTTAAAAAAAGGCTCTAAAGAGGTCCTCTGATTTTTGTCACATGACAGTATTGCTTCCTCATGTTGGTATCAACATACTGACTTTACAGAAATGTTATTATCATTAAAACTAAATTTCTACTAAATTACCAAACTACGTATAACATTTTTAATAATTTTAATGACCTTTAAATGAAACATTTAGCCATTTTTTGATATATTTATATTTTAATTCAAAAATTAAAAAGAAACATGCTGGTCACAGAACATGTGTTTTCAAGAATTATATGAATTGGTTTTTTAATATATTTTTGAATGGCTTAATAGATCCAAACAAAACAGACAACACTGACCTTTGATATCTAGGACAGAGTGGTGAATCATAAGTGGAAACTTTTTTTTTTTTTTTGCATGTTCAGATTGTTATTTACCTAGATGAAATACTTCAATTGTGCATTGCGTAGTGTATTTTATTTAATAACAGTTAAATAACTAGTTGGATCTACCCTTTGTTTCACAGGCATCAGTTTGGATTAGTATTAGATTGTTGTTGTGCTTTGAAAAAGGTCTGTTTACTCTCTGAACTTGAGTTGTAGAGTGACTAAGAGCTGCAGTCAAGATCAGGTCAGATAAAATCAAACAAGTTATGCAGCTTCCCACCAGTTCTCACTTAGAAGCAAAAGTGGAGCAGCTGTAGATCCAGTTGCTGTTGCATAATTTTAAAAGGTGCTGTAAAGTAAGACGTGAGACAGCAGTCTGAGCAATGATTTTTTTTTTTTTTTACTTTATTACAACTATAAAGTATTGTATACAAAATGGCATATGCCTAAGTGGTCTTTTGATTTTTAGAAAGCTAATAGGTCTACAATTATTATTGTTTTACGCAGCGACATTGGATAATTTAATTCATTTATTATTCTGGTAGCTGAAAATAAAGAATGCACAAAAGCTCAGTATAACTAACATTAACATTTGCTGAATTACAGGTGGCCATTAAGATCATAGACAAGACCCAGTTAGATGCAGTGAACCTAGAGAAGATCTACAGGGAAGTGGAAATCATGAAGTTGCTGGACCATCCTCACATCATTAAGCTTTACCAGGTACTGCATGATCATGCATGTGTGTATTGTGTGTATTTGTAATACATTTGTGATAATTCATCAAGTGCCCATGCAAGCAATTTTTATTTGTCACCTGTATGAGCACATATCCCATGAGACTGCTGTTTAATCCAGTAGTTTCGTCTGGGTGATTTGTAGGGTTAGTCTTGTTATGTTATGTAAGATTTTTGGGTCACTCTGGGCCTGGATGCTGAAAGTATCAACAGCTGCCCGCGCTGTTACACAACACAGCATCAGCAGCAGTCCAATCATGACTTCTACCAGGGGCAGTGCTCATATTGTGATCTGTCTGTCTGGTATTAACCATAGAGCTTTCAAAAAATGCTCACTGTTCCTTTGGCAGAGTCAACTGGGAAAGTCAGTAACCTGTAGGAATCTAGCACATGGTCATTAGTCCAACACCAGCAGAGAAACACAAAGGTGCACTGATATACATTACTAGTCAATGTTCTGGACATTAATAAAAGAATAACAAAACAACAATAATTTCATTATAATATGGTACTCCAGTGTACTTCATGCACCACAATGGTACATGTCCAAAAGACAAAGTAATGCTATAGAACTTTTGTTAGTATGCACAAAGAGAGAACAGCAGTGTAGCTAATAATAGCTTAATGAAATATTACACTTTTGCATCTAAAATAATATCCATAACATATTATTGACGAAGTGTGAATCACTTGTCGCCATTTTCTCCTTTGCCTCACACAAACAAAAGGATGTATAGCATTGTTTTCTCACTTAAAGCCAAGCGTGAACACTTGTGACAGGTGAAAATGCTGTCAGTCGCTTGTGCTCTTGTGATTTCAGAAATGATTTGTGATATTAATTGCATTGCCATAAT
The DNA here is from genome assembly GCF_018340385.1 of Cyprinus carpio. NCBI lineage: Eukaryota > Metazoa > Chordata > Actinopteri > Cypriniformes > Cyprinidae > Cyprinus > Cyprinus carpio. The sequence goes on from NC_056576.1 coordinate 33,860,569, forward strand.
CATCCCATATTCATGCAATGAATAAGAATCTCTTCTCTTTCAATAGGTAATGGAGACCAAAAATATGCTCTATCTAGTGACAGAATATGCCAGGAATGGAGAGATTTTTGGTGAGTGCATCTGTTTCCATACATGTGCAAACAAAAGTTCATTTCACTCTGATTCATATATTCAGCCTGCAATGTTAAATGAATACATGCCTGCAGTGGATTGAGATGGTCACACCACATTTCTACATATTTCATCCATCTATATCCTGATTCACTCACTTAAAGCCTAATGGCTGAGCTGAGCACAAGCTATTTTTTGTGCTGTGATGATTAGCGGTGTCACCTGTAATGGAAAAAGGTCCTGGTGATTTAGATGAGAGCTACGTGACCAAAGAAACAATCATCTCACTCATAACAGCCCTATGCAGTAACGCTGCCGTCATACTTGAAAGACAGTGAATGAGATTTATAGCCTCATTAAGGGGCAAAAGGTTGCCTTTGACAAAGCAAGTGAAAGAATGTGATATGACAGCTGCTGCCAAAAACGAGGAATGAGATAATAATTTACAGAGACTTCCTTGTGATTTTGTCAGTACGTCTCCAGTTATTGTGTTAATATACTTCTTGTATTTGACGGTATGTGTACTGCTGTGTACAGTATGCTTGTCTGTGAATTTTCTACGTATGTGGATTAGCACAGAATGTTACATTTGCCAAATTGTGCAATATGCAACCAATCACACAATGTGGAATACTGTTTCCCTGTGGTTCTCAACTTGTGACAACAAATAACATCATATACATTACTATACATCTTAAAGTAGTGCAAAATGGATGTATTGCACATGATTACACTATGAGTGTGTAATCAATACTGCTCATAAATGTCAGAACAGAAGAAACCACACAAATGATTCAACCAGTCATATATAACAGCAGTCCATCAGGTACTGTAGCAGCAAAGGGAAGAATAACATAAATGACTCAATCAGTCCATACCTATGTATTCAACAGTCCATCAACCAGTATATCTGTATATTTGAGTTGAGCAGGTCTAATAGCTTATGGAATTTTTCTAAACTAAAGCGAATAAACTACGATAATGTGTGAAATGTTGAAGGTGTCTGAATAAATTTCGGTTTGACTGTATTTGCAGTATAGACTGTACACTAGTATTGCATTCTGAAAATAGCCAGTGTTGGAATGCTATGAAGTGTGAAGCTGATTAGAGTTTATGACGTTATGACTTTCTGACATATGAACTGTTTTAAATAAAAACAATTATTTGGGCATTTTGACAATCTATTTCAATTTATGTTTCACTGTAATTTAAGTTGTTGCTTTCTATTAAGATTTTTAGCACTTTGCATGATAGGACTTCTAATCAACATCTTAAGTTTTATTTATTAAGCATAAATGTTGCAGTTAAACATACAAGATGTACTAGAAGTTGATTCGAATGCTAAATATCTAGTCACTCATTTATGATTTTGGTCAAAGGTCACTAGAACTGCTGTCAAATTCTTAACATAAGATTGGTTCCACCCAGACCGCAAAATATTCATATCATAATTGAATACAATTACAAACATGTTATCTTTCTCTACATGGAGCGTCTTGCATTTAATCTTTTTGTATCTGCAGCTGTTGAGGGTTTGTACCTGAGAGGAGGCCAATGATCATCAAGTTGCTCTATATCACAGTTCTCGTCACATAAAATTCTACAGAAGTGTAGAGATTAACTGATTCATCCAATGAAGTGATTCAATCATTTTTATATGAACTTTTGTCAACCGTTTGTTCACCTCCTTTTCACTTGAATCATACCTATATTTTTCAGATCTCTAAAGTTTTTAATGGTAGATCTTCTCACCAGTCATTTTCTTTCATATTTCGCTCCATTCTGGATGTTGGAGATTTTTATTGCAAGAAGGTTCTAAATTTCACACGTCATCATGAGACTGATTGATACAGATTAGATGTTCAGTTTCCTTATACTACCTGCTGGGTGCAAATGACGCATCGTCATATAGTCAATCCATAGGGATGTGAAGCCATCTGTCAACTCAGTATCATACCATCCCACACTGCCTCGCATTCGCATACACAGCGCATCCTTTGATGTTTCCTACATGTCCCTAACACATGGGCCGTATGACGCACACATGCATACGCATGCAGCTGGCATCTCCATGCCCCTGTCAGAGGACTGCTGTTTTATCAGCGCTCGGCTCGCATCTGAAGCAGACATGGCTGACAGTCAGGTCCTGTTTTGAATGTGCGGTCGGCTGTGGATGACAGGTTGGCCTTTCATTTTTGGAGCGAATGAATAAAAGCTGCTTGCTTCAGGTTGTTTTGTTGGATTTGAAATTCATGAAAAGCTGGTGGTTGCATATTTACATCAATCTGACATGGCAAAAGGTATTAAGCAAACAACTGCTATGTAAGAAAGAGGACATGAGAAAATAATGTTATTAAAGGACTCTTCAGGAATTAAATTTCCCTTTATCTTTTGAGATAAAAGAGGTCAGTGTAGTATAAAAAATATACTGTAACTTTCTAAAACATCACTTTCTGAACCAGTGTTGTTATTGTTAACTAAAACTATTCCAAATTGTGCTAATTGAAATAAAGCTGAAATAAAATAATATACAAATATTATATGAAAAACCTTAGAAAAATTTGATATGTTGCTTTGCAAACTAACTGAAAACTTTATTAAGTAGTTTGGCATAATTTTGAATTATTATTTCTTAAAATCGCTTCACTGCTTATTGATATTTTAGAAACTGTATCAGAGTTTCTTTAAAACTGTTTTTAACACTGATAACAATGAGAAATGTTTCTTGAGCGGCAAATTAGAAAATTAAAACTTTCTAAAATATTACTGAAATAAGACTGTTAAAAACAGCTTTGCATCACTGGAGGGAATAAATTAAAATTTAAAAATATTAACATAGAAAGCAGTTATTTAAAATTTTTCACAATATTACTGTTTTACTGTAATTTTGATCATATAAATGCAGCCTTGCTGAGTGTAAGAAACTTTATTTAAAAACATGAACATATCTTACCAACCCTAAACTTATGAACTGTACTGTATGTCTACAAACCTGTTCAATTTTAACTTTTTCTGAAAATGGCATGTGTTTTTTTTTTTTGTTGTTGTTGTTGTTGTTTTTTTGTTTTACCATATGAAACTGAACTTGAATTGACACTGTTTGGCACAACAAAGTTTACAAACATAACTTACAAACAGACCTCAAGGCAATAATAATAATAATTTTAATTTAAAATTATATTACATTTACATTTCAGTTGATTTCAAATAAATTTGATTAACCCCAGCTGTTCAGCTTCAAACAGATTTTGTTTGCTGTTTTATATTGACAAGTCCAACATTGTATTTGGATGTCTATGAGCAGCCCTGTTAAACAGATGTTTTGCGTGCCCCTTCCCTGCTCATTGTCACAATCTGCATACCATTTTCATGAAAAATTCATGACTGTGACATGTTGCCTGGATGTGCAGATGACGACCCAATAACACCTGATCCCTGTCTGGCAACACAGACTACCTGGCCAGCCGCGGGCGGCTCAGTGAGATGGATGCGAGGAGGAAGTTCTGGCAGATCCTCTCAGCGGTGGAGTACTGCCACGAACGCAATATTGTTCACAGAGACCTGAAGGCTGAGAACTTGTTACTGGATGCTCACATGAATATGAAGATAGCAGGTAAGAGATGTTCCTTTCCTTCTTACAGTCTGGGGTTGATGAGTGAAAACATGGTGCTGTGGCAGACAGACAGGTTATAAGAAGGTGTCGGTGACACCACAAGGCTTTAAATGTCGTGCTGTCAAAATTCTCTCTTCTATCCTGATTTAAAGGGGTCATATGATGCTTTCTTAAAGATCATTATTTTGTGTATTTGGTGTAACAGAATATGTTGACATGCTTTAATGTTCAAAAAACACATAATTTTTCAAATACTGTACATTATTGTAGTTCCTCTATGCCCCACCCCTCTCAAACGTGTCGTTTTCTACAAAGTCCCTCCTTCTGACAAGCACAGTCTGCTCTGATTGGCCAGCTGACCCAGTGTATTGTGATTGGCCGATCACTGCAAGCACTTGCCTGAAATGTTACGCCCCTTTCCATCATCGCTAGCTTCATCTTTCAAAATAAATGTAAAGACAGTTAATAACGTCCTTACTTTTACCATCAGTTCAAGCCCGAAAGGGGAACAGAGGTGTGTGACAGATACAGTGATGAAGCTCCATTGTGTCTGCAGTACACAAGCCATGGACGGTTAAGACACCTGACTCCACTGTGTGACCCTGTCTCTCTCTCTCTCTCTCTCTCTCACACACACACACACACACAAACGCGACGAGCAGATACTATTGGCAAAACTCCGCATTTGAACATTTAATAGCAAATACATAAACTAATAACAAAACATACTTACAGTAGCTGATTCAGAAGCGGCAGATTGTCATAGCAAAGTCAGAATTACCTCCTCTCCTAGGTTCATAAAACGGTCGTCCATAAAATGCGTCGCTGTTCTGTTGTAAGTAGTCTTAAAGCTTCCTAAATGCATCTACTTTCGGAAGGCCAAATAAAGTGCTTTCGCCTAGATACACACAGCTCTTCCTGACATGGCTGCTTCAACACTAACTGCGGTTACTGAAACCACACCTTCTTTCTTTGTGTGAACATTTGGGCGGTATTACGCAAATATTTCCACATAGTGACATAGACATGTGGGGACGTGTTTGAACGAGCTGTTTTAGGAGGGCGTGGCAGAGTCTTAAATTTGATAAAGAATATCTCTTTGGATTTGAGACTTTAGTCTTTGCAACTTTACAGATCTTCTTTATCCACCAAGAGACTGTAACACTCCAAAGAGAAAGGAAAGATTGAAATCGCATCATATGACCCCTTTAATATTCAGAAACAACTACAAGCAACTCATTTGTTGACTTCTACGAGGAGTGTAAGCTCTGACTGTCAAAACACTGCTCTGTTTGTCAACTTTTGGCTCAACCAATAGCGTGAGGACTATCTGTAATAAGCTGTTTAGTAGCTGTGGGGCAGTTGGAGTGTTTGGGTAGAAAATCCGTTCAGTGCAACTAGTAGCACAGAAATAGCACTTTTAAACTTTAAGCTTGTATTTCAAGGGCAAACATTAGCAATGATTATGCACATAGAGTCCAAAGAATTTGCCCAAAGTTTTAGTTATAATTGTTATATAAATGTTAATTAATTAGACATTTAATTTTATGCTTTCTCATTTATATTATTTGTGCTTAAAATGTAATATAGTTGCATCAAATTTTAAGCTTTATCTAAGAATAAAAGGTGCCATTGCCCTTTCCTCACTGGCTCTTATACATTCCAGAAGTTAAATCAGACCTTTTTCTCACAGTAGTCAAAGTCTATCAGGGCAATACATATTTACTCAGTAACATCAGTTCAAACTTGATTTAGTTGCACAGTTCATTCCTCAAACAAAGACGTACACCTAAGTTAGAATGACCACAACTCATGCAGTTCAACCAGCACACAGTTCACTTAACTGTTTGTATGCTGCAAACTTATGCTAAACTTGCCTTGGGAAATAAATCTATTATTTTACATAATAGTTTTGTGATTACTATTAGTTGTTTGGAGTATCTGAGGAAATGTGATGTATACTAGTGGGAGATATATATCAACGATATGATTAAATTGCCACTAGTTAGCCATTTGATTATCTTTATCACCCATTAACCAAGAATGCTTGAACATTTGACAAAAGTGTCCCCTCTTAAATCTGCTGACCGACTTGAAATATCCAAAGAATAATGGATATTTTCAGTTTACCAATCTGGAATTTAAGTGAATTTTGTACAAAATGTTAATTCAGTGTTGTGGACATTGCATGTGTAGTATTGTTTTTACATAAATTATTGGTATTGCATCTGTAATAGGCCACCTTACTATGGATGTCATCAGCGTCCATTTAAAAAAAAAAAATCCTGGTTAACAACATTATATGCAATTCATGTGTAACAGATCAACAAAATAACTTACTGAAATACCTGCACCTGATCTGATTTAAATTCCCAGAGGTTATCTAGACATCATGCGTGTGCAATGCAAACAGTCAACTTTTGTTTTGCCCTTTTCAAGCATGTAATCGTAGTGTTGTGATGTAAAATAATGACTGCGGTACAAAAGACACTGGTGGAATGGAGGACGACAGAGAGGCTTCTAACATGCTGTGCTCCATAAGTACCAGTCACTGCAGAGAATGGAGCCTTGTGCCAGACTGTTTGTCTGTGTTTATGTCATACCAAGCTGAAAGAGAGACACTGCAAATGCATTACAGGGTGTTGCCATTGTGTCAGTTGTGGCTGTAAAGCACCAACATTTACGATACCATGATTGTCAGCTTTTATCGCTAATGTAATTGAAATGTAATTTCAACAAATAGTTTTGTAAATTTCAAAACACTAATTCATTAAGCTTTGAAACCTTTGCAAATCACATGATTTTAGTAAACAAGGCTTTGTTGTGTCATATCTGTATCAAAACGTTTTCGAAATTTCAAAAGTTTGCCACTAGGGGGCGATCTGTTAACCGATTAATCAGTGTCTATATAGTGTTTACCTGATCTCGGATCAGCTTTATAATATGGATATTTTTAATTACACATTTGTATAATACAAAAAGAATAGTCCTAGTTACATTTCTCTTATTGGCTTGATTAGCCAAGCCCTCAATAAAACACACAAAACAAGCCCTACAAGTTAATAAAACAATTACAAACACTTCCTGTTTAATAATATTAAAATTTTTGTTGATTACATTTAATAAATTAGCCCTATACTTTTGCAATTGGTTTTTAAAAGGAGTGTTTTATGCACCATTTTGAGCAGCAGGTGAAGTCAGCATGTGGTGTTTCAGCACTTCGAAACAGTGAATCATTTCGCGACGCAACTAGTTAAGTTGAGTTTCGAAAATCTCAGTTTTTCCACTCACGTGACTATTCCCTTAATCAAAAATGTTGTCCGTAGGTGTCGGCAAGATGGCCACCATGTTAACTGACTTGCTTTAAAGTAACTTTGCTTCGTAACTACCTTATTTTCCAGATTATGAGAATATATCGCAATTAATGTCAAGTGCACAAAGTATGCACAAAGCAGACACATCTGAATTTGAGCTAAATGAGTGAAGTATGTGAGCCCAAGTTTATTTGTATAACACATTTCCCACACATTGGTAAGTTCAATTGTGCTTCAAGTGAATTTGTTTAGTTTTGGCATTTATAATAAATGTTGTTTATAATGAATTCCACTGTAATTTATGTTTGTTTTATACTTGTAGTTTTTCATTCTTGTTCTGAATACCGTTACATTTAAAAGGAGTGGTTCATTGTGATTTCACTTTTATAACTTTAGTTAGTGTGTAATGTTGCTGTTTGAACATAGACAATATCTGCAAAGTTACAAAGCTGAAAGTTCAAAGCAAATGGAGATATCGTCTTTCTAATTTTATGGTTGTTTTTTTTCTACAAAAATGGCTGGTAGGGACTACAACAAGTTACTTCCCAGGTTTGTGACGTAACAAACCCAGATAAACCCCGTCCCCAGGAACATGCAGCAAAGGGGGCGAGGCAATGCTGCGCTGCTTAAGGGAAGAGGAATAGAAAACTAGAGGTGCACGTAAAAATCTATTCATATGTGGATTGTGATTCCATCTTCTTATGGATTCACAAGTTTCTTAATCCTGTTCCTCGCATCCCCCTGCTCTGCATCTCTCTCTCTCTATCTCTCTCTCTCATTTAGCTCAGCTCAAACAATGAACTGTTCCAATTATACACTTATTTTTATATAGCTATGAGAAGCGTTAAACATGGACATGCGTGCAGTTGCCATACTGTATTCTAGCTTTAATCAGGATAAAACTGTATATTAAAAGTTAACATAAGCAGTTGCATTTACAAATAACAGCGTATCTAAAAGTATGAGACAACAACAAACAAAAATACTTACAGTGTTTCTAATGTTTGTTAATTTTTTTATTACCGGTATTTTACATGCTGAATGTAATAATAAATGTGATGGACACTGACACAAGACTGACACTTATTTGTGTTTTTCTTCTCTCAACAATGTAATGTTGACCAAGTGCAACTTATAGTCGCATATATAGATGACTTATTTTCCGGAAAATATGTTACACAAGTTAATCAGTCTCAAACTAATCAAGGTTTTTGTTGGTTTTACTTTTAGAATTAGATTCCTGTATTACGTGTTCACAGACATAAAACACAATATCCTGTTTTATGTACGCCCTCACAGTAGACGGCCTATGAGTTCATTCTCCCCCCCCCCCCACCACCATGCAGTCATTAATTTACGTCAATCAGTGGTGACGTACATCAATTAATCTTTAAATTATATGGATTACATTACACAATTCAACTTGTCCATTATCTGCCGGGAGTAAAGATCAGGGGAAATGCGTCACCGCTGGTTGTCTGTGAGAAGCTGCAGACCCTCCCAGACTCTGTGTGTGGTCAGTCAGCGAGTACCACCTGCTTCAGTGCTGTCACACCATCCAGTCCCGTCACGTCACACTCATTTCCTCCTGTGCTGATTCACTAAAGATTTTTTTTTTTGCCTGCGAGCTGACACAGCCAGGAAAATATTTAGCCATCTGGACAGTTTATGTACAATTACTTGTGTCATATATTAGTTTGCACCAGTCAGATTAAATGTAATTAGCTTCAATATCAGATGCATAGCACTATTACTTGATAAACACTAGGGATTTGAAGAGTCCCCTGACCCCAAGTATTAAATTCTGCTGCATAACTCATACCAATCCAACCAAGGGTTCGTTTAACAAAAGCATCATTAGCCATCTATGATCACAAGTTCCATTAGCAATATAGTTAGATGATTCTGTGTTTCCTGAAAACACAGTTCCAGTAAACAACAAACTTCTGTGGTTGGAACTACATCTCTCAAACTGTGCTTAGAAGCAAAGTTTCTTATAGCTAGATCATGCTCTTTGACACAAATATCGTTCTGTATATTTTAGCGTGTCAACAATCAGCACATATTTGAAGAGTGTTGTTAATGGCATTAACAACAGTCCTATATAGGTGAACTAACATGGTTCAAACAACAGAAGTGTGACCATGTTAGATTTGTAAAACAGTCATTAGTAGCTAGTATATTTCTGTAATGATGCATTGTACTAAAATGGTTAATCAGTGAGTTATGTCTTATGCAGCTTTTGCATGGGAAAGAGCCACTCAGTTTTTCTTAAGGAAGTGTAAAAAAAATTAACCTTTCTTGCCCACAAAATTTTGCTAATGCCAAGGAGGATGAATATACTAATGTGAGTGCTGACATAGACTTTTTATACAAATCTGCTGTAGATTTTGGCTTTGGAAACTTCTTCCGTCCTGGGGAACCCCTGACCACTTGGTGTGGAAGCCCCCCGTATGCGGCTCCAGAGGTGTTTGAGGGGCAACAGTATGAGGGTCCGCAGCTGGACATCTGGGTAAGAGCTTGGTGGTAAAGTAACTGTATTTTTTTATGTATATACCATACTACTTGTATTGTGCTTGTACAATAGTATTTTGAGTACCATATTCATGTACGGTGGTATTTACATTGTTACAGTAAAATGTAAACTGTATTATCACACAGTTCTACATACAGTGCACTCATGTATGGTGATATATTATACAGCAAATCTCAATATCTGATTTTATTATTTTGTAGCTACTTTATCTGCATACATACAGTATATTCCTGTAGACCAATATATATACAGTATAGCATACAGTATCTCAGCTGCTTGATTTCTTGTATTGTTACAAAATGTAAATTATATTATCGTCCAACTCTTAATCTGTTAAATGCAACTATAAAGCATGAAAATATTAGGATATTATAAACATTAACATCATGATTTTCTGTGAAGCTGCTTTACAACTGTGTATTATGAAAAGCGCTTTACAAATAAATTGAATTTGCCTTAATATGGTATTCCAAAGAATAACATGGAATTATCATGGTACACATCAAAACCATGGTACTACAATGGAACCATGTTCAAAAAAGCATGTTATGACCTCATGGCGTTAAACTGATATGTACATACTATAGACAGCTGTCAAAATTCTTGCCATTTGTTGATTTATGTCCTCTCAGTATAGTCATTACAGAGAATTGTGTCAACAACTAATGGTAATTCAGTTGATTGAAAACATAATTATTATATCCTGTATTGTGTGTGGGTGGTCCTTTATGCTAGCTCTAGGAAGAGTTTTATGATTATTTATTGATTTTCTGTGTATGTGTGTGTCATGCAGAGTATGGGGGTGGTTTTGTACGTGTTAGTGTGTGGCACTCTTCCATTTGATGGTCCTAGCCTTCCTGTCCTCAGACAGAGGGTCCTGGAGGGCCGTTTCCGCATCCCCTACTTCATGAGTGAGGGTGAGGAAGTTCATCCATCCTTTTAGTTGTCATGAATAAACAACAAACAGTGCTGGGGATTACATGCTATGTAATCAGATTTTTAGAAATAGTGTTACTCTGTGGTTTCAAAAGGAAATGTCTTTGTCTTTCAAGCTCATTGCATTCCCTATATTCTCTATCAGACTGTGAGCACCTGATCAGGAAGATGTTGGTTCTAGATCCAGCCAAGCGTTTGTCCCTGAGTCAGATCAAAGAACATCGCTGGATGGTGCAGGAGGTCCCGTCCCAGCGGCCCGTGCTGTATAGACAGGGTCTGGCATGTAAGAGCAAATTAGGCTTGGGTGAACACAGTGAGCAGGTGCTCCGACTCATGCACAGCCTGGGCATCGACCAGCAGAAGACCATTGAGGTCAGTTGAGCAGCTTTTACTTGGCCAGGATTTAGAATGTGTTTCTTGCATCTAAACTGAATTTGAATTAAGGTTGCAAACGGGATGTAGAACTGTAATTAAAATGAGAATGAAAGCAAGTACAATTGAAATGAAACTGAACTGGAATGAAATTGTAAGAAATTCTGTATGATTCCATACTTTAAATGATAGTAATAATTAATGTTTACAATAGCCGCCTATGGAATTTTGTTTCTGTGAAAGATCACTCATTTCCCAAAATTCTTTAATTTACTCAGAAAGCCTACATTTAAAAATCTTTTGAGATGTGAAAAATAATATGTATAAATTAATATATATTTATATTAGTTTTAAGTGTTATTTTGGGCAATATTTACATATTTTAGTAAAAAACAAAAGCAATAAACATTTATAATTACTATTAAAAATAGTATTATTCTTTATGTTTTGTCACAAAACTTGTATAAATCACATTCATTAGTCAATTCTGAACTCTAGTAATGGTTTGGGTTTCCTAAAATGATTTCTCCTCTGATTTGCATATTAGATTATTTCAAACAACAGCCCTTCAGAATATTTTCAAAACATACTGATAGAAATATGCCATTTGACAGAGTTCTTTTTCCTTTTCTGTCTTGTTCTTCAAAAACTCTGGCTTTTCCTGTCACAGTCTCTTCAGAACAAAAGCTATAACCATTTTGCTGCTATCTACTACCTGCTTGTGGAGCGGTTGAAAGCGCATCGCAGCAGTTTCCCTGTGGAACAGCGTTTGCACGCCAGCCAGCGCCGCCCTAGCACCATCGCTGAGCAGACTGTTGTCAAGGTAACCCCATCTGTGAAGTCTACCCAGACATATTGAAATGGCGTTGGTATAAAAATGTAAATATTGGAATCATGAGGAACAAAATCTGTAATCCAGCCATCCTTCCATCCAGTTTAACCGCTTGCGACCGTAAACCACAGAAACAAGCTTTTTCTATTTTGGTGTATTGTTGAGACCTTTAAGGATGCTTTTTATGGACTCATCAACATATTCTAACAGTATCAGATGGTAACACCATGGTACAAAGTCTGTGACTATGAAAACTTAAAACAGTACCAAGGTACAGCCATGATAGCTGCAATTCTATGATATTATTACCATTGTGCTTATTGGTATATGCCTTCATGTTCTTGTTACAGACCATTGCGGTTCCCTCCCAAGCAGGCGTCCCGCCGCAGGCAGCACGTCACCTGCGTTCACCTGTTCTGTTGCAGTCCACCACAGACACATTTACCTTCCCACAAACCCCTGCTTCCCCAGATCAGACACTCATGGAGGAAGACGTGGCCACTCCCAAGGTCAGTTATGTTTCAGATGAAGTGAGCAGCAAAACAAAGAGCAAGAAAAGGTTATTAAATAGATTGTTATGGCACAGAGAGAAATCTCTCATCCTCTTTTTGGGTTTGAGGCTATATTTCGTAAGCTCTGCCTGCGTGTTTTAAATAGCAGCGTTACTCATTGGCGTGCTGTATGACGGCAATAAGAGCTTTTGTCTGCAGCGTGTGAAGTTCCTCTGCCTGCGTGTCAGCCTGATCTCTTCTTCATTACTCACCCGCAGTATATCAGCAGCACTTCAGCCTCCTAAAATAACACCTGGGTATATATTAAATAATAAAAAAACGCTCTTTATGATTTCAGTGCTTGGTGTCACCATTGGTGCTTTGCGTCAGTGTAGATTTCTCAACTTATTGCTACTCATTCATAAATGAATGACTCAGACAGAGACAAGGGAATATATATTATATCTGGGACTGGGTGATATGACATTATGTTCTGCATGACACCAGTAATATGTCAGCCTGCAGAGATTTTGCTGTACTTTTTTCTACAGTGGAAGTTTGCGTGGCTATCAAAGTGCTTTGCACTTAGAGCAGTAGAGAAATGTGAAAATATAAAGACTGATGTCAATTACGAGGCTTTTAGTCTAATAGCTTTGAGTTCACCTAAATCCTAGTGCACATTTTTGATGAACCATGTACCATGAACTAATGTAGTATATATATGTGTGTGTGTGTGTGTGTGTGTGTGTGTGTGTGTTTGTGGCTGTTATATTTTAATGAATTATATAATCCATAGGATTAATTTTTTCAGTTTAATGCATTACAAATATTTAAGCAATTAACGAAGGGGTGGAGCAAGTGTTGGCCACCCCACTCACAACTGCTGTTTCTGTCTTTTTCTCTTTTTTTTTGACAAGAATTGCATTTATTTAGATGCATAACGTCTTTACAAACACATCAAACAGGAGACTTTTCAGAGGCACAGTCCAACTTCACCTCAGCTCCAGGCGCAAGTCAAACGAGCACAGAAAAAGTACAGGTGACGAGGAGATTTAGTAGGACAACAGTGAACTGTGCTAAGATGAGATGTTGTCAGGCCATATGTCAGTAAAAACCAATTTTCCTGTCCTGTCAGCCGTTATGCTGTGCTCGTAGCACATGCTCTACAACTGGACACAAAAATACAGTGGTGCGCGTTGTATTATATTAAAGCGCTATATCATATTAAAGCACAGATGAAACTATGAGCATCCATGTCATAGTTATGTCATCAGTTAAGTGATGAAGTTACCAAAAAAGGCAAGTAAAGCTGCCTTAAAACTGTGCATGCATGGTTTTCAGAAACTCTCCTGGAGCAGCCCAGCACTGTCTCACTCATCTAACACACCTGATTCAAGCTGTCAGCTCATTAGTAGAGACTTTAAGAGCTGAAGTGGGTCACAAAACATAAAGATTTGTGAGAAAATATGATGCGTGTCAGATCTGCGTCATGTTCAGCAGCAGCAGCTCTTAAAGCAGTCAAAAAATAACCTAATAACCAGCTGCTGTGATGTCTGTTAATCAAAGAACAAAAGAAAAAAGAGCTTTAAGGATTCATCTATATTTAATTTAGAGTTTAGTGTTTCATAGCTTTATTTAATTTATGTATATTTCCTACTTGCTGTAGGGCACAGGTAGCTAAATATGACATTTATTATAATGGGTTTATGTGAAGACAGTTTTAAGTTCACTAAGTTATTTTTTAAAGTCTAATAAATGTTAAAATTGATAGCTCTCAATTATAGCTACTGTAAAGTTTTTTTGTTATCAAATTTTTATTGTTTTAACATCGTTTAAACATGACATATCGAAGACAAACAATCAGCAATTACCCCAGTATGAAAAAAAGATACAAATAATAATAAATAAAAATGAATAAATCAATAATTAGGATAAAAATTGAAAATAAATATATATAGGGCACTATATCAGTGAGATAACAAAGATACAGGAAAATTATATATCAATGAATAAATAATAAACAAACATACAGAATATACTTCAAAATATACACAAATATATATAAGTACAACAGATTATTAGAATTGTTAGAAAATATCAAAATAAAAATAAATAAATAAATAAAAACCAGTAGAATAGAGCTGAAAGAAATCTACGACAGAAGAACAGTAAAAATTAAATAAAATTAATTATTTAATTATTGTTATTATGATTATTTAATATATAAACTATTTTCATTAAGATTTCTACAAATTTCCAGCAAAACGAACTATTATGTAATATACCCATACCATGATATGAAACATTGCTCATGCTGCACACCCTTGTTGAACACGGGAAAACACACCCTGTTATTTGCAGCCTGTTGTTACAGTAACGCCAGCATGTCAGGTTTTCGACCTGCTGTTACACATCAGCATGGCCCTGTGTTTGTAAATGCCCCTGATGTGCCAGTGATGGGCCACCCATGTGATCAGTGCTGGGTGTTCACTCCACTTGTGAGAAGTGTAACTACAACATTTGTCACCTTGGCTGTTGCAAGGCAATCTCCATAGCTACTGTTCTTTAATTGACATGCAGTGTTGACTCATTCGGTGGGGACTCTGCCGTATACACACCAATTTGCCCTCCAACAGGTGTTTTCTGTTCAGTTGGTGCTTGCAATAGCAAGGTCAAGAGCTTGATTCCCAGGGAATAAACACACTTTTAAAAGTAGTCCTTAAATGGGCTGCAAGCTGTTGTTAAACCGTCTGCCAAATGAATAAATGTAAATGTTTGTTTATAAAGAAAGGGACGCGTGATAAGTCATTCACTGAGCCTCAGCACCTGTGGAGCTGAACAGATGGCAATCTAGGGATCTCTTTAAACATGCTGAGGTCACGCTCTCATAAACTTATTTCAATTGGCTTATTGTAATTCAGGAAAGCTGCGGGTCGCCTGTGGGCATTTAACAGAACAAAATTACATAATTTCTCATAAATGAAAAAACAGATGACACAGACATGGTCTTCACTGTTAAAAATAAAGGTTCCAAAAGGGTGTTTTTGCAGTGATGTCAAAGAAAGAAAGAAAAATATGTGGGTTCCCAAAACAATGCTTTAGTGAACGTTTCTTAAAAGAAGCATGTTGTTTCTAAGTGTAAAGAACATTTTAATAATTTTAAGAATCTTTTGTACATTGAAAAGTTTCAAGTTTGGCGTTTAAAGGTTCTTCACAATGAAAACCTTATTGTAGTGTTACAAAAAAGAGGATCATTTTTATGAGCAAAAGTGTAGAATGGAATAACTGTCCATATAATGTATATTTGTTCTACAAATATATTGTATTTGTTGATATTTAAGTAAAATAAGAACATTTAGTAATGATTTTGAAGGATACTGGCCATTTATAGAAATACTGTACACTTTTTATTTAATTATTATTATCAAAGTAATAGGTATGAGACCCAATGAGACTACATGAAAATTAGATTAATAATAATGTTCCAAACTTGATTTGTTATTATTTCCAACACGAAAGTAGATTTTTGAATCTGTATGCAGGACATGGAATGAAAGTTTTTGCTATCAAGTTATCATGGAATGAAAGTCACCATGGTTTTCAAACTCAAAAAAGAACCATAAAAGTATCAAAAAAAAGTTGTCTATATTACTAATACACTGTGTTCTTTGCTTGAAGGGAAGACAGACATTTAAAGTTGAGATGTAATGGAAGTAGCAACAGATAGATCTTTTGGTAAAAAAGGAAGCTATGCATGGACATTTAATGTTGAATGTTTAAATTATTCACTTATAATCTTCACTTTATATCAATTTCAAAGCATTCTTGTCTGCCTCTTTGGGAATATCTAGTTGTTACATCCAGTTTCAGCTTTGATTTCACTTGTCAGAATCTGTAAAAAGCAAAGTGAAAATGTTCCGAAGACTGCTGAGCTGTTTCAGCCCAAAATAGTTTCGCCAACGTTTTTTTTTTTTTTTTTTTTTTTATGTGGTTGGTTGCTTATTGGTGGAACTACTTCCAGCCGTTGTTCGCAAAGTCAGTGGCTCACTACCTGGCAACGTTATGGAGACGTCCATTGATGAGGGCATTGAGGCAGAGGAAGAGCATGCTGTGCCCCTCGCCGCTTTTCATACAGCTCGCTTCAGTCAGCGCCGCCATACGCTGTCTGAGGTCACCAACCAACCTACTGTGCTGCCCACCACAGGTTAGTACTGCATTTCATAATGTGTGTGGTGAGGTCACGCTATTATAGTTTTTAAGACGCTATTTAAAAGTTTGGTCTGTAAGATTTTTTTAATTTCTGTGAAAGTTTCTTATGCTTACTGAGACTGCATTTGTTTGATCACTATACAGAACCAAAAATTCATGGAAATACAAAAAAAAAATAATATTGTGAAAACAATTTCAATTTAAAATAACATTTTATAATTATATATTATAAAATGTAATTTATTCATGTGATGGCCAAGCTGCAGCCATTACTTCAGTCTTCAGTGTCAGAAATCATTCGAATATGCTGATTTGCTGCTCATTTTTGATTATTGTCAGTGTTTAAAACAGTTGTGCTGTTTAATTTTTTTTTCAGAATAACAGCATTTATTTGAATTTTTTTTAAGATTTTTTAAGTCTTTACTGACACTTTTGATCAATTTAATGAATCCTTATTGAATTAAAGTATTAATTTCTTTACATAAATATTACTGACCCCAAACTTTTGAACAGTACTGTGTTTGGCAGTGCATTAATTGCAATGTCATTGACAGTGCATTGTGTCAGTTATTCACAAATGATAAAATGCTCTCTCTCTCTCTCTCTCTCTCTCTCTCTATATATATATGTATATATATATATATATTAGTATTTATAATATGTATAATATATATACTACCAAATGCAATAAAAATGAGGATTCAAACACAGGATCTGCATTTGTATCGGCCTTATATTTTCTGGAGGAATATTTCACATGAACTTCTGGATAAAAACATTGCATCCTAGCTAAACTGCTTATGGTCATTTTCCCACTGACATTAACAGACAGTGAGGTTTTTTTAGTAGACAGTTTGTGTCATGTCACTTACGTCAATGCAAGTTTATTTATAAAGCATTGCCTAAATATTTCCTTCACAATGGGAATTCAAAGTGCTTAACATAATAAAGAGAAAGAAAAGAAGACAAAATGAAAAAGAAAAACAGATAAAAAGAAAAGACAAAGAAATGCAAGCTTAATTTATCCATTGATTAAAACAAGTGTAGTCAGTACAGTAAAGTGCATATTCAGAGAATTCATGGGTAAACAGATGTGTTTATGTTTATGTCTGGACTAGAATGCGGTCAGGAAGACTTGAATTATTGTTTTACATTGTAATGTAAACCATGCATTATGTTGCCGTTCTTAAAGTTCTCGGTTACTAAGATTTATGTATTCACCCAACTCAGTTTTTACTTCCATTTGACTCCTCTCTGCAGGTCTGAACCCATCTCTCGAGAGCATGGACTCAGAGTACAGCATGGGTTCGACTCAAAGTGACTTCAGCTTGCCTGAAGAGAATCCAGCTCTAAAGGAAGCATTAAGCAGTACACCTGTCAGCTCCGCAGCTCCAGTCTTCCTCAGCATGAAGCCCCCTGAGCCCACCCTTCAGCCACTCAACACAGAGGGGCAGGACGCTCATAATCACTCACTAGTCAGTTTCAGAGAGGGGCGAAGGGCTTCAGACACATCTCTCACTCAAGGTCAGGATGATTTGTGTTGTCTTGTGCACATCATTTTTCATCTCTGTTTTTCGTCAAGTCAATCACCTTTCTCTCAAACTTTGTGTCAAGGGGTGGACACTACATTTCTGCATGTGAAATGACTTTGAACAAATCTGAGTTTCTTTCTTCTGTTGGACACAAAATAAGATATTTTAACACTAGAACCACCACGGGGTAAATTTTACCCATGGCTGTTTTTCAAATGTACGTAACAGATTTTCAATAAAATATCCAAGTCTCTCAGTCACTGAGTTTTACTAAAACTTTGTTATTTGCAATCCCCCGTTGTTAAAATTTTTTAGATAAAACACTTTAACTGCTAGGGGTTGTTGTATACCTAAAACCGCCAGCGGGTAAAATTTACCCATGCACATGACTACTGTTTTGATATGACTAAAAATGTATTTTGTCACTGTATTATGCCCACAGGTCATTAGGTGAAAATTGTATTTGTATTTGTACATGTATTTGTTTAATGTCTTTTCACTATAGAAATGCACAGGTCATTTTCTAATAATTCCATGGACCGGAGTAAATTATTCTACTTATATTACGGTTACCACACCTCAAGACATTTTTCAGGTGGTGTATTTCAAGACATTCATCAGGTTTTTGTCCTTAAAACACTCATCCGCGTTCTAATTTCTACTCATCTCATCCCATGCATCTGTTGCTAATTCCTAAACATCATTTTAGACCTAGTAAAGGAGGCTTGAGCCGTTGATAGCAGTCTAATGCAGTTAATAATGAAGTTATTAGAGAGAGAGAGAGAGATTAAGCATGTGTAAATTACATCTCTGAGTCTGTGCGTCTCTCAACAGTGTTCAGCAGCAGCGCCTCTATACTAATAGCTAAACTGTAAGTTCATCTGCTTCAAGAACAGCACTGTTATACCTCGCTAGTAAAAAATGTCATGCAGCTTTTAAATGGCTAAACTATTTTAATGATAAAATCAGAGCAGGTCTGACAACATGTTTCTGTGCAAATTATGTGTCTTTACTACTATATGTGTCTGCGTTTATATGGGAGAGAACAGGAGAAAGAGAGTATGTGCTTTCTGTACATAATAAAACAGAATTTGTCCTTGTGGGTTTTGAAATAACTGAAATAATTTCTTGAAGTGATATGGACATGTGATGTGGTCAAGACCTGCCTGAAACTAATTTAGCCGGTGCGTTTCCCTGAAAATAATTGTTTGTCAACCAATCGGATTCAAGCATTCAACAGCTCTGTAGTATAATATGCAACAAATGACACAAAATCTGCTACCGTATCCGTTCTCCCATGTATGTGAATGGAGCACAAAACCTAGCGTGACCACCGCTTTAATCACTTGCAGGCATGTATTTACATGTCATTATCAGTGTTTTGGAAGATTTATTGTAAGCAGATAAAAATAAAAATAAAAATATAAACTCATTCTGAATGATATCTGACCTTTTACGAACAATGACTACTTTTAAAGGCTGAAAATAATCACAATGATTCACTCCTGTACCAATTATAGCAGTAGTCAAGACTATGAGTCAGACCACCCCTGCAGCAGTCACAGGAATATCTCCACCAGTTCATCTGACTCTAAAGTCTGTTGTATTTATTGAACCCAACAGGTTTAGTGGCATTCAGACAGCACCTCCAGAACATTGCCAGGACCAAGGGCTTCCTGGAGCTGAACAAAGCCCAGATAGTGTTAGGAGATGGTGGAGGGGGAGGCGGCAAACACACCATCAGTCCCCAAGAGCTCCAAGAGCCTCACCACCCGTTCAGCCATCAGGTCAGATAGCTAATTGTGCTGTTCTCAGTTTTGTTTTGTTTTTTACATTTTATGCATTGGTATTTTGCCTTTGAATATGAAATAAAATAGGTATGAGAATACTGAAAAGAGTGGTTTTGTCTCAATTTTTTATTATTTGACTTGGCTGATATGAAACCAAATTCTAAATTTCAGGGAGAAGGACGCCAGTTTCTAAGTGGAAAAGATACGTCGACATTCACTGGTAAAATGCACCCTTATCTGCTATCCAGGAGACAGAGTTTGGAGACACAGTACCTCGTTCAGCGACTACAGGTGGGTCAATTACAAATAAGATTTAGCACAATAAAGAAAAAGAAAAAACTTTTACAAATCTAGTTTAAATCAGACATGACAAGCTTTTAGAAATATTCTGGGGCAGAATAGGGAGTGGGGGGCAAATTCGGGAGCGAGTTCAGCTTTCTGACAGCCTGATGAATGAAGCTGTCCTTCAGTCTGCTGGTCCTGGCCTGGAGACTGATGGCAGCAGACTGAAGAAGCTGTGTGATGGGTGTGTGGGATCACCTGCAATGCAGAGGGCTTTGCGAGAGAGACGGGTTCCGTAAATGTCCTGGAGGGAAGGGAGAGAGACACCAATGATCTTCTCAGCTGCTCTCACTGTGCGTTGAAGAGTCTTCCGGCAGGACGTGTTGCAGGCGCCATACCACACAGTGATGCAGCCTGTCAGGATGCTCTCGATGGTGCCTCTGTAGAAGGTGCACATGATGGGGGACGGGGCTCTAGCTCTTCTCAGTTTGCGGAGGAAGCAGAGACGTTAAACTTGAATGATTCTAAAAATGTCATTTGGTGTAACCAAGTAAAGTGTAATATTCTCCATATACCACAAATATATTCAAACATACATATATATGTATACAGTTATTGTTGTAAATAGATTTTTCAAGATATAGGGTATTTTTTATGTTTTTGGTGAGTCACACAACATTTTACAACCTGAAGTAATCTTGCCTTATCATGAAAAGCTCAAATTACCTGATTTTTAAGAGCCTCATTTCCTGTTCCTTTTCATCTTCTTGATTCTGCCTGTTGGTTAGACCACATGATTATGAGGATAAACAATTTTGAAATATTTATAAGCAGCAGAGAAGCAGATTTGTTAACATATAACGGAATAATAATATAAAACTGTCAAACTAAATAATTTCATTCTTTTCACTGTTGTTTTTTTTTTTTTTTTTTTCATTATAGTATCAGCACAGTTGAATCACCCTTACATTTTTGTCTCTACACACCTCAAAAAAAAAAAAATCACAGAAAAGGTGTATTCAAGCCATTGAATGTATTAATTTATTCTATCAGTAAAAAGGAACCGATCCAGACAAAAGAATAAGTGTCAAATCATTGACCCAAATATCACAAAACAATTAAAAAATATAGTATTTCTGCCAAAATAGCATTACATAATAACCTATAATCCTCAATGAAAATCCCATCTATAATGTGTGAATTTCTTTGCAAGTCCAGATTAGTTTATGCAGGTTTGAGTATGTAAAAAGTAAGCAGCAAATATGCAATATGCAATATGGACATGCTACTGCCACCAGATACACAGACACGCTGCTGTGAGTATGTAAGATATGTTGCTACTGCATTAATAAGCACACATAAATCTCATAACAGATCTAGACAAGTGGAGCTGGGGGAGGTGGAAGGTTTCAGGGCAACTCTGATAACGTGCTGCAAGACCAGCAAAATGGATTATGGGTTGTTTTTATCTTTTTTTCAGAGGGCCAGTCAGTTGGCAAGTGGTCTTGGAAGTGGACAGATGTTTTGTAAAGAGGCTGCACCACGCACTTTAGAACAACAACTCCAGGAGCACAGGTCAGGAACAACTGCCTTCATAATGCATGGATATCCCGAAGTTGTCCTGAAGAATTTCAGTTATGACACATCTGTTCATTTGTAATTCTATGCACAGACTGCAGCAGAAAAGGCTGTATCTCCAGAAGCAGTCTCAGGTACAGGCTTACTTCCACCAGATGCAGCTGGCAGAGGATGCTTACCCCCCTCTCCAGGACAGCAGAGACCCCCAGAACAGCACCAGTCCCTTGTCCAGCCCTCCCTTTACACGGACCCAAAACCTAACCCCTTTTCTGGAGCCCTGCACTTTGTCCCTGACATACAGCCCCAAGTCAGCCCGCTTCCCAGACTGGTCTCCGCTACCAGACAATCGCACAAACTACACCCCATCCCTCCCTACAGAGCCCCTATACGCGTGGAGTCCTACTCAGCCGCCTCTCCCACCGGGCAAAGCAGAAAGCCTTTCAGCCCAACCCGCACCTGAAGCCCCCTTCCTGGACTGCGAGATGATGGAGACCGTAGAGGCCCCACAAGGCTGTGTACTCGTAAACTAAACATGAAATAAAGCACTCTGAGGCTGGCTCTCAGGCATAAGATGTGGTGAAAAAAAAAACGCCCTCAGGGACGAACAAGACACCATGGTTTGTGTCAAATCTTATAAACCTACAGACGTTTACTTGATTCTGTGGTAGAACATTACAACTTCATTTTCAGAGATGTTTGTGAGATGTGCTTGTGACCTGAAATGTCTTTTTTTTTCTTTCTCGGTAAGCACAGATGAAATGTAGTGCAGCTACCATAGAGTATAAAAATCAGTATTAAAGCAATATTACTTTTCCTGTATAATACTTTAGAGTTCTATGAGTTTCAGTGCTTTTTAAGTAGTTTGTTTCATCATTTAATGATCAGTAGCTACTCAAGGATTCAGTTAATATTGTGTGATTTTAAATAATAGATAGTTAACAGAAATGTGTAAATATTTATCTAAAGTGCTGCCAATAGGATGTCATTTTGCAAACCAACCCGGAAGTTATGGTGCATTCACACCATGTCAGAATTACCGTAATAAAAAGATTCTGACTTGTACCACCTGACCTCTGCAACATCACACAAAAACAGTTAAAATGGCAGCGACTTCAGCAGTAAAATGGTTAAGCAGTAATATTTAGTTGAACATAATATTTCTGTTTAGTAATGAATAATTAATATAATTAATAATATTCCTATAATTGACTAATTGTTAATGTCTTGATAGTGCAAGGATAATCAAAAAAAAAAAAAAAAAAAAAACATACAGTACCGTTTAATGTGGCTAGCACAGCTAAATGCATCTAATGTCCCACTAAATAAACAAAGTTGATTAATAAGGCATTTTATGTATTGTGGTGTTGTCTATCGATTACTAAATTACACAGATTCATTTCGGCGTTAATAGTGTTGCCATAGAAACATATAATTCAGGATGTGAACAGTTCCGGCACAGGTTGTCATCTAGTAATTCGACATGATGTGAATGCAGCATTGGCATCACCCTGGTTCTCTCGACAAGAGCCAATAAGATTTTTACATTCGATTTTGGATTATTACATATAATACGCTGTGACCAGCAAAAGACTTAGATTTTTGCACGTTTTGTTAAATAAAGAACATAACATTTGTGAAATTTGCAGCCTGAATACGATCACCAGAAGCAAAAAGCTAAAAGTAGGCTATAAACGTCATCATAATTTAACTCTCGTTCTTTACCCAACATCTAAAATAAAGCTGGAAAATTTGAGTTACAATAGTTTGTAAAAGTATAAGCACAACAAGGCTGTAAAAGATTATCTTTCATGTTCGATGTGATGTTTAATGTCCCGACAGCCTCTGTCGTCCCATTCTGCCACTTGTTAGCACCCACCTTTTTAAAGACATGTAAAAGCTTAAAAAATCACGAGTGGAGTATTACTGATCTGTTTTATGTTATAATGTATGCTTTGACTTTGTGATGATGAATCTGGGTTTTGGGGCTCCTGCAGCACTATTATAAAGTGTTACAACATTGCAACAGCTGTTTGACTATTGGTAAACATTAACGGACACGACCTAGATGATGTCAGCAGTCAAAGTAAAGTTGTTTCGGGCAGAGCAGTGATAAAAGATTATAAAAAAAATCATCTGTGGAATAATATGCACTGATGGTTGCACACAGTAAGACCAAACAACGTGTTAAAGTTAACAGAGTTCATTCAGAGTTTCGACCTCAAAATCACACTACCTACTTCAGACTTCTCAGAGTGGATTGGAGAAGTAGAAATGAACAAGGTTACAGTACATGGTTTTTCTGACAGTACGTTTGCTTTTAGAGCCACTGTAAACATTACGTGGTTTAAACCAATCAGAATCGACAGTATAAAGCATACAATGATCTCACACAGCGTGCACTACTAATCAAAACCGAAGTTCAGCTGATTTTTTAGATACTTAAGTGTTGTGCCTTTCAATTCTTCTTGTTCCTTTTTGAAGAATGTCTGTTTTTAGATTTAATTCTTCAAGTAAAACTTCCTGTTTGGAAATGCAGTATGAAGCACCCTCTTTTGACAGATACCTTGAACCAAAGTCTCCATTTAGGTTCTATTTTGAAGTCCACTATGTGGATTGTTCTGGAACCATCCAGCTACATGAGATAGGCTAGTTGTCATGGTCCTAGTATATGCCATTTAAAAATATAGCAATATCTAGAGTATTAGTTCCGATGTTCAAACTGGGTGTCGATAGTGAGTGTTGTCATTTTATGCCTTTGAAGGAAAAAGATCTTATTGTGACTATTTAGAATTTGTAGTCAGATCCTTATTGACTATTGATTTGATATTAATACCGACATTGAAAAGTGAACTGTTTTGTTATAGCTGTTTTTCAGTGCTAAAATGTTTCCCAGTATGTAATCACAATATGAATTTTGTTATATTCAGTTGAAAATGCTGAGTTCCTTGCACAAAGGGAAATAAAGATCATGCTCCTTGACGTTTGTGACATTTTTGTTCATAAATGTCTCGCATCACATCACCTCAGTTCTGACTGTACACACAGAAAGATAATGGCCTTCCATTGCTTAATAGAATTTTGAGACATAAATACAGTGTTTTAAGGGATAATTTATGCAACAATGAAAATTCTTTATAAAGTCATCATTTACTCACCCTCATTTTGTTACATGATCATGGCAGGGGTTTGGAAATTATACAAATCTTTAAAAAAAAAAATAATAATAATAATAATGCACAGTGAAATGATTTCATACAATTTTTTCCAAACTTTAATATGTTATCCATACATTTTGGTCAATTTGAGAATTAAGTCTGTAAAGCATAGATGGACATCTCCATACAGAATCCATATGATATCATTAATTTCATGCAATTAAGAATTATCTTACCACAAGACTAAAGTATTAACTATAAAAAACTAAAACCAGCAGTAAGTGGCGGCAAATCTTCAGTGAGAACTGAAGAACTGTCTGTTGCTGTCTGCAAATTCAGTGTGAGGCAAATAACGAATGTGTTTTGTCATAGCAATGATTAAACAAAATTAAGTTTTATGTTTCTTGTATTTTAATTTCTTGTCAGCATGTCACACGATCGATCTTAAAGAGATAGTTCACTCAAAAATGAAAATTCCGTCATTATTTTCTCTCCAAGTTGTTCCAAACCTGTATGAGTTTCTTTTTTCTGTTGAACACAAAAGAAGATATTTTGAAGAATGTGGTGAACAAACGTTTATGGTAGCCACTGACCTTTTTTTTTCAGTGACTACCATAAACTCTTTGGTCACCACGTTCCTAAAAATATCTTTTGTGCCCAACAGAAGAAACTCTACATGAGGGTGAGAAAATTACAGAATATTTATTTTTGGGTGAACTATACCATTAACTGGAGCTTAGAACCTAGAACGAAAAAGCTGTTAAGTCATATGATGCAGGCATGTTTTCACCGGTTTAGATTGTAATATAAGATGGAGAAATTTTGCACAAATCATGTAAACCCGGGAACAGACACTGTGTGTGAAATGAGCTGCTGAATGAACAGGAGTGTTGCGTAAAGCTGGTTAATTTCCCCTGATGATTAATCTGGGCAGAATGGCACTAACACTCAAAAGGTGAGTCGTGATGTTCCAGCTGTAAACTGTTCATCAGCAGGCACGACAGCAGCAGCTCCACCATTCAGACTCCAGAGAAAACAGCCTTGTCGAACAAACACTCAAAGCCATGACGGCTCTCTCAGGCTGTTAGACCTTGCATGTGTATGTGGAAATTCTCCTTAATATTAAAAACATTATAGATATACTTTCACACTGCCATTGAAATACTGAAAAATATTAAATTATTAAATTTGTAAATGTTTTTGGTGTATTTGTTGTATATATGATTGTATTTAATATGATTTTTTTATAAGAAGTTTTTCATACAAATTTTTTAAATATGTTGTTCTGCTTAATATTATTGTGAAAACCATGATACACATTTATTCAATCCAATTTTAAGACAACAGCACTTCGTATTATGTTGTTACTGTTCATTTTGACCAGCGTAATGCATCCTTGCTGGAAAAAAAAAAAGATACAGAAATTACAAAAAAGCTGCTTTAATCAATTACATGAGTCATTTTCAGAAATTCAACCAGTCGCTTTTGCAGTTTAGTTTAGTTTTTGCAGTTTAGGTTTTTCCCCTCTGGACAGGAAAGAAGTTTTGAGTTCTGAGAGTTGAGTGCACTACGAAAACCTACTGCAAAAACTCATTTCCAAAGATGACGAAAATTTGATTTCTCATGATATGCCTCCTTCAATAAAATCCACTCCCAGCTTAGACATCCTCATGCTATATTGCGTTCTGCTGTATATGACCTGATGGATTACAGAAGGTCCACACACGGTGAAATGGGGTTATATAACGTTCTTTATTGAGTTCCCTTCCATCAAGGGCAATGTGACCATATTCATATAAAACCCAAAGCACATTCTAATGACACTCATTACACAGAAGATACTACTATACTGACTGCACTCTAAAGCTGAAGAAGAATCGGAGAGTCAACATCACAGGCAAAAGCAATGTGTTAATGAAGGGAGTTTAAGATGCCCTGCAATTAATGAGCTTCTCAATATACTGACCATCTATGGAACCTGTGTGCAAGAGGCATGCAGATGCATTCATTATAAAGGACACAACAAAAAGAGAAAATGTGCAACACTGTCAATGGCACAGAATGGAGACACTTGCCTTCTGAAGATAAAATGGGCCGTTTTGGAATGCCCATCCTCGGTTATAACAGTTACAGGAAGCAGATGGAAATCTGTCATGGTCCCTTTAAGAGGATAAGCACTTTGAAAATAGAGGAACAGTATCAGAGCCTAGTGCTTTATGGGGTCTTGGTTCAACAACAATCAGTGTAAGACAGAGCACAGGAACAGTAATCAAATGATAGGTGCAGTAGTGATTCGGCCCTCTGTCACGCTTATGCGCATGCATGGGTCAATTCTTAAAATCAGCTCTAAGAGCAAAGGTGATTCAGTCCATCAGATCAGATGACTGATGTTAAATCTGGACAACTGATGCCTCCAAACATCTCTATTTTTCTAAACCTATGATGCTTCATTATATTGTTACACAGATAGTAAAACACCATCTAAATGTGACCCCAGGCTGAGGTTTAGCAAGTGATGATAAACAGAGCAAGAGGGCTCAGCGGGAAGATTGGGGGTGAGAATAAAGAGCAAGATGGTTTGTTTGGTGAAGAGTTGAACAAAACACTTGGGAAGCCAAGTATCCCTAAAACATTTCTTACTGAGAGGGAACAGAGCACATTGTTTTTCCATAAACAGTCCAGTGGACGATCCTAGATGTCAATAAATACAATGGAGGTCAACTTGAGAGATGGGTCTTGCGTTCAGCAAAGAAGGTACATTAGGCCAGGGAAAGAACTGTAGGAAGAGAGCAAAAAGAAATGTTAGAACATTTCACATTAAATTAAACACATTTAAGTCTTTTGTTTTTTTAACTTAAGTGTTACATAATTGTGAGTCATCAGTTTGCACCGATGCAGGTATTTAAGAATGATGGTAGCTTTTTGGTTTGCGTCACTAGTTGCACAACACTCAAGAGCAGCAGTTGCAGAACTCACCACTGATGGCCTCTTGGGCGAAATATTTCACATCCATGTCTTGATCTGATGCCAGTTTCTCCAGCACTGGTTTCACCTCTGTCTGCAGACAGCTATAATCAAAAAATACAAAATGAGAGACATAATGCTAAAGTGAGTCACATTAAGAGAAATGTGAGTATTATATAAATGCAGATGAACACATACTTGCTGTCCAGCACAGGTCCAATCTTCTGAAGAGATTTGGCCACATTGAAGCGTACATTGGCTACCTGGCTACTTTTCATTGGACATCTAAAATAAGACATCTTGAAAACTACAGGGAGCATGTGTTTGGTGGTAATCTCCTGTCCACACACGACATCTTGAAAACTACAGGGACATCAGTGCTACTTCAGGGGTTAAAAATTAATTGTTTTGATTATTTTTTCCCTTTTTTCCCTTTTTATTTTTTTAGATTGTATTATTATTGTAATTGTTTATGGTTATGGTAAAAATGTAAAGTTGTAGTGTAATATCGTGTAAAAATTAATTGTTTTGATTATTTTTTCCCCTAAATCTAATATCGTGAAAACTGATAGCAGCCAAATACTATTTCATGGATGATGCATCATTCTACAAAGAGTATACGAGACAGATTTTAATATATTTTAAGGTCAAAATGTTTGTCAAACTGCGCTTTTCCACCTAGTGCATCAGCGGCAGCCCCATACATTCCTCTGTGACTCAGCGGCTGTTTGTTAAAGCTGATAAGCTCTGACTCACATTAATGCAGAAGAGGGTAGTCATCCTGTGCAGGTAGTTGGGGTCATTAGCCATGCCCAGCACTTTGGGAACAATGGTGTTCTGTGCCCACTCTGCTCCAAACTTCTCCACCAGCTTCATCAGGTTACAGGTGGCTGCCTCTCTGATGGCATATACTGAAGATCACAGAGACCAAAGTACAGGTGGCTGCCTCTCTGATGGCATATACTGAAGATCACAGAGACCAAAGTTTTAGTTTCCTGACAGACTCCAACACAGTATAACAGCTATTTCTATTTTTGTTACATTTTGACCATTTTAAAACGAAATTATGAGCTTTCCTTAAAAGTAACCTACCATGATCGACGAGCCACGCCATACACAGAGAATTGAGCTTCTCGTCAAAGAACTCTACACCCTGGAAGTATGAGAAAGAGAGAAAAAAAGGATACCTCTTATCAGTTCGATTAGCTTACACGACCCAAGACGCCAAGGCAGCAATAAACTAACAGGATGATTAGTTAAATGCTTTAAACTGTTAAGAGAGACTGAAGAATAAGAACTGATCAATGGAACATTCCGAACCCTATTTCAGGATAAAGCATTCTAGAACACTGACGATCGGGACTCACCAGCTGTCCAGCCAGAAGGGGCATGTACTCAATGATTGCCAGTCGCACTCGCCATTTGGCATCCTCAGCCAGCTCAACAATAGCTGGAAGCAAAGACTGGGAAAGCTGGCGGATTCCAATCACCTCGTTCACGCAGTCTAAGTTAGAGATGATGTTGAGGCGAACCTCTGGACACTACAGGAAGGACATGACAAAAATTTTAACATAAGAGACAACATGCTAAATAATAACCAATACAATTGAATGCCATTAGTAACTAAGACTACCAAAAATATGTTGTTTTATTGGAAAAAAAAAAAATATTAGATGCAGAAATTTTCAAGCTAAATAAAATACTAAAGCAAAAATTTACGCTAAAGAAAAAGATAAATGAAAACTTAAAATGATAAATGCACATTACTAAAATTAAGTAAAATTAAAAAAACCTAAAATACAAACAATAAATACTATAACAGTATATAAATAATACTAAAAATACTACAACTTATTCCATTTTCCCAACAAATAAAATTGCAGATTATTTGTAATTGATTCAAAATGATTCACCAAAAGGTTCAAATGATTCATTAAACTAATGCAATGCAGTCAGCAAAAATGTTAACCATTAAATACAGAGCTCAAAACTGCGAACATGCACCTGATTGTTGTGGTGCTACCTGTCTTCATTTCTCTGCGAAACGTTCCCGAATTACTACACAGTATGTGCCTGCTGTGAGCCGATACAGTGACTGGTCCGCTATTAACTTTAACGCGTATCTTAGATTCATTATGTTAGTGTCAATCACTCCCTTTTGCTGCAGTCGGTCACGTGACGGGGAGCTAACTTGGAACCGAACGGTTTGTGTTTTAATTCAGCCGATCTCTGTTCTGGACTTGCACAAACTGCATTGAAATCATCTGCCAAAATGACATTTGTGTGGAAATACTATGAAGTCTGTAAACGGCCGTTAACAGAGGGCCGAGACGCTGAAGATGGATGCAAAAAGAAGAAAATACTGTAGCAGGCAGAACAAGCTCACTGTTCACTATGTGCGAAATATAGAAAGTCCTGAAAATACTGAATTGGTGGTGAAGGTTTAAATGAATGTATTCTGAAGGGAACTGACTTGTGAAAAGTTAAAAAGACATTTTCTTCTCATCTTGCCTCCGTATATTGCATATATAAAGAACAAAGCAGTGCAGCAAGGAAACGCTCTATCGCTGCTGTTCCATAAGCGCCACCTGCTGTCAGAGAGTGAATCTTCATTTTCATTCAGACCTGCTGTTTTTGCATAGTGCAGATGTTTTATGTAGCATAATTTCACAAAGCTAAAGTCAGACCATTTTACATCTGAAACTGCTCATGTATGCAGCATCTTTGTTTGGATTAGGGATGTCAACGATTAATCAATGATCGATTAATTGTCAATAAGAGATGCAATCAATTAAAGCAATCATGGTCGATTAACCTGTTTTTGGGCTGTGTGCAACTCATGCGCAAAACACGTGCGAGCGGCTGTGAGTGACGGTCGGTATATAAACGCATCAACATTTATTCATAAATGTACAAATTAAGCTTTTAATGTGATTTAAACTTTAAAAGTACATTAAAATAGAAACAACAAAGTTCTTCAACATGGAAAGCAATAGAAATGTAGTAACAGTCATTTCCCCAGATAATTGTTTCATATTGTGCGCTTTGCAGGGCTGCGGGACACAGGACAGAAAGGCTATCAACTTGTTAATTCGTTCCTATGACTTATTAATTTGTGGCAACGGTTCATGTTTCATTAATTTGTTCCTTAACCCATGATTTAACTGAAATAAGGGAACAAATTAATAAATCGAACGAATTCTTAATTCATGAAATCTTTAATTTGCTTTCCCGCATGTTTACCACAGTAAGAGATGCGAAAACAGTGATTAAAAGTGAAAGATAATAAAATAAACCTGCGAAATTAGAGGGTTAGACGGTGAGGATTCAGGAAAAGAAACGATGCCTAAATATTATTTAATTTGTGGAAATTCGTGACCAACCAACAAACCAGAACAAAGGCCCGTAAATGTAGGCCATGGGCTGGAATGCATCCAAAAGCATGGTCGCGATGTAACATTTTCCAGCTAACAAATTATTCCTCTAATAAACAAAGCTTTTATACCACACTTGTCATAATCAGAGCTTATAATTTGTAAATAAATAAATGCTGGATTCAAAACAGGAATTTAAAGGTGCTGTGACCAACACAGACAATACATTTTCCCGGAGCATTCACTGATGTCACTAAACGGTGACGCCGAGCATCGTTCACAAGTTTCTGCATGGACCTAACTAGCCTAGGGCACAGGTTTTCAAGCCCTGGGACAAAATGGGATGCTTTAAGGAAAATTTATAGCCTATAAGTAATGGGCCTAACATAAAAATAACAATTTGTTTAAAAAAAAAAAAAAATATATATATATCTGACTTAAATAATTAAGATAACGAATATAAAACAGAAGTGTGGCAGCACTCCATAAGTTCATGTAAAAAAAAAAAAAAAAAAAAGGATGACAACAAATCTTCTGTTTTTATTGTGAGTGTGCACAAATGAAAGTAAACACTTTTGTGGATTATATCTTACGCCAAAAAGTTTTTTTGTTGTTTATGTCTCAGCTGTTTCGATCGGGCTGGCGCCTCACGTGCACGTATTCTAGCAATTCCAACTTACATTGCAGTTCATTATCAAAATGAAATACAGTCAACCAAACATATAAAAGGTTACACTGGTCAGTTTAAATAGACAGTAATAGTATACTGGGTGTTATGCCAAGGACGTTTTTTTCTTACGTGAAGAGGATGATCTTTTCCGTCTATATGCAAATGCAAGTAAAGTACAAGCCTAGTTTACATTATAAATAGTTTAACATTCAAATACATTGCGAATATGGAAACATTTGGATAGGTGCTGAATGAGACGTGAGCAATAACCTCCAAATACATCCAAACGCGCTCGCACCTCTGGTATGCATGCACTGTCACAATCTAATGCATTGTAAATGCTGAATTTTTAAAAACAACTAGGCCTACCGGAACGCAAAAATTCTAAATCTGACATTTTCCGGAACAGGATCCAGCAGGATCAAATTAAGGACTGGTCATAATACTCCGATAAAAATGTTTGATGTGAGCAGTGTGTTTTGCTGCAGCAGCGCCAATGGAAGTGGCTCTCTGACTGCGCAGCACAGCCACAGGCGTCACAGTTAGGCCCATGTTTGGGATGATTTTATTTTAAATGCCATAATGTTTTAAAATACAACAACGAGCACCACGAAACCATTTAAAGAGGCACGTTCAGCGGTCTCCGTGCTAGGATAGAAAAGTCAACAAAGTAAAATGATCTCAAACATATGGAGCGCTCTCTTGATTTTATCAAATGATCTAAATCACATCTATTCATTTTATACTCCTGCTACTAGCATTTTATTCAGACTAAAACCCCTTTAATTCAAGTGAGAAAGTGTTTTTTTTTTTTGAGTGGCTTTTGCACATGCTGTCATACCGGTGACTGCGTGCCGCTGCAATAGATGTATTTTGCAGCATTAAGGTTAATGATTAATCGATTAATTAATCGTTAATTTAAATGGCGATCGATCATGGAAATGATCGAAAATTTACATCCCTAGTTTGGATCATGATTAAAATGCTGTGGTTGCCTGTTTTAAATGGCTACAGATACAGACCGTAATAGCGGAAATAAACAGCTTGCTCATGTACTCATTTTTCTGGTAATGGAGGTGATAAAAAGGTTGCTGACCGTAATAGCGGATTTAAACAGCTTGCTCATGTACTCATTTTTCTCTTGCTCTATCAGAATCAACTTACTCGCTTCTAAAACATCAGCAATCAGAATTGGCTATGAAAGATCGATGCATCACTAACAAGGCAGGGGCCAAGTGTGTGGCAAAGAATTCAGGATCAGGTTCAATTGTTGAAGCTTTTAATCATTAGGATGTTGCCAGCCCTTTTGTTCAACTGGCAGTTGTGATGCTCCTTAATATTCAGAGGGTGCTCCTAAATTGTTGTTAGTGCACCTAACTTCTTGAAGTTTGGAGCACCAGTGCTACCAAGGAAAAAATTAATTTTGACCCCTGAAATACTAATGTATTATTGCACAGCATCAAAATTAGTTTTCATCAGAATTCACAAGCTGACAATTATATGTCATGATTTTTTTTTTTTTTTTTGCAGAGCAACAGCGCAAGAACTAACACAGATTAGAAAACTGCTTCCTGTCTTAAAACATGGATCAATGCACGCTGCAGTCCAGGTGGCTTTGTTCTATTTAGTTCGCGTAGTCTGTGTGACTGACAATGTTCAAAGACTTCTCCCAAGCAGCTTAAAGAAAAGCGATCGCAATACAGACAGCAGCAAGCAACAAAAAAACCCAGTAAATAAAGAGATGAGACGTGAGATAGTGCCGCACTCATCCATTCATCTCTCACTTCAATGCTTTCTGCTTTCCACTAAAAGGCTAGCATTAGCAATGCCTCACCTCGACAGGATCAAAGTGAGCAGTTGCACAGAAGTATCATCTGTGACTGGAACATGACGCAAATTACCTCAGCCAGACCTGTGCTGTCTGTCTCTCTCTGTCTCACACACACACACAAACACAGCAGGCTTACCTCATCTTTGAGCTGGGCCAGGAAAAGGGGAAGCAGGTGCTCAATGGTGTTGTCTTTGCCTAAAATGGTGGAGAGACCCATAATGACTGATGCCAGAGCAGACTTCACATGCTGATTAGTGTCTGAGACAAGTTCCTATTGACAGAGGAACAAAAAACACATTGTCAATGAATATCAATGCTTCAATACAACTCAAATAATCAAGTGTAATACCTGAAGTCTACATGAACCGTGAGATCTCACTGGTATCAGTTAGGGCTGGGCAAATAATCGACAATGACTCGCCTGCGATTATGAACGCGATATTGCATTTATAGCTTGTCAGTGAACTACGGCTCTGTGTATTAAATGCCGCTCCATCTGAAAGCACATGCTGGAGATTTACTACTAATCACAGAACCGGCTTTACTGACGAGATGTGCATGAAAATCACATTTGATTATTTGCACAGCCCTAGTATCAGTATATACTGGATCTTGAGTATTTTGCTACTGATCCTACCAGAGAGGATTACTACATAGACCATGTGACTGTAAAAGTGGTAGGGATACAATGGTAAGTTTAAATGTAACACTGGCAGATCTTTTTTGGCTATCAGTGGGAAGGACTGCGTTTTGGTACTGATTTACTGTTTTAAGTTTGTTTTTAACTCTTTATTTGTATCTATGCTGATGGCCATCACGGGTATTTTGTTGGACATGTCCAAAAACAATTTTAAAAATATATATATTAGCTACTAAGATAACCTGGATAACAGAGGTTTCAGGCATTTTCACCAGAACACTATGCTTCTTAAAGCACAGAAGAAAACAGTGACTGATATACAGTAAAAGCGATCCAGAGCAGAAAAGTATTCTAGTTTTGCTGCAGGCAGTAGGTCAGAGCACAGACACAATGACACGCTGTTAATCTGATCTTGTTTAAGTCTTAGACGCTTAGAGAACAGATGCTGACTCGAGAGTTATCTGCCAGTAACTGAACCAGGATTGGAACTGTGCGCCAATTAAATGTGATGAGCACTGGAACAATGATGCACAAGTGATCAGTCTGAAATGGGACAGATTGCAGAGATGCTGACAAGTGCTTTTACCTTAACACAGGGGAGAATGTGTGTCATGATGATCGTCTCTCTACTGTCCTCTGGCAAATTTTCACAGAATTCTAAGGACAAGAAAAATGATCAATGAGAGTCATCACAATACAAACATTAAATATTTTATTCCTTAAGCAAGGCAAATGACTACACAAAAAACTGAAAGAGGCAATTACAGCAAATTCTAAATATGTATATAAATTACAGTATTTTTCACAACATGTCCCTTTTTTGTGAAACCTAATCAAGCCTGAAATGAAGCTTGCAACTCCAACATGTCAGAGAAAAAAAAAAAAAAAAAAAAAGAATCACTGAGTTGGAAAAAAAAGGACTTGTAAACTCAATCAGTGTAGCTAATCATCTTCTCAATGCTACACAAAGCCATTTGACTTCCAACTGTGATCAGCTGTGGTCATTTTGATTTGCTCAGCATGAAAAGAGCTTTTCTGGAGCATTTCAGCCCTTGGTAGTGCAGCTGAAGCAAACAATCAATTATGGGTGGCAAGGCACTGTCAAAAGAATCACGATGCCGGCTCAACATCGTGATGTCTGTCAGCCATTGGCGTTGGACGATGACATCGTCTTTCGGCCCCACCCTAATGTGCAAAGTGCACACATTTGAATTTGTGCTATAAATGAGAGAAATGTGAGTCCAAGTTTATTTGTACAGCACATTTCCAACTGGTAGTTTCAGTTTTACTTTAAACAAATATGTTTAGGCTTGGTGTTTATAAAAACGTCACTAGAATTCATGTTCTATATTTATATTTCTAATTTCTATTCTGAGTGTCCATTCAATTTAGATGATTTCTTGTGAAGTGAGGGGAACTAAAATACGTTTAAAACATTTTTACCAGTATTTCACATTATTTTTGAATGTAATAAAATGTGACTTATACATTTGTGCATTTTATCAGTTTTTTTCTCTCAACAATGTAATTCGGACCCCTGCGACTTGTGCAGCTTATTTTACTGAAAATATCTTAACTACGATTAGCCTATTAATACCTATTATGCAAATTTGCAGAGGTATTTTCACATATTACATGGCTGATTTGGCGTCTTCTCTCACCTTTGACTTTATTTGCAGCAGCAGCGCGAACCTCAGCCTCACAGTCTTTCAGAAGATTCTGGAAGGCTGGCACTAGGTCATTCTTTGTGATTTCTGGACCCACAGCCTTCTGCAGCTGTAAATTCGCAGAGACAAGCATGTCACTTCACATTTCCATTTCACAGTAGCACTTCAGCGTTTCCTGCAGACTCAAGGACAAAGGCACTTCCGGTGCATGCTAGGATACAATCAAGGCTATTCTAGCACCGTTCATGAGATGCGGTACATTCTCATTTCTAAAGCAGGTCAAATTGCCTGTGCTCATTGCTTTTTAACCCAGGATTTTGCTAGGTGTTTATAACTGCATTGTTTCCTTTAAAATATCTAACATATCAAGTGGCTCAGGATAATCCAAAATCATCCCCATGACATGACAAAATAATATTCAAAGGAACTGCATTAAGGTCAAGATGCACAACAATGAGCAGTGTGCATCACAGCAGGATTATAAAGACCAGTGAACGCTTATGAGGTGGCATCCTGAAACTGTGATCCTAAGCAGGGAAGAGGTTTCCAGGTAGCTTATATAACATCAGCACTATAAAACAAAGTTAAAGGATGCACAAATTCACATCACACAGAAGTGACTGCTCCAGCGCTATTCAGTGGTAGAGCTCTGCCACTGCTGAAACAACATTCATGAACCACACAACATTTAGTAGTTTTTTTTTTTATCAGTCTGACAAGTTCATTATTTTAAGCCAAGCTTATAATATGAGATTGAAGCTTGTCACCTTGTCACACGAATTTGCTGATCGCAGTGTGTGCCCGCAATACTTGTAAGGCACACACACACATGGAGTAGCAGTCGCTTCAACAGACTGCAGATATGTATATATTTTTCACAAAGATATTAAAAAGCAAAACCATTTTTAGCTGTGATAAGAAATGTTTTTTGAGCACCAAAATGCATGATGTTCAACATTCAGATTTGCCATCACAGACACAATTCACATTTAAAAAAAGAGATAATAAAATGGAATAGAGGTATTTTCAATTGAAATAATATTTAACAATATTAGTCTTGGTGAGCATAAGATACTTTTCAAAATCCTACCAACCCGGAACTTAAACTGTAATTTAGTTATGCCCATGAGGAGAATTATGGGTGGGAGCCACCCAGCTGCATGAAAATGGAATTCTGTTAAAAAACACTAGGATTTTCCAATAAAATTCAATTACATATAATTAAGTTCACGCATGATTTGCTTTTGGCTTACATCAGAGAATTTGTCTGCAACCATGTAGCGGACCCTCCAGGATTTGTCTTCTGCTGCCTGGCGCAGAGTGGGCATTACCAGTGCTTCCAGATCCTCTTGAGGCAACAGAGTGGCAATACTGACGCCGGCCTCCACAGCCAGGAGACGAACAGAGTCCTACAGTGATGTAAATGTTTGCATTCAGATGTCAGAGGAAAACACTTTGATTTTTACCATTCAATTCTTACTCCAGCACTGAGTTACATAAACACAATGAAAACCTTTCAAGCCTCCAATGGTCTTGCCATGCAACGTGTGCTCAGAGCCTTTATGCTGTGGTTTGAGTAATGATGGAATTAGAGTGTGTATATTTTAGCGAGTATTACTGAAACCAGACCTGTTCATCAGATGCCAGTGCAGTGAAGAGAGAGATGATGTCACTCTTGACATACTCCAGCTCCAACACTTTGGCAAATTCACCCAGCTTGGAGGCGGCTGCACGGCGCACCATGGGAGTATCATCAGAACAGAGGGTACGGAAGTGCCTGAGGAGAGATGATACATGTGTTAACGTTTCCAATTAAACGGAAAATGAAGACGATGAAGTAGTGATTTTCCTTTCCATTTGTTATTTTAACATTAACACTCTGTAACTATAATTACGCTTAATCTAAATAGTTATTCACACAGAGTAAATAACAGGCACAGTAAATAATACATTTAAGCAATACATTCCTATGAACACATTCACACCATAGACAAAAATCTGTCTGACGTCAGAATGTGTTATACATTCTGTATAAAACTTAATACGATATAAGCCAGCTGGAACCCTGTTTTACAGCTGCTGATATTGTTAATACAAAAAATATGCCACATCGAGAAAACAAAGTGATGTGAAAAGTGTAAATGCATTTGATATACATTTATACTGGTGTGAATGTTATGAAATCTGTTAAAACATGCCCAGATCATGTTTTTCTCCGAAATCAAAAGCAATACATTTAGTTCACTTAGTTAATTATGCCTGCTTTAGCAGCTTTTTTTCATTGTGACATTATTTTCATGACACCTAAGCACATTTCACTCCAAATTCTCATCACTGTAATGCAAAAGAAAAAATATCAAAACTTAAGATTTTAATGGAAGTATTTCTTGCACTGCATATGTTTTTATTTCTGTTTTTTTAAATAAAGTGATTGCATTACATTAATCTTTTTACTACAACACAGTAAAAACTATTAGCACATTTGTATATTTGCCAGAATTAACAGTAATGAGAATCACTTTTGTGGTTTAAGGTAATTACTAAAAATTACCTTTAAGATTCACCCACCTATCTAGCACCATATATTACAACAGCTATATTATTTAAATGCCAGCATTTATTTAATTGTCATTTTTTAATTTATTCTGATTTAAATTAAGTGACTGTATTATATTAGTGTTTAAAAAAAATTATTACTACATTTACATATTCAGCAGAATGTTTGATTAAAGATTACAGACACAAGAAAAAAGAAAAAAAAAAAAAAAAGATGTGCACAGGTAAGTCAGACAGTAATAAATACTGCAATATATTCCATAAAAACAAAACTGTTAATTTGGAATTCATATAGGCTTTAAGAAAAAAAAAAGCAATGGTTAAGTGAGTGTAATCTGTTTTGTTAATTTATTCAAGTGCTTTCTCGGTGTGCTCTTGGTGTGAACAATCCTGTTTTAATTGTATCACTGTTTCCAAAATAAAAATTTAGTTTTATAGCAAAACACTTTTCATTAATATGTTAAACTTACTGGCG
The DNA here is from genome assembly GCF_018340385.1 of Cyprinus carpio. Classification (NCBI taxonomy): domain Eukaryota; kingdom Metazoa; phylum Chordata; class Actinopteri; order Cypriniformes; family Cyprinidae; genus Cyprinus; species Cyprinus carpio. The sequence goes on from NC_056576.1 coordinate 33,899,497, forward strand.
GATCTCAGCTTTGACTGTACTGGAAACTCGTGGGTAGCAGACACTGAAGAGTCCACAGGCAGAGGTACGTGATGTGAACCAGTCACCACTGGCCAAACGCTTCACCAGAGGCTCAAAGTGTACCTCCAGGTCCACTGGAGAGTGCTCATGGGATATCTTCCGCAGGGACTCCACTGCCTTGTCTCGCACCACTGTCTCTTCAACCGTAGCCAAACTCTCCAAAGGGGGCTGAAAAACACAAACACACAAGTCAACAAGCAAACAAATTCAAACTCAGAATTATTTAATTCAGTCAATTTCAGTATGAAATCAAGTCAAAAAGCTTACAAGGAGACAGTGCACATATTCAGGTCCTCCAACCAGCATGGTGAAGTTCCCCAGTTGTTCAGCAAGAGCAAGCAGTACTTCATCCTCATCATAGATGGTATCTGATCGATCAGAAAATGAGAAATTGAGAGTTATGCACAAGAACAGTTTACTACACCTAAAACAAATCTGTTATAATCATTTTGGATAGGAAATAAGCCAGCAAAAAAATAAGCTTACCTGTGAGGAAAGGCAGAAGTTCCGTGCGTGTTCTTTCGACGCCCAGAGCTAAGGCGATGGTGGACAGTTTCTTAATGCTGTTCAATCGCAGCTACAGGGAAAGGAGCAAGAAATCTATAAGAGGAGAGTCTCACTATATTTGACAGCAAAGCAGCCGACTTGATGAGGGACCAAACGTATAAGTAATCCATGTTTATAACATATAAACTCTAAAATGATGGTTTGATAGCTGACAGACCAAAGGAATAATGACATTTTCAATCCATTGAGACAAAAAAACTAAACCATTCATTCATATTCCTTGAATCCAGTCTTATAATTAGCAGCACAGCCCTGTTTTTGTTTTTAACGAGAGGGGTATGAGATCACCTTATAGTGACTGTAGCTAATAATCACCAATTGGTGTATTTTTCAAATTTAAACAAAATATATAATAGACATTTAATATATTAAATATGAATTAAGATAACTAATAAATCTGAAGTGTCACTGAATTATCTTCTCGTCGCTACCGTTTGCTGCATGAGCTTTTCGCTTAAATGACATAAACTGTGTCAGTGTGTCGTTAATGTGTTCACATTGCAAACTATTCAATATTTGAGTCATACTTAGTCTGTGCTTTAAAACGTCTTGTAATGAAATATTGTGATTCTCTGTTTAAGTAATTAAGCGGCTCAATGACATACCAGTAAATCACAGAACTAACGTTAGCCGTGTTAGCAACCGCACAAACTGCTCTGCGTCACACTGTATTTACACACGAAACAGAGTTATTTTACACACACCTAATAATACATTTGGGTGAGCTAAACGACACGTCTGTGGCTTTATCTGTCTTTGAATTTGATATATGATCATATAGTGTCTTGATTACTGAATTGTCTTCTCGCTGCTAGCCGGCTGGCTAAACTTGGACAGGCCCACATTACTGGTTGCTGCTAGCTACTGCTGTCCAGTCAAGCCTCTACGCGTTCGAGTCTATTTCTCAAACTAAAACTTGGTGTTAAAATAAGTATTTTGTTTACCTGAACATCTTCGTTTCTTAATTCGTCAATTAGCACGGCAATAGGGTAAAGAGAGTCGTCGCTGTCTGCTCCCGCCATCTTGGATGCTAACGGCTGCTTAGCTAGTTCCTGCTACGGGGTTTCTCTTCTCACTGCGCCCAGCCCCAGCAAACAAACAACAGTGCACGAGCACGAGCTCGAGATGCGCGCGCACCCCAGCAGCCCAGCACACTGACTGTAGTCACTTTATTCACCAGCACTTCTTCTTATTATTATTCTTTTGGTTTTAACGGCAGCTTAAATCCTTTCACAAACACTTCTTCTTCTTATAGGAAAATGAGACAGCTAGACATTCACAAACACAAATCATGTTCTGCAAAATAGAGTGATTCACTAACAAGGTACTAGACTAATAACATATACATAGGGCTAAATACTAGAAAAACAAGTAGCCTACTTCTACACCTGGTCCAATTTCCTTTATATTTACATTATTTTTAATTAAAAGTTTTTTTGTGTGTTTTTTTTTTTTAAATTTTATTTATACATAATTGATGTTTCACTATTGCTGAAAGTATGTTGAGGAAGCATTTCCTATAAATTTTTTTGTAAATAATGAATTAGGATTATACCACTTACTATTCTGCAGTAATAGTATGCTGAGCAGTGTGCTCAGTATGCACCTATTTTACATCTGCTAAAACATCCAGTATGTAACCAGAGTTGCACACTATAAGAAATGCTGTATCCCATGATGCACTGCACCCAACTTGACCTTTGATTTCCAGTGTCATGAATGACCCAGAATGATGTTATTTCAGTAGTTATGCATAGTTTAAGATTATGTGTGTCATTTGTTTGTTCTCTTTATTATTATTATTTTATTATTATTATTATTATCGGTTAAAAATAAATATAAATTGAATATTATTATGACACGAGCTGTTGTTATTATTATTATTATTATTATTATTATTATTATTATTATTAAACAAAAAAAACATACCAAATGGTTATAAAAATTATAAATAATAACTAATAAAAAGTAAAATTATAATAAAAAATAAAATCTAATTCAAAATATTAACAAAAACTACAATATATATCAGTGAAACTGAAATAAGAGTCTTTCTTTTCTTGATGTGCATTACAATCCCTACACGCATAATTTGAAAACTTGATTTCTACAAGCAAATGCTTAAATAACACAAGATATAATAAGAATCAAACCCACTTTGGAAGAAATAGGGTCATGAGAACTGTGAAAATCGTTATTTAATATGCACAGAAAATGTCTTGTACCATCTGTTCTGCATTCAGTTGCTAATTTGTGTTCAATTAAAACACACTGACATCCATTATTCATACTAGGCCTGCTTTTGTTAGTTTGCGTTTTAAAAAAGGATGGTGTTCATCTTCACATATGCAACGATTGCACTGATCCATCTCACCCTATTAAGGTGACTTGAGATCAAGCTTGTTTCTATTGTTGTTGTGCAGGTTTGAATAAAAGTAGGAAATCAGTATCAGCATAAAATGACATCAATCTGGAGCCCTGGATACAGGACGCAATTTCAGACAACGCTCTGCAGCAGGAAGCTGCTTCACAAAATAGCATGTTTATGACCAAGGGCAGAGCCACATATAATACACAGCATAAAAACAGGCTTACCGTTTTAAAAGGCTGAGTAATTCCTGGTTTTGGCCTGTCATCTGCCGACAGACAGCGCCAGGTGGCTTGATCCTGCCAGGGTGAAGAAGCAACTGGTCAGGACAATACACTTACCTGCTTTCATCATATCTGAGGCTTTGCAGATGGTGGATCATTGACCTAAATGTGGACTTGACATGTAAAAAGTGGAACAGACGAGCTTTTGAATGCCAGTCTGATCCAGTTTTGTGCCCTTACTAATAACGATCAAGCCATATACACGCATTGAATTTTAACTACCATCAAAAAATATGCATATATATATATATATATATATATATAGATAGATAGAGAGAGATAGAGATAGAAAATTCAACATGTAGAAGAGCTTGTTTCATTTTTAACAGATTTATAGAAATTTAGTATTACATCACTTGCTCACCAATGAATCTTCTGCAGTGAATGGGTGCTGTCAGAATGAGAGTCTGTTTTTAACACTAAATCATTGCTTCTAGACAAAATTTGACTCCACAATCCATAACAGCTCTTCCTCCATGCAGTGATAAAGTCCTCTGTTGTTCACTCACATCAAACGTCATCCACATATTTGTCTGGAACTGTTTTGGACCATTTCAGCTCAAGCAGTGCTTGATCTGTGAATATTTCTCTCCTGATTCAGACAGGATAAAGAAATATTATAGAGGACTTATATTTTAACCAGAAGCAATGGTTTGAAGTTTAAAAAATCTAAATGATGGATGGAGTGTTTCTTACAAATGCTTTTTTCTTCACAACAGTAACTGATGGACTGGAGCCATGTGGATTACTTGTGGATTATTGTGATGTTTTTATCAGCTGTTTGGACTCTCATTCTAACGGCACCCATTCACTGTAGAGCATAATGCTAAATTTCTTCAAACCTATTCAGATGAAGAAACAAACTCATCTACATCTCGGATGTCCTGAGGGTGAGTATTTCAGCAAATTTTCATTTTTGGGTGAACTATTCCTTTAAAAGATTAATCTGACTTTTCCAGTCCTGGAAATCACAATCACAAAAAACTTCCCCGTTATTAATTTTTTTTTTATGACTGAAGGAATCTTCATATATTGTCATTTTAATTGTAATCAGTGTTACAAATATTCTCAAACCAATGCATCCAAACAGACTTTTTACACTCGTAAAATTTGGTCTTTTAAGCAGGCATCAGTACAATGGCATAAAAATGAGCAACTTTCTTAAAGCACAGTAAACATTTAAACATCAGGAGTTCTGAATTGTTGCTCCACTTAAGCGTAAATCACATTTAAATTATGAAGCATAGAACAGTGCCTGGAAAACTATGTCTCATCTATGTTTCAGAGGGGTTTCTGCGTCAGAGTGTATAGCGTCAATGGAAGGATTTAAAAAAGATCAGAGTTCCCTGTAGTATTGTGGGGCTTAACGTGTCGTCACTGTAGACAGCTTAATAATCCCACGATTGTCCTCAGCATGTTTACATATACCCACAGCGTACCTATTTTCTCTCTTATAGAACTGACAATGACACACAAGGGAAATGATGCGTGTTTCTGGGTGATGCTGTTCAGTGATAAATCTGAGCCTCTATGGAGCCCAGAGCACCACATTAACATCATAAAAATACAAGCAGCCTCTCTATCAAACCTGATTTTTAAAGAGTAGTTACACAAATTTAAAATGTTACTTGACTCTAGAAAGTCGTTAGTTAATGCTTATCTTCGTCTCTCTTCGTCCATTTGCAAGTCAAAGAACAAATCTGACATGAAACGCAGGGTTTTCACAATTTTTGACCAAAGAAATAACATGACCATTCAAGTCCTTCATGATTACTGGATAAAGGGATCTTTTAGTTAATACACTTTTAGAATCTTTTTTATATATGTAATTTTATATGTTAATTTAGAATCTCTCTCTCTGTATATATCTATATATAAGTATTTTAATGTAAACTTAAACTGAGCAGAACTGGGAAAATAATAATTTTACATATTTTTTTTTTAAATATTTAATTAGTGATATCTGTTGAATTTTTTTATAAAACTACAAAATTTTATATAAAATATAAATATGGTTGTTGTTGTTACAACCACATGGACTTTGTCTGTGTTTTCACCATTCCTGCCTTTGTTAGTGGTTGTCATGGTAACTGATTTAAATTATATTATTCTATTCTGTTATAACTTATTATCCTCCTTTGGTCTGTGTATTTAAGTTCCTGTCTGTTTTTTGGGTCTTGTCAATGTGTTACATGAGTCGCCAGCCTAACCTTGTTTGGATTTACCTATCTGTGGATTTATCGACAGATTATTTATTTTAATAGTTGATATGATAATTTTTAGAGCACAGCAGAACTAGGAAAAACATAACATTTACATGTTTTAAAATTATATAGAAATATGTGCTAATTTTTAGAAAACATTTTTATAAGTAAAGAATGTCTTTTTTTGTAATTTTTGACAGAGCAAATCTAGGGAGAAATTATGTTTACATATTTAATAGAAATGAGTGATAATTGATTTATTTAGTTAAAATAAAATAGATATTTGTAATTTTTTACAAGAACAGAACTAGGAAAAATATTCTATATTAAATAGAAATATGTTGTTGGGGGGGTTTTTTGGGCAAAATGAGGAAAAATTTGAAATTTTACTGATTTAAGATTTTACATGCCTCAATGACTGTTTTAGACTTGTAGGAAATAACAATTCCCTGATATTTCTAGGCTTACTGAGATGGCACAACCACACATTAAGACAGCCTTCTTTTATTTGACTCAATCACAGTTAACACTGATATGATTAAGATGAAAAACATGATTTGGAATGTAAACACTCAGTAGTCCCGGTCTGCAGTCTGAACTCACAGTCGATGGCCACATTTACCGCCGACGGAACTGGAGAAAACCAAGAGAGTTTTTGGTGCAACTTTCATCCTGAGATGCTGAGGGCTTGCCTGGACCAGTTCTTCAAACAGGAAGTTCAGCTCTGGATGGATGGATGAATGATGACACGTCAGATCTGGTTTGGGTCTGCATTAATGTTCAGTTCATTGTCCCAGATCAAGGATGAGGTCATAGCAAACAAGGGACTGTAGTCCTTAAAGGGTTGTCTAAACAGAAGTCTTCTGAAGAGCTTCAGAAAGATGCAGAGAAGCCCAAGCAGGAATAAAGGAACAAAGGGAATGGAATAAAGCGGAGATGATCGGGTAAGGCATCCATGCTCTGGCCGGTGCTGCATGGCTTGATAGCCAAGATGGTCACTCTGGCAATCATTCATTCATGCACAAAAATGATCACACACGTGTGCACAAAAAGAGTTTAGGAGGAGCACCTTGGGACCAAATGATGAAGCGAGGACTTATGGAGGGATGCAATGAAGGAAAAATAGCAGGAACGGCAGATCAGGCTTGCGTTCTTTTCCGGGTTGGCTTGGGTCGTCTTGGTTTGAGGATGACATATCTGATGTAGGTGGTGTATTGCTCAGACAGAAATGGGATAAAAAAGGCCCTGAGCAATCTGGACGACCTGTGTGGGAGAGACACGGAAATGGAACAGCACCAGAGTCATGAACAGACCAACAACTTTTAAAGCAAAAAAAAAAAAGACAGTCTACAAAATCACTTGTAAATGACCTAGAACCTAGAATCCATCATGAACTGGTCAATAAAGACACCCAGAGATAATTACTGATAAATTGGGTCAAGCATAATCTCTCTTAGGATGATCAGACATCCAGTTTCACAACAATTTATGATGAGCCCTTGACAATGATGTCATAGCATCTTTAAAAGAACAAGGGGGCCCTCTAATGGATAAGCACACACCCTACAATGTTCAATGACTCTTTACAGTAGAATTCATTTACTCTGCATGGATTACCCACAAGAGTCTCTTGTATGTTAACAAATTTCCACTCGTTTTCAAAATTGTCCATTCTCCACATAAAAAGACTTGCCTAGTAGTGTCTAGAAAAGGCTTTTCGGCAATAATGCTCCACTCCTCTTTGTTCGTGGCGTATCGTGGTTCACGAGGGGCTTCTGTTTCTGTTGCCAGATCCACCAGGTAATGACACCGCTTCAGTTCTACCTGAGAGCAAGAGAACATGGAAAATTGCATGTGTACTTCACATACAGCTGCAACACTGATCTTTCAAGACATTTTTAAGAGATTTTTAACAGTTTTACACTTTAAAACAAATGTTGGGCTGTTCATCTTGAATGCATCTCCTATTAAAACTCAGAACCCCTTATTGAAGACTTTACTGAACTGCTTAAGATAATGAAGAGGAAGTATGTAAAAAAGAAAAAAAGTCGAATCACTGTTGATCTTGATTCGTAAAAAAAAAAAAAAAAAAAAAAAACAGAGCGCGCTTTCACAAATTCAAGTCAGCTATTAGGCTTCATAACCTTGCAATCAGTCAAAGCTAAAGTGAAATTATATGTAGTGGAACACTCAACGTATCGTGACGGCTCCTCAAGATTCTGATCGTTCATGTCTGATGGGATTATCCAGGTGGCATCAGGACCCATGGAATATGGCTTAGGTAACTGACCCCTGAACTCTGACTGGATAAACTGTAAGTGCCAGCTGTAAAACAAGATGATACAGTTATTATGTATCATAGACATATAATAGTGTTCAAAAGTTTGTGGGTTTTAAGATTTTTTCCATTTAATGCATCCTTGCTGAATAAAAGTGTTAAAATTCTTTCAAAAGCAAAAACATCTCATACTAACCTCAGACTTTTGAACGGGGTTTATATTCATGTGGTGTCTTTAGGGCCTTTCGCACCGTGGGAACATTTTCATAGTACCAGAACGAATTGTGGAACTACCCACTTTTTGGCGTTTTCACACCGCCGGAACTGGGTGCGATTTTAGTACCGGACTGCCTTTTTCGAGAGCCAAATTAGCTCCTACTCCGGAGCAGGGTCTAACCATCACAACTGGTACTACCCGTGATGTAAGTAGACATTGATTGGTCAGACGTGTTCGAAAACGCCCTCACCCACCATGATTTAAAACGCCGTATAACAGTGTAAACATTGTGTCAACTTATTTCGCAAGTATGACGAACAGCAATAGATGGACAGACGCTGAAGTGCAGGCACTTGTAGCAAATGTAGCACTGCATGTTGTCGTTGGAGATTCTTAGTCCTCCGTTCCGTTCTTTCAATCACTTTACGTATACGTCAAAATTCCATGTCCATTATTGTGAATTCCGCGAGACACAACAAAAACAGCTCTGATCACAGCGTCTTCCATCCTCCTGTTATTAACATTGTTCTTCTTTGTTAATATTGTTGAACCCTGCGCACAAATAACGTCGCTGTCGACCGGCTTACGTCACTTCCTTGTACACACTGTCGGTTCAAATGCAACCCTTTAAATGGTACTGGGAAATAGTTTCTGCAAAATCGTCCCAGTACTGTAGTACTGTACATTTAGTCCTGGAACTAAAGTGATGCGAAAGGCCCTTTTGAGAATTTAATCAGAATTCAAACTCACTTGTTGGGCAGGAGAAAACTGCTGGGGAAGCGGTACCACTCTTTCCCCACACAAACATTGACCAGCCTTCCTTCTGGAACCGTGTGGATTGCAGGGTCTTTAGCAATGCGATGAAACTCTGGATACAAATCCAGCGGAGCATGATAGCCTAAAACACACAGCAACTACATGTGAGAGAGACATTATAAAAGGAGCACTTTACGGTAATGAATATGATTTTTATCCTTTTGTTTTATCCTCAACTTCATCCGTCAGCTAGTAAAACTCTAATATGAGGGCATATTTCAGCAGAACTAGTCTAAATCTCTCTCTCTGTATCTCTTTCTCAACATCCTTATTGTTGAGCCCTTGCATGTTTTGCCCTTACCTCTGAAGAGGGCCACAGATCGGGACAGCGACAGCACTCCAAACAGCAGCACAGAGCCGAGAGCCAGCCAGTTGGAGGAGATGGTGTAGTGCTCCAGACGGTAGCGCTGGAATATGAAGTGATAGCACTTCTACATGGATAAACAGACAGAAAACAGTTTAAAAAAAGGAAACGAATTGAAGTATTACATTCATATTTTACGCAGGTTTAGCAAACTAAGGATAGAGTAAATAAATACCATTCTAATCATTCAATACCAATGTATCAACACAGTATTCCTAACCTGCAGTGATGAGAGAGCCACCGCCCCACACAGACAGATGAGAGGGTAGATGGGAAACAGAAAGCGCTCCTCTTTGTGTGGTTGAGTGAAGAACACCAGCATCCACAAGTACATAGGAGACAGGGTTAACCAGTACGGCTGTCCGAGGTTCTGAACTGCAATTTATACAGTAAGAAACATGAGATTAACACTATGTTCAAAACACTGCACGCATATCACAAAACAAGTCAAAGACACATCCTTCTTACCATTGAATCTTTGAAGCATTGCCTCCATAAGCGCCGTGAGAGGAAGAGAAAAGAGGGCCAATACAAATACAATGTTGAAATTAAGGAAACCATTCACAAAGTAGTAATGCCAGGGCTCTGTGCCTTTAAAACAAAAAACAAAAAATTATTACAATTTTGATCACTGATGCCATCTTATGGCAATGAGAAGAATTAAGAATTACATGCTTTACTGTAAACAATTTTAGTTTATTTTTAATAGGAGTCAATATTATTTTCTAAATGTATATACAAATGATCTGAAATGTACCATAAAGTTCCGGCCCATGAGGAGTAAACACGTTGTATAGTATTATATTTAGAGGAGCAATCACCAGCTTGCCATAGTAGTAGCTGTCTACTACAACAGCAGGGACCTACAGAAACACGTAACAATGTTATCAGTATAATACACAGAGTTTGGATTTTTTATTTTATTTTAAAATGGCATTTTATTATTGATGGAATCTCAGTGTCTGAAGTCGGACACAAAAACAATTCAGCAGCCTAAGATGGACACAGATATCAATGAGTTTCCTAACCAGAAAGAGAAGCAATGCCACCAGAGTCCACGTGATAAAACTCTTCCACTTCTTCTTCAGAAACAGCAGGTCAAAGGCAATGGGTATGCTGCAGAAACAAACAGTAAACAGAGCCTGAATTCACCTAGTTGGCTGATCAGGGTTATTTCTATGGCTTTTCACCAAATGTGCGTAAATATTGACTTTGTTGAGAAAATAAAACATAGCAACTAGCCATTTTACTTTTAAAGGAACTGCAGTATAATTCATAGATTAATCTGCAAGAACTACAATGTTACCTTCACTTTTTTTATTATTATTCTTGGCGATTTTTGCATTTTATCTCTCTCTCTCTCCAAGTATAGAGTAGACTAGATAGCAGTAGTGAGAAAAAAGAAGTGGGATCTAGGTTATCTACCTGCTAAACAAGCAATTCTGATCTGTGGGAAAAACACACAGCCCCATATTTGAATATCTAGCTGATTAAATCCTATTATAAAATTGCAGATTTGGAAGTTACAATAGGTAAAAAAGAAGCAAGTACCAAAAGTTTGAGGTAAAAATGCCCCCAAACTTTTAAATGGTAGTGTGTATGTCTCATTTTATGTTAAAATAAACAATGCATTTTAATATAAATAACGCAATACAGATTCATGTCTGAATAGGAATATTTATAGGAGGAAATTTTTTATTTGTGGTAGAAAACATTTTGGACCCTTCTAGTCACTCTACATATAAAATATTGACTATTTCTTACCCCAGCAGGGCACTGAAGGGCCAGCCCACTATGGCCCCCGCTGCAATACCCAGCACAGCCAGACTTGGGCGCCCCTGGAACCAGCCAGTCATAGCTACCACTGTACTGTACATGCAAAACGTACTGGGGAGGAAAGCTGCACATAACACAAACACATTAACCTGCAGTGCATACACACGTCAAAAAAGAAAGATAGCACACAAACAGTTTTCGTCTAATTTCCCTGTGATCAACCAGACACGCCAAATACGGCCCACTGACTCACCTGCAGAGGAGCAGAACATCCCTGCACTCAGGACGAGGAACGCCAGCAGAAGTCGGCCCACATGCAAGCCAAACTTTTTACACACGGCCCTGTGTGAGATCCATGAGATTAGATCTTTAAGCCTTATTTACTGTAAAATCCTATTTTAGCTGATATAAGGTGCAATATGTAGTATGCAGCACTTACTTGTAGAAGTAGAGCTCACACACACAACAGGTAAAAGCTAGCATGCAGCGCAGGAAATAAAACACAAGGACCTGAATGGGAACAAAAAAATTGTAACAACATATCAGCCAACTTTCACCTCTAAGCTGGCCAAAATACTGTGTATCTAAAAGGAACGCTCGTCTTATTTTCTTCAGCATGGTGCTAGCAGCACCACTTCCCAGGGAATACATAAACTGATAATATACCCTTTGAATACACATAAAAGATTATTACATCATGTAGTGCTTTAATCCAGCTCCAAGGATTATCTTCTTCAGATTTGAGATCCAATTTTCAGATTCCAGTGAGGTTAAGTAGCCACCTCACTGATCCTAGAAACACCCTACTACATTACAAATGCTTAAAAACATAGAATCAAAACTCATAAACAATCAGTTTGAGGCTGGTGTCTAGTTTACCTTGTTGGTTTGTAATATTTTGGCATGAAAGCAGGCAGGAAGGGCATGGAGCCAAAGATACGCATAGGAACGAATCGCGTAGGCCGGGGAATATTCCCATGTCTGCATTCCTGTTCCATACAGCAGGTAGTGAGTCTGGCCAGCAAAAAGATAGAAATAAAAAGAATGCTGAGTGAACCTTTCTTTTATATATATATAAATATACCAAATTGATCATTTTCAAAATAAGATTAAAATTCAGCAATATGGTCCATTCAACCCATAAGGTTTTTAACTTAATAGTCTGTGATCAGGAATAGACTAAAAAAAATAAACTTTCTATTGAAGACAAAAGCAAGCTTTTGCATCTGAACTGCACCTGAACAGTTTCTAGTGGGTTTTATTATTGATAAATACCCCAGGGTATCATGGGACACAACAGTGACATAGATCAGGGCTCAACAATACGGATATGCTTTCTGCTGTTCCAGTTAGACCAGTAGTTCAGCTTTTCACTCGCCCTGCAAATTCACTTGTCACACTGTAAAAAAAATAATAATAATTTCTATATATATAATTTTATAATAAAAAAAGTGTTGAATTAATTGTTGTTGAGTTGTTCACTTGTCCGACCATAAACATAATACATTTTAATACTAAATGCATAAAAGATAATGTTAAAAATATATATACTGTAATTGTCATAACAGGTTATATTATAGATGTATAATATAGTATGTGTAAACAAATATTTTGCTCCATTATGTTATAATTTTTTTTAAAGCTGTCGAATAAAAAAGCTGTCATGTTACAACCTGAAAAGGTTCCATCAATAATTGAAAATGTAACATTTTTTGTCTTTTAATTATTTTTATGTAATTAATCAATTATAATAATACTCAGCTGTAATTGCAAATTTACAAAAGTATTTTTTGTGTATGTTATGATTGCTGTGATTTTCTTATGAACGCTTTATAATTCTAACTAACTAATCTATCACAAGTCAATCTGGCAATTTTTTACAAAATCTTTGTTAGCCAGACCAATAAGGTTAACTTGATGATGCATCAAAATCAGCAGAACTGCAACAATAATAACGAATTAATCACAGAAGATCAAGTTCAAGCAAAGTGTGCAAAGACGCATAACAACACATAAGCTGTAGAGAGAATGTGTCGCTGGAACCACAGAACAAGTGACAGCTCCATCACCTGCCCCAAAACTGGTCACACTGGTCCCGGGCCATCCTTATTGCTGTACCCTGAGAGTTTACCAAAAACTGTAAACCAGGAAAATGAGTAACTCACTGGCTCCCAGTAATTGTAGGTTTCATCACAGTCTGAGATGTTACTGAGCAGTGCAGCACAGAAGCGGGCTGAAACCAGGCACTTGAAGGCCGTGGAGCCCTCAGGAGCCCACACCTGTCCTGCTTTACTGGATGACCTGTAAAGAAGAGCCGGGTAATAGGAGCTAATGTGCTTATCTGGGAGCAAACTAATAAGCAATATGGGAACAGAGCACAGGGTTATACAAGATTGTCATTCATTTCAGTATTCAAAACAGTGTCAGTCTAAAACTCATGCACACAAGCATGATCAATACAGATGTGCATGAGAAATTCAAGATTTCCACACAGAACAAAAGACAACAGTGTAAACAGAGGGTAATATTATTCCTCATGCCTGTATAACTATGTAAGAAGATTATGAAATTGGACATGCGCGAATGTGCACCTGATATATACAGCATCAAATATATTATAAGCAGTAGAAAACTGGCCAATATCTAGTGTCTCTAAAGCACTCCTCCAGCTTATGAAAGAGCAGTCGTTATATAAACCACAGCATATGTTTTGGATGTTTGCATCCCGGTAGAGCTGTGATGTGAATGAATGAAAGCCGTCATGTTACACTGAATCGAGCTTATTCGTGTCGCCTGCTACATTTCAGCATTTCTATCTCTCTCCGCTTGTTAAGACAGACTATTGACATTACATGGGTTTGCTATCTGTATAAATCGCATGTCCAGACAGAGGTTAGCGAGCTAGCGACCTGTCAATAGCACACATCATTTACATTTACACCGCGCCGGAGCTGGACTGGCTTAATGGTTACTTACTCATTTCGGGGGTCACTGGACTTATTTTCCTCAACACATTTGTCGCCATTTGTTGCTCGGTTGTCAGTGGTAGGTGTGCTGTTCACGTTGTTCGCGTCGTGTTTGCTTCCCTGTCTGTTGCGCTGACGGAGAGCCTTCGTCGCCATGTTTCTACTGGCTGTGCGTGACGTCATCGTCAGACTGAACGCAGGACTGACGGAGAGCCACTGTATAAAAGAGCCACTGAAGATGCTGTTATTCAGTATTATTGTATCATTATAGTTTGATCAGTATGTTTATAATAAAATACTTTTTGATATGTTTAAATACTTTCCGGTTTCGTTTTAATTTGAAAGTTTTAGTAATTTTATTGTTGTCATTTTTATTAGTTACTGTTTTTTTCTATTAATTTCTATTTCAGTTTTATTTTTATTTTTTTTATTTTTTTTTAGTACATCAAATTTAAATTAAGATTAGAAATGCTGATTTGGTATTTTGTAACGAAATTATGTTTTGTTTAGTTTTTTAGTTTAATTCAGAGTTCTGGCATGAAACTCTAGATGGCGCAGTCCGATAGGTCTAACTCCATCTGACCTAATGACGTCATTATCACATGGCACAGCTGAATGGTTCTCTCCTGTATCGGTATGCAATGAGCTTGCTGCTCAGCATTCAAATATATGACATGGGCTTATTGCAGCTTGCTTCAGAGACCCTCCACCTTCCCCAGCTCCACCTGTGTAGATCTGCTGCGAGGTGATTCGTGTATGCTATATGGGGGTAATTTCACGTATTTGCAGCAGCAATATTTCTTACATGCTCACAGCAGCATGTTGTGGATGTATTGGCAGTAGCAAGTCTCAGTACTTGCGCTGCCGCAGCAGTAGCAGCGTAGCAGATCTATTCAGTCAAAACCAAATACATTAACATTGTCATGTGCATTACCATGCCAATCCCTCCGAGAGTTGTCATGACCTAACTATAATAACCCTGCTGCCAAATCTGATTTTTTGCTCTTACTAAATTTGCAAATTACATTTACTACAACTGTTTTAATATACATACATCTCATAACACACTTTTCTCATCTATTCTCCTTCAGTACATTTAGGTAATACTTAAGCCAACTGAACAACTAATGTTGTTAATGATTAGTACAAGTATTGTAATATTATTGAAATAATATTATATTATCAACCTTCTTGCACCACTGTAGTATGGTACAATGATGGTATGGCAATAACATGGTACTGAATTATTTGCATATTCATATTCCATGATGATACAGGGTAAAGCAGTAACCTGCAATTGTTCTACTGTATAATGGTGTAATGTGAATTTGTTGTTTGTGTTTTTTTTTTGGTATAATGTATTTTTGGCTTAGTCATGTTAAATGGTATTTATGACTTGAATGAAACCAGTTAATTTAGACATAATTGCAATTTAATTTAAAATATGTTCACTATTATAGTTTTTATTTGTGTTATTGTGGTTTTTTTATGTTGTGTTATTGTGTTTTATTTTATTTATTATATTTTTACTATTAACATAATATATTTGTGTGTGTTATTTTGGGTTTGTTTATTTTCTACAATATTTAGTAGTAGCTTATCAGTGGTGACTGTCAGTTTATGTGCATATTGCAGAAATGTACGAAAAATCAATTAAAGACATAATCAACAGATGATGAACACTATTTACAGCAATTATTATATGATGCAATCAAACTTATAGCAAATTTGGGTAGTTCTGTATGTTGTTTCAGGGTTAGCATCATCTAGCATCAAATGGCCCTAAATTTACTAAATCTAAACCGCTACATGTGGCATTTCTTTAACATTCATATTAGTTCAATTTTTGTGATTAAATAATAATAAAAAAATGTCCTGCTTTCCTGAAAATGTAAAGATTTTACACTAAAGAGCACTTAAATCATATTTAGTATTCTCAAACAGGACCTGCTGTTTCAAAATTAATAGTTTGGTGTGGGTGCCATAATACATGAAGCCAAAAAAACGTGCACTTGCTCAATGTTCAAAAAAAAAATTTAATGACAGAACGTGTTTTACATTTTGAATGTTACATTTGCAATTGTTGGACTCAGCACCTAGCGTGCACTTGTTTTTAGATATTTGCCATGATGAGTCTAAGACAGGGGTCACCAAACTTGGTCCTAGAGGGCCACTGTCTTGCAGAGTTTAGCTCAACTTGCCTCAACACACCTGCCTAGATGTTTCTAGTATGCCTAGTAAGACCTTGATTAGCTGGTTCAGGTGTGTTTGATTAGGGTTGGAGCTAAACTCTGCAGGAGTTGTAAATGAAATTCTTATCATTTATTTATATATGGCATTCAAGCCAGTCTTTTCGGGTTCAGGAATGACCCAGGATAAAATGTTTACCTTTTTTGGACTTAATCAGCAGGATATTCCAGCAGTTTGAGCATCCCAACCAGTCCAACAATGTTTGACCAAACAATGGAAAACAGGTTAAGTTTCAGGTAATCTGTGTGATAAAAGCCATTATTTTTGCAATTCTATTTGTTTGAGAAATGACACACTTCACCCTTTAGTCTAATTATATAGCAATATAACAATTTACAGTCACAAATGATCATAAACATAATCATAGACACTCCAGAAACATCACAGTATCAAATGCAGCTTTAAAGATAATGTAAACACGTGCCAAACAAAGAAACTAGAAAAATATTTAAGTAAATTTTTTGCATCAGGTGAAATGACTTGCAGTTAATTACATCTTAACTGAAAGAGATTCCTAAACATGCATACTCAATTAATATATGAGAGGATGCAATTTGTAATATTTCCTTTTTCTTTCCTCATTGCAAAGTAACAGTACTACTGAAATTTGTAAACATTTCTTTGATATATCTTAAATCCACAATATTTAAAATTGTAAAAATTGTATCAATTACCATAATGAGCAATATGTAAACATGATAGGATTTCAAACACAGGAACAAAAAATCCCTTTAGTTCAAATAGTTTGATATGTCAGTTTTAAATAAAAGGGAATAATAACCATTGTATTTGCTAAAATTTAACCTCTCTTTTCTTTATTCATAAAAAAAAAAAACTGCAGAACAAATCAATCTAAATAAACAGACTCACTCTTCTGATCTATAAAGTTAACCCTCATCCTTAAAAATTTAAATCTGAGATTATTCATCCATTTGATCCATTGTCTTCAATCACCTCAGCGTGACCTGCAGGCGCAGGGGTAACAGCCTCCGCAGCTGATTCTGTAGTCCCAATGCCTGGCTGTGTGAGAGGGCCCAATCTGGCGACTGATATGTCAGCCTATAGCAGAGGCTTGCATGACCCATGTGTGGGTGTCTGAAACGATCGACTAATGCCACATCCTTAACAGCACCACAAGAAACCTCTCGCACAAGTGCGTGGAAATCTAGTTCATCATAGCTTTCTGGTTCCATCCAGAAACTGATATCATGCAAGTAGCTTGGTGGGTAAAGGGAGAACGGGCTGAAAGATCCAAGTGGATTAAGCTCGAAATGCTTAAGAAAGCGAGGATCGAAGCTCCAAAGTAAGCGCCAGTCAGAAATGCCGAAAATCAGGGTAGCTAAATGATCCAAGTTTATCGAGACAGTGATTAACTGTAAATCTTCATCGAGGGCTGAGGAAAAAGAAGGTAGATGTGCAATCCGCCCAAACTTGGAAAGCATCTTTGAATTCATCCACACATGCTGCTCTAGGCCTGTTTGCGCCTTTTCGAAGGAGATGCCATAAGAAGCAAGTAGTGACTCCAAACAATCTTGGAAGCACTGGACAGGATGGGATTCTGCAGGGAACATTCCCACCAACAGAAGCTGGTGGAATGCAGGAGAACGGCTCGGGGAGATGGGCACTCTCTGAAAGACCAGGCCACTGACTGCGTGAAGAGTTCCAGGGGTGAAGTCCTCATTCTGGGTGATCTCTTGGACATGCAGCAACAGAGATGGCCGTAGTGCATAGCTGCCAGTAAAGCTTTGTTGGTCATCCATAGACTCACAGTCGTTTTGCTCATGTTCGCTTTGGTCAAATATAAAGGTGTCAGTAGGTTTAATCCAGTAGACGTCTGAGTGGGTCAGAGTGGAGTCACATGCCTCTGGCGTTTCTGGTAGGCAGCTTACCAGTTCTGAGAAGTCTTCATTCATAGTGCACACAGGCCAGACTGACTTTAGCTCTCTAAGTAACTGCTCCTGGACAGTTTTCACTGGATGATGTGACTGCTGACCAAGGAAATCCCTAACACAGAAAGAAAGGTTAGAATTTACCAATTGCATCAAATATACTATATAATGTATAAAAAATCCACTAAATTAAATACATGATGTATACGCATATACTGACAAAAGTATTGTATGTGTAAACCCATCTATTTTGTGTAATATATTACAAGACTGATAGCAGATAAGATAACTTCACAATGCTAGCATTTACATAGAACAAGGGATTGTATTTGCTGAGCATATAAATGATGAATAAATGCCAATAAATGCATTGTTTTTGAATGTTAATTACTTTATTGGAACAATTAATGCAAAACTGGATATCTTGCCATCAATAATTCACCCTCATGCCGTTCCAAATCCGTATGACTTCTGTGAAAAAGTATCCAGGCTGCTAACATTTTAATGTTTTGGATAATAACCATTAAACTTCAAACCGATGAATATTAAAATGCTATACAACTTTGTCTAAATAAAATAAAACCCTAAACATAAAATCAATTTTATAATCAGTTTAAAGCGAACTGTATCACAGCATTATAACATACATAAAATGGGTATGAAAAATGAGATATTGATTCTAATTGATATAAATGAGATATAGCTTGAAAGATAACATTTAGAAAAAAAAACAAGAACAATTAAATATTATGTACAACCAAGACAGCTAAATAAGAAAATCTCTAATATTGGTCAATTACAATATTGTACATTTCACACGTTCCTAGCAAAAAGCAACATAAAAATAGTATTTATGACTTGTCTGCTATATTCCAAGTCGTCTTTTGGGGCCATAATATAGCTATATGTGAGAAACAGACCAATATGGAAGGCATTATTCACTAATAATCTTCCCCTCTGCTGTAGATCTTCATTCAAATGAAGGGGGGTCTCTGGCACGCTTCACATCTGGTCACAAGACATGTGAGAACCAGGGATGCTTATATCATATTTTCATAGTCAATGCAACTTTTGTAGCCTATGAAGTTTGCCAAGTTATTATACGTAGCACACAAGTTGCACTTAAACACATCTATGATAATTTAAAAAATTATATTTTGTTTCCAACGCTTCAAAACATCATAATAGTGATTAAATGTCACAGTTTTCCTTTTTGGATAAAGTGTTTCTTATAAAGACACTTTAGGTTGGCTATTTTCCAGTCAGCAACAAGTTACCACTTACCTGTTCATATAATTACTCAACTCTGCCGGAAGCTCAAAGCAAACGGTCTCCTTCCCAATGGTTTTCTCCATTTTCAGTTTTTCTGGTACGGTGTGCGGGAGACTCCGACTGAAGATGTGGGTCAGAGCTCCCTCTACATGGAAACCTTTATCTTGACTCCTTCGCAAAACAATTTTATTTGATTAATTCGAAACTGAATGCCATTACATAACTGTAACAGGACCATTAAAAGTTCAATTCCAATTAAAAACCATGTTAAATCGCATTGTAGTGGACTGTGTCCACTTGTCCAAAGCTGTTTACCTGTAACCAGTACATCGGTATCCTTGATACGCTTCACAGTCAAAGGGACGGATTTCACTGAGAATTAGCCCTGCTTCTGCTGCCATGGCAACCACCTGCCAACTATTGTGCCATTCTCTCATTGGACTGTCACACGGAGTGCCGCCTTGGCCATTGCACAAGGTGACGTGCACTTCCCCATTGTCCTTCAGGACTGCAACGGCACTAGAAAAAACACAAACACACAACACATCCATCCATCACACATGTACAAAGCACCAAAAGACCTCGAAACTCTTGATCCGCTCAGTATTAACATTACATAACACTGGAAGTAAAGCTTATGTAACACCATAACAAAGACAAGAGTGTCACACTTACCTTTGGAAAAATTTCTCCAGCAGAATGCGGTTCTTCTTCACACCACTTTTTCGCCCACAGTGAGGGAAATTGAAGATAATGCAGTCAAATAGACTATGCTGAATGGTTTCGTGCTCCTTTAGGCATGTGCAATCCACCTCAAAGAGGACGACTGATCCTGCAATAGGAGTTTGTATTGACATCAAGGCCTCCACGGAATTATCATACAGAATTCAATGAAGCTTTTAACCCTCCCTGGCATTCCATAGCAACCAAATGTGTAAATGCATGGACTTGACTACAGGCATGCAAATTCAGGGATATGACACTTGATGTGTGGGAAGAACAGGTCTCCTTGAAAATGCGTACATTAGCAGATACTAAACTATAGGTAGGCTGAAATGGATCAAGTAGCTTTCAGATGTCATGGAAACAGGAGAACAAAGACACAAGAAACCACCGCAAGAGTAAAAACATGCATGCAAGACAACATTATCAGAATGAAGAAATCACATAATGACCGACCTCTGTCACGGAGTCGCTGTATGTTCACCACGGCTCCCTCCTGTCTATGCATTTGATTCTCGCTTTGAAAGCAAGTGGCGGTCACGCCGACGCCGTCGCTCTCGCTCAAAGCCGCCGAGAAAGAGAAGTTGCCTTCCCCTACAAGCAGCACCTCGCGTGTCTTGGACATTTCCAGATAAGCTCAAGTAAACAACCTAGCAAGCTGTCACATTAGTAGGAGAACAAAACTTTTCCATACATTTTGACCAAGGGCTACAGCGTCCCTCCGACTATCGAGCTGGAACTGAGCGCAGAAAGCCTGGCGGGACACACTGCGGTATTAACATTGGACTGCATGACGCTCTGACGTCTGTCGAGAAACGGTTTGAAAGCTAATTAAAATACCACCGCTTGTAACGCCGGTGTTTCGCAGCTAACGCGACTCTTGAAGACCAGAGGTGGTTTTAAGAGCAGGTTTTCGGTCCGTTTACGTGTCAAAGTGTAACTGAAAAAGACAGAGATGCAGTTTCATAAGCTCGCGTGCAGCAGCAGCAGTGAAGTTTCGTTCCCCGGGGAACGCCGCATAGTGAAAAACAACCCGTTACTATGCGCGCGACTGCAATTTGTCCTAAAGCAGTCCGGTAAAAAAGAAAGACGGGAGAAAAAAAGATCCAATAAATATATCACGACGAGAAATTTTCTACCAGCAGCTCCGTGTACATTTTCAAAAAAGATGTAATATTTTAGAGCCAAAAGTTTCCGCCCATCTGCTGGCACGCAGTGGATGTGTTGCCAGATCTTACTAGAAAAATAAGCCTCTTGCCTTACTAAAAAAAGGGTTTGAAATTAAAATCGAATTAACAATAACATCTGTTTTAATAGTTTCTTACGAAATAAATGAACATGAAATATAGAGTTTAACTGAAATAATTACATTGTCTTGTAGTAGACGCCAAAAGGCAACTCAGAATAGTCACACTGAAATATTATTTAGTTTTCACAGATTAACAGGTCATCTAAAACATGAATAAGTGAATCGTGAATACATTTATATTTAATGGCATTAATCATTGGTATAGAGGAGGTAGGTGGGAAACTGTATTTAGTGACTGACCAACCGCCTGTTTAAAAATAACAACAATCCCGAAGTCGCTTATAATTTGCGGACATGGCAACACTACTGGCCACCACGTTTATGCGTAAGAGCACTTCTGGCCAATGAAGTGTATTCTAGCCACTGACGTATCACATTATTTTACCTTTAAAAAATTGTGTTTTTTAAGAATTAAACAAATGCATTCTGAACTAAAGCCTCTGACGTCCCTTGATTACTAAAGTTAAGAAACACTTTTAATTTATAATATAAATATATATTTTTTTCTCCTTCAGCACGACAGGAAGACGTGTTTAAGAAGAAATTGAAAGTGAAAGGTTGGCTTTCAAAGTATAAGCAAAAAAGAAAGTTTAGACGCGGGGTTTCATGTCATTTCTTGTTCACTTGCGAGGAGTATTTTAAGGTACGTTTGTTTGCTTCAGAACAAGGTTACGTTTTCATTTAGAATAATATAGGCCTACCATAATCGATATATCGATAAAAATTTAAATGACATATTTTACCTGAACTATATAGCGGAAGTTCTGGCGTTTTCAGTTCAAACTTCAAAGCTGAATCTAAACAACTAAAGTCACCTAAAGGACTGACAGTACAGTGAAAGATTTCAAAAAACTTTACTGGATTTATGTTTCATTTTGAAAATGTTGTGATGTTTGGCATAAATGATTTGTGAAATGATAATTAATGAAATTAGAAATACTTTTCCTTACCAAAGTAAAATCCATTTCTTTAGAACAGTAAAATTTCATTTTAGAGCGGGTAGTTGTAATTTAAACACAAGTTGGCTACTTTGAAAAAGCAAAAATACAGTTTTGATTTCTTCAACATTTTTAGTCATAAACATACATTTTCATACTTTCATTTGTGGCATTTCATAGTTTTGACTAGTATTTTAAAATATTTCAAATATGAATAAAGACTGAGCAGATCCAAACATTTCCTGGTAGTGTATTATTATTATTATTATTATTATTATTATTATTATAGTATTAATTATTGTTTTTATATTTTTCTATGGCTGGGAGGCATTTTATGATGAAGATCGTCATCTACAGGCAGACCAGGCCCCCAAATCAGGCAGACTCTATACCATGTATCACGGCACCTCTGTGCAAAAAGCTCGTCTGATCATAACAACAGGCTTTAGACAGTCACCAGGTGGAATGCTGGGACCTGGCGTTTATGTGAGCCGTGACCAGAAGAAAGCAGAGCGCTATCCTCTGCAATCCCTCCCTACTGACAGAGTTGTGCTTAAACTAAGCATTGACTGTGGAAAAGTCAAAAGAATCGATAAGGACAACCATCCTCTACAGAAGAGCTGGCATAGTCAGGGCTACGACACTGCCTGGGTACCTCCTAACTGTGGCATGAAAGCTGTGCCTAGTGGTCTAGAAGAGGACTGCGTCTATGACCCAAAGCGTATCGAGGTCACAGATATTGCTCTTGCACCCAACACGACCATCTTAAATGAACTCAAACAGCTCGTTGCTCAAAACAAGAAAGGGCCTTCAAATTCAAACACCTCGGGTGCTTGTACAGTGTGCAAGTTGAAACTAGGGCTTGCTCACACTGTACAGCCATGCTGGGGGTGTGGAGAGACTATCTGCGCTCTCCTGACCAAACACAAGTGCACTCGTTAGAGTTAAGAAACTTCTCAGGAAATCAGGACAGATGCATCATTCAGGACACTCTTTAGGTGTTAGACCGATTTGTTGACGTGTCAATGCATGATGTTTGAGGTTTGGGTTAGTATATAAGATTGCTTACTTTCTTAGTTCTCAGTCACACAATTATCTTTGACAATTATGCTCTGACAAATTCTTTTTCCTGCCGATATGTGCCACCATATTTGATGTTATATTTAAAATTGAAATGTATATGATTGCATGACTGTTTTCAAAGATATTTTTACGATCAATCACGTATGTTTTAAACATTCAGTATTGCAGACAATAAAAAGAGCCTGCTACCTCAGTCAATTCAGTACTCAAGTCTGTATGAATTGAAATACTCCTGATCTTATTTCAGTTGTAAAAGTAATGAGGATTACATTTGGAAAAAAAAATCTTAGACCTGTAGAAACTTTTGCTATGGCTAGTTGCTTTTTATAGGCATATTTCATAATAGCATAGTGTTAGCCTACTTTTTTTTTTCTTTTTTTTTTTTTACTGTTAGTGACTATTAATTATTATTTAGCCCTGTTCACACCAAGAACAAAACAGATTTGATTTCATAATATATTCCAGCATTCAGCTTGGGAGATGGAGTGACCAGATTCTTGTCACCAAACGGTTTGACTGTGCATTTTATATTATAATACATTATTATTAGCCTCAATGCTTTTAAATATCTTTAAGAACATCTGTAATTTTATTTTTTTATAAAAAAAAAAAAAATTAAGTACAGATACATGACATAATATTTAATTATAGAGTTATAGTTATTTATAAAAATCACAAAATATTGCCTTAATTAACATTAATCGGCTTAATTGAATTAATTTACAAATTAGAAACCAATGGAAATCTATTTCACAATTAATTTTTCTTATAATACATCATTTAAGAAAACCTGTTAAAGAAACATTTCCAACTGAGAAAATAAATCATTTTACATACTTTCGAACTTTAAATTTTAAATCCTCAATTCCTACATATAAAATAGTCCCACATTTATGTACCAAGCTTTACTGATGAAAAACATGCATAACCCTTTGGACAGGTATTATAAACCTTGCAAATACTGAACCACTATGATCTACAGTTCAAAAAAACAAAAAACAGATGCAGAAATGTGAATGTGAAGTACACATTTTCTGTGAGGTTGCAAACAAAAACTTGAAACCACAGGCCACTGTTGTTAAAAGTGTAATTTGTGTTTGCATCAGTAAGACAGTGAAATGCAAAGGCCGCTACTGTTTTCAGCTGTTTTGCTGATCTTTATGTTCAATTATGCCTTTTGCAATGAGGTCTGGAATCTCAACTGCAAGCCATGGTCCAAGTAGAAAAGAACAGAGATTAGTTATTGATTTGAAACGCAGTATCTTCAAAGCAACAAAGTATTTTTCGGAAATGTATGACATAATACATTTCACTTTAGACGTAACATAACTCACTCCCAAAGCCATAAGATGAGCCAGACCAAACTTCGGGACATTCCTTGCCCACAGTGGCTTGAAGTGATCCGTCAGGCAGATTTTTCCACCTCTGTGACAAAAGAGGTTTTTTGAACGATTGAGGTACGTTATTTAAAAAAAATTAAACATTATAACTAAATATTAAATTGTGATGAAAAATTCAAAACTATTAACATATGGAGCAAACCTGTACATCTTGGCTGTCTTCCCATCTAACTCAGGAATGGCCACTTCAGGTGCTGTGGCAGGATATGTAACTGGAATCTGGACATTAGGATAAAGACAATTACTGTGGACTTTAACAAAACATTAAATGTGAAGTTAATACAAGCGAATTCAAAATGTCTTACATCAAATTCCATGTCAAACTCATATTTGAGAAGCTCGTGAATATACCAGCATTTTCCAAACCACCTACACAGAAAAAAAGACGTTAATAGAACATATAATTACTAATAAATAAAAGAACTAGCAATAAAATACTGACCTTGTGCCCTCTTTGTTGGACTCTAGACGGAACCAATCATTGTCAGCTGCTTTATTATTTTCAACATACTGCAAGACAACACAATTACTGTAAGAAGCCCACATATTTTGTTATATTAAGTTTGTATACGGTTTGTACGCTAACTGCTCACAAAAACAACAGCGACAAAAAGACTGAACATTTCTAACTATGAGACTTGTGGTTATTCATTCATAGAGCGTAGTAGCTCTCTAATACTTTTGCTACAATGCAATAACTCACCTTTATGAGAGCTAAATATTCTTCTCGAAGTCTCTGGACCCACAGTTCTTTGTCTCTTGGTCCCGAATTTGTTTTCAAAACCGGAATTTCAGAAACTGTCTTCCTAGTGGCTTCATCTGCCATGTTGACTCGAGCTGTGTGCGATTCGTAAAGCGAATCGATCTTTTGAGTCGGATCTTTTTAGCGAATCCCTGAACCGAGAATTATATCGACGAGTGAGCTTATAGTAGAAAAGAGCGTTTAGAGAGAACAAAAGGCATTATACTTAATAGGTTTGCAAATTAAATTGTATGACGGTTTTATAAACACACGTTATAAACAGCAATATGTGCCTACGGACGTCAGGGATCACGTGAGGACGTTGCTTCGGTTCACTAAAATGAACAATTCAAAAGAACCGAGTCCCGAAAAGGAGTCAGACCTCTCATCATCACTGGTTGACTCACAGGAGGAATCTAAAAGAAGGTGCCCCGTGACGTCACAATCTGT
The DNA here is from genome assembly GCF_018340385.1 of Cyprinus carpio. Taxonomy (NCBI): domain Eukaryota; kingdom Metazoa; phylum Chordata; class Actinopteri; order Cypriniformes; family Cyprinidae; genus Cyprinus; species Cyprinus carpio. The sequence goes on from NC_056576.1 coordinate 33,925,453, forward strand.
CATTTAAGGTCAAGTTTGATTCTAAAAGTGCCTAACTTAGATTATAACAGAAATATATCGTATGCTAATAATACAATTTTGCCCATACGTCTCATTCGTCATTCAAATGTCGTGTTTTCATTGCGCGAGTGAACAGCGTGTTTCTGCACGGAAGCGTTTCATAGTTGCTCTTCTTTAAATGCCTGCACCGATCAGCTGGTTCCGCCGCTAGAGTCTGTAGTTGAGTTGCTATTACATCCCTCAGCATCCTTTCACCTTACTCTCTTCCAGCGGTCACTGCATGTATAAAGCTTGTATTTTAGTATGATTTCAGGATATAATTTTTGCATACTGTAAATTGCACAGCATACATTTATTCAGCGTAAGTAGACAGACTTTTAAAGCATAGCATAATATTCCCAAATGCATGATTATTGACCATCGATCAGATGCAATTATTAATTGCTGATAACGTGCTCAAATGCATTAATAAATGTGCAGATCATTCATTAATATTACTAATATTACAATATTGTAATGTCTTAATTATTTAAGGATGCATGAAGCAGCGTTATTGATTATTATTATTACATGAGCATGTCAAATTGCTGCTGTCTCTCACAGTTCAGAGGATCAGGCTGAAAGTGTGTGGTCCTCTCATTTGGCTTTTGGGTTCCCATGGGCAGTGTGCTGGCCTTGTCAACCCGCCCGGGGCGCCAAAACTCCCCTTTTCCACAAGATAGACCCTTGTCACGGTGGGAAAGGAGAGATGGACGGCTGCCTAACCCTGGGAGCTTTGATGGTCTGCACCGCAACTGTAAAGGTCTCTGTTGATTTTGAATGCATTTTCATAAATTCCATTAAATAGGCATCTTGAAAAGTCTGTTAGATGTCATTTTAATTGTTTGTGTGTCTAGATTTATTTCCACAGCAGATTGAAGGAGTGAAACTGGTGATAAATAAGACCCTCAGCAGTTTTTTCAAGGTTTGTTCATTCATAAACTTAAGTTATGACACTGTTTAGGACAGATTTTAAGTCAAATTTATCACTGCATATTTTCCCAAAGAACTAATGTATGCGGTTTAATTCTCACCTCAGGTCAGTCACACATTTCACCTCAGTGCCGTTGCTCCGTCCAGTTATCGCTTTCATGGTGAACACCTACAGTCAGACACTGACAGCAAACAAACGGTAAGAATGACAATTAGATGACAGGTTCTTGGATTTGTTCCTGTTCAAGTGAATTTCTTTAGCACTATAGGACTGTGGTTAAGGGGCTTCAACAACATTCTTATCAAATATTATCGATAAGAGGTACAGTAGGTCTGGGCCGAGGCATGGATAGTTATTGTACTATTCTTCTGCATGACTATTTAACTTAGTAATGCAGGAAATTACATTACAAGGTACTTGTATATCAGTTGCTGTCACACAGAGAAATTCAACACTATCGGTATGGATTTAGTTTGGCCTCAGGGCAAAGTGCTAGTAAAATTAGCTGTGGATTGTGTTTTGAATTAGGAGTACAGTAAGAAAAACAACAATAATCATAATAAACTTTATTTTAGGTGCTTTTTTAGGATTTTAAAATAATTTAAAATTATTTTAAAATATGATTTGCTGCTTGAGAAACATTTCTTATTATCAGTTAATTGTTGTGATGAAAACTTTTTGTCAGTATCCAGCCTTTGTTTGATAGGAATGTTGTTTTTGAAATAACAAAGGATGTTGTTCTGGAAACATGTAGACATGACATATTTTTGACATAATTGGATATCTTGAATGTTGGAACCTTTTATTACCAAATGGTAAATAATGAGTTAGGTAACTTATTTAACATAATCCTAATCTTAATCATCTGTTATTTTTTATTTTATGACTACTGCATGTTATGCAATGCTTAAATACTAAAAACCTGCAGTACAAGCTACCAGGTTTCTTGGAACACATTTCAAAAGCAGTGCAGGCAAACAAATCTTCATGGGTTTAAATAATAATGTGCACTTACTTGAAGTGTGTTTTAACCGGGTATAGATGTATTAAATATGTTTAATATGATGAATTTCTCTCTTTCACAATGCAATAATCTTGTGTATAAAGGACTCACCAATGCTTATTGGAGAAATGGACTCCTCTGGCAGTTTAAACGCACACTCTTTGTTCCATCTGAGTGAGAAAATAAGAGCTAAAGCAGTGTTTCAGGTAAGCAGCAGTGTTATGCAGTATTGCATATGCTTTGAACACAATGTGGACTGACTGTTTATTCTTTAATAGACTCAACAGGCACAGTTTGTCACATGGCAGTTTGAGACGGAGTATAGAGGTAGTGACTTCACAGCAGCGGTTACTATGGCCAACCCTGACATTCTGAGGGAATCAGGTATGATCGTGTGAGTCCCTCATTAAAACAGAAGACATACTCATTTATTGATGTCACAGGAATATGCATTAGTTACAACAAAGCACTGGCTTCCATGCAGAACAGGTTTTTCTATGGTTGCCTTTGCATGCCATTTTGATGAATTGTTCTGTTTGCCTATTGAGGAAAATGATTAGAGACTGTTAGTTATTGTTTTCAAAGCTTCTTGAGTGGAACTAAATTCATTTTAAACTCCATAAGTCACCCTGCTGATGTAAAAGGTTTCACAAACTAGGGGAATAACAGGGGAGGTTTGAGTTCATAAAATGCTAATGAATTAAAATGTAAAATCCTAAAAGTAAAAAACTGCAAACAACATAGCAATGCACTAAAAGAAATATCATCTATAGCAACCTTAAGAACCACATAGCAACACCCTGGCATCTACACAAGTACCCTAAAGACAGCTGAACAACAAACTAAAACACTACGAACCACATAACCCAAAAAAAAAAAAACACATAACTACCTAACGCACACAAAAAAAATCTTAACAGCTACATAGCAACACTCTGTCAACTCCATCAGAACGCCTTAACAAACTCATAGCAATGCAACAAATATCTTAGCATCCATACAGCAGCACAATAAAACCATTGAGAACAACCTAACAATGGCACAACACACTAAAACACTCAAAACATTTTAACCGCTGCATATCAACACCCTGGCAACCCCTCAGAACACACTGCATAGCAATGCAAAAAAAAAAAAAAAAACACCTAGAAACATCTTAGCAACACCCTGGCAACCATTGTAAACACAGCAAACTAAAACCTCTCAAGAACACCTTAGCAACCCACAGCCACCACTCACATTTCAAAAAACTCTACAACTCTAGTTAAAGGTGCTGTATGTATTTTTGACTGTACTAAAGCGTAAAAATAAGATAAGATGTTTGCAGATATTTAGGAAACATGCTAAGTTCACATAATTGTTTCTCAGAAGAACAACACTATGGCCAGTTATTCTACTTTGTAATGTGCGTTCCGTGTCAGAATGTCTGTTTTTGTTTAGGTCCATGTGATTCAGTGCACTGTCAGTTTACCCATTAGTATTTCAACACCTCAGGTTGCCAGTAGGTGGAAAACACAGCATATTGCAGCCATGGAACCCAGCAAACAAACTGGGTCAGAGATTGCAAATCCTGCCCGACATAAAAAGCCTCGGAATCCATCTAAAAAGCTCTATGACCAGAGACATATTAAAACGCAGATAAATTAACTTACAATGTAAGACTTGTTCCATTGTCAGTTGCGCTCATTCCTGTAATCTGGCAACCCGCGTGAGCATCAAGTCTGAAGAGGAGGGGGTGGGATATTTTGAATTTGGATCAATATCACCTACTGCATCTTTAATGTTGTTATTTGTGCATTTTTCTTTGTGACAGTTATCATGGTTGCACACTTTCTTCAAAGCGTATCCCCGCAGCTGGTTCTGGGGGGAGAGCTGGTATACCATCGAGGTCGAGCAGAGGAAGGGGGCATTCTTACCCTGGCAGGCCAGTACTCAGGTTAGAGTGGACATCTGCTTTTGCTCAGTGGTCATCTGTTTGTCATACACCAGTAAAAGTTGTCCTAAACAGTTATTTCATCACTGACTCTCATCCTATTTGTGTGTACAATGTTCTCCTGTTTCTTAAAGGCATCTCAGACTCAAATGTCATATCTCAAATGTCTTAGGGCCAAACTGGGTTGCAACACTGAATGCTGGTAAAGGAGGTGCACATGCCAGCTACTACCACAGAGCCAACAAACAGGTATGTGAAGGAATGAAGGATATGATGATGTTTCACTGTAATAGTTTGGTAACACCGCAGTCTGTAATTCATCTTCACAGATTCAGGTGGGAGTGGAGTTTGAGGTGAGCACTAGGACCCAGGAAACAACCTTTTCTTTTGGTTACCAGATGGAACTTCCTGAAGCTAAAATGGTCTTCAGAGGTAAGGAGGGCAGATATACTCACTGTGCACGGTATCACAAATTGCAGTAACTACTCCAACACTGGAACTGAGAAATAATTTTTGCTATCAGTTTTCACAGTTTTTTTTGTTGATTCTACAGACATGACATGCAGAATAAAATATTAATATTGTGGGCATATGTAATTCATCACTTCGTTTTAATTACATTGTGAGCATGATTTACTAATGCAGACAGGAATTAGTAAAACTTACTGATGATTTCACTAAAATTAGGTAATGAATTAGTAAAACAAGGTCACGATTTACATAAAATGAGGGTACAAATTAGTAAATCATGCTGATGTATTACAAAGTCATGGGAACGAATAGTTAATTCGTGGCCACTATATGTGTATATAAATATATATATATATATATATATATATATATATATATATATATATATTTTTTTTTTTTTTTTTTTTCACGAATGCCATGTCTTATGCATAGCACAATGCATACCAGCAGTAATATTAAGAAATATTTATAAAATAAATAAAAGTTTTCTATTTTAAAATGGCAAAGTTGAATTTTCTTCATCATTACTCCAGTCTTCAGTGTCACATGATTTTTCAGAAATCATTATAATATGCTGATTTGCTGCTCATGAAACACTTCTTATTATTGGCAATGTTGAAAACAGTTGTACTGCTTAATGTTTTTGTTAAACTGTGATACTTTTTATTTACATGATTCTTTGTGTAGAAACAAAGTTTAAAAAGAGCATTTATTATTATAAAAGCCTTTACTGTCACTTTTGATCAAATGAATGCTTCCTTGCTTAATAAGAGGATTTTTTTTTTAAATAACACTTTCATCCATTGTTTAGTTAGTAGTCTTTTAAATGCCTAATGTGTAACAGAATGATTAAATTTAGGATTAATATTTAACTCATAATTTCTGTTCATCATTTTGATGTTTTTTAGGAATGTTGGACAGCCGCTGTATAATTGGTGGGGTTCTGGAAAAGCGGCTTTACCCCCTTCCTGCCACATTGATCATGGGTGCCTTTGTCAACCACAGAGCAGACAAGTTACAGGTCGGTCTTGGGGTTAACGTTGGTTAGATGCGTAACCTAACTCAAAAGAGGCACCACTCAAGACTGGGGACTTCAGAAAACCACCTTCACGTCTGCCCAAAGACCCCGGTCCACCTCGGACTACGGAGAGAACAGGCAAGCTAACCAAAGCCCTGTTTGCCAGACTGGACAATCATGTAGTTCATGGCAAGCAGAGGTGTGAGAGCTGAAAAACCCAGGAACGTCTCCGCTATGTTGGTTCCATCCCGTGTCAAGGATTTTGCTGTTTTGATCTTATATTGGCCCCTCAAGTAACCTGAAGTAAATTTTCAAAGATTATATTACTTAAGAACAAGATAGCAACTTCTGCAACTGTTGGAGGAGACCACACAAATGAATATGTAGCTGTGTCACAAAATGTCCTGTTACTTCTCTATTAAAGATCTATTTTTTTTGTAGCAAACTCCAAATATAGTTCACTCCCAAATCAATGTCAAGCGAAACATATTGAAGGTCATCCCCTCTGTTGTTTTTCATTCAAACAAATCACTCTCTGTTCTCCTTGTTAAGCTAAAATTGAAAAATCTCCTTGAGGGTCGGACTCTGGTAAAATGGCAAGTATGACAATGGAAGGAAAGTGTGAACTGTATAAGGATGCACTATAGATGGGATAATACAGGACTTTTATTTGTCTGATTTGACAAATGTCAGAGCCGTGGAGCAGTAGTGCCTGTTCTTATTAAGCATAACAGCCACTGGTTCACAGGAATGCAGGAATGAGTCAGACCTGCTTTATATCTGCCACGTTCACACTGCAAAATTTCAGGAGTGAGAACCACATGTAAATTAGGAAGAGAATCCCCTAAATTAACGCAGCTTAAAGCCTGTTCACATCAACATTGCAATATTTTGGTCTTATTTCTATTGTTGTAGAGAGAGACAGAACTACATCATAATGTGTGAATGAGCAAGCTCGTACCTCTTTACCTGTGATTTCCTTGCACTTCGCAAGCTGCTGTAAATAAAGCAGTGAGCAAATGGATGTGTTCTGTCAGTTTTCTCAAGCACCTCTCTTAAAGCTAAATGATATGATAGAAACTCTGTAAGTAGATTCAATTTACACAATGTGGTAAAACTGTGAAGAAACTTATTAAAGATCATTGCAAGTTATCTGCATGATGGATGAAAGACTTGAAATAGGATTCTGAAACACCTGAAATAATAAAGCCCAAAATAATAATTTTTAAAAACCTATTATGAATGATATAATTAGTCAAAAATCAATTAGCTGCTGTTCAAATACTCATCTGAACAATTAATTTCTCCAGGTAGAGGAGTTAGACAAGTATGCCCGCATTCTCCACCAACAAACTGTTGGGGAACACACTTTGACCCCATGAAGATATACGTTTAAAGAAGACAAGGATACAAAGCTATAGTTCAGTCAGTTGACAGAGAGTTTACTGAAGACAAAGTTCTCCACACTTCCAAAGGTTGTAAGGGGATCAAGCCTCAAACTAACTTATGATACAGAAAGACTAGTACTTAAAGGTATATGGATACTCAGTTGGCAATATTTCTACAGATTCTGATAGGTTAACAGTACAGATAATTCTAGCATCTTCCAAACATTTGGATAAAGACATAATCTTTCAAACACTATGCTCTACATTCATAAGAAACCATCATAAATGTTGCATGTACATCATAAATCCCACAAAGGCACTTCTGGATCTTCATTTGGATTCTATCATTTTTACTGTGTGTAATTTCTAGATGTAGTTTTGTCTAATTATGAAGAAGACACTGATGTAGAGGTTAATATAGGTGCATACAAAGTAGCTGTATCCTTACATATTGTAACATCAGCCATCAAGGGGTAGAAATGGACGAATCCAAAGTCAAGGCAGTCAGCGAATGGCCACAACCAACTACCATCAAGGAACTGCAGAGGTTTTTGGGATTTGCTAACTTTTACAGACACTTCATCCGTGGCTACAGCTCCATTGCAGCTAAGGCCTTTAAATACCCTCTAGGTTAGCTTCATAACAGCACCCATATTACAACATCCAGACCCTAATCTCCCCTTTGTGGTTGAAGTGGACGCATCTGACAGTGGCATTGGAGCTGTACTCTCCCAGTGTAATGGACAACCTGGTAAATTGTATCCATGTGCTTTCTTTTCGAGAAAACTCACACAGGCAGAACGTAATTATGATGTGGGCAATAAGGAATTGTTATCTATGAAGGCCGCCATTGAAGAGTGGAGACACTGGTTAGAGGGAGCAGTCCATCCGTTCCAAGTCATCACAGACCACAAGAACTTGGAGTACATCAAAAGTGCCAAACGTCTGAATCCTCGCAAAGCTCAATGGTCCCTGTTTTTTTACACGCTTCCAGTTTACAGTTACATACAGACCCAGAAGTAAGAACAGTAAAGCCGATGCTCTGTCAAGACGCCATGACTCTCTTGTCATTCCTGGTCCACCTGAAACAATACTGCCCACAACTGTCATCATCGCATCAGTTATTTGGGACATCATGAAGGAAATTCAAAGAGCCCATCAGCAAGAACCACCACCAGCCGACTGCCCCCCAACCAAGCATTACATACCTCAAGCTCTTCGCCACAGAGTCATGCAATGTGTTCACACCACGCTATGTTCAGGTCATCCAGGGATCTCACGCACAATCAACCTGCTACAGAATTCTTTCTGGTGGCCTTCAATAAGTAGAGATGTTACCGCTTATGTAAAGACATGTCAAGTTTGTGCCCAATCAAAGAGCCCCAAAGAACTGCCCTCCGGCCTGTTACAACCATTACCCATTCCACAACGCATTCTGGTAATCATCGACCGGTTCTCTAAATCATGCCGACTCATACCCCTCAAGGGTCTCCCTACTGCCATAGAGACGGCGCAGTCTCTTTTCCACCATGTCTGCAGAATCTATGGTCTGCCTGAGGACACAGTTTCTGACAAAGGAACTCAATTCACTTCACGAGTCTGGAAAGCTTTCTGTAAGCAGCTTGAAATAAATGTAAGCCTCACCTCAGTCTACCATCCTCAGTCTAATGGACAAGTTGAACGACTCAACCAGGAGAATGGAAGATATTTGCGGAGTTATTGTAGCCGAGAACAACAACGGTGGGCAGAATTCCTTCCATGGGCCGAATATGCTCAAAATTCCTTGACAAATTCTTCTACAGGACTAACTCCTTTCCAGTGTGTTCTGGGATATCAGCCTCCTCTGTTGCCATGGTCAGGAGAAACTTAATCTGTCCCAGTAGTGGATGACTGGATCAGGCGTAGTGAGAGGGTGTGGGACAGTGCTCACATCCATCTACAAAGGGCTGTCAGGACACAAGTTTTTCAGGCCAACGACGACACCGTCCGCACCCTCCCTACCAACCAGGACAATGGGTCTGGCCCTCCCCGAGGGACCTCAAACTACGGCTACCTAGCAGGCAGTGTTGTAGTCGAGTCACCAACTGTCGAGTCCGAGTTGAGTCTGCAGTCCCAGTGTTCGAGTCCGAGTCCAAGTCCGAGTCACCAAAGAAGAGTCCGAGTCGAGTCCAAGTCGAGTCACCATTACCAGAGTTCGAGTCCGAGTCGAGTCTCGAGTCCGTATTCGAGTCTGAGTCGAGTCTCAAGCTCCCAGTGCCTACATGTCTCCACTCTGGGACCTTCAAAGAACTGATAAAATGTATTAAAGAGGTTCTACATTAAACAAAAATGACACCACTGTCACGATTGCAAAGGGAGTTTATTTACTGATTTGACATATACAATTTGCAACACACTTTGCAACTTTACGACGCCATCAAAAGCATGTGTTTACTTCCATTGTTGTGAACTTGTGATTGAGAACTAGCGTAGAAAATTTACAAATTGCATGTTTAATCATGCTGCATTTTCATGTTGCATTTTAAAAGCATCAGACACAGTGACTATCGCAAAATCTGTAATGCCAGGCCAGCAAAGGAAGCCCTCGTCCGAGTATTGACTGTCACGCTCCCTCTGCAGCCTCGTTGGTGACTTCCTGTTTGGCAGCCATAAAGCATGGCTTGCCCATACACTCTCTGCGAAGTATTGCCAGTCTTACTGCCTTACCAAGCGTTCTACTACCATTGCCTGTTGATATTGTGTATGACTTCTTGCCTGTTTGACTCTACTTCTAATTTATTGGATTTTTCCTCAGTTTTGGCTGCCGACTGGACTGACTGATTGACTGTGTTTTGACTACTGCCTGTTTTCTGACGCTGATTCTGGTTTGCCCTTTAAATAAACTTCTGCATATGGATTCTCGCTTGGCTTCAGCCTCCTCGTTACAATATCTGTATTATTTTACTGGTTTATCTGGCAAGAAAAACAGTATTAAATAATGGAAATAAAAGTATTTACATGTACAGTTAATATAGAAAAAACTAATCATGTAAAGTTCCTAGTTATGACAAATACATGAGGAATATTTTAATGCTTTCAGTTTGGTAAAGATCTTTAACATGGCAGCTGTTCCTTTTTTTAAAGAGCTGTATGAAGCTGTAAGTTAATGTTAATGTTATTATAATTAGGGGCCAAGCACCGAAGGTGCTTAGGCACCTATTGTATCCGTTAGCGTGATTTTTTTCTTCCGCCGCAAGTCTATGGCAGCCCATAGAACCGCTTGCGGGAAAGTTGTATAATTTGGCACACTGATAGAGGACAGTGTCAACATTAACCATAGCAAATTTGGAGTCTCTAACTCCAACTAGCGCCACCACTTGTCCAAAATTTCAATATCTTTATGCTAATAACTTTTGAACCGTAAAGCACAGAAGGAAAATTATTTTTTCCTCTGAATCCTTGGCTCATGCAGAGTTGAATGGACCCCAAAATTCAAAAATCGCAAGGTTTAGTTTTTTCGCTATTTTCAATTGTTCGAAAAACCTACTTTTTCGAACTCGTCCTAGACAGTTAGTCCGATTTTCACGAAAATTGGCTCAGATCATCTTCAGATGATGGTGGCAAAAAGTTATGGAATTCAAGTTGATTTGTCCAACCGTTCTCGAATACCTCGTAAACAAATTCTACAAAAAACACGCAAAAATGCTTGTGAGGCTATAACTCCACAACTGTTTGGCGTATTGACCAAACTTGGTGAGTGTTGTAACAAGCATGACTTGAGACTACCTGCAGTGTTTCGACGCAGCGCCACCTAGTGGTCAGGAGATACGAAAAATGCATATTTTTGGTTATAACTTCTGAATGGTTTGGCCAAAAATCACAAAACTGGTCTCTTTAGATTCGATGGGTCATGTCGAGTCGAATGATATCCAATTTTCCCATTTCAGCCGTTTTAGGTGTCGGCCATTTTGAATTATGGTTTAAAATGCTGTATTTTTTGAACGCATTATCGTATCGTTATGAAAATAATTACAAAAATCTTCGGCTCCATGCCCTGAAGGTACTCAAAAAGTTTGGGGGCAGTGCCGCCTTGTGGTCAAAAGTTATGATGAAATTTATAAAAATGCTAATAACTTTTGCTTAAATTAGCCTATTGTAACCGGACTGATGATGATAGATTCCTTGGATCATGACGAGAACACCGAGACCAATTTTACAAATATTTGCTGAACTTCCTGTCCACCATTTTGATTCATGTTGACAACCTAATTTTTTCGAACTCCTCCTAGACCGTTAGTCCGATTTTCACCAAATTTGGCTCAGATCATCTTCAGACAAAGCTGGCTAAAAGTTATGGATTTCGTGTTGCTACTCGCAACGGTTTTCGTTTGGCGCATGAACAAATTTGCTGGAAAGATGCCAAACTGCATCTGAGAGCTGTATCTCTGTAAAGGTTTGACATATTTACACCAAACTTTGCATGTGCCATTGTCACCTCACACTGAATACGGCACATCAATTTTGTAACAGCGCCACCTATTGGTCAAGAGTAATAAAATCATTCATTACCCCTTAATTATAAAATTTCCAAAAATGCTAATAACTTTTGATTGCATTAGGCTATTGTAATGAAACTGGTCTCAAAATATTCCTTGGGTCATGCCGACAACAGACATATCAATTTTTTAGTGGGAAATCTGAACTCCCTTTCCGCCATTTTGATTTATGTTAAAATCCTACTTTTTCTAACTCCTCCTCAACTGTTGGTCCGATTTTCACCAAAATCGAGTCAGATCATCTTCAGACTGTGCTGACAAAAAGTTATGCATTTCGTGTCGATTGACAAAACCGTTTTCATACAGCACCGTTACAGATTTTAGGCACATTGCCAAAATGGTTCTGAGGCTATATCTCTACAAAGCTTTGACATATTTGCACCAAACTATGTATGTGTCATTGTCACCTCACACTGACCATGCCACATCAATTTGGTAACAGCGCCATCTATTGGTCAAGAGTAATAAACCATTCATTAACCATTAATAATTACATTTATAAAAATGCTAATAACTTTTTATTGCATTAGCCTATTGCAATGAAACTGGTCTCAAAATATTCCATGGCTTATGCCGACAACATAGATACCAAATATGCCAGAGTACGCTGAACTTCCTGTCCGCCATTTTGATTTATGTTGAAAACCTACTTTTTCGAACTCCTCATCAACCGTTGGTCCGATTTTCACCAAAATTGAATCGGATGATCTTCAGACTGTGCTGACAAAATGTTATGGATTTTGTATCGATAGACAAAACCATTTTCGCATACCACAGCGACAAATTTCAGGCATGATGCCAAAATGACACTTCAGCCTGTATCTCTGCAATGCTTTGGCATACTGACACCAAACTTTGTGTATGCCATTGTCACCTCACACAGAACACACCAAAATGATTTGATTACAGCGCCACCTGTTGGTCAAAAGTGATAAGCCATTTAATCATAATACTAATGCTTGTATTTATGACTTTTCAGCCATTTCAATAACAATAATCCTAAAATTGCTTTTATTACTCATTGTTGCACTTGGTGTGATGCTCCATGCCATGCTTAGCTCCTCAATTTGCCACTGGAGTGCTTGGCCCCGTAATTGCTGCTTGCAGCTATATTTATAATTATTATTATTATTGCAATTGCACTTAGGTCACTTGCAAGACATTCAAATAAGCTTGTTCACCCAACATTTATTTGAAAACAATATTAATAATAAAATTGTTCTTCATATAATAAAGTTTCTGCTTAGTTAAATGTTTTGGGTGGAGACTGATGAGGACGACAGGTGAGATTCCACCCTGGAGACTGGAACAACCTGTTTTCATGTTTCGTAACAGGGGAGGGGCTTAAGTCACAAATATACCTTTAGATCAGTAAAGAGGTCTGGACTTGTTTGATATATCGTCAGTGTAAAGCTGCAGATAGTTGTTGTCTCATTCTGTGTACTGTATAATGTTAAGACAGATAAATGTTTGTTTTTTTATTCTGCTTTTTAAAATTGCTTGGAGGCATTGCTTGACATACCATCAAGACTTTCTCGGTAGTGAAAAAGTGACAGTTTGATAGCATTTGTGTTGTGGTATGTAAAATGGATCTCCTTTCTTCGGGACTGTTGTTTTATTTTTAGAAACAGATATGACTCCAGCGTGGTGAGTGTGACTTTAATAATCTTTAATTAGTAACTGAACACTTGTTGGTTTTATTTGAATAAATTTCTCCTTTTGATAGTGTAATGATTCTAATATTATAACTGTAATCTTGCTCTGGCCCTTTAAGTCAAATATTGTTTGCACCAGACTAATTACTGTATGTTATTTTGCATATTTCTATTTATGTAATGCTGTCTTTATACATTTATTTCTCCAAACCTTAGGCGCAATTAAGGATAAACTTCAAGCCTTTTTAAAGGTTTGACATGATTTAATGACACTATGATCCACTTCCTAGCCTGCATTTTCACATTGCTCCAGATATGTCTGACGCCATCCCTAGGTAGTGTACATTTTCTTCTGCATCTGAACTGTGATTTGACAGTTGCTTAGATGTAGGGCATATACATAACACAAATGGTAAACTTCCTTCTTAACCTCACAATGCAAAATACATAAATACTATTTAGTTGCATACACACACCATTATTATCAATACATGTTGGCTTGCGTATTTTGGCATTTATTCATATATATTAAATTAGTTTGTTTTGTAATTAATATCAAGGTTTTTTTTGTTGTTTTTTTAGCAATTCTTGCTCCTCCAAAGAACCTGACTGTGGGATTATTGGATTTTAAGGCTACAGTGGAATGGCTCCCTGGGAAAGGAAATCCTCCTGACAGCAGATATATCTTGGAGTTTATAACGGCACAAAAAATGTACATACAGACTTATCAAAAAATAAATAAATATATATTTATAAATATACATTTCTTCTTTTTTTTAATGAAAAAATATTTTATTGTACTCATGATGATGTTTTTTTTTTTTTTTTTTTCGGGTAGCTCTGGAGGAAAGTGGAATCGCTCTCCACACTGCACTAACATAAAAATACTGAAATGTGAACTGACCTTCAATATGCATCCTGAGCTTCACTGGAATTATTTTGTGAGGGTCAAGACAACATTTAAAAAGACGAGCTCCAACTGGACAACTACATCAAATTCTTTCCAGCCATATGGAGACAGTAAGTTCAAATATGAATGAATGTCATAAATTGTTTTTGTCAGAAAAGCTAAATAATGCTCCTTTGAAATGGTTGTTTGACTTTCTGCTGGATTATTCTGTAGCACACCTGAGTTCTCCAGATGTAAAAATCTCAACTGAACAAAAGTCCATTAAAATTGATTTTAGTCATTGGCTGGAATTAAAACCAGAGATTAAACCACTGGAATACCTGCTATACCTTTTTGAGAACAGTCCTGCAGGGGAATCAAAGGTAAATGCATAACATTTTTGTTTTGTACAATCACTGATTTTTAGAATTAAATTTCTACTTTCATGAATGCATTACTTAAAATTTGTTGATTCTTTTTTATTTATTTATGTAATTGTTGTTGTTGTTGTAGTTTATAGCACTGATATCAACCTCGGAATCACCCTACATTTTCCATGATGTGCCATCTGGCAAGAACTACTGTGTCAGTGTTTCTGCCAGTCATCTACAAGTCTTGAACTTCAACACCACCAAATGTATATTACTATTAGGTAATGGATATAATTTTATTTGTATAGTGTTCATAGTGTGTATATCAGGAGAGAGAGAGAGATTAATACTTTTATTCAGCGAGGATGCATTAAATCGATCAAACGTGAGAGTAAAAAATGTATAATGTTACAAAAGATTTCTATTTCAAACACAGTAAATGCTCTTTTGAACTTTCTATTCATCGAAGAATCCTCAAGAAAATATATTACAGTTTCCACAAAACTAGAAAGCAGCACTGTTTCTGGCATTTATAAAAATTATAAAATAATAAGAAGAAATGTTTCTTGAGCAGCAATTATGATTTCTGAAGGATCATGTGACGCTAAAGACTGGAGTAATGAAGCTGAAAATTCAGCTTCGCATCACAGGAATAAATTACATTTTAAAACAGAAAACAGTTATTTTAAACTGTAATAATTTTCCAAAATGTTACTGTTTTAGTGTATTTCTGACCAAACAAATGCAGCCTTGGAGAGCATAACTTCAAAAACATAAAAGCAACTATATTACAACTGTATTTTATGTATGTTAATGTGTCTATATGTTATATATTATAGATTCTACTACAAGCTTTATGCTAATGGTGTGCATTGTGGCCATACTGATTCTTTTTACAACTGGGATGTTTTTGTCTTTTGGTTGTTTTTACTACATGAGGCATAAAAACAAGAAACTCCACATTCCACAACCTTTGGTATGTACTTCAGTACAGTTGAAGTTTATAAAGCTTTGTGTATGTCCTAATTTGACTTTAGAATTGAAGTTGCATTTATCAGTTCTGTGAACATTCTTGTTTTTTTTTTTTTTTACATTATACCCTTCCAAGATGTTTAATATTTTTATATACAGTATACATTTACTATGTATAGGCCTTGAATCAAATGTAAAAAATCTGAATTTCAATCCATTAGATACAAAATATCAAACTGTGTGGCATCTGCAAACAAATGTTGCTAGAGCTGTTCTAGGAACTAACTTTGCTTTCTGAGACAATATTTCTATTATTTTATCTGGTCTCTAAGTCATTTTTTATGGATGTATTTATTCACACAAGTGAAATTAAAACATGAGATAACATGAACATTAATAAAAATACAACTGTTCATTATTAATGTTAGTTAATGCTTTAACTGAAGTTAATTAATGGAACCTTATTATAAAATGATACCAAATAAATAAATGCAATGCATGGTAGAGGTTCACTATCCTTTACAATAATACAGTGTTTGTTTTTCCTTTACAGATTATTTTTCCAGAATATAAATGGCTCCTAAAACTAATCCCTGAGGAATACCAGCCAATTACAGTGACCTCGCCAAAAACAGTAACAAACCATTTTTCTTCAGAGGAAGAGGAAGAGGAAGACTCCAAGGATGGCTCTCTGTTCTATCAACCAACATGCATCGCCAATGTTATCCCACCAGAGCAAGCAGTGGAGGCTGATACATCAAATCAGTGTTATAAGTACACACTAACTAATGATACGGAGGAAAGTGAAAAAAATGAAAATGTAATATCTGAAAAGAATGAGGAAAATATGCATCCAGGTAGTGAATCTGAATCTAGATCTTCCTGTGCTTGTACTTTAAACCATTTGAGATCATCCAAAATACTTCAAACTGTTATAATGAACACGTTTGTAAACTTAGAGACGATTAGATGTTATGCAGAAGGAACTCTTTCCTGTTCTTCTGGCAATGGCTGTGAAAGAGATGCACCTGCTGAGGAGGAGGAGGAGGAGGAGGAGGAGGAGGAGGATGGCTTCTTCTTACCTGATTTCTCCTCAGACAGTGGCTATGAACCAAGATAAAAGTATTTATGAGCTTCCAAATCTCTACTATCTAAACTATGAAGGATCTTAAACAGGATCTACATATCCTGAACCTACTTCGAAAGGTGGAGTCTGCAACCAAATTAAAGCAAAAAGTATCCACCTTTCACCTGAGCCATGCAAAACTGTGTTAAAGTTGGAGATGCAGAAGATTAGAACATCCATAACATCAAGGAATAACACTTGAGAAGATGCCGGTATAGAAACCTAATCTGGGTCTGTTATACCTGGAGAGAACTATCTGTAAACATTCCCATTCATCTTAATAGCACTTATAGTTTTCTCCTGCATCAGGAACTCTTGGATCTTCCAGATATCGTGCTCTATACACGAAAATCTGACTCTAAAACTGAATTCTGTATGGTAGACTAGAAGGAACTTTGGACCTAAACATTGCTGGTTAATGGTCATCTTGTTGCTGATTGCCCAGTTGAAGTACTATAAGCAGGTCATGTTGAACACATTTTGAACTATGGAAAGTGCGCCTACTTCAGGAATAAGTTTGAGCTGCACATTCTGTCACATGACTGATCACTTAGGAGAGGTTTATTATGATGTTGAAATGGATTGTCTATTCGGTGTAGGTTTTGTTTAGAACCCTGATCAAAGTCACCTACCTGTGATTTTCTAATGATCCCAAAAACATTGATTAGCATGCTCAGATGTGTTTGACTAGAGTTGGAGCCAAACTCTGCACCGCATTAGCCCTCCAGGGCAAGATTTGAATAACCCTGACGTAGGCAATAAATGGCCATTCAGACACTTCAATGATGGACTCCAGGTGCTACATGAAGCAAATTAAGATGCAGTGCAATACCTGATTGACCTGAAATATTGGAAAATTGAAATTCTTAGTGTATTCTAGTGTATTCTATGTCATGCAAAATACATTCCAAAATTGCCATACCATAATTTACACAAACTGGGATCTGAGACAACTACAGTGAAAATATCTATATATAAAATCTGATGACAGATGAAAATAAACAGAAAACAACTGCTAAATGGTGATTGAATTATTTGAATTATTGAATTGAATTATTGATTGAATTATTTTTGAAAACATCCTCTCTTTACAGCATCTTTTCACAAGTTCTTAAAAAGAGTGTAGTGTAGTGCAGTTCCCACAGTTCTTTTCATAGAATTCTTTTTTTTAATTTTTTGTTCTGAATTATTACAGTATTTGTAAATGGAATGCTTAGAAATCTAAAAGTCATATCCACTACTGGCACACTAACACAAAAGATATAAATAATCTACATGTATCTTTCATGACACAACAGTTTTACTGTGCCGGATTTATTTTCATGTCATATCCTACCATATGTACGTGAATGTGTTTATGTCCAAACACTTGTTTTCTGTAAAACACTTTTTTGTTTACATTAAATGTTACCGGCTGTAATGCTGCATAATGCCTTACTAAATGTTGTCTTTAATGGTGCTAAACAGGTTGTTTCTTTTATGGTTTAAGAATGCTTCCGGAATGCATAGTCGATATAAAATAACTGGATGAAGAGTAATTTCTTACTACTAAATTCTGAAAAAACAGAGGTGTTAATTATAGGACCTAAAAACTAGAAAGCTGTCTAAGACTTGATGGCTGCTCTGTCAATTCTTCATCATCAGTTAGGAACCTAGGTGTGCTATTTGATAGCAATCTTTCATTAAAAAGCCAAGTTTCTAGCATTTGTAAAACTGCATTTTTCCATCTCAAAAATATATCTAAATTACGGCCTATGCTGTCAATGTCAAATGCAGAAATGTTAATCCATGCGTTTATGACCTCAAGGTTAGATTATTGTAATGCTTTATTGGGTGGTTGTTCTGCACGCTTAATAAACAAACTCCAGCTGGTCCAAAATGCAGCTAGAGTTCTTACTAGAACCAGGAAGTATGATCATATTAGCCTGGTTCTGTCAACACTGCACTGGCTACCTATTAAACATTGTATAGATTTTAAAATCTTGCTTATTACTTATAAAGCCCTGAATGGTTTAGCACCTCAGTATTTGAATGAGCTCTTGTTACATTATAGTCCTCCATGTCCGCTGCATTCTCAAAACTCTGGCAATTTGATAATACCTAGAATATCAAAGTCAACTGCGGGCGGCAGATCCTTTTCCTATTTAGCGCCTAAACTCTGGAATAACCTACCTAACATTGTTCAGGAGGCAGACACACTCTTGCAGTTTAAATCTAGATTAAAGACACATCTCTTTAACCTGGTTTACACATAACACACTAATACGCTTCTTATATCCAAATCCATTAAAGGATCTGTCTAGTTGACCAAGACAACTAGAGCCCCAGAGACAGATCCCCTGTAAAGACCTTGTCTCAGACGACCACCGGGCCAGACCACAGGAAACAGATGATTCTTCTGCACAATCTGACTTTGCTGCAGCCTGGAATTGAACTGCTGGTTTCGTCTGGCCAGAGGAGAACTAGCCCCCCCCCCGACTGAGCCTGGTTTCTCCCAAGGTTTTTTCTCCATTCTGTCACCAATGGAGTTTTGGTTCCTTGCCGCTGTCGCCTCTGGCTTGCTTAGTTGGGGACACTTAATATCCAAAGATATCATTGACTTATCACAGATACTATTTAAACTGAACTGAGCTGAATGATGAACTGCCTTTAACTGTCATTTTGCATTATTGACACACTGTTTTCCTAATTAATGTTGTTCAGTTGCTTTGACACAATCTGTTTTGTATAAAGTGCTATATAAATAAAGGTGACTTTACCCGACTATAAAAGAGGCGAGCAAAAAGTAAATGCTATACGTTTATTTTTATGTATGATTTTGAAGTTGCAAATAAATATTGAAAAACATAAATATGCAATAGTGCCCCTATGGAGTACATATAATTTCTTTATATTTTCTTTCTATTTACACATTTGAATGATTTAAAGATTATTTGCCATTTGTAGACAAAAGTGAGAAATCTCTCGTTATTGTATTCTCTTCCCTTCTTATTTGTCGTCTAGTCAGTCTCCCCCAAACAGAGAAGAGAAAAACCCTTTCCTTCCATCTTCCCCACGTACACGCAGTGATCTGGTGGTGCGAGTGCCTCTTTGAAAGCCTGTCTGTTCCTTGTTGTTTTCCTTTTCCTTCTCTTGTTGTTGGAGTTGAACCTGATGACAGATCACCAGACGCATGTCCTCCTGGAACAGAAATTTGTTGGTCAATGAAAGTAAGAGAAGAGCAAAACTAGGTTTTTACCATTTCTGTATATATTAAATATTTTTTAATAAATATGTGCAATGCATAGTGGAGGTTAACTATGATTTACAATAATACATTGTATGTTCAATACAGTTTGTCACTGCAGGAACTAAAAGGGTCCTAAGACTAACCCCTAAGGAACTCCAAACAACTGAACTAGCCTTGCAAAAAAACCAGTAATGAGGACTGTGTTTCTGTGAACTGTGTTTCTGATTTCAAGAAGGATGTCAAAGACGGCTCTCTGTACAATGCATGGTAGATATACATTTTATGAAAAAAATGTAAGTAGTACTTCCTGTGCAAAACATAATGGGTGGTTTCTAAGGCGTACCACTACCAACAAAATCCAATTGACATTACTGGATTAGAAATCAATTACAAGTTACCTGCCAAGACTCAACCTCCTGAGACAGTGCCACTTTGTGTCTAATAGTGTTCAGAAGCTGCTGGTTGAGTGCATCACGTTCTTGTCGGGCCAAAATTATCTCCTCTTCCAAGGCACTATGGGTGATAAGGAAGAAAAAGTTTGGGTTGAACAAAACAATAGACCGTTTCAAGCTACACTTTCAAGCTATTATGCAAAGTATCCCCCATTTATCACACATCGTTAGCTTATCACTTTATCTCTGGCATTAAATATGACACACTGAGAACAAAAAAGGAACAAGCTGAAAAGCCTTTTGATCCAGTTCTCACCTGTAAGTAGGTTTACCAGGACTGTTACGAAATGGCTTCACCTCCTCCGTCAGCTCTTCTAATTCAGTTTCTCTAGACTGTAGCTGATGAAAGAACAAAACAACACATATGACCTTAGATGAACATACTCAGTCTATATGCATGCTATTGTGATGTCATCGTCTTATTTATCTAACCTCTTTCTGTAATCTCTGAATTTCTTTTTCTTTCTCTTGCAAAATGGATGAATGGGCCAAAATGGTTTCTTTGGCCTGTTGGAGATCAAAATGAAAACAACCAGTCAGCAGAAATAGAAAGTGTGGTGAAGAGAAAAGCTGGGTGAGGAGAAAAACAAACACTTACATAAAACCCAAAGACTTTTGATAGTCAGTATACATTGCTTGCAGTGCTGTAAACATTTGCTACAAGCTAAGCTGAAGCATGCACACCTATCTATTTACTTTTTTTAAACGGGTAGAGCACTACCTGGGACTGTTGGATCTCACTCTGAAGTGACAAAGGGAAACAGGGAGTCTCTCCCAGATTGGCCTCTTCTCCCAGGGCTTCAACCCTTTGCTGTAGGGTACGGTTGACTGTGCGCAGCTGAAACACTGCGCTGTGCTCCTGTTCCAGCTGTGAAAGAGCCAGAGACAGCCAGACTGAAACTCTCTAGGGATGGATGGACTCTGACCAGCGAAATCTGAACCTGAAACTTAGGCTGCCCAATTCCCAGTTCTCATACAATTTAGGACCAACGGTATGCAGGATTAGACTTAGTTTGCCTCAAATTACAGTATGCTGAAAATCGTATGTCATGGTGGCAATATGGTACACTTTATTCAGTGGATTTTCAAAGTGTGCATCTCTGCCCACAATGCCTCTCAGAACACAACTGTCCATTTTGCTTTTAAATATATACTTTTTATTTTTATAATTGGTAAGTTGGTAAGATTTTTTGATGTTTTTGAAAGAGGCTTATGCTCAGCAAGGCTGCATTTATTTGATCAAAACCAGACTGATTTGGTGCTAAAGAAACATGTCTTATTATTATCATTGTTAAAAAACAGTTGTGCTGCTTAATATTTTTAACTGTCATACATTTCATCAGGGTTTTTGGATGAATAGAAAGTTAAAAAGCATTTATTTGAAATAGAATGTTTTGTAACAAATGTCTTTATTGACTCTTTTGATCAATTTAATTATTGTTTTATCTTTTCAATGCATTTTATTGGGTCATTTAAGTGATTTAAAAAAATATATATATTAACAGTTATGTTGCTTAATGTATGTGGAACACTGATGCATTTTTTTCAGGGTTCGATGAATAGAAAGTTATATATATTTCATAATATTAAATTAGACATTTTTCTAGTGCTTCATTCTTTGTGGTGGACTCTTGTGCGAAATGGACTTCCCAACAGTACTGGTAGTGGTAGTTTGTAGCCTTGGTGCTGCTTCACATTACTAAATGCTACAAATCAATTCTTATGTTAAATCTAGGGTGTAAATTCTAACTGTATGCAGTATTTATATGAGACGTCTATCCTATATAGAGATTCACACTTGCTCCCCATCTCCTATAAACTTTCCTTCCCAAATTCTATCATCTTGCACATATTCCTCACCTCCGTTTCTTTATCTTTCAGACTGGTCTGTAGCTCAATCACCCTCTCTCTCAATCCATCCCTCTCAGATCTCAGCCGGTGGTTGTCTTCTTGAGTTGACTTCAGTCGTTCATCCATATGAGTACAGCGCTCTTTCAAAACCCTGTTCTGTGATATACGATCAGTAGTGAAAAATAACACAAAAACAGTGAATCAACATACTTTCTTTAATTATTTTGCTACAAATCAAAGTTGACCATGTCAAAATATCAGCCTGGCCAATATATATGTTTAATTCTACTTTGATTACTAATTTTGTGTCTATACCTCTGCTTGCAGACTGTCCAGTCTAGCAGAGCTTATGGATTTGCTAAAACTTGTATCCTCCATTTCTTCTCTCAAAGAACGAAGCTCAGTACGCAAAGTATGCTCTAAAGCCACTTCCTGGAAGAAGACAAGGAGAGAGAAAGGTTTAGATGTAGTCAAACATTATTTCTAGGACTGCTTTTGACATCAGACAGATACATAAACCTAACTATCTAACTGTATTCATGTTACTACGTCACTAGACATGTTTACCCACATAAACCTGGATGCCTCTAATAAGATTTGCAAGAAGTAGTTAAAAATAGGAAACTGGGGACTTAAATCTTCTGATTGGTCACCTCTGCCAGCTGTTCCACAAGTTTTTGGTTGTGGTTAGATAGCTGAGTCAGCTGCTCACTCTCTTCACGACGCTGGCCACGACCTTGAATGTGTTTTTGTTCCAACTGCGTGCGCAACGCTGCGATGTCAGCCTGCAGTTCTGCTTCCCGCTGACTTGCCTCGAGGTCCCGCACCTCCAGACGTCGCTGCAGCACATGTTTCTCCTGCTGCACAGCCTGTTGTACAAAACAAACTTTTTCTGTAATTCACACACTTTAAAAGAGTTCTAATGCAGTTAATAGGTTTGATTTAGAATGATATCTACCTAGATGGGTCTTTTTATGGTGAAATGTTTTTTGAGGTTCTAGAAGGTGTTTTTGAAGGTGGTGTAATGGGTATAAAGTAACCTTTATTACAGGTTCTATCATTCAAGTTTTTAGCACTTATTTTGAGACCATTGATACAATCCTCTCTAAATGAAGAGCCACCATAAAATATTACTGTTTCTGCATCGTATGCAACATCATTTCACTATACAGGAGATATAGACACTCAAAATCAATAATGTTTGAGCATTTTCCCTTTTATCTTTATTTCTTAAGTACAAGTCCTCTAGTAGATGGGTACCAGTGTGTAGTTTTAAGCTTGTTAAGATTTTTTTTTACACTACCATTCAAACGTTAATATTTTTTGTGCAAATCGTGATATATTTTTCAGGATTATTTGATGCATAGGAAGTTCAAAAGAACAGCATTTCTTTGAAATAAAAACTGTAATTTCTGATCAATTTAAAGTGTCCTTACTGAATAAATTAAGTATTAAACAAATGAATGGTGGTGTAATTCTAATCTATAAAAACATTTTAAATCTTTCTTCCATTACAATAGTAAAATAACAAGGTATTAAAATAAAATGGGCACATTTTGGGGAGATACAGCCATTTGCCACATGGTGTTCATTTTAGACATTAGCATTTTGCATGCATTTTATTTTTTTTAATTTTTTTTTTATTGTGATAGATGTTTTATATACCATTATTATTTACTGTTCTTATTCCTATTATAATGATTTAAAGAATTAACAATGTATTGTGTATGTGTACAGCACCACGGATGCAAATTTCTCTGCTGGACAATAAAGAATATTTTTATCAAATAAATAAAAAATTGTGTAAAAAAAAAAAAAAAAAAAAAAAAGAGTTTAGATTGTTTGTAAACATAAACATGTCACTTTACTGAGTTAAGGTCTGTTTCAGGACCTTAACAGATAACTATATTAGCGTACACACCAGCAGACGATAATGTTCTGTTTATTATAAGCATGCACTGCAGTTATCGTATGCTGTTTGCTTTTTTTAATTGCTTGAACTTGTTAAAGTCGGGTGGATTCAGACTGGCTGTTAATTGTTTTGTTATCAGTTGAAAATAGTAATTCTAATGATATTGTGTTGGTATAGTTGTGGTTGTATCGCTATTCTCATCAAATCTGAATGATTTCTAAAACTTTATAGTTATCGATCTTGGTGTGAACAGGCCTTGAGAGACTCCATCATTTCTGACCACTCATTCTCATTCATACCTCCGTCTTCCTTTCCATCTGCTCTATCTGGGCGGCCAGCTCCTCGTTTTTCTCCAGCAAAGCTTGGCCCACCTCAGCAGCCAAGATCAGGTCCTTTTCCAGCAGTGTAGGACTGCTGTCATCCTGAGGTGAGGAGAGAAGATCATCTACTCCCATTGTAGGAGCCATGATCCGGTGACCGGAGGAAGAGTGTGATGAAGAAAAGGAGAAGAAAGAATCCTCCAGGATGGGAGAGGGTAGGTTCTCCTTCCTGGTTGGAAACATTGGTCCGTCCCCTTAAGTTCACGGCTGAGCAGGACTCCAAGTAACCGTCCTGATCGTCAAAAGTTGTTCATCTGCATCCTTCCCAGTCGAAATGTACAATGCTTTAGTCTAGTCTGGATTTAGTTAACTGGAACACACAGAACCTGACACCTCTTGGTTTTGTGTATCCTTCAAAAGATGATCAACCCTTGTGTGAGTCACATGTAGGGTGTACTGCGGCTGAAGCTTCCTTCAAGGGTGGAATCTTCAGTTGATTTATTGTTCTTCCTTATTAATGTTCCTATGGACAAAAACATGTTAGAACAGGTGACAGTTGTGTGAACTCACCCTGAAATTCATGACACAAAGCTGGCAGGTGTTTTTATTCACAATATCTAATATCTCCTGGACTGTAAGAGCTTGGGTTTCTTTCCTATACTCTGTGTGTGTGTCTGAACAACACATTTCTATTGTTGTCTAGGAGCTTCTTTTGTGGACACGACCAACATAACAATGTCTCAGTGTTTCTCTCACATTCCAGTAGACATTCAAGACTCAGTGACTTCACCCCTTACAATTGGCTAAACAGGTTTTAAAGAGCACAGGTAAATAAGACATAGGTGGCTCTGACTTTCTTAATACTGATATTTCCCAACCATTACGTTTAATATTGCTGAAAAGTGTTTCTTGGAATAAAACAGGCTGCTTCCTGGTCTGTGGATCATAATGGAGGAAACAACCATAAATGGATGTAAACCAAAAAAATGTTTATTTTTTAACATCATGTGGTATTTTATGGAATTGAAACGGTTGAATCAGCAAACATTACTCTAATGCAGTGTAAATACATCAGCCCAAACTGTTCGTATCAACTTCACAGCAAATAAAGGTTTAATTAAAATAGCCTACTTAAGAACTTGAATGTTTTCTATTTCTATATTTAAAATATTTTCCAGTAAAGTCGGTAAGAAAGCGTCTGTTAGTAGTCAAAATGTCCCTATTGACTATTTAGAACAAGAAACGCTTTGTTTTTCCTACCTGGGAAGTTCCTGCTCCAAACTCAGCATGAAAGGTGACAGGGAGGTGCTACTGATCGCCTTGGAAGCGCTGCTGTACAGCTAATTAGGCCACACCTTCTCATGGCGTCATCCGTTCAGTGGGAGGAGGCGGGTACACATTTACATAACTTTTACATTTACATTTAGTCATTTAGCTGACGCTTTTATCCAAAGCGACTTACAAATGAGGACAATAAAAGCCGTCAAAACTAACAAAAGAGCAGCAATCTATAAGTGCAAATGACAAGCCTCGGTTAGCCTAACGCAGTACACGTAGCAAGGTGTGTGTATATAATATATACATATATATATATATATATATATATATATATATATATATATATATATATATATATATATATATATATTATACACACACACAAAGAAAAATAAGTAGTAGTAGAAAATAGTACTAGAAAAACAACTACTATTTATTTATAAATGTAAACATGGGGGAATTAAACCAGTGTTTTGAATTTTGAAGGCAGCAGTTCAACAATATCAAAAAACAATATTAACATCGAAAAATAAGAAAGCTTTAATCTTTGTAAAGATTTACTGTTTTTATTTCATTTAGCCATCATTATGTTTGTTTGTAATATTAAAAAAAAACACTATGTTTTATTAATTTGTTCATTTTTGTTTGTATGCCTTATTTGGTTCACTTTGGTTAACACGTTTTGCTTTTTCCCCATTTAGTTTTTATCCACTTTTTTTTCTGAAATCAGTAAATTGGTTATTCATATCTGTTCAATTTCTGTAAACAGAAAGATTTCTGCTTCTGGTTTGTAATTTTTTCATAAAATGAAGAAACAAGCAAATTTGCCTAATTTGACAGCTTTGGAATATAAATTATCATATTAATTTATGATGTTTACTTTATAACTCTGGACTGTAGTAGCCTTGAATCTCTATTCAGATTCATGAGAGACTTTTCTGTGAACTTTACTGTCTTATTTTAGTTTTTAATCTTTATAAATAAATAAATAGAACATACATTTTAAAAAGTTTTATAATTTTGCCTCTCTCTCTATTTTCTTTTATACCATCACTGTATCCTATTTCTTTACATAAAGCATTAAAAACATAATTAACAAATTCTTCCCATATTAAAGAATAGACAAGACAACAGATTGTGCTTTCAAATAATCTCTAAACTAAACACTTTTAGAACTACAACATGCTTCAGAGTATTCAAAGATAATTTTATAATAATGTTACGTAACGCTCTTCTGTCTAAAATGTTCTATAGGTAAATTAAGTATTCATAATTTCCACAGTTATGCTGACTACAATATAATTCTCACCATAAAAGAACCCATTTAGGGGCTGTTAGTTAACCTGTTCAATGCTGCCACTTTGTGGATAAAGTAACCCACTTTACCTCACTGTGGAGGCAACCAGCTTCCAGTTAGATAACTGGAGATCATGATTTCACTTAGTAAGGTTCTGGGTTTACAATTAGCTTCGTTGGACTGTTTGTTATATTCCAAGGTGTGCCAAATATGGAAATGGCTCAGAGAGACCGCAAGGAATCCTCTGAACCAAAGTGAGTGTTGATTTTTGCTACAGTGAAAGGACGGGTTGTTCGGCCCCTGGCGAAGGCCTCAGTCTATGTAACTAGGTGTTATGGGGCCTGTGGCCTGGCTGTGTCCCTCACCATGGATGGTAATAATGAACTGAGTGTGGATTCAGATAATATCCACACAAACGAGAGCCTGTGAAACTTTCAGCAACACTTCCTGCTTTCTTGACTATTTTCCTCTTACAGACCATAAATGAAGCTAGTTACAGCTATGGGCCCTGCTACGAATCTTGACACAAGAAGACTCTGCAACAATAAAAAGCAATTTTGAATGACATACAAAAAGACAAATCAAATACTAGATAGTTATGTTTGCAATGAATGTCAGATTTTGTCCTTAAATGGTAAAGAGAAAAATAAGTCGAATCACTTGTGTTCTATATAAGTAAATACACTTAATTCGAGGGGAGTGTTACTTCAATTTTCGTGTTATTATATGGATTATATGTGTACTTTCTGAAAATAGGAGGAGCTTGGGCTCGACTGGCCCCTCCCACTTGAGCTTTAGTCCTGTTCAGACAAACTAAGAATCAGACTCAGAGAGATGGAGAGACACTGTGCTAGCTGGACCCTTCTCCTGGTGCTGTGTGGCCTCCTGCCACTGTCTGCTCAGGCGGCAGGCAGATGCCAAAACTCTCGGACAAGAAGCTATGCGCCGATTCAGAGTGTAGCCGTGAGTAATGCCACTAGCATTTTTAACTTTCATATATTTATTGTGGGGAAGTTTCAGGATAGTATTTGTTGGTGCTTTCTTTTAAATGTTGCATTTCAGCTTACATAACTTTGTAACATTTTACAGTAAGGTTCAATTTGTTAACAAGTTAACAATTTAACTACAGAATATTAGTTAACCTGAATTGAACAATGAAAATTTTATATATATATATATATATCTATATATATATATATATATATATATATATATATATATATATAGCTTTTTCACTTATAGTTCTGAAAATGTAACAATATAAATGTAACTAATATCTCAGTTAATATGAGGTCCAAGAAACTGCATGCATAATCAATAATACAACAATATTTTTTTTTTAAGTTGAGCATGTCGTGTCAATACCCATCTAAACTGGTTTATGTTTATTCACAGATCCCATTCTCATTGCTAGAGCTCTGCAGGATTATTACCCACAAGACTGTCGCTTCATTCACATCCATCAAGGCCAGTCTGTCTATGTGTATGCCATGCTGAAAGACCGTGGGAACCTCTTTTGGGCTGGCAGTGTAAGTTTGACAAGGCTCAATTACTCAGTTACAAACATGCAGTATTTTAATCATTAAAACTTCCATGGTTTTCTTGTATTGTCAAAGTGTGCTTTCCCCTCTGAAAATGAAGTCACTCAGTATAACTGAAGAAAACTGTTTGTGAAGGTTCAAGGGTCATATTATGGAGACCAGGAAGCTCGTCTGGGATATTTCCCCAGCAGTGTTGTTGAAGAGACACATGTGTTAATGCCTGCTGAGGTTGAGGTCAAGACCGACGTGCGTATCTGAATCTTTTGTCTATGATAAACAAAAAGAAATTGATGCATGGACAAATACATACAACCAAAAATGTGCATATGGGATTAATTCTATTATTTTTTCTTTTCAGAAATGGGACTTTTACTGCTATTAGGATTGTGTGCTGTCTTGGCTAGAACATAAACATGATTGATTCGTGCTTCCACTCTGCACTTTAGTGTGTCATTTATTATTTCTAGTAAGCAAAGATTATTTGCTATTCAGAAGAGGAGAATATATAGAACCTGACTGTAGACTGTAAATGCTTTTTGATGCAATAAAACTGAGCTGCTGCTACTCTTGCATGTGATCCTTTGTATCACGTGATATTTTGGTAAGAAAATTGTGAATGAGAACTAAAGAGAAAATCAATTATTAGGCCTACTCAAGCGAGAAATCATTGCATCTGCCTTCATTATCATTATCTTCATACAACTTTAGCGGTAGATATTCGGTTAATATAGTCTTTGGTGTATCACAAATAATTAAAGCGATTAAACATCAAACTAGGTAAATAGAGTGTAAAGCGCTGTTCTGATAAGTTTGTGGTTGACTATCACAAATATTTAAACTTGGGTGGTCTAGGGTGAAGTTACTGATGAGACTGGTTGTGTAATTATTTTAAAAGCATATATTAGAAAATCTATTATTTATTATGAAAAGTATAACAAAAATTATCACACACACTCGCCGTACTTGGCTTCACGACGCCCCCTTCCGCATCAGGTTGGTATTGTTCAGTAAAATCTTGCTCTGAGACCATCATAGCCACCTACTGTACTGTAAGTCACATTTAAAATGCTTGAAATTCATTGCATTAGATAAGATAGACTGGCATCTGCAATCCTTTCACAGCTTCACTTTTTTGAGCAGTGCAATGATTTTTAATCAATTAGTGTGAACATGTTCCACTAACATTTGCCCAAATCATTTTGAACACTGAACATCGATTTTTTGTTTTCAAACTTATTTTGTAAAAGTTTTGCTTTAAAAGTGTGCTAGTGCAACCTTTCTTTAAAACGCATTTGATTTGGTTTGACATTTAGTTATCTAATGCAGTGAAATTCATGCATTTTAAGTGTCACTTAAATGTCCAAATACCAGTTTTGTGCTCAACAGACAAACAATTTTGAATTTGTTACCCCTCACAGTTCTCTCACTACTTTGAAACCACCTATTATTCCAGCTATACGAAGGAAGATGTTCGGCCAATTTACACAAGTATGTCTTTTTCTTAAAATAATTTTATTAAAAACTTTGTATCAACTTTTTTTTCAGTTTAATATATTAATTCGTTAATTCTATTGTTTTTAAATTCAACAAAGACTTCAGAGCTTCAGTGCATGATCAGCTTCAGTATCCATCCACTGACTTCTGTTAGTCAAATATTGATTAAAAAAAAAACTTCTCATATTTTGCCCAAGCATATGTCTATTTGTTTTATCATGTATGCAGTGAAATGAAAATGTACCTATGATGATTGATTATCCATACATAATAAGATTATAATATTTGACTTCTCAATTATATACTGCATTGATAATTCACCTTAATTCATCTGGTTGATGGATTTTTTTGATGAATTCATTAAACAGTAAATTAGTCAGCAAATATATTTTGAATTTTGACTTCGACTTGCCACAGTATTTATTGATAATTATTTAATGATGTTAATAAGTGAATTCAGTGCTTCAGCTGTGAATAATGAGGAATATAAGCAGTGAACAGTGCTCCTTCTCACTTATACCTCCTTGTGGGGTTTATGCAGTAGTTTGGTTTGATATAAATATGAGATAATAAGGATATTTTTCCTACATCATTGTCAGAACCTTACTGTTCCATATCATAAAAATTACTGATAGAGTTTGATATTAGCATTGTTGAATAAGTAAGCCATTAACAGTCTCGGTGATTGTAAACAATATAAATTCTTGGCACTTATTCATGTGCACAAACATCTCGGCTCACATCTCGGCTCACATCTCACTCTCAAAAATAACATTCAAATATTATCTCATGGCAGACATTTGACCTATACACCATGCTTTTAAAACCTTGCATTAATAAACTTGCTTTTATTCATTCTCATTCATTTTTTGCAGTAACACCAGCTCTCTGCAGCATATCATCACGTGAGTAGCACCTTCTATTCATGCTGTTTAACCACGACTTAACATTCAATCTTTAATTGGGTTAAAAGCTGCGTTCATAACATCTTTAACCTTGGGTTTTAAAGCCCTGCTCCTGTTATTGTCATGCAAATACAGTGGCGAAAGTATATAGTGTGAAGCAATGCAGTGCATAAATGTGTCATTAACCAATCAAAACTGGATCAACGCACACAAATCTTGTCAAAACACCTAAATCCTGTGACTTTTTCATCCCCTCACTGTGTCCTCTGGTCCCAGATCCATTGTGATATCTCAAACAAATCATTTTACATACAGAGAATAAACAACAACAGAATAAACACTTTACAACAAGGTTCCATTAGTTAACATCAGCTAACAATGCAAAAATAATTTGAAAGCATTTATTAATCTTAGATAATGCTAATTTCAACATGTACTAACACAGATTAATATCTGTTAATATTATTTAATGGACCAGAGCTAACATGGAATTATTAACAGTTGTATTTTTATTAACTAACATTAACAAAGATTAATAAATACTGTAAGAAATATATTACTCTTGTTTAGTTAACGTAAGTTGATGCATTAAGTAATGCTAACTAATGGGACCTTATTCTGACTCTTCTGCAAATCACACTATTAATAATGAGAGACTGTGGCGTTTTTTGCCATCTGATCCAGCTGAGTTTAATACAATGGCCCATTTTTGCCTGTTTGTCTTAGTCATAAAAAATTGCTAGGGAAAAATACTCCTACACTCAAATACTTTGTCTTGCTGTCAAGCTGCAAGATATACAGAAGCCCCTTTGTTTGGTGGCATCAACAGAAAACAATGCTTTATTGTAAAAGTGTATTTCTATGAAATCCCTTTAGGTAACATTTATCATTTAGAGATTGTGTTAAGTTAGTTTGACGCTGATGGAGTTTTCGACCTAATCTTCTCTAGGCGCTGTAGCAAAGACAACAAAGTTTTGGCCTGTCAGGAAACATTAGGCTAATCGTTATTCCCTTGTAATGTAGCAGGAGGAAGACAAGGACATAAAGTTGAAACATGGAAGTCTAGCAGCTTTACTTCTTCTGAGACCCAGTCACGGCGGGCTTGTCTTCGCGGGTGATGGGAATGGTGCGCTCCGGGCCCTCTGTGTGTTTGCGAGGGGCTGTCACGGTCAGAACGCCATCAGCGGACAGGGAGGATGTGACAGAGGCCGGATCCATACCAGCAGGGACACGGTATTTTCTTAGAAACTCCCGTGAGATGAAACCGTGATCGTCCTGCAAGGAAATGAGCAGGTGATAATGAATGCGCCATCTCTCACTCTGCTTATAGCTCAGTGTTTATTTGAGGCTCAAGGCCAGTAATCTTGGTGATGACATGAGGATTTTAAACAATAAAGCTAGTCACACGCAAAGGTTTGGGGAGGTATTAGGTTGCAGTGTTCAGTGTTTATGCACTGTGAGTTTCTACCTGTCGATCCTCGTGTTTAGCGTGAATTTCAATGAAATCTCCATTGATTTTCACTGACAGCTCCTCTGGTTTAAAGTGTTTGACATCCAGATTCAGGGAGAAACGGTCCTTTTCCATTTTCATCTAAGAAAACATAATTAACGACGTAAATTATTAATAATTTAATAATAATAATTTCTTTGGTCTAACCTAATGCTCACAATTAGTTCACTTCAAATTCAAAAGAGAAACGTAAATTTTCAGATGTTTAGATTTTTTCTACTGTGACAGTATAAACCTGCTGACAAAGTTTCATCACTATATTATCTAGTCATAATTATATTAATAATTATTAACTATAAAGTAATAATAATAATAATATATATTTTCTATTATTATCTATTTTATATTAGAGTATTAAAATTACATTTAAAAAAAAATTACAATTCATTGCAAAATTCTGTTGTCACAATGCAAAAATCATAATAGCTCTACAAATGAAGAATTCAAGCGCCGTCTGAAATTTTCATCTTAAATTAGCATTTTTATCAGGCTCCTGTATTTATGTTAAGGTATTGCACTATAATAGCATAGAAAAGGACTTATACTTTGCCATTAAAGTAAAATTACTGAACCTAAACATAGGAGCCTGATAAAAATATTACTTTTAGAAGGAAATGGCTTTTGCATCTGAACTCTTCAAATATGCTTCACTTTCTTTATGTAAAAATATGTATTTCTCTTTTGAATTTTAAAGTGAAATATGACCCGAACAAACGTAATGTAGATTAACCACAATGTTCCCAAACGTCACTGAAAACTGCAAAACTAAACTTTCATGAAATTTTTAGCTCACCTCAGAAAGGCTGCTGTCCACCCAGCTTGGCCAGCGGAAAAAGGAAGGTCGTGGGTAGTACAGTGAGGGGATCATTTCGGCCTCAGGGATGGGGTCCCCAAAGTGTTGGTCAAAGATCCGGCTGGGAAAGAGTGATGGCCAGAAGGAGCGACGGAACCAGGGATGCTGGATGGCGATGTCCATTTTGTGTCTGGACCTTAGCAGCACTCAGAAAACTGCTGCCTCTTCTGCCTGCGCACTTAAATAGAGCAACACCGACGGCCCCTGGCACACGAGCCAGCGGTGGATCTTTCTGGAATAATGATGTAAACTGTTTGCCTGCTTTGCCTCTTTCACTTCGGCCCTCCCACTGTCCTCTGCTTGCTACCCCGTCCCCTCTTCCAACCATCACTCTCTGTATTTATCCAAAGAGCTGATCAGATTTCAATTCACTCAGATACCAACTGGATTACAGTGCAAGCCCCCAATAGTGCTGATGGTCCCATGTGTTCACTGCAGTGTCTGGCCCGGTGAACCTGCCAATGTTGAGGGAAGTCAGTAGTTGCTCGGCATTCTGGTGCGTCCAGCTCATTTGGTGCCAGCTAAGATTAGGATGCCCACGAGGTGATGTGCCCGTGTGTATTTAGGTTCTGAGCCCTTTCGGAGGTTTAGTCAATACAGAATCTGACAATGAATGTGGCTGAGATAACTGTGCCAGGCTAAACACCATACAAAGTCAATCCCCATCAACAAGCCCTCGGCTGGCCAGTGCGTACGGGGCTTACTTGAGCTGGCACACTGATTGGACATCCTCATTTTGGAGGGGTAAGCAGTCTCAGCCGCTTAACACAGGCAAAAGATGGTTCTAGATTTATACATGTTATTTTTGTTTCACCTGACCATTTTGTGCCATTTCAGTTCTGTGGATTTACTATTAATTTAGTCAGCAAGAAAAAAAAAACGATACTGAATGTGGTAACATTATTTGATTTACACTACCAACATTTATTTTTAATTAATTTTTTGGAAAGTCTCTCATGCTCACCAAGGCTGCATTTGTTTGATAAAAAAACAGTAAAAAAGTGTAATATTGTGAAATATTATTACAATTTAAAATACCTATTTTCTGTTGCAATATATTTTAATATGTAATTTATTCTTGGGATGGCTAAGCTGAATTTTCAGCAGTCATTACTCCAGTCTTCAGTGTCACAATCCAACAGAATTTATTTATTTATTTATTTTGGAAACTGATTTTTATTTTTCAGGATTTATTTTGATAAATAGAATAAATAGAAGTTCAAAAGGACAGCATTTATTTGAAATGGCAATCATTTGTAATATTGTAAATGCATTTTTGCTGAATAAAAGTAAAAAAGGTAAAAAGATGATCGATAGATAGATAGATAGATAGATAGATAGATAGATAGATAGATAGATAGATAGATAGATAGATAGATAGAATATTTTGACTTATTGTTTTGATGCAGTACTGTTATAAAAATAATGTTTTATTTTAAGGCCTATTCCAAACCTTTTCAAGAGTTTAAATCTTAAGCCCTAGATCAACTATTAGACTGTTTTGCTTTTTATATCTATCACTAAATCTATTCATTCTGCATTTGTGTTTATATCCACCTATATGGGATCTGCAGCTCCACTGCGCTTACTACAAGCTATTTGTAGCAACATTTATCACCCTCCTGTCTCAAGTGCGCAATCTCGCTTCTCCTTTCCTCTGCTGTTCTTTCCACCCCTCTCCCTTTCTAGCCTTCCTGCTCCCCTCAAACGCCGAAATTAGTTTAATTGAGGTCTGTCAATCCAGTAAATTCTCCAGTTATCTTGTCAACAGAGGTCAGAATGGCTGAGCGCACCGTTCCTCATGCCTACCCAATGAGTATGGATTACGAGATGTGTTCTCCCCCTCGAATCTATGATCAGAACTTTGCAGAAGGTAAGTAAAATTTGAGTTTTGAAATTAATAGAAATACACCACATTTTAAGGCAAAACATCCTGTGCATTTGTGCATTTCTTGTATTTTTATATTGCTGGCTATCATGCTGTGTCTCAATGACTTTGAAACACTTTTCATCACTTTAGATTTTAGCACAAACAAGTCATTTTGATTGCCATATATGAGGGTCAGTCTATAGGTAATAAATATATCATGTAATGAACATCCATATTGGCACTTGTACTATGACAGTATTCACTTCACAATGAAATGTGACACCTCAGTAACAGCTTATATTTAGAATTCCACACATGACATGACCAAAATAACCTCTTGTCCCCTTCATGACTGATTATGAGCTGATCTTATCAAACACGTTAGCAGCAGCTTTGGAGACACCACACTCTGAAACAGAAGAGTGTAAATATGCCACGTGTGGCATGATTAAAATAGAAACTGTAAGTGGAACCTGAGTCTTGATCTGTAGCTGGCATCATGAATTGTAAATAGACTTGACATGCACATTTCCTGTGTCTTCTAGAAGACATTTCCAAATTCTTAAGGAAAGAGCTTTCTTTTTTGAAGCAACACTATGCAAATTTTGGCGCTCTAGCGGTTAATAAACAGAACTGCACGCATCCCGCGGAAGAACATTTCTAACCGGAGCTACTTCTTCAAGTTTATTTCTATGGCGATTCACGCAAGTATGTGTTAATCCGCAGCGGTGACGACCCGAACAGGCTACAATAGTGCGAAAATAATCACTTATTATAAATGTACCGTAGTGATTTGGGATCAGACAAAAAGGCGGTTTGGTAGATGAATTTATGATGTACTCGTTCATTATATACATTTAGCAAATTTTAAATACAGAAAAAGTTACATAGTGTTGCATAGTGCATATGCAACAGTGCATAAATAGTAGTAAATTTTATTTTTCTGTTAAAAAAAAAAAATGATTTGTCCGCCAGGTCATGTATATCATTCAGCAACATGTAGACAAAAGAAGAAAAAATATATATTTTTTTATTGTATTTATTTATTATTCCTGGATGTATAAAGTAAAAAATGTTAGGTTGATACAACTTTCCTGATATCACAATGAAGAAAATAATAATAAATTTATAATAATATTATTCATTTATTAATACTAATAAATAATCATATTTTATTTACTTTTAATTACTAATAATATTTTATTTATTATTTCTTAGAAAAGTATTTTAATAAAACTGCTTCATTGTTTATTAATTTTTGAAAAGAAAACATATCCACCAAGTAATGTAGTGCAAAAACAAACAAACAAAACATTGCATGATATCATGAGGTCAAAAGTCACATTAAAAATATGAGATACTTTGACATTTTTATGACATGGCAAGGTTAGTTCAGGTTGTGGTACAATTACCCCGAAACTCAAAAAAAAAAAAAAAATAAATAAATAAATAAAAGTTCTAGTTTGTTTAGGGTGAAAGGAAAATATATTTTAAATTTTTACATGATTGTTTTTAGAGTGATTGTTTCTGAGTTCAAAGTCTGACATCAGTTGATATTAACTTACGCTTTTCCGAGCAGGAAGGAGGAAATTCTGATATAACATGATATAATGCAGGATAATCAAAAAAAATGTTTATATTGTGTTGTTTCCACTTTCATTATGGAGAGACAAATGACTTGTCACTGCACACATTGTGAGAGTATGATTAACTGAGATTAGGACATATTTGTTTCCCTTCTCACCCTCTCAGCTTTGAGTCCCAAGGACCTGTTGGCCCCTGTCCTGTACCACGGTTACTACATTCGTCCCCGCATCAACAAGCAGCTTGAGCGGGGCTTCTCTCAGATAGAAAGCGAAGATGATTGGTATCGAGTTTTGTTAGATGTGTGCCAGTTTACACCAGATGAGATCAGTGTGCGAACAGTCGATAACCTGCTGGAGGTGACGGGGCGGCACGCTCAGAGAATGGACCAGCATGGCTTTGTGAGTCGAGAGTTTACCCGCACGTACATCTTACCGATGGGTGTGGATCCGTTGCTGGTGCAGGTGTCTCTCTCACATGACGGGATACTGTGTATCCAGGCACCACGAAAAACTGAGGACCTGGAGCCTAAAATCAACCAGCTCAAGATTAAAGTGGACAAGACGGAAAGCAAAAGCTAATAAAGTGGACTGATATAAGCAGGCCCACATGGAATCCCGCAGAACTCTGTAGAAAAGTCTATGGAGTTGGAATGCTTAGCACATGCTGCTCATTTATTAAATATTTTGGATATTTTGAATATTCTCACTTCTGTTCTCTCACAGTTGGTTAAAATGCATTCCACAGAATTCTACAGAATTCCCAACTTAAATTAGTGCAGAAAAAGTCTACAGATTCCCTCTGGGTCTGTATTATACACTACAGGTCAAACACATTTCCTTATTATTATCAATGTTAAAAAAGTTAACATTTTTAAAAGTGTTCCATTTTTTTGGAACAGTTTAATATTCAAACAGAAAACAGTTATTTTAAATTGTAATAATATTTCACAATTTTACTGTATTTTTGATCAAATAAATGCAGAATTGGTAAGAATAAAATATTCTTGTTAAAGTAAAATATAACATTTAATATAAAATGTTTATGCTTTACATCTGGGAGTAAAAGTGTGCACACTGGAATTTTTTGACGCACATTAAGTTCCCTTGGGATAACCTTACTGGATGTGTGGCCATGTGTGAATTTTTGCTAGAAAAAGTATATTTTGTAATAAACTTTTCCGTATAGCTAGCAAATATTTAAAATGGTCTTGCCTTAGTTTTGTTACTTCCAGTTAATGCAAAAATGAAATTGTTGTCTGCCATTGGTTGGTTATGAAATACTGCCTCTAATTTGTGCCTTTGCTGTGTTACAGTTTCTTCCAAATTTACACAGTTTTAATCAATGATTTTCTAAAAACACATAATATGTCATTTAAAAAGGCTTATAATTTTTTACCTGTTTACATACACATATGCAGATATTAAAATACAGCTGTTGTACAATGCTACACAGACAATCCGCTGTAAACGAAGAGAGTTCTCAGTGTAAACACAGGGAAATGGATGTCTTACCAAACCACTATCATTCTGTTCATGAATGAATGACTGCAGAGATATACAACATTAAAGAGATTGTCAAACATTCACGACCTCAAGGTCAGTCTCAACGATAGGGGCGTTGCAGTTTGAGGTACAAAGGTAGCTTTCTGTAAGAGCTACACCTGCAGGACTCCAGTTACAGAGAAACAAGGAAATGGAAAATGAGCAACTGAACAACTCTAGGCTAACTGTGCACTGACGACGATCTCTGCCATGGGGAGCAGTGTAACCAAAACAATGAATAAGTGAGTAGCCAAACATTTGAATGTTTGAATTCTTTTAAACTTACTGGGCATGGTTTACAGTGTTTATCTATTCAAATGCGACGGGGTGACATGAGCTTGTTCTATAACAGTAGGATCTTGATGGGGAGGAAAGTGCCTTAAACTAGATTCATTTGTGTTAGTAGATGCTGTTCTGTTTAATATTTAACATAAACGTGACCTTTTAAGTAGGCCTTGCTTTGAGAAACAATGATCTTGTTCGCATTTGATAGTTTAAATAATTAACAATGCTGTTCAGTTTGTTAAAGGCAAGAAAAACCAAACCAGATACAAGAAGGTGTTCATAAGGTGTTGCATTGTTCAGAAAAGAGAAAAATCAATTGTATTAGCATTTAACAGGACAAAAGAGTAGGAAGTTGGAGATACTTCCTCTTAACCCTTTATAAAAAGAAGTAGACTTTACTTTTAATAAGAGTGCATATTACTTTGAAAGTATGTATTTAAGTGCATACTGAATGTCATGTTTTCAGATGCTTAATTGCATGCTATTTATAATTAATTGAACATGTATTATAGTTTAGGTTCATATTAAATGCTATCAGTTGAACTTAAAAATGTTTTTTGACCCGTGCATCTTTATATGTAATTTCATAATTACGTCATTTGTCTTTGAAATATCATTAAAGTCTGCCGAATATACTGACAAACATTTATGGTAAACTAAAATGTATTTAAATATACAGTATATATTATTACACATTTGAAATGATGAAGTTGCAGTTTAGTAACTTTAAATGTAAAATCGAATAACACACTACAGATAAAATAATCAAGTATGCTACATGCACTTTGCATGTAAGTCAAATCAAAATAAGTGTACTTAAAGCATGACAAGATTATTAAAAAAACTTTTAAATTGACATTATTACAAAAGTTCCCTTTTTAAAAGTGTACTTAGGTGTGTCATGAAAGTGTACTCTCTTTAAATACATTTTATTTAAAATATATACTTTTAAGATTTGAAGTGCACTATAAGTGTACATTCAATACAGTTAAGTGCAGTTCTTTTTCACAAAGGATAAGTCTATCAGTGATCAACTTCATTTAGGGAACTTCACTACAGAACAAATAAAGTACATTTATATTTAAATTGTATGTTTGTTTGCTTTGTTTTTTCTTAGATGGGGAATAAATCCAAGAAAACTTTCACAAAAAAGGTCAAAAAGAACAGGTAACATAACAAAATAGTACAAAAAAGCTCAGCTCCGTTTATGAGATAATAAATTAAAAGGATATTTTGATTATCAGAACAATGTTTATTACTTAATTATCCAGTTGTTGTAATATTGGTTGCTATTCAACAACGTACATCTTTACAGCAGGTCCACCTGTGGTTCCTTCCCATCAGGTGTGTTGTTTTAACAGGTCACTAATAAACCTTTATGTAAATATATGTAAATGTTTTTATGACAACTTTTTTTTCCAAGCAGGCCCGTGTTGATGCTCATGTGTATGACCTTGTGTCGGCTGAACCACAGTATGCCCAGGTGAATAAAAAGCGGAAGCAGAATGAAGACGGTTTACACTACGCAGAGATTCAAGTCCTACAGTCGGAAAATACAGTCAGCAGAGGAAAACTGAAACAGACTCCAAACTACGACAACACAGAGTATGCAACCATAGATTTTACAACCACTGTGAATACACAGACGTCAGCTGAACCTGCAGATCTATTCATCCCACCTGGAGAACTACAGAGACCCAACACAAGGTTTTCCCACAAGAAGAACATCCACTCAAAGCGGGCAGTTATGGCATGAACAAACAAAAACACGTGTTTTCTTTATATTTTTATATATTCAGTCCTGCTTTATTACTATTGTGCCCTTGAACAAGGCATTAATGTGTGCAATTCGTACTCTGTACTTCACGTTTTATAAAAAGCAAGAGCCATAAAGAGGTTGTTTATTTAAAATGTATCAAAATGTATTTTTAACATTGATTATACATTTACTGCCAATTGGTTTATTAATAGACAGTTATTCCATTAGTAGTCGAGTCTGCCTGCTTTACTGTAGTCTTGCGTAGCCAGGTTTTCCAGCTAAACTCTGGTCTAGTTTGTGGTTTATGCTGACTACAGCTTGCCCACTTTGACTGGAAGGGGTTGTACAGTAGTTATGTCTTGTTCCAGGCAAAAATTCTTTTCTTTTATACATCATGGTCAAATGAAATCAAAATATGTTTGTGACTCAGGTATAGAGTTTCAGTAAGCTGTTGCCATCTTAGAAATGACATCATGTCGGGGTTTATCAGTCTGTTCCGACTTCCAAGTTGGAAGTCCAACTTCCAGCGAAGGTCCAGTGGTTATTTTGATTGTCTTGAGAGCCAAAATGTCGCAAATGCACCATTAAGGTGTCTACCAACTTATTGCAGACTATTGGACCATGCTTATGAATGACATTCCAATTGTACACATTACATCATTGATTATATTTGTTCTCTATAGTATTTGAACATGCCCTTCAGTCAGGCTATATATAGGGTTTTATTGCAGTGTCTAAGAAAACAACACTGTTTCACACACTCAGATGGTATACAGGGCTGCTCAGATTGTAGTTCCAGTATCTAGAAGAAAATTATATTTCCATGGCTTGCCTGTGTTATTTCTTATGGTCAGTTAGGGTAGGACTATATGTAATCTATGTTGTGAAAAGAAGAAGAAGAAGAAGCAGAATGGGCTTTGAAAGGCATTCTGTCTCATTAAATAGCAATGTTTGCCCTCTGCTGGTCAGAATAACAGAACACTGATTTTAAGTATCAGAAAAAACTGTGAGGAAAAAACTAACTTT
Source organism: Cyprinus carpio (assembly GCF_018340385.1). Taxonomy (NCBI): domain Eukaryota; kingdom Metazoa; phylum Chordata; class Actinopteri; order Cypriniformes; family Cyprinidae; genus Cyprinus; species Cyprinus carpio. The sequence goes on from NC_056576.1 coordinate 33,966,497, forward strand.
TTGACTGCAAAAAGCCATACTCTTCACTCACTCTTGTCACACGGTCTACTAGCTACTAATAAAGAATGACTTAGCGTGCTAAATTTAACAATGTTTCATAATTAGCTCATCATAATTTTTGCGTTTTTTTAACGGGGAAGGCCCTATAATAGTTTATTTAAAAACTATAAATGATTAATAAATATATTGCAAACAGATTTTCATTCTCTGTTATTTTTCAATGAAACTTCTTTTAGAAATTAAATTGTGACTTTGTTATTTCTTAACAACAAAAATTTTAGCAATTATTCTGACTAATATGGCACTGTGAGAATCAGTCAAAATTGTACAGAATTGTAGGTTCGGCGTAATTAAATATGTTTTTCAAATAAAAATCAAAGCGTTTGCATTAAAACAGTCCTGAGCTCGTGCAGTTCCCAATGGCAACGCGCATGACGGAAGTCGTCACTGCCAGTCAGTAGCAAATATTCCGACGTTTGGGAATTCTGTTTGCGATGCATGTGTTAATTTTATGATATTGTTAATTACGTAGCTGCCGTAATAATAGTGTGCAGTCAGTTTGCACTGGGAATCTGTCCAGCAGGCTGAATATGTTTCTGAAGGGTCGCCGGAAATGACTTTTACTGGCTTAAAGAAATCACATCCGACCTGTGCATCATGAGGATGGCTCGGCGAGTGTTAGTGATATAACAGCACACCGGAGAGTTTTTATTTTTATTTTAGCGGGGACTAAAAGTTGTAAACGTGAACGCGATATAGGTACTGCTTTATGAGACATGTCTGACTTGCTCTGGAGTTAATTGTGTTCGTTTCGGGGGCCTTCGAAAGCCTGACATTCACGAGGAGCCTGTGCATTGAGTGCATCAGTATGAATAAGACTTATACGTAAAATACAGTCGTGAAGTAATTATGAATAATTTCTTTAATGAATTATATGTGAAACGTGGTCAAATGATGTGTTTTAATTAGTGTGATGATACTTCCAACGAAACCTGCTCAGTTTCATTCATGCTATTATTCCTTATGTGTTTTAATACATCACAATGTATGTGTATAAAGGGAAATGCATAAGGTAGTGTAAACAGTTAAGTACAATTTTGGACATTGTACCGTGGTACTATTGCAAGTTTCTTGGAATTGTATGTATGTAAATACCATGGTATATAAATATAATTTTTCAGTACCATGTTACAAAGTAATTTCAACACAATATTACCATTTCTTGTATTGGAGTGTCATGTAAATATCATGGTATATAAATATGCTAATTCAGTGCCATGGTGTTACTGTCTGAGACCTTACATTTTGTAAATGCCATGCTTATATATATACAATACCAGTCTTATATGGTAAGACCAAAGCATAGACACATCTAATTCATGTTATGATTTAATCGGTTACGTATCTGATGTATTCTGTCCCATCAGTCCCTTTAAAAGATGTTGTCCAATCCTCCGGCTGAGCAGAAAGGGACAGAGCAGGTGCCTGCGTCTGCGGCTGGTCCATGCCATCGTGCTGCTCAGTCTTTGCTGTATCAGGAGCAGCTGGTTGTAGGATGCAGAGAAACCAGCAGGGAGGAGATTGAATCTGGGGACAGAACACGATCCTCAGACTTTGGGAAAGGCGTGAAGGAAGTTCATCTGGAGAATGAAGGAGCTCTGAGACAGATGACATTTGATCTAAAAAGTAGTAAGTTTGGAGTCAGTCCTAATTTGACTCGTGTGTGCAAGCAAGGTAATGCTGAATGTGTGTGATCAAATCTGCAATGTTCACCCCAAGTTTGGTTTTACAAAAGCAAATCATAATTCCCCTTGCTACCTGTTCATATTTTGTTTTTAAATTCTATAAAAACTAAAATGTGCAACAGTTAATTTCCTTATTATGCTATATATCACATTATCATAAACCACCTCTTAGTGTGTGTTTTATTTTATACACAAATTAAAACATTAGAATAATAAATATATTTTTTAATGTTTTAGAAGTCTCTTAAGCTCAAAATGCTGTATTTATTTAAAATACAGTAAAAACAGTAATAGTAAAATAAGTCTATTTTTATGAATTTTTAAGTGTATTTTATTCCAGTGATGGCAAAACTGAATTTTCAGCAGCCATTACTTCAGTCTCCACTGTCACTTGATCCTTCAGTGAATCATTCTAATATGCTAATTTGGTGCCAAAGAAACATTTATTATTCTTAATTTTTAGAATGTTGATAATAGTTGTGCTGTGCTTCTGTGGACACTGTGATACTTTTTTTCTTCAGGATTAGTTGAATAAGAAAGTCAAGTAAATGAACAGAAAGTTAAAAAGAACAATATTTATTTGAAATGAAAATCTTTTGTAAATGTGTTTACTGTCACTTTGATCAATTTAATAAATCTAACCTGAGCCCAAACTTTTGAATGGTGAAATATAGCAAATATTTAGGCAATATGCCATGATGATTGTTCTTGAATAGTTAAATAGATGCCACACCTTTTTTGTTAGACATTGCTTAGATTAATTGAAAACTAATGTTGCAAAATAATAGTACAATAATGAAATAAAATACAGACTATAACATAATATACATGCATGTATATAAATAATAATACAAAATAAAATGACAACACAGAAGGGTTTTTCAGGTCTTCCATAATTTGCTGCACATTCATTTAGCTTTATTTTATCAAATCTCTACGATTTATGAATATGTCCTCTGGGTTTTTTTTTTTTTTTTTTTTTTGGTCTGCACAGGAGTAGCTTCAGAAGTGTGTGCGCAATTTCCGAAAAGGAACATAATAATAATAATAATAATAATAATTCCTTACATTTATATAGTGCTTTTCTGGGCACTCAAAGTGCTTTACATAGAAAGGGGGAATCTCCTCAACCACCACCAGATGTATATTGTAAAATAATTGGTCCGAAATGGAATCATAACAGTCTTTTGGTATCGAGTCAGGATGTTACAAAGCACAGCTTTTAATCAATATCTCCTTTGCAGAGGCCAAGTGTAGGGATCCACGATGGACATCTGCCACCTTCAATTCTTCTTCTCCAGCTGGACCATCAGGAGAGCAGCTTGGAACTCTGGAAAGATTTCTTGTGTCCCATCAAACTGAGATGAAGCGTCTGCTAACTGATACCTTCGGATCCCTGACCCAGCGTCTTGAGGCAATGGAGAGGAGGATGGACCAACTGTGTTCACAAAGCAGTGCACATACCCACAGTTTAGCTCAGCTGCACAGTAAAGTTGGCCAGCTGGGAAGAGACTTGTCCTTTGGCTGTCCAAATACTCCAAGCGTTTCATCAGTTTGCAGTTATGGTAAATGTTCATGTTAGCATTATAAACACAGTCAGTTCATTTAATTATTATATAACTTGAAGTTAATTTCATATGATCTGAAAGATCCCAATCCAAATGCTGTGATGAGCAGAGTTTTCTTTCCTGTGTTGATATATTTCCCATTGTAACATGAAGTTGCAGTGAAAAAAAAAGATAATATAATTTATAATTTTAATAACTAATATCATGTAGTTTATGTTAAAGCCACAAACCGTGTTTTCCTGTTATTGCTTGTCATGGACTGGTGGTATTTGGAAGAGAGGACGTTCTTGTTCTATATTTGGTCTGTTTTTCTGGAAGAGAAATTAATCCAGGTGTTTGTTAAAAGATTATTTAGTCAACTTTTAGGAGTACACTAAACTGTGGGTGACCTTTGGGGGATTGTTAGACTAAATATTAGATTTTTATAGAATACAGTATGAAAGAACGTCATTCCAAACCTGTATGAGTTGCTTTATTTTGTTAAACATAAAATAAGATATTTTAAAGATTGCTGATAATCAAACAGTTGGTGGTTCCCATTGACTTCCATATTAGGAAAATAAATACTTAGATATACATAGATTAAATACATAGATTCAATTTTGATTTAAATTTGATTTATTATTTTGTGCTTGCAGGAGTGGATGTAGACCTGCCAAAAGACTACAACGGAATCATCTCAAATATCTCCTCTCCCGAATCAAAGAAGAAGGACCCTGTGTGTTCTTGGGCAATGTCAACACCTTCCCAATCCAGCCAAAGTCCCACCCAAAACCCTGAGGACCGGAGCTGTCAGGATCCGAGTGGAGATTGTAGCAGCTCCAGTTCATCATGTGGAATTCTAAAAACGTGCCCTTCGGGACAAACTGACAATTGTTTGCAGGGTAACTACTCACCCGTTTCAGATTTTGAAGACCTGGAGATGGAACTGGAAATTGAGAAGGACAGAGTTGCTTTAAACTTATTGGTCGATTCTGTGCTCAGCAGCTCAGATGACAATGACTGCTGGGGACTTCCTTGTAATCAGGAAGTACTGACCTCTGATAGTGTGGGGAATAATAAATCTGTTCAGGAAGGAGAAGGTACCTTGAATAATCAGTGTTTACCTGTTCCTGAAAACCCTCGGGTGCCTTCCATTCAGTTTCTCGAAACTTTAGCTCCTAGTGGCTTAAAGCCAAACACAAATACAGATCATCTTTGTTCATTTTCAAAAGCAATGAAGCTCTCTGGGAAACCAGTGGCATTGACAGATTCCTCTAAAGACGAGTGTGACAAAAACGAGCAGCAGTCCTTTTGTCAAATTGGCTTTCCTTTCTCCACTAAGCCACTAGGAGCACAACCCAACCCTGATAAACCCAAGGGTTGTTCAGTTCAGACTTCTAATAAGAAAGAAGAAGCAATCTTGGACAAGATCAAAACAAATGGTTTTTTTCACTCTACTATTACTTCACTAAATAATAGTACTTCAGTCTTGGATCACATCCCACCGTCAAGGTACATAGATGGACTGACAGGGACAACTGCTGGAGATTCTGACGAGAGCACAGAGATAGGTAATCAGGGACAAAGCGTTGATTGTCAGTACTCAAATGTATCATACTCAAAGGATAGCACAATAAAACTCCCTTTTCAAGGGTCATCAATCCTGCCATACTGTGGACTTGCTTTATCAAACCAATTAGTAAAAGGTGTAGGTGACCAAAAATCAATGACATTTCATCAAGCACACTCCACTTCCCATCTCTCGGCCCCAAGAAATGGTTCCTCCAAATCATTTTTAGACAGTGATACTAACAAACTGTTGAATCAGCTCTCGGATACTGCCTATCGCTTGGTGTCCAGAAGCTGTTCTTCAAGCGACTTGGAAATATGGACTGGTTGCAGCAGAACTGGATCCCAACTCAAACACTGTGGCGGAAAGAAACATCACTTTCCTGCATCTCCCGCTCTTAAAGAAGGACAAAGAAAGGGCTTCTCTGACTTTGAGCAGGCAGGAGGGATATCCAAACATTGGCAGCCAATTCTTGAGGACTTGATACTTCCTGTCTCTTCTCGATTGACTGGTACACAAGCTTGTCCTTCAGATGCTTTACCTATCAACCTGGATAAAGACTCTGTGTGTTGTCCTAGCTTATCTCAACTTTATCGCCCCACCACTCCGCCTTTGTCTACTTTAAGCAAAGGGAGCTTCTCTAGGGCAGGTGTTAGTACCGTTCTGGCTTTATCTTCTCCAGCTTCCTTCAGACTGTGGTTTCGTCACAGGCGGATCAGCTTTCCTATTATGCAGTTGACACGTCCTAGTATCCATACGGTTGTGAGTCGGATTTTGGGAAGGTGCAAGTGTCATCCTTTTCGACCACTGGTTGACTTCACAGCTCCACCAGGCCTAGACAACGATCACCAGTGAGTTGTAGCTGTTGAAATTGCATGTTTTGATTGCAAGGGAATTTGATTTACATAATCAGAGGTGAATGCCAGTTTTTACCTGCATGCAGCTTGCACTTACAATTCAACCCATTTTGATCTGTTTTCATTGATAGCTATATACGCCGATCCAATCAAGAAGTTACACCCAGCAAGAAAAAAAGAGCTTCAGCACGGTGGGCATCATATCCCCCTGCATCTTTCGCAATTTAGCCGATCTATTCATTGAAAAAAAAAATGCAATCAGTCTTTGCTAACCAGTTATGGTTCAGTGTGTAGGTGAAGTGCATCATTTTAGCGCAACTAGCAACACAAAATCGAATTGCTGAAAATCATTCCAAACCTATGGAAGTCAACAGTGGCCAGGCGTCTTTACTATGTTTCGTTTTTTTTTTCATGGGTTTCATGTGTTTGGAATGCAAACATCACTGGAAAAGACGTTATTCATATTGCAGCATTGCATCGTAAAATGTAAACAAAATCTAGTTTTTCCATTCAGTTTCGTGCTGCTAGTGGTGCAGAAATTACTCCCCTTAAAGTGATCTACATAAAAAATAGGAATGTAGCAATAAAATCAATGTCTTTTCAGACATTCTGTCATGATTGTTGTCAGATTTGAAGCATGAAGCCAATCCAATTTTACAAACCACCGATATCTGCACTTCTAAGCTGATCATTTAATCATGTAGATGTTGACTGATGTTATATTAGCAATCACCTGGTATTCTCTAAAATACTTGCTTCTTTCACTGCGTGTAGGAAAGCCACCTCATCTTCATCAGTGTGTCATCTTTCAAAAATTAGTTTCACATCAGAAAGGAGTCTGGATCACTCTTCTCGGCACAGCATCAGCCCCAAGTCTGTGCGATTGGATGAATCCGCCAATGAATCTGTGTCTAGTTTTGCTATTGCCAGTGCGAATGTCAAATACCCTGGTTTACACAGTCGGGCGGCGTCAACAGAAATGAACCAGGTATTATAGATCCTCTCTTGTAGCATTTGAACAAACAGTGAAAGAAGGAAGAATGAAAGCTGGAAATGAAAATATCTGGATTTTTTTAAGACATGAAAGATTTCACATTCCAGTTTCCTCAAGGCTGGACATTCATCTTTCTTGTAGGTTGAACTCTACGACACTAATGCTGAAGCTCAAAGAGGTCAACGCTCCAAAAGGGTCTCCCAAATTCGTATTCGTAAGACGGTTCCCAAACCAGATAACAACCTTACTCCAATGGGACTCCCCAAACCAAAGAGGTCTGCTTTAGTCTTTTCAATAAATGTTGATGTGGAATCTGATTAGAACTGGCTGATATGTAAATATTAGACTATTTGCTTGAATTCTAGTATATTTTTCAGAATTTCTTTTATTTTTATTATTCAGAGGAACCATCATTTGTCACAACAGAAGAAGCGAATGCAAAACTGGTCTTTAGGAAACTTAATGGCTAAATGAAAAGTGCTTGTGATGCTTACAACATTGGTTAAAACATATCATAAATATTTGTTTCGTGTCCCACAGCTGAAGAAAAAAGAATTCAGTTTGGAGGAGATTTATACCAACAAGAATTACAAGTCTCCGACCCCTAACAGGTTTGTTTTTGCAACTCTTTGTGTTATTCTGGAAGTCATTTTCTGATTCTGATTTTCACTTATGCAGAAGCCTGGAGACGATATTCGAAGAACCAAAAGAGAAGAATGGCTCTTTGGTATGTATTGGTCATCAGAAACGAAAGCGAGTTCTAGACTTCCCAGATTTCACACTGCCTCGGAAGCGCAAGGCTAAAACTAACCTGGCTCCACTGCGTGTGAAAGGACCACGAGGACGGGCTCGTAGAGGTAGACAGGACGACGCTGACCTTGATGTACTGCTAATCGAGAAGCTCACAGAACTGGAAGACTACTTCTCTCGCCATGGACTGGAGGTTTAAGCTCAGTTTTTCACAAATCTTTATAACAGTTGATCAGTTACCAAAAATGTTGGTTTTAATCTTTTTTGCCTGAACAAGGAAAGAATTTGAGCTTGTTCAGGGATCGTTGTTTAAAGAGCGTTTAGCAATAGAGGGAAAGAACACTTTCTTGTAGCATTTACAGTTGAGACTTAAAGTGTGTGGAGTGGACTGACCCAAAAGACATTTGCGCAGTGAGTGTGTGTGTGTGTGTGTGTGTGTGCGTGCGTGTGTGTGTGTGTGTGTGTGTGTGTGTGTGTGTGTAGTATAAGCACATTATAGTAAACCTTTACCTGAGCACTTTCTGTATCCTCACAATGTGACCTAGTTGTGTTTCTCTTGCATTTGCAACATGTTGCTTACCAACACGTTCCTAAATCATTTTCTGGCAAAAAAAAGAGATATAATGATAGATTGTTTGGTTTAAGCCCTTCAAGGTCTCTTAAAAACAAGGAGATGTTCATCCTTGACTACTAATGACTTTGCTTTCTAAATGAAAATGCGGAGGGATTTGCTGCCAAATACAAGAAAACTAGTTTAAGTTTTTACTTTCTTTTGAAATTGATATTTTAAGGTACAGTGCAGTGTTTCTTCACTATGTTCTTGCAAGATGTTCTAAAATTCTTAATGCGTTTCACCATAGAAATATGACTTGACTTTGTGTTTCTGCATTTGTTGTTCTTGCAGGGCTGTCTTGAATTAGCTAGTTTTGAAATGGGCTTTCCCTTAACCTCACCTTGTGAGTTTGAAAATCACTCGGAGTAAAATTAATCATTTATCCAGCCTTCACGTCATTCCAAACCTGTATGACTTTTTTCTTCGGAATGCAAAAAGAAAAAAATGTCCAAACGTAATCGAACCCAATGACTCCATTATTTGGACAAAAACAGTTGCAGCATACTTCAAAATATCTTCTTTTTAATGACAGAAATGCAGTTTTAAGAAAACTGTCCCCTAAGGTTTTTTTTGATTTATGTAGCCAAGAGAACATTCTGACACCTTGAAAACAGGATAGACAAGCCACTGGGATGTATTTGAGAAATATGTGAAAAAAAAACACTGTTCTCTTAATGTTAGCTGTGGAATTACTTTTATTCGAGATATGCTGAGATATGAAATACATGTCTGCCGTGAATCTATGGTTCTTAATATCTGGTTGACATTAGTGAAGCGTTTGGTGAGATCCACCTTCCATATTTCTAATCTGACATTTACTGAGTGTTAAATGCAGCTAATTAAGAGCTGGCCTGATTAGACTTATTTTTAGTTTTAGTTTTATCATTCCATGGTGTGATATACCACCACAACTTTATCATATTTATCAACTTTAACATTTTTGTTTTGATATGGTGTGTTGTCTTTTTTTCTTTTTTTAATGGAAAGCTTTTACAATCAATTGTAGTTAACCTTGGACTCATTACGTATAGCTTTGAAAGTCAATTATCTGCACTTGACCCCCAAATAATCTGAGCATCTCTGTGCCAGTATGTGATAGAAATGTGCTTACAATGCAACCTATAGACATGTATTGTCTCTTTTGATCACTTTGAACTGTTAGATTTCAGATGTTACAGAAACTGCTGCTGTTGTGCTTCTCTTTGAGCTCACCAACAGATCAACACTAAGTATTGCTTGAGTGCTGTCAATCAATATGATTTTATATATATTTTATGAATAAAAATAGTGTTAACTACAAGTCAGTGTCATGCTTGGATGGTTTACTCAAATCACAATAATTAATCTTTTTTTTTTAAAAGATGAATACTAAAAATGAGAATATTAATATAAAATAAATAAATTAAAATAAAAAAACTTATTTTAACTTTGAATCAACCAAATTTTCTTTATAATCTTTCTTTGTCATTTTGATGTTTCTAAAACTGTTAAACAACAGAAACTAAAACACAACAATACCTTTTTTCTTGTTTATTGTTTCTGGGTTAATTTGTTTTGTTTAATATATTTTTGCATATGTTAATGTGACCATACCATGAGTTTTGGATATTTAATATGGTGCCTAGTGCTACTTACCTAGTAATCTGGATTATGTAATCAGATTCCAAAAATGATGTACTTGTAATTAGATTATAATACATTTTAAAATACTTGTAATCAACCTAGTTACTTTTTTTTTATTAATTACATGATCACATTATTCACACAATAGCGATTAATTATTCATAATTTATTGACTGTCACTAATTCTCTCCTAAATCTTTTAAATGTTCTTTTCTAAACAGCCTACTGCTGGCATACATTCAGAAACTCGTCTAGTTTTGTGGGAATTCACACAAAGACCAGTCCCTAGTCAGAAAACTGAGAGGCCACACTATATTTGACCACTGGATTCACAGAAAGTCTTTTTGAACATTTCAGCATGGTATCAACTATACTGACTACTACGGTCACATGACGTAAACAAATAATATTTTTCATCTTTTTTTTTTTAAATAAGGGTTTTATTTTGATTGTTGTTATTTTAAAATGATTTAGATTAATTTTGCTAATCATTATCCTTTCATTAACTTCACAAATCCCATGCAGTTCCTTCTGAACCCCAGTTTGGGAAACCTTGGCATATAATGTAGGGCCTAATGTTTAATGCACTTCATGTTGTTCTTAACAGTGAATGGAATATATTTAAATCAATGTGGTAAACAGGTCAAAAGTAATCTAAAAGTACTCTTAATTGTGACCAAAAATGTGTAATGTAGTGGATTACGTTACTAACTACAATTTTTGTCACGTAATCTGGAATCAGTAACAGACTACAATTTGTAAGTAATCGACCCAGCACGAATGGTACCAACTAAATATTTACACTTTTATTATTATTATTATCATTATTATTATTATTATTAAATTTTAAATGAGATTTTAAATTTATTATTTGATTAAATTAAGTTCTATTTATTTGCAAAAAAAAAATCGTGCTTTGAGTCAAGGGCTGTGGTGACGAACCCTCCATTCCGGTAGATGGCGGAAGTGCGTCTTGTGAAGGACGAGGACGGAAACACGGGGAATCTGTGACCGTGTGCAGGAATCATGGCAGCGCTCGTACGCGGAGTGTTTATTGCCCGCCTGACAAGGACAGGAAAGAGCAGGTAACTGTGTCATGTAATTTGGGGATTTCGCGAAATAATCACATCAGACCTTCGGAAGCTAATGCTAGCATCTACGCGTGTTAGCATTGGCTTCATTATCCGAACCTGGCCAACCTGTCAAGACACGTTAAAGTGACGGCTCCTGGTACACAGTTGAGCTCAAAACCTAGTTACACAATCAGCCGAGGCACTGCAGTACTAGCACATGAGCTGGGACGAGCCCTTTCCTACCTTAAGAGAAGTTAAGTTAGCCCATTTGAGTTTTTCCGTGAAGTGAATACAGGACGTGACTGCTAGTGACGTATTTAAATGTCTGTATTAGCTTGGCGAATTTCAAGGTGAAATTTTCATTCATTCTCTTTAGTAACTTTTCATTACTTCAGATTTAAAAATGGCGACTTTTTTTAAGTTATTCATATCGAGGTGCGTAGAAATGCAGATGATGTCGGTAATGTAACGTAAGCTCTCGAGTGTTTTTAAAGTGTGATGTGTATTGTCTTGTATGCAGTTTTCTGCAGCACAGTGGCTTCGGTGTCAGACGGAGTCATCAGAGGCTCTTTTCGAAAGGTCAGTCACATTTACTAAATATTTGTGTTCATATTAAACGGTCCCACTGACGTTTTTAATGCGCCACTACACAATTCCGCATTTTATGCAAACTTGCGCAACGGTACGCTGAAAAGTGTTTTTTTTTTTTTTCTTTTTTTTTTTTTTTTTTTTTTTTTTGTAGAATGTAAAACTGCAGTTCGTCAAAAGAGACTTTAGGTGACGTCTTTATATATATATATATATATATATATATCTATCTATTATATCTATATATATATATATATATATATATATATATATCTCACACCAGAGCTGGGTAGATTACATACAAAGTTGTAATCTGTTATTAAATTTCATGACAAAAATTGTAGTTAGTAACGTAATCCATTACATTACGTATTTCAGGTAATATAACTAGACTACTTTTTGATTACTTTTTGGTTACTTTTGACCTAACTTGATTATAACATTGATTTAAATAGCATAATCTTGTACCACATTGACATAAAAATACAAAGAGTAAAAAATGCATTCCATTTGTTGAAATTAACAGCGTGTATTAAACACTCAACTTCTGGGGTTTGTGAGTTTAAGGAAAAGTTGATCATCAATTGAATCATAAAAATGTAATATTAAAATAAATAATTTAAAATCAAAATAAAACACTTCCTAAAAAAATGAATTATTTTATGTTTACCTCTTTGTCATGTGACCATTAACCAACGTCAGAGAACCGTGAACGTTTAAATGTGGTGCTTAATTATTAGATATTTATTTTAAGATCTCAGTCAATATATCAGGTGAAAGATGTTCAGATGACAGAAATGTTTGGGAATGCCTGCATTACGTGTAAATAAGAAATAATGTGAATTTGTGCATTTTCATGTGTTTGAAAGCCTTCCAAAGACATTGTAATATAGATGGTTAAATAACATACTGAGCGATAATTCACAATAAACATGACTGTTTTCATCAGTAGTAGATGCGGTGTAGAAACACCTCCAGTGATTTTTGTAAATCCAGTTTTCAAATGCTGCGTGGCTTCTTAATTTTCTATGTAATTAGTCACCTGAATATTGACTGATCTTTGTGTGAATGTCCACAAAACCGGAAGACTTTCTGAAAAAGAGGAATTTGGGAGAATCAATAAATTATGAGTAATTTATTGCTATTGTGTGAATAATATGTAACCATGTACTCAATAAAGAAGTGATCGAGTATTTTAAAATGTAATTACATCGGTTACTACCCAGCTCTGTATAACACACATCAGCTGTGTGTTTTTGTGCTTACATAGTTCCAGCTGTGTTTGGATCAACCAAGCATGTGGTTTTCTTTAAACAATGACTTTCTTATGTATATTTGCAGTTGATCTCCAAACACTATCCTTAGTAGAATTGACTGTCACAAACATCTAATGGATACATTGAGGTTATTTTCAAAAGGTCAGTCACATTTACAAAATATTTGTGTTCATATTAAACGGTCCCACAGACGGTTTTTTATGCGCCACTACACAACTCCACATTTTTCACAAACTTGGACAACGTTACGCTAAAAGGGTCTTTCTTGGAGAATGTAAACCTGCAGTTTGTCATAAGAGACGTTAGGTGGCACCGCTGCGTCAAGTCTTTATATATATATGTATATATGTATGTGTATATATGTATGTGTGTATATATATATATATATATATATATATATATATATATATATATATATATATATATATATATATATATATATTATATATATTAAACACACAGTGTGTTTGTTTGCTTACATAGTTCCAGCTGTGTTTGGATCAACCAATCACAGTTGGTCTTCTTTAAACAATGACTTTCTTATGTATATTTGCAGTTGTTCTCCAAACACTATCCTTAAATTGACTGTCACAAACATCTAATGGATCCATTAAATGATGTTTTTTTTTCCTTTATCTCAGGTTTTCTTGGACTACAGGCCCGTGTACGGCCACTTCCTCTTCTTATAGCTACAGGCGGGGGTTATTTTGGATACAATCAATATGGGCAATACAAGGATCGGCAGCTGGAGAAGCTTGGCATTGAAGTGCAACCACGTATTGCCAATGAATTTCAGGTAAGATCAGTCTCAGAATACAGTATTATCTGTGTGTGAAATTCCCAGACAAATTGTCTAACAGTTGCAAAACATTGCCATTGCAAATGCATTGTATGCCACATTCGCAACCTCTTTCCCCACATTCTGATTTGAGCACAGTTGGTCGTGTGCCGTGAACTATGCAAACTAAAGTTTCCTGAAACTGTGCAAACTGATATCAAGCTGATCAAAATTCATTCTCAAACTCTGAAGCCATTTTTTGTGATTGTTGGGACACTGATGGTATGGCTGTGTTAAACGTCTCTGGATACTGAGATACTCTGTGGAGCCCATGTTCGAAAGTGTGTGGACATACTAACCTTTTTATACTGTGTTAGTACAAGAATGAGGATTCATGCTAATGTATATATAAACATGTATATATATTACAATAGTCACTGTAGTTGTCATTTTTATTGTATTAATCTTACATGTTTATCCACATGCTTTTTTGTCCATGTCCTTGTGCATTACTGCATTATATATATATATATATATATATATATATATATATATATATATATATATATATATATATATATATATATATATATATATATATATATATATATATATATATTTGTTTGTATATGTTTGTAAAACAGGAGACAGTTTCTCAATCTCTTTATTCAGCATGAAATGAAACGAAGCCTCTTTTTACATCTTGACTGCTTTATGATCAAGTTTGTGCTTTCCATTTGCAATTAGCCACATAAACATGTCGCTGCAAAACATATATAAATCTAATTTTTGATTCACTCACTGTATGTTGTTTCAAAGGAGTTCACTTCACAAAAGCTGATAGCATATGTATTAGCAGCAGATGCCATAAGCTGCGCAGTTTATCATCAGTGATGCTTTTTCAAAATCAGAGATCACAAAGAGAGTAAAGTCCACACCTTTATTATAATTTTTTATTATTTTAGTCATCAGAGGTTATTTAAAAAAAAAAAATGACAAAAACCAAATGACTAAAATATTAACTAAAGTCATAATGGAAACAGAAACTGTGTATAATTAGTAAGTAATAGTATATCAGTAGGTACTAATATAACACTTGCTTGAACACTCATGATAGCTGTCCATGAATGAAAAACATCAATAAAAAAGCATGACGTGGCCAAGTGTAAACAGGCCCTAAGATGCAGACAAGATGGTGTGTCAGAGTTTTGATTGTGGGGTTACTTTGATAAATACAGGCTGCACAAACATCATCCATAGCTGACAGTGTCGGTGTGGCACTGCAGGAGATTTCAGGCTGTCACGGGGAAGATTTTGGCCATTTGTTTTGTTTGGCAAGCCTAAAATCTGTTGCTTGTGCAACCAATTAACTAATTTAACCTAAAAAACAAATAATAAAAAAAGAGAGTTTTTCATAGTTTGTTCTTATATTGTGTTGCAATAAAAAAAATGCCACAGATCTAATAATATTAAAGATGATCATACTTTAAAGGTATTAAAATTAAGAGTGACTTAATCACTTAATTAATTTGTGATTATTACGCTTCAAGTCTTTTTAAATGAAATGATGTAATGACATGTTGTAATGACATGTCACAAATGTTGAGTTCATTTGTTGTGTGACCTTTAATACCAGCCGGGTGATCTGGTTGTTTGAGTGTCCCAGTCACCTGAGCGTGTCGAAATTCACTGGTGGTGTTGCTAGCGTCTGAGTGGCTGGTTTTGTTTGAAGGCTTTCCCTAGTGTGATGTAGTGTTTTATCTGTGTCATACAACAGATAAACATCAGCCTCCAACGTGGAAGTCCCTTTTTAGCGCTTGCTCATCGTGACCCGTTGACCTGTCTCTGTGGATGCTGGACAGTTATGTTTGCACACAAAGCTGTTATAATGCAGTTGAGTTGGTTGTCACAACCTCTAAAAAGTTGATCTTTTGTGACTTTAAACATGACATGAGGACATTTTGTATCAGTAACACACAAAGCCAAAAGCAGCATACACACACACACACACACACACATATATATATATTGTATTAAAGCGATACACAGCAGATTTAGTCCTGCCATTCACCCAGCACTGGTTTCCAAGGGTATTCAGCACCATGCCAGACTTGTACCTCACAAACAATAGTAAGACTTCTTGTACGGAAAGGGGATTGTGCAACAAATCTACAAGGGACAAGACTATTTATACAGTGTCTGAATCAAGGAGAAAAAAAAACTCTAAAATATCATTTTTAACCCTTATGTGAGTTCATTGCATTCTAACCATGTAGAAATAGTGCTTTTGACATTTTCAGACATTTATACTCACTTTGTATGTATCTTTATCATGCATGTGTGTTTGGCTTTGGTGTTCATACTATTGAAACCCTCACTGTTCGCTCCGTGTATGATCTGTGTTCACAACTGTCAGTCATGGACTCTTCTTTTGTGTTACGCCTGATATATGAGGACAGATTTCTGTTCGGCGGTTTGGTTGTAGATTTACAGATAAGGCACAGTGTGTGGCAGAAAGCCTCGCTGGCAGAGATAACGGCGCTCTTTGTGTAGGTGTGACCATTTTCCAGAACCTTCTCAGACACACACAGTGGCTTTGTTATATTTGCAGCCTAGCGGTGTTAGAAAATAAATCACTAAAGTCTTCTGATACTTGTACTCTTTTGTCATGATACTAAATCGAGTGTTAGAAGAGTATAAAAGAAAATAACTAAATTGATGCATTCTGATGCCCTTTCATCATGATGCTAGTTCAGTTCACTAAATCTTTTTTAATTACAATAAAGCAGTCTAAAAATCATGTAATGGCTAACATGAATATTTCTTTTTTTATTCATTATTATTTTTTATTCTATTTTAAGGTTGACATTTTCTTCACTTTCATTTTTGCGTTTGATAGCAGCAGTAATGAAAAACAAAACGTTTTAGTTGTACTCTCCTGGATTCTTGTTTAATGCATCATCCAGCTCAGCATGTGCTACATCCTTACGAAACAGATCCCAGAAGTAAAACCCGTTTACTGCAACCCCTCCACCCCAAAAAATTATGAGTCATAGTATGTTGCAATAGTTGTCGAAAACACACAAAAGCAATCGCTCGGTGAAAATGATTGTGGCACAATACGGTGATAAATCAAATTGTTTCCTTAATGCGCTTGGTCCTGTCAGTTATATTCATTTCTCTGTGTCTTCTGAATACACACGCAATAGCTGTCTGCAGTTGTGTGTGTTTATAGAGTGGGATGGGCTTTTTGACAGTCATCAAATAGGAAGTAAGCCCTTTCACTCATTGGTCTGGTTAATATTTAGTGACGACATCACATCACACACATGCCGCATCTGAGCAGATCCAAGTACGAAGACAGTAAGAGGAGTGTAGTCCATTGAGAAGTTCGACAGACCTCTTATTGTGTCACTCCATACAAGTGAGTGTAAAGATTTCCTTTGTAGGTCTTTTTTTGTTTAAGTGGATTTGTATTTGTGTTTGTATTACGGGATGAATATGAATTCTTTCTTTATTAGGTTGTCAAATTATTTGATGCGTAGAGTAAACTAGAAAGAAATTCTTGAATTATTACTAGTGGGGGAATCATTCGTAGTGTTTTTATACGTTTTTGTATTAAAATGCATATCAAAAGGTTAGTTCGAGACAGGAAGATTAACTTCCTTCCTGTTTAGTAGGAAGTGTCAAGTTCATGTGATTAGCATGCAGTCAAGTGTGCTTTTGGTTTTCCTATGTATACGTTTCCTATGAATATATGAAAGTAGCAGTAGAAGTGTATTTGATAACATATTGATTTTGTTAAAATATATGTAAAAAATTGTGTTTTAAATTATTACAGAAACATTACAGAATGTAAAAGTATACCAAAAAGTCAAGAACAGATGTAAAAGAATCAGTTCAAAGAAATTCCATAGCATTTAGGTTTTATTTAGTGATTGATCTGGGTAAGAGAGGGAAAAAAATATTGAATAAATACAAATATATGCGAACATACATACATATATATGTATGTATGTATGTATGTATGTGTATATATATATATATATATATATATATATATATATATATATATATATATATATATATATATATATATATATGTTTGTGTTATATTTTAATAGACAGATAAATGGATGTGTTTAAAATAAATTGGTACTGTCAAAATTAGCACTTTAACATATTACAAATATTTTAATTCAATTAACACAGGGGCGGAGCTAGGGTTGGCCACCCCACTCACAACTGCTGTTTCTGTCTCTTTTTTTTTTTTGACAAGAATTGCGTTTATTTAGACGCAGAACATCTTTACGATCTCATCAAACAGGAGACTTTTCAGAGGCGCAATCCAACTTCACCTCAGCACCAGGCGCGAGTCAAACGAGCACAGAAAAAGGTACAGGTGATGAGGAGATTCAGTAGGACAACAGTGAACTGTGCTCAGATGAGATGTTGTCAGGCCATATGTCAGTAAAAACCAATTTTCCTGTCCTGTCAGCCGTTATGCTGTGCTCGTAGCACATGCTCTTCAGCTGCACACACAAATACAGCGGCGTGCGCTATATTATATTAAAGTGCTATATGAAGAGTTTGGTTCCAAAATGCAATAAATCCATTTTAATTAATTTGAGTAAAAATGTGTTTTCTTTACCAAGAAAGTGGTGAGATGAAAACCACTGTTTTCTGTTTCAAACTGTTTCACATAGCATCTTGAGGTTATAATAACATTAAAAATTCAATTCAATTTTCAAAGATTTATTATAAAATTTTATTTATTTTTTTCCCCAAAATGCAATGAATCCATTGAATCCATATGAAAAATAATTTACTTAAATAATTTATAATTTGATAAACTGATGAAAATACACAACATAGTAAGTTGATCCACATATGACAGCCTCTGAACTTGGTCAATACTAATCTCATATACAGGCACTTGACTAAAAACACATTCATCAGTCATCGCTTCCAAAATGAATTCAATGGGTCATCTTGTTAATGCTATAAATTAATTACAGCAATAAAATAAAATTTCATCATGAACAAGAACATGAACAACATCACATTAAACCACAGAAATTTCAAAATGACATTTCCCTTACATTCAACTTCCAAAAGTGCATTCATCTTTGCCATGTTACATTCATTTAGTTGACTAGTGCTATACGTTGTATTAACAAAAACATAAATGGCATAAATAAAAACACTAACACTGACAAGCTACACAATATGGCGTTCATAATCGAATGCGATTTATCTACTGAACGCGATATAGCGTAGCTTGTCAATGTTCTACGGCTTTGTGTATTAAGTGCATCTGAATAATTTCCATCTGTAAGCATGTGATGGAGATTTACCGATACTATTAATCACAGAACCGGCTTTACTGACGAGATGCGCATGACAATCACATGCCATTTATTGCTACCATTTGCAGCCCTTGTTTGTTGATTACAAAGTATATGTGGAAAACTAGGATGCCGGGTGTATTCAAAGCGCCGCCATTACTGTCTAGAGTGCGTGGAATGGTGCGATGTGATTGGTTGAGAGGATATATCGCATTCTGCAAAAAAAGGGAGACTGGCGTTTGTCGCGGTTTGGAAAAAAAGGGAGAAAATGTGACCTAATAACTCTGGGAATATCGCAAAATTTTAAATGGACTTTTCAATACCAACCAGACACAATACTGATTTTGGAGGAAACTCACTTTTTAAAAAAAAAAGGGCGTTTATCGTGTTTTGGAACCAAACTCTTCATATATCATAAAGCACAAGTGAATCTATGAGCATGCAATGTCATAGTTATGTCGTCAGTTAAGTTATGAAGTTACCAAAAAAAGCTGCTTTAAAGGGATAGTTCACCCAAAAATAAAAATTAGCCCATGATTTACTCACCCTCAAGCAGTCCTAGGGGTATATGAATTTCTTCTTTTAGATGAATCCGATCAGAGTTATATTAAAAATTGTCCTGGCTCTTCCAAGCTTTATAATGGCAGTGGGCGGTTGTTTCCATTCAACAGTCCAAAATAAGTCCAATAAGCTGCATCCATCCATAATAATAAAAAATAAAAAATTGCTCCACATGGCTCCGGGGGGTGAATAAAGGCTTCCTGTAGCACAGTGGTTCCCCATAGCGACCTCTAAAGCAATGGTTCCCAAAAATGGTCCTGGAGAACCCCCAACACTACATTTTAGATGTCTCCCTATTCAAACACACCTGATTCTACTCATCAGCTCAGTGTCAGGTAAGAGAGACACCAAAATCATGCAGTGTTGGGGGTTCTCCAGGGCCAGGATTGGGAACCACTGCTGTAGCGAATCATTGGGTTTTTGTAAGAAACATATCTATATTTAAAACTTTATCGCGATTAATCACAGTTAATTGGTTAAATTGACAGCACTAAAAAAGGAGTATTATTAATGGAACAAATACATGGATATTGATTTAAATGAATATAAAATTCATATAAATTGGTATATGGTAGCAATTATAGATTTTCTTACGCATACTGTTGCTGTACTGAAATGTATAGAACATGCAGTAATAAATATTCTTATAATAAAAAGCCAATTGAAGTGAATGCAGCGTATTTTTAGGCTTTGTTGATGCGCTGGACTTTGTAGAGAAAGTGATTTTCAGAGCAGAAATCGTTTATCATAACAGTCGGGAGCTCATTGCTCTTTATCCTTCATTTGAGAAAGAGATGAGAGGGAGAGGGGGGATGGGGTCATAGATGGAATTCGGGATCTACTGAGCACATGCTGTTAGGATTGTCTGTTTACAAACCCCTCCCTCTCCTCCTCCTTTTCATATCACCACCTTCCCAGCTGCACCAGGCCTTGAATTCAGCAGCGGCTCAGAAGAGAAGGTGGATTCTTCCGCTGGCTGACCAATCGCAGTCAAGCATCCCACACGTCACCAGCAAGGAGGGCGGGTCTTTAAGCTTTGCAGCGGAAAACCACCGGGCCAGACGAACGGAGTGAGCGTGAGAGAGAGCTAAAGCCTGCCATACGCACTAATCCTTCCACCGTGATCATGTGTCAGGGGACTCTGAAGCAGCAGAAGGGGCCGGTGCAGAGCACTGCGGGGAAATGGTGAGATGCTGCAGGTCTTTGCACAGCTCTCCCTCTTGCTACAATCTCCACAGAGTCAGGGTTGATGTGCGGCGTTTCCGTCCGCCGTGCTCCTCAGCGGGAGCAACAGGGGAGCCCACACACGGCGCCAACAACGGTGGCACGGGGGGCCCATCTCAGCCCAGCCACCGGAGCCGTTTCAGGTACCGGCAAGGAGTGTGTGAGATGCTAGGACGTATTTCAAGCTGAGAATGTGTGTGGATGACAGGGTGAATTTAGCTGGTTGGATCTAGATCAATTGTTGACTGCGCACTCGGAGTGAGAGAGGACAATTGAAGGATCAGTGGAGCTGGAAAGTGGGCGAGCGAGAGGGGATTACGGAGACCTTGCACGAACTGGGCCACCCTACAGAGGGACAATCAGTGTGCAGTGTGAGTTTGTGTCACTGTCCCAGCTGTACGATTGCGTTGTAACATTAGGCTGTTGCTAGCCCTCTCCATCCAATACAATCCACACATAGCTCTACACGAAGCAGATGCTGTTTCCTTGATTGATAGAAAGGAAGGCTCAGATTCAGTCAGTGATTGGCCAACGTGTGCCTGCATTGAAGAAACAAGGGGGGCTATGTAGAACAGAGAGTGTGTGAAAGAGAAAGAGTCCAAAACAGAAGACTTAACATTATCTTTTTACTGGCTGAGTAATGCACTGTGAATAGCTGTTGAACTGCAGTGTTCTTTGATGGCTATTCATCTGCTCTGGACACGTTGGGGGAGGGGTAGAGATGCTCTAATTTCAATTGAATGATAGCCTGATGACTGAAAGCTCTCGTAAATACCAATTCACAGTTTCGAGCCGTCTAGGCTCACTAGGGCGCCACGCACACTTTAGCATATTAACTGGATTCGCTAGAATGAGGTTACATTAATGCACAGTGCTTAAAGTGTTTAGTGTGAAAGGTTATACTGGGCACTTGCACAGCTCTTTTACAAATGTAGTTATAGGATGGAAACAACATTTACACAGTGGAGCTGGTAAACGCAGGTTATCAGGTTCATTGTTGGGTTGTGTAATGAGTATTTTTGCCACTCGCATGAAAATGTGAGTGGTGGCTGCGTAAGTAAAAGTTGTTTTTGTTATTTTGGGACGTTGCTAAGGCCTTCAAGGTGGTTGCTTGGTGTCCCAAGTGAAAAGAGCCTTCTATAATGGCTCAAATCCAAATTTCAATGGAAGACTTTTGTCTTTTTTACTGCTAGATAGAAATGCTTGTCTGTCAGGTGCAGGATGAATTTTTAAATGTAAGATTTGAATAAACCCCTACAATTAAGAGTGAGCAGAAGGGAGGAGACTGTCTGATCATAGGCCATATTTAACATTATGTATTCACGCCTCACAGTTTAAAGAGCCTGTCGCTTTTTTCATAGAGGCATTACCTTTCATAAGTGCATTAGTTGATTAACCTAAAATACAGCCTTTTTTGTATTGCTTGAGCTAAAGAATTGCAACACACAATGTCAGTATTACCAACCCAGGCTCACTGGAAAGCATGCCTGTGGCAACATTTCTGCAAAATTATATTACATTGCTTCTTGTATGTTTCGCGACACCTTCAAAGTGAATTTAAAATTTTGAGTGTGAACGTAAATGTCAGATGAATGTAAATCTGGCACATTTTTATTATGTTGGTGGTTATTCATATTGCGGAAGTTCAGAAATTCAATGTTTGCTGAGTGGCGCTAAAAGGTTAACATACCATCTACACTTAACCCTACATTAAAGGTAACAAAGGGTTAACAAAAGCAAACATGAAATACAAACGTATTTGATGAAGCAACCATGCCATTTTAACTCGCTTCTACAAGTTTTTGAGCTCTCATACTTCAAGGGAATGTATGCTCCGCAATGCAAGTACTGTGCTGTACTAGGTGAGCTATCGAGCTAGTTTACTACATCAGAAAAGCCGTATATACAGAACATTTTATGACGTCAGTCAGTCTTTCAAATACACAGGAGTTGTACTTAACTGGAAGTTTCTGTTTGGAGCTGTTACCAAGATGGCAGCCAAGTTAACTCACTTTCTTTTAAAAAGGACTTTGAGCATCACTATTTACATTTGCTAGACTGGTCTCCAGAGTATGGTCCGATGTTATGCCTGCAGCAGTTTGTCTATTAATAGTAAGAGCAATAAAAATTTACACCTTTCTGTGAGTGAGGTCCGCATGTCAGATGCGGTTATGATGATGCACGACAGGTCAATATACTTTTAAGATTGTGGAGGAAAATTGTGTAGCCCAGGCACTGAAAGGTTGCCCACTGAGCTAGTGTTGCTATAGTTTTTAATCATCAATACACTGAGGGTTATTACCCTCTGATTACTCACTCTGACCATGCTGCAAATCTTGATCTCTCAAACAGAGATTATTGGAGAGTACATTTTGAAAGGGTCAAAGTAAAGATGTTCTTGTGTGTGGCATTGTGAAGTAGACCTGACAAAGTCAGGTGACACATTGAGTGTTTGTGTTAGGCCTATGGCTAAGTCTCCTCCATCCACAGGTCAGAACAGGGTTTCATCCTGATTAGGGTGGACACAATGTTATATTCTATATATAGCCCACGTAGTTGCAGCCCTGGAATGACTGTGTCAACCCAGCAAGCGCTGTGTCATCACTTTCAGTGCCAACTATGACCCACTTTACTGACACACTAAAGCTAATCCCACTTTAACCAGAAGCAGTAGCTCTTAGTGTCATTCTGAATAAAAAGTGAGCAGTTGTAGCCAAACAAAGCGACGCGTTCCATTAGCAGGACCTGGATAGAGGTGCAGCTTTTTTGCATGCGCCATTCCAGTCCCCTAACAATTGTGTTGATCTGCACAGGTGCTAAAAATAGTGCAATGAACACAGAAAAATGTAAAAAAGATTACTGGCGGATATCCTTCATGGCTAAAGCATCCTACTTGGCGTGACTCATAAAAACATGAATGTTTGTGTTGGTTAAATATGTGTATGTTACTTCAAATGTGGCCTTTTATTATGTTGACTGGCCCAGGCCTTCACTCACGTATTTCTCCTTTTGTACCATTTCTAGACAAGTGTAGCAGGGAGGTGATGATAAAAATCTAAATGAGACTAAAGGTGTTAAGCAGGTGAAAGCAGCCTTTGCTTAGACTGATGTAAGTGGAATGGAGCTGAAAGGAGTATATGGTCAGTGTAGTCGAGAAGCAGTGCAAACGACCATGAGGTTAAGTTTACAGTGGAGAATTGCTATTCCTGTCTCTTTCCTATCTCGAGTATCTTTTCTAGCGTTTGTCTTCCGCTGTTTAATGTCTTCTGTATGAGTGTCTTTGTCTTTGGTCTTTGGTATGTGTGAGTGGGCTGTGTGGATGTTTCTGACTGTTTTATAAATCTTTCCTTCCTCCTTTCTACTGTTTTGATAATACAGCCCAGTTCTGTGTTATATGGCGACTCTCAAGAAAACATGTTTAGGTAGTATTTCACCCTAAAACCAAAAGGAAAAAAAAAATTATTTTATTGAAAAAAAGAACTTTTTTTTTTTTTTTTTTTTTTTTACCCCACATGTGACATTTTTATGAAAATTAAGCACATTTTCACCCAATAACCATTTCACATTTGGACTTTTTTGTAATTCCTTTTATTCTCAATGGTTATTCTCATTACTGTACTAATGTCTAAAAAAAATTAATTTATGTGTTACATTTGTGTTGTACTTATACAAATACATGACAACGTTTGAATGACAAGTTTCCACAATTGCCAGTTTAGACAAAAGCGTTTTAATAATATTAATTGTAATTATGGAATTAATAAGTGATTAATAACAATTATGGTTATATTTCATTGAGGTAATAGTTTTGGAAATACATGCTTATTTGTCATTAAAAAAATAAACTATTTTTATTAGTAGTATCAACAAATGGAACTGCAGAAATACTTTTTTCCAGCAGGTTTTCACGGGACATACATATAACTCATCCTGCCCAGTTTCACACCATTCTTAATTCTTTTGGGGTGAAATATGATCCAGACATGGTCTTGACAGGTTTCTTGAGATTCACTCTATAACAGCAGTGCTCAATCGTGTTCCTGGAAGTCTACATGCAAAGTTTAGCTCCAAACCAATTGAGTTACACCTGAACCAACTCATTAAAATCTTCAAGAACCTTTGATAATTACAAACAGGTTGATGCAAGGTTGAACTCTGCAGGAAGGTAGATCGATCTCCATAAACAGGATTGGGCACCCATGCTCTACAACATTTAGACCATCTGCACATACATCTTTCATGTCCACCTCCTTTATTCTTCATAAGTGTCTGTCTGTGTATTTTGTGCACTTTGGAATCATGGATGTGTTGTGCAGGTTGCAGTTCCCACAGTTGGCCCTACGGCGGCGACTAGGCCAGCTGAGCTGCATGTCCCGGCCTACTGTCCGCCTTCGCTCATGGCCTCTGTCATTCCTCTACTACATCCTGCCCTTTGGAGCGCTCAAACCTCTTGCCAAAGTGGGCTGGAGGCCCACAAGCAGAGTAAGTACAGGTGGAAAGTACAAAAAGAGCCTACTGGTTGATGTTGTGTGTATTCAAATGTGCAAACTCTCACTATCCAGAGACATAAATGCCATCCATCAGTGTGTCATCAGTGTATAATGGCCATTTGAGATTGAGATGTTATCTTGTGGTTGAAAGTGTGTGGGTAATGTCTATGATTATAGCAAACATTACTGGAACCATTAAGGAATAATGCCCTAGATAAAGTCTTTTCATTCATAACCCAGAGAAAGGAAGCTACGAAACTGATGTGAGGTCAGCAGAAATGGCGGCTGCTATCAGCAGATGGCTACTTGCATATGGACCCGCTGAGCCCTGAGCTCCTTTGGGACTCGTGTGAAAAGAGCCATTGTCCCACGGTGCAGCTCTGAACTGAGGAACACTTTGTCTCTAGACCCAGTCGAGGGCATCGTGCCACGGTGGCTCTGACACCACTATTGTTCAGTTCCCATGAAAAAGAATTGCCAGTCAGCCCATGCTGATGCTCTGAAGCAGATACACTATCTCCAGCGGCAGACAGGAAGTTACAGAGAAACAGAAAAACCCACCACCCTGTAAAGGCACATTCACACCAAGCACGATAACTATAAAGATAACGATAAAGATATAGTTCTAAAAAGCGTTCTCAATATTAAAGAATAGCAGAGTCCACACCACAGCTATAACGATGAAGGCACAGAGAAACGATATCGTTGGAATCATTTTCAGAACTATTTTTTCCAGCTGATGAATGATACAAACATTGACAACCAATCAGAATCCATCCTGCTATAACGAGCTCGAGAATTTCAAGCGGCAGAGGCATGTGTGCTTAGAATAAACAGACGATATCGTTCGCTGGTGTGGACACTAATATCGTTATCTTTATAGTTATCGTTCTTGGTGTGAACAGGGCTTTAGACTCAAGGATTGTCCACATTTAGCCTCCTGTCTGTCAGCTGAGATTGAAACTAACTACAGTAATCCACTTACTCTGAACACTCAGGCCAGCTCCTGTCAAGCATCAACCATGCTATCTGTAGCACTGACCTGAGATCACTCCTTCCCACATCAATAATGATCAGTGAGCTACACTGATCTAAACACTCTTTGAATCCAAACACTGGAGCACATGGCACACAGCGGGCGATGGAAAGCTATGTGCAGGTGCTGGACTCAATACAGCAGGTTTTTTTTTATTTTTTACTTTATTTTTTTTTTTTTACTTTATTTACTTTAATGAGCAATGCAGAGTGTACGCAACGTTTTTTTACAATTATCATAAATTATTAATTCATAAATATAAAATTTTACATCCTAAATCAACCTTGCATTGTAAGAAAAAAGATAAAATTTCAGAAATTTTAAGAGACTTATTGACCTTGACAAACAGTCTTTTTATTTATCAAAACTACTTTTTTTTTATATATATATATATAAACAATAGAAAAATTATGCCACTGAATTAAATACTCAAGGGTTTCAAGAATTTCTAATTATAAAATTGTTTTTTTTTTTGTTCTATATAATGAAAAATTTTTTTTTTTTTTTTTTGTGTGCAAATATATGTAATAATCATAAAATTTGTAAAAAGTTACCCCATATATATATATATATATATATATATAATAAAATGTATTATAAATAATTGGGCAATTGAACTCTATATGTTGTTCAGGGTGTTGCGTTTCGGTCAATATTTTCTGCTCTCCAAAACCATTTTGGCTGAAACCTAAAACCTTTTTTTGCTGCTGTGGCCAAATATGTTGAGCTGCTGAAATTTCAGTGCATCACTTATTTTTATGCTGCATTCCATTCAAAATCAGATGTGGGATATTGATATTTGACATGATAATAAAGTATTCTGTTGTCAAACGATTCATAAACTAAAAAAGTGGCAATGCTTGCATTTGCTTTGCAGGTGGAAGATCATTAAGTGCGTTTACTCGCCTTTCTGCAAACGTTTGCTTTTGTATATAACAGATATTTGAACATGGCGTCTCCAAACTCTCTGTTTCTTGGGATGTAGGTTTCAATCTACAAGTCCATACCCACAAGACTCCTCTCCAGAGCCTGGGGTCGCTTGAACCAGGTGGACCTGCCAACTTGGTTACGGAAACCTGTTTTCAGACTGTATATATGGACGTTTGGAGTCAATATGAAGGAAGCGGCTATAGAGGATCTACAGCACTACAGAAACCTGGGCGAGTTTTTTAGGCGCAAACTCAAACCACAGGTTCGGCCGGTGTGCAACTCGCACTGCGTGGTGAGTCTCGGTTTGTAACCGGAGAGAAAAAGGCATTCTTCAAATAGATTTTTGTTGTCCCATTCTCTTTGATTCGTAGGCAAACCCGAAGAATGGGTATGTAAGCATGTTCACCGAATTTTCATTTCAGTAGAGCCGTTCAACATCTGAATGTTATACATTTAGGAGATTTTACTAAGTTTAAAAGAAGATTTCATTAAGAGGAGCAGCATTTTTGTCAGCTAAGCAGGAAACTTGAGAAGTTCAAAATAATTATTATGGTGTCTGAAATAATAATCTAATGGTTATTTGACTTTATTTTGCATATTCCAGCTACTCATGTTACTTTTTAATACAGTATAGAGAAAACATTCAGTATCAACACAGATACTAGTTTAATTCACTTTGACTGTTCATTTGCTCTGCAGATCAGTCCAGCTGATGGCAAGATCCTTCATTTTGGCCGTGTGAAGAACTGTGAGGTCGAGCAGGTGAAGGGAGTGACCTACTCTCTGGAAACCTTCCTCGGGCCGCACAACTGGACCGAGAATTTAACTGCTAACAGAAGTAAGTCTCTCTAAAGCTATCTTTTGACCAAGTAGGACATGCTCCTGGATCGAAATCCTTTGATACTGGAACATCAGAAAATTTGAAAAAGGGACATTTAACTCGAGGTTTCCCAAACAGCCAAATCCATTTTTAGATTGTAAACATGGCTGTTTGGTCACTGTATGGTTGACTTCATATTTTTGATGCATCATCAAATTTTGCTAATAATTTTAAGAAATTGGTGTTTTGCGAGGTTTCCCAAACTCCAAGTGAAGTTTTTTAGAAATTGGTTTTTTGAGCTTGATGTCAGACTTTGTATCCTATGCATAATCTACAGTACGCTACTGTCACGCTATATATAAATTGAGTAATGTTGTGAAATATAATAACAATTTAAAATTAAATTTTTCTGTTTTAATAAATGTGTAATTTCGTGTAATTTATTCCTGTGATGACCCAGCCGAATTTTCAGCATCATTACTCCAGTCTTCATGATGCTTCAGAAATCATTATAATATGCCGATTTGCTGCTAAAGAAACATTTCTTAGTATTATCACTATTAGTGCTGAAATGAGATAAACTGATGTCTTTTTTCAGGATTCTTTATTGAATAGAATATATAAAATTATAGATTGATATAAATGTTGAAAGATCTATGCCTAACCATAAAATCTATTCTGACATCAAGGAACATGCCCTAAGTGGGAAAATCATGCTAAGCTTAGAGGCCATGCGATTATAAATTATTTTATATTGGTTTTCTTAAAAATTATTGATGATAATCTCTTATATTTGTCTTGTTTTATTCCTTGTCAGGTTTAGATGAGGATGATCCTGGCACTTACCAGGATGCTCTGGTCACTAAAGAGGGGAATGAGTTGTTTCACTGTGTAGTTTATCTGGCTCCGGGTGACTACCACTGCTTCCACTCACCTACAGACTGGAGGGTGGCACACAGACGCCACTTCCCAGGTCAGCGCCATTAGATGTTCTCTCTGTATTTAGCTTTGCTTTCTGAAAATATGATTTGTTATTAAAAAAATAATTCACAGAGACTTCGGTTCTTATATGCTAAAGTTATAAGCGTCTTTTCTAATCTGATGGCGACTGAGCAGTGCGTAGCTACATAACAAGCACAGTGTCTGATATGTATGTGTTTGTTATAGGTTCTCTGATGTCAGTGAACCCAGGAGTTGCACGCTGGATCAAGGAACTTTTCTGCCATAATGAGCGGGTCGTCTTGAGTGGGGAGTGGACACACGGCTTCTTTTCACTCACGGCTGTAGGAGCGACAAATGTGGGATCTATACGCATCTATTTTGACAAGGTTAGATAATTTTTGATCTGTGGTAAAATACAAATATCACTGAAATATTCATATTGAAATCTGCATATTCAGTCTCTGCTCTTTGTGTGACGTAAATAACTGTCACCATCTACTGTAGATTACGAACTAGGAAAAGCTCCAATACAGATCGCAGCAAAACCACCTGCGCATATCCCGAAGGCAAAATTATGCATTTCAGTGTATCCTGAACGCTTTGACTGAAAGAGTGATTCTCCTCATTCAAAGGTTCATTGCTGTTAGATTGGAAATATTCTAGTTGTGCAACATCTAGTTCATGGCATCCAGCTGTTTGTTGAGCCATTTTTGTACTGGAGCTATTTTTAAAGCAGTCATCTGTTGGGTCTGAAGAGCTCCTGGGGACAAGTAGCACCACAAAGAATCGGCAACAGACTATACTTTAATCTCTCCACAACACCTCACATAAATGACAATAGTACATACTGAAACTTACAATTAAACACTAAAAATATACAAATAAAAGCTAATTCAAAATATTAATGAATATTATAAAAGTGTACTAGATAAAAATAACAGAGCCATAATATAGCACATTTTCAGTATGTAAAAATTATCTTTAAAGGCTTGTTCACACCGAGATGAATATTGCGTGCGATTATCGCCGACATTTAATGCCTCGTGACTAAACAAAGGGTGCCAATGTGAGTGTGCACACTGACTCGCAAAACGTGAGGCATAAAAGCGTCATTTTTTAAAATACGCCTCGGGCTCGTTTTTTTGGTTTGATGCGCCACATCAAAAACTGGCTGACCAATGAGATTGGCGCTTTTGTTCATGTGCCTGGAGCTGCTAAAGTTACAGTAAAACACGACTTGGTGGCGCTCAAGCACAAAACAGTCTTGCCGAGCACACTTGATTCATAACGACGAAGAGGAAGTAGACCAAGAGGGTGCATCAAGGCAAGATGAATGTAGAGCTGCTGGTCTCATTGGTGTCTGAACACTAAAGGCTTGAATAGTGTTGAGGTGAATGTTTGGTTGCTGGTCTCATTGGTGTAGTTGTTATGGAGAGGAATTGCAAATCAAATAGGATTTGATGTGTACTGGGGTTTTTCTGTTTTTCATTAAGTGCCATCTAATGTCAGGGATTGAATTTGCACACCAGCGAAAATCACATGGCAAAAGATGCGTCAAAAAAACTAGGCTTAAGATGTTATATATCTTAGTTATTTGAGACTTGCTTCTTCCTCTAAATGTTACCTTTTCCAATCCTCCACTAAACAGATTAAAGCTCACTAATTAACTAGTTGACCATAAACCTTAGACAGTTTAGACGCCATATTGAATTTTTATAATTTTATTGAATTTAATTACCTTTTCTTTTTTTTTTGGTTCGCCAACCTCTGGTCACCAGCAGTGTGCATTCTTCAAAATATCTCATTTTATTGGCGCTGATAGCCTCATGGACAGCATGCCGACATATAGCACCATTGTGCTTCGGGTGTCCTAGCTCAAGGATCTTTCCCATTCCCTTCCCTCTCTCCCATTTTTGCTTCCTGGCAGGCTACTGTCCTATCATAATGAAGGCAAAAACACCAAAAGTAAATCTTAAAAAAAAAGTTTTTATGTAAATACTAGGGTATGTGCACAGTGTGCATAATGTAAAATTTAGTAATCAGCATAGTAAGTGCGTACTGTGTGCACACATCCTGATTTGTCTAACTTGGCATACCCTGTATGCTCAGCTCAGACATGCGGCTTGAATTTTTTTTACAATAATTAGTTGGTCGCTTAAAAGGTAACAAGAATGTCCCAGTCCATTGTCAAAAAAGAGACAGAACACGAACAGACGGCCAAGCTGAATCAGTGATGTAACTGTTACATAATCACCACAGACCGATGGTAGTTCAGAGGTGTTTACCAGCCAGAGCAAACTTTTCTGCAGTTCACTTTGGCAACTCCCGCAAATGAACTCAAAAGGAACTTCGTTTTGACCTGATTTGGCCTTTGTTTGGAATTACATCACACCAGTTCTTTTGCTTGAAGTATATTGGGTTTAATTTCTGAATTGCCACTGAATCAATCTTATTGGCAAATGATGTATTTTCTGTAAAAACCATTTGTGTTTTTTCAGCATTAGCAGAATATTGAGCTACATCACTAAGAGTGGATTTATCCTCATTCCCGCAATCAGACCACTAGACAGTTGTGGGCTTGTGTAACAATGTGGGTTAATGGGTGAGATGCGAGTTTGACAGTAGTGGCACCTGTTTGATGTGACCTTACAAAGTCCTGACTGTGCTTATTTTTTTAAATGACATATTTTCCCTAAATCTAATGGATTTTATTTGTATTAAAATAAATAGAGAGGTTCCCCATCTGTTATAAGTACCAGATTTAAAGGATAGTTGGAGTTTTAAAAGGCAAAGAATTCGGTTTTAGTGAATGGACAATTAACAACTGATTTTCTCTCTTTAGGAGCTCCGCACCAACAACCCACGATACAACAAAGGAACATTCAACGACTTCAGCTACGTAACAAACAACAGGCAGGAAGGCGTGAGCATGAGAAAAGGAGAGCACCTGGGCGAGTTCAACTTGGGCTCGACTATTGTACTCTTATTCGAAGCTCCAAGAGATTTTACCTTTAATTTGAAAGCAGGCCAGAAGATACATTTTGGAGAACCTCTTGGGACAATGTAACGCCGACGAGAGGGGAACGCAATCTGATGATGGACAGACGAAACTGTGCAGATGCATTCAGGGTCTCAAAAACTAATACACTCACATTTGCAGAGTTGTACTCTGTTTAAACTGAGATACATGTGTGCTCATATGTACTCAATCCACCACTGTTGCATTATTGCAGTCGTTTTTTTAGGGTTTATGTTTTTTTTTCCCGTTTTTGTTGTAAAATAAGCAAAGCTTAGACCATTACAAAAAAGTATTTGTTTACCTTGAAAAGCCATCCAGATTTTTTGGCTCTAAATTATTTTTCTATTTTGTTTTAGTAAAACGTTTGTTTTGTTTTTGTGTTTGCCCATATTGCCTTTGGCTGGAGTCCACCTGTGTGAAGGGTTTGAAGAGTTCAGGATTTCCACAGCTAACTCTGCAAGCATTGGGAATGTACGAGAGGCCATCACTATTTGGTACCTTCATATTTGACAGCGCTTATCTTTAAAACCGTTCTCTCCGTCCAAATTTTGCTCTTGGCGAAGGTGCAAGCCATTTTGACAGTATAATCGTGGCCATGTTTACTCCGTAAGAGAGTTTTGAAAAAGACAGGTGACTGTTATAACTGCCATTGTTCTCTGGTGTTGAATTATGCCTTTGTTTGTTGGTGTAGCAATTAGTTTGGAGATAAATGTTAAGTATTTTGCTGTCACAACTTGATTAGTGCCAAAACGCAAGATATGTTTTTTACTAACACACCTTTTTTTGCCCTTTTGATATGAATCAGGTTATTGTGATCTTATGACTTGAGTTTTTCATTCTTGGGCTTTGTTTTATTAACCAGCGCCTGACAAAGATAAAGACCATCCGTACTCTCCTCATCTGGACCACACATGTGGATGAAGATTAGGGAAAGGACTCTGGAAATTTTACTTTGAATGTGTTGAAAACACTGGGCTTTTCTGTGCACCAGGCCACACTTCTTTTGGAGTACAGTCTTGTTAATCCAATCCATGTAACATAGACATTAATACAAACTATTTCAGAGTGCAAGAAACGTGTCATAAATAAATTTTGAAGATTATTTAACAAGTTGTGTTTTATAGAATTGTGATATTGGTATTATTATTTTATTACGTAATCTTACTGTTTTGCCTACTATGCTTTTTCATGAGGTTTGCAGCTTCTTGACCTGGAAAATTCATGATTTCAAGGTTTCATAACTTATCTCTAAACAATAATAGACACCGCTTGTGGTGGATTAGTATGGCAAGCTTCACAGGACAGTTGTATATTTATACATGGGGGAATATAAAAGGAGAAATCTGTCCGCGTTATTTGAGGAAAGTCATTCATCATTAAATAAGCCTGATTAATAATGAACAAAATCTCAGCAGAATATGGATTAAAATGTCAGATTCTTTGAAAGGGTAGAGTCGGGAACAGTATCGAGCAGTGTGACGAGTTATACTTTATTTTTAAAAAATTATAATAATTATTCTCATTTAAAAAGCATTGTTTATTACTTAATGTTAATTGAAAGAACGCGCAGAATATTTGTAGTTTTAAAAAATGATGTCACCCACTATTGAAAAAGAGAAGCTTCTAGAAAGCGAACCGGCCGCCCAGCGTGACCCCTTCTCACACACACACACACGCTCTCTCTCTCTCTCTCTCTCTCTCTCTCTCTCTCTCTCTCTCTCTCTCTCTCTCTCTCTCACACACACACACACACACATTCTCACACACACAGCGCGCGGCAGTCTGTTCTCTTCTGGAAGCTTCTCGTTTCTTCTCCATCCTCCAATCACAATCAGAGCAGCACACTGGACTCACGCGGGAGAAGACACGCCTGTTTTTTCAGTAAGCCCTGACCGTAACTATGACCTTCAGAAAAATAAACCTACTCCGCAAACACCGACTAACCTTACTACAGTTTTACTATTGTTAGCAGCAGTTGATAACGCTAGTTATATTAGCACTGTATTACTGCTGTGGTAAAACCTAGCTATATTCTCCAGTCAATAGTTGAAAACACGGTTTTTGTTTTTTATTGTACAAACTAAATACATTTTAGGTTTGGTTGATGGTCACCCGTACCTGGTCATTTAAAAAATGCTCACAATAAACCCTTTTTGCAGTTCTTAGTCATTAATACACCAGCAAACTCATTTTTTAAAAGTGCAAATATTACGTTTTCTCAATTTATGATATAATAATGTTGCATGTATAATAATTAGGTAAAGAAATACGGATTAAAATGGTTTTCGATTAATTACATCCGTAGTGATGCGGTTTTCTGAGCATTTCGTGCGTAGCTTGCTAAGAGAGATAAGATGCCAGTAAGTTCAGTGTCATGCTTAACTAAATTGAACGCATGATCTGAACTCGTTACAGTACCACAGCAGAGCAAACTGTCTTCAGCTTGCCTTCTTTCTGTACCGTAGGCTAAACTAAGGGTTCAAGGTTGTATTTTAAGAAGCGCACTCCCCCTACTGGCGCGAAGTCTGCAGTGTATAAGGTATAAACACATTATTTATCGTGAGAACCAAATCAACATCTATTTCCATGCATCTCTTAAAGGAGTAGTTCGCTTCTAGAATTAAAATTCTTTCATCATTTACTCACCCTCCACGTGTTCATCACCTGTACGAGTTTCTTTCTTCTGTTAAACACAGAAGAAGATGTTTTGAAGAATGTCAGCAGTATCCGAACAGTTGATGGGCCCCACTGACTTCCTTAAAAATACTACGGAAGTCAATTTGTTCGGATACCAGTATTTTTCAAAACATCTTCTTTTGTGTTCAACAGAAGAAAGAAACTCGTACAGGTTTGGAACAAGTGCAGGATGAGTAAATGATGACAGAGTTTTCGTTCTGGAAGTGAACTACTTTTACTAAGCAGAAAAAATAAATAGTTGTGTCCCCATTTTATCCTAACAGCTGTGTTCAATTTACCGTAATACTTAAGCTGTCACTTAACAACTAGTAACGTCTTATTAGCATGATTATTACAACAATCATGATAACTAACCATATTTTCAGCTAAAAATACTACAGTTACTAGTTATTGCTCATGTGATAAAACTGTGTTGAGGTAGCCACCACTCAACAAAAATTACAAACATTTGACAAAATCTTCTGAAAGCAATTGTTTGAATATTCAAGGGGAAGAGTTTGAAAGCAAATGTGACCCTGGACCACAAAATCAGTCATAAGGGGCAATTTCTCAAAATTGATGTATGGTTTGTTAGGATGGGACTATATTTGGCCGAGATACAACTATTTGAAAATCTGGAATCTGATGGTGCAAAAAAAATAAAAATACTGAGAAAATCAACTTTAAAGTTGTCCAAATGAAGTTCTTATCAATGCATATTACTAATCAAAAATTAAGTTTTGATATATTAATGGTAGGATATTTACAAAATATCTTCATGGAACATGATCTTTACTTAATATCCTAATGATTTTTGGCATAAAAGAAAATTGATAATTTTGACCCATACAATGTGTTTTTTTTTTTTTTTTTTTTTTTGGCTATTGCTAAAAATATACCCAAGCGACTTAAGACTGGTTTTGTGGTCTAGGGTCACAAATATATAAAAAGTATTTATAAAATGCAAAAGTGTAAATTTAAAGGACATTTTTTGTAACTATTCGCTTTTAAAATACATGTTTTATTAGGCTACTTAATATTAATAGAAAGACTGCGTAAAATATTTATACTTTTAAAAATGTCACCCACAGGGCTATTGAAATTAACTGCAAGATTCATGCAAGTTTAATCTAATAATTCCTGCTGTAAAACCTCAATGTTATTTGTCAACTACCCACTCAATTTCCAATCAAGACTGTAACACAAAGCGTGTTTTGTGCCTTGCTCAAGGGCACTTCAGCCATGGGTATTGAGGGTAGAAGAGAGCGCTGTTCATTCACTCCCTCCCACCTACAACTCCTGCTAGCACCGAGACTCGAACCTGCAACCTTCTGGTTACAAGTCCAAATCTCTAACCATTAGGCCACAGCTGCCTACAGCTGTTTAACAAAACAAAATGAAATGAAATTTGTACAAAATACAGTTTGTCAGTTTATGTGTTCTCGCTTTCATGCTCCTGTTTATAAACGAGATGCAGCATTCTGGACCATCTGCAGTCAGGTGAGGGAAGTATGACTAGATTTAACTACTGAATTAATCTGTTTGTCCAGTTTAAAGTTCAATCCATAATAACACCTACGTTTTTACAAAGAGCTTCACAAATGGTTTCAAAGCACCTAGACCCAAAGCAGGGGACTCACAGGCACCCCCAGGTGGAAACAGAATGACTTAAGTTTTATCTTCATTAAAATGTAAAAAATGTAATTCCATCCAGGCCTTGATTTCCTCGAGGCACTGCAACAGTGGCGCTATGGAGTTTGCATCTCTCCTTTTCAGAGGCAGATAAATTTGGGTATCATCTGCATAACAATGAAACAAAGTCATACTTTCTAAAAATATACCCTAAAGGTTTTTTTTGTTTTTATGTCAGTCATTGATGTAAAAAAAAAAAAAGTATGTGCTCAAAAGTTAAAGGGATACTCCATCCCAAAATGAAAATTTTGTCATTAATCGCTAAATTGTTTTATTCGTGTACAAAAAGTATTCTCGTCACTTCATAACGTTACGGTTGAATCACTGATGACAGATGGACTATTCTGATGATGCTTTTCATACTTTTCTGGACCTTGACACTGTTATTTATTTGGCAGTCTATGGGACAGTCTCAAGCCTCCCGGTTTTCATCCAAAATATCTTAAATTCTGTTCCAAAGAAGAACGGAGCTTTTACAGGTTTGGAACGACATGGGGGTAAGTGATTAATGACAAAATTTTCATTTTATGGTGGAGTAACCCTTTAAAGGCAATCCAAAATCAAAAATGACTATTTTGTTGTAAGGGTGGAGTCGGACCGTCTGGACTGAGGGACGACTTCTCATTAAGAGAACAAAGGACATTCCTGATAATTAACATTTGAACACTCTCTTGAACACCCTCCTGCATAAGTAACAGTGCCATCGGAGACCCACCACGCCTAGCAGTTCACACCTCACCATCACACTCCTTCCTCACACTATGATCCCCATCCTTTCTCCCTCACCTGAAACTCACTCTAAATCTATGCAATGTTAAGTGTATACAACAAGTGACTATATATATGTTTGGTATCATTTGAAATGTCTCAGTTTGCCTGGTACAATGGTCTCAACCTTACCAAAGTAGACAAAAAGATGATACAGATCCTAAGAGTCAAGAGATATTTTGATTACTCTAATGGGAGTGCCCTTTTCCAGGGTCTTCCATGTAAATTACCTTCTGTTCCCTTTGAGGTGTAAACTACAACTGGTCTGGGACCTGACTTAATCAAATTTCCAATTGTTAGCCATCTCGGGGGATGTTTTGTCTTGGTCTGAGGTATTTAAAGGATTGCAGCAAAAGGATCAGGGCGATTCTGTAACCAGAAAGCCCGTAGTGTGGTGTGTGTCTCTTCACTTCATACTATGTATTTCACTAGAAGTCAGGTATGCATCTTTCACTCTTAGATTCATCTTTGAGAATTTGATGTCTTGTATTGATTTTTGATATCTTTGAATTGGGTATGTAATTGGCAGAATACATATTTACCTGACTGATAATAAATTGTTACATTTGATTTTATTCTGTTTTACTCTGTAATTATTGACTCTAGTAGATTATGTTGTATCCTTGTTAGAGACATGAGCACCTGAATGAACCGAGTACAATAATATTAAATAATAAATAGAATATTATAATGTTAGTATTTTGGTAATTAGTGGGGCTCTTCGCCCCTTCGGGCTTGAGCCCTAATAATCAAATGTGAGAATAATAATAATTAGAGACGGACAAAAAATGGAGTCAGATTTGAGTTTAACCTAAATGAATAAACTCTACGCGCTGAGAAAACTGAACACGCAGGAACCCTTCAGCCAGCACAGATATACCTTCCTTGGACCGTGTGCGTGGACCTTACAAAATGACAATTCTGTCATTAATTATTCATCCTCATGTTGTTCCAAACCCGTAAGACCTTCGTTCATCTTCGAAATACAAATGAAGATATTTTTGATGGAATCTTAGAGATTTCTGGCCCTGCATAGACAGCAACAGAACAGACACATTCAAGGCACAGAAAGCTAGTAAGGACATTGTTAAAATATTCCATGTGTGGTTTAAACTTGATTTTATGAAACTTTGAGAATACTTTTTGTGCGCAAAAAAAAAAAAAATAAATAAAAAACTAATAATGACTTTATTCAACAATTTCTTCTCTTCTGATCAGTCTCCACTTTTTTTCTCCAGCGATAACAGAAGATGCGGTATTATTTCTCAGACATCATTGATGAGCACCACAGCATTTTCCTAGAACTCTTCCCTGATAGACATCTAAAGCCAAAACATAATTTAATGCTGCATTATCCAGGAGCCATAAGGAGACTGGGCCCTCTGGTGCACTGCTGGTCCATGAACTTTGAGGCCATGCATTTTTATTTATTTTTATTTTATTTTTAAACCATGTGTCACTATGTGTCAATGTGCTACCAGTTGTTTTAAATGTCCCCTTTTTCAAAAAAATGTATTATTAATTTTAAAATTAAATAGTCGAATAAATGTCAGTATGAAAAATGCATGTCATATTGTAGCTTTATATTTGTTACAAGAAATGAAACCATGTCCTTGTATGTTACCCTTTTTTCCATGCGTTTTTTTTTCTACCAGAGTGGCTCAACCAAGTGCCCCATGCTATCCTAAATGACAACATTTGTATGTGTTATTGCATTTCTGTACTTAAAAGTAATTAACATAAAAACAAGACCATTCAGGTCATGTCATAAATGAATCACCTTGTTGTTCCAATCCCCTAAAAGACTTTCGTTCATTCTCGGAACACAATTGAAGATATTTTAAATGAAATCCGAGAGGTTTCTGTCCTTCCATTGACAACCTATGGCAACCGTTCACAAGGCATTTAGCTTAACAGTTAGCTTGCTAAGAAAGATTTAGACAGAGATAGATGCCTGTAAGTTAAGTATCATACCATGCTTAAATATGAAAAATAATTTGAACTAATAGTTTTAACTCATCAATGTGCCAGTGTACCACAGAAGATGAAACGGTGTTGTCTTAAACTTGTCTTCTGTAAATAGGCCATATTAATCTGTCTGAGAGTTGTATTTTAATAAGCGCACTCCCTCTACTGGCGGTAATGAACGTCTGCACTGCCTGAACACATTCATTATCGTGAGAACCATATTTATTTCCAATTATCTCTGAAGAAATATGAACATTTGTCCTAGATAGGGCGGAATTTCCTCTTACCATGTATGGCGTGGCATCCGTGTGTCCTCATGCTATCCTAACTTTGCGTCCAATTTACCTTTTAACAATTAGTGACGGCTTAATGTGACAATTAGCCTTACAGAAACCATAATAACCATAGTTTCCACCAAAAATAATACCTGTAGTACATGTATTATTTTTGGTGATAAAACTTTGTTAACGTAGCCACCACTATCAAAAATAATACAAAAATTCAGAAAACAATTGTTTGAATGAGATCCAATATTAATTTATGATCGTTTTGCACAATAACGCTATGCACAATAACTTTTTTCCAAGTGGAAATTGTTTGAAAGTAACAATAAAATAAATATTTATAATATGCAAAAGTCTCAAGACAATGGATAATCAATTTACCAGCATGTTAATTGTTTTAGGTTAGCTTTTAACTTTACAGTCAGAGTTTCCCTTTTGATCATCAACTAATTTCTGAATGAAAAAGAATATTTTATGTTTCAAATGACTCCCTTCCCTATATCTTTGCAAACTTTTGGGTAATTTTACATGAACTCTCTGGCACTATGCTGAAAATAAATCTAACTGAACATAAGTTTAATGGTTAATGACAAAATTGGATGATAATAACTCTATATACTGGAAATACTGTAGTGTTGTAGATTGCAGGTAACGTTTCTTTACACCTGTAAACCGGCTGATCTGGACTCCACGTGTATTTGTTCCAGGAACTTGCTCCCAGGGCACTGCGTCCAAACCGGTTCAGGTGCTGATATACTACATTTAATTAATCAGCTAGAAAGAGATTGTCGTCACAGATAATGACTGAGTCACCTTGTAGGAGTGGAGTAGTTCTTAAATAAAATGAGTTGAAGACAGCTGTTTACAGAGACAAAAGTGTTTTTATGTATCAAAAAATATAGTGATCATCATACCTAACATATACAGACATGGGAAACATTTTGTTGGGCATATTTTATCATATTTACAATAGTCAGGCTCACAGTCTTATGGCCAAAAAACTGTTCCTGACCCATTGTATTAAATCAAACTACCATAATATTGCTTATAATCAAATAACAATCATACTATAAAGGTATCATGTTGCACTAAATAGTCTCTTTGGGAGCTTTTAACAATCCTAGACACAATGTGTCAGCGGTATGTCTACAGCAACCAGAAAAGCTCGTTCAATAGAAACTCGGATGGCACTCATTCTGCAGTAAAAGATGACTGTGTCCTTTTGTGTATCCCTTTGAAAAAGAATAAGGGTTCTTCCTCGAGTTTCACTGACTGTGTCTGACGGTACGTCAAGGGTGTGGCTCAAAAACCTAAAGAAATTTGGAGAAGTCCACCGGGACATATTGTGAAGACAGCCCACCTTTGTGTGCACCAGTAAAAACTGTTCAACCTTAATATAAATGTGCAGAAACACATAAAATAAGTTAGACCTGATTGAAAACAAGTGTATTTGGTGACGCTAAAACGAAGGGGAGTATCTAAGCATGCCATTGTTTGATGCACACAAAGGTAAGGCTGCTTTAAAGTGGTTCAATAGGAGCAATCCAGCTGAACTTAAGAGTGCCAATTTAACAAAACATAATAGCTTTCAGTGCAGCCACAGAAGGTCAGCTCTTGTTTTATCCAAACCTCTGATCTCCAGGTTCAAGTAATGAACCTAAAATCCAGTCATTTTAGAAGTGTGTAGCATTTGGCTTCCAAAATTTGGGAGGTGGAACTGTGGTTTCAAATTGTAAACCTATAATCCTTTGCTTCACAGGGTAGATTTGGTGTCACTTCTTCCTTCGGCAGCGGCAGCGGCAGCAACAGGCATAGCAGCGTCCCACCTGCTCGTCGCTTTCTCTCACCGTGTAAGCTGGAGGGGGGTTCTGGCTGCCGTTCCTGGCCTCCCCGTAAACCGGGACACTTGAGGTGTTGTTCTCCCCTGGGGTTTTGAAGCTGTTGTAGGGGTTGAAGGCAGAGTTGCGGTTATTGTAGGTGCTCTCTAAGGCCATCGGGTTCATGATGATGGTGCTGGAATCAGGCTGATCCCGCAGCTTGGCACGAGGGATGGTGACATCACCATAGGGGTTCTCAATAGAGATATTCATGGTCTCTGGCTGGAGAAGCAAGTCGAAAAAGAATAACCAAGAGCCTCGGTTCCTATTTCAGTCTGTTAAAACTGTTGAAACATAACTGGTCCTGAATATATGACTTTTCTTGAATGTTCCTAAGGAAGAAAATGTATGTAAATTGTGTGAACTTGGGCATAGCAAATGAGAGATTGCTTGACAAAACATCTTACAAAAACAGTATATAAAAGCCCCCCATTCAAACTAACAATCATAACTATTTTGGCGTCCACACTGATAATGTTCTGCCACTTTAAATGCTCAAGCTCTTTAAAGTCGAGTGGATTCTGATTGGCTGTCATGTTTTTGTTGTTCAT
The DNA here is from genome assembly GCF_018340385.1 of Cyprinus carpio. Lineage (NCBI taxonomy): Eukaryota > Metazoa > Chordata > Actinopteri > Cypriniformes > Cyprinidae > Cyprinus > Cyprinus carpio. The sequence continues at coordinate 34,008,101 of NC_056576.1, forward strand.
CAGCTGGAAGAAAAAATTGCTCTGGAAACAATTCCACCATATAGTTCATCTTTGTCATTAGCGTTATAGTTATGATGTGGGCGTTCCTGTTATATTCTAATTAGAACGAATAATAAAAACATTTATTTATAGTAATCTTCCTAGGTGTGAATGGGCCCTTTAGTTCTGGTCCCACAATTTGCCTAAGCAGCAATCCATGCTGTACATTAGTGGTGGATTCTTTATGCAGGTCTACATCACAACACCAGTAGGTGGCGACAAGTCTTTCTGTCTTTATGAGTGAGTCATTGAATCAGTCACTCAACTGATTTGTTCAAAGACATTAATTCATTCATGAACAAAACAAGTGACTGGCTGTAATTCGGAATAACATATTAGTCTTAGTATTTATGTCATAAAAATATACGGCAGAAACCGTGGAAGTACAATGATAGAATGCTATTCTTAATTCAATAATGATTCACTGAATCATTCATTGAACCGATTCCTTCAAACACACTGATCCAATCATGAACGTCACTTACGTGTTTTGACACAGAAGTAACAGATGATCTTGCTTCGCTTGGAATGTTCGTTGGCTGAACAACAGACGAAATATTTGGTTTAAGTGTCTCAAAAATGTAAGTTATTCAGTATTAGCTTATTGTTTATTCAACTGCTGTTTAAAATCAATATCACACTAGCACGCTATTCGTTGTTTGAATAACAGCAGGCCAGTGATTATCAGCGTCCTCAAACTTGATGCTCGGAAAACAGCACGATTTCGAGTGATACTGCTTGAATTAAGGTTTTACGTATTAATTAATATTTTTTTATTAATTAATATTACTAAAATAATTTTTATAACATTAAGAAATATATAAACGCTCATTTCTTACTGCAACTGTTTTACTGCTTAGTTTTTAAATTATATTATGAGCTCTTGGTATTGTAAATAAGACATTATAAGAGTTTTTTAACTATTTCTTTTTCCCACCAAACCATTCTTAGACTCAAAGACCTCTCATTTAATTGTCAAAATAAACACAAAAACAAATAGTAATGAACTTTTCCAGTGTCAGTGACCACTCAAATATACATAGAAACTGCTTACCGGTGGAGATTTGTTTGATGGGAATCAGTTTTCACAGCTGCATGCAGTTTCTGCTGTGACTTCTGTTCTTCCGTGTTTCCGAAATAAGGTGAGACAAACCTGAGCCACCACGTTGGAGGGAAAGGAGGAGGTGGCTCTCCAGCTGACCGTGAGCCTTGTTTAAACATGCCAATGTGTGTGTGTGTGTGTGTGTGTGTGTGTAACCCCACCCTTGTGTGTTCAAGCTTTGTGTGTGAGTGATGGGGGAGGAGGTTGGTTAGACTCAGTTCAGGAATGTTAATGATGAATTCACTATTAATATTATAGTATGACGACATGTTGCAAGACAAGATACTATAAATTATACTTTTGAGCAACTGAAAACCCAAAGTAGCTACTTTGCCCTAAAGCTAATATTCTAATAGGGCAATGGATGCTGTTGTGTAAGATGGTTATCCTTTGTGCAAACATTACATTGCTTGGCATGAGAGGAGTACACAGTCTTGTTTTAACGTCATTAAACATTAACAGAACTGACTTTTAAACTACTCCTCAATGGAAAATTTTAATTTTAAAAGGTTGCTGCAGTTTTTGAAATGCTGAGAGAGAATGAAACAATCTGTCAGGGTTTGGTTATTGTTGAAAGAGTAAGGTGTTACAAAAGAAATAATAGCTTTATGTCATCGAATTTTGTTCAGACATGATGTATTTGTAATGCCACAAAAATTGTGGTAACATATGTATGGGTAGTGTCCATGCTGTGCTTCATCTAAAACTATTTTACAACATTTTTGTAATTATTTTGTTGTTGTCATGCAGCTTTTATGAGTTCAGATTAATTTGAGAGACTATGTACTTGGCAAATTTGTACCTTTAAAGGGTTCACCCAGCTGAAAATCTGATCAATTACTCACCCTCATGTTTTATTAGATTTTCAGTCATATTCAAATCTCAAATTAAGCTATTTTTATTGAAACCTTAACAATTTCTGTCTCTTCATTAAAAGTCTGTGCAACCAAAAGTTTGACTCTATTCTCTATGTACAGTATGTGCACTGATTAATGTAAATAAAAGTCGGATTAAATCGCTTGGTTCATATGTTTGTTTACAATGTCTTTTTTTTTTTTGAAGCATCACATATTTGCTTGCATGGACTTTCATTGGAGGGACAGAAAACTTTGACACAAAATTTGAAACAACATGAGGGTGAGTAATTGATGACAGAATTGTAATTTTTGGGTGTCCTATCCCTTTAACAAACATGTTTATACAATATTGATTAGCTTTTTGGATAATAAAACACATTGATGTGGCGTTTTCATTTGCAAATGTTTGTAAATGTGCAAATTCATATTACATTTCAATTGCAATGCTTAGTTATTCTTTGATCGAATTGTGGACTGTAAGCACAGATTGTTCTGATACAATGTCGTCATTGGGCATTCAATGACAAAACACAATATCAATGCACACATACTGGTTCCAAAACATTCTTTTCATGGCCTGAGAATGTGGACATTGTTGACTAGCGAGCTAAAAATGGTGCTGCTGGGAGTTTTGAGGTGCACCCACATTTTAACTCACTTGATGATTGAAGTTAAAGCAAATATAAACAAGGCTGTGTCTGACCGGGTTCTGATTTCAGAGGTTAAAGTGGTTTGAATAGAGCTCAAGAGGCTCTTCAGACCTCTTCAATCAAAGGTAGTCCTAGTAACTGCACATGCAAACATCAGCAACAAAGGACAAGAGTGGTTAGGCAGACCAAAACAAAATAAATGATCAAAAGCATCCTCCGTGACTCTGTGTTTGCGCGTGTATTTAAGCCATCTCATAGTGCAGCTAACAACACAACACAAAAATCATTGTAGAAGAACAAAGATGGTGTTAAACTTCATGTACTCATGGCCTGAGAAACAACAAACCACATCACAGCCTTGACATCATTGAATTTCTGTCAGAGTTGTGTGTCAGCCACTGTTTGTGGATACCATAGAAATGAATCCTACCTGTGTTTTTGTAAGAGTTGTGTGTCATCAAATGTTTGTGGATACCATAGAAATGAATCCTACCTACAGATTTCAATTTTAAGTTAGTGAAGGCATTGACATCCATTATATTCTTATCATCTCCTTTATTGAATTCAGTGATGTCATCATCCAGCTTTTAACAATCAGTTCAGAATATTGTATGCAAAATATTATCTGTTAAATCAAGTCATTGAATTCATGATGTCATCTCCATCAGTTCAGATATTAAGTGAATGATGATATTAAGTGTCCCCAACTAAGCAAGCTACAGTGGCAAGGAACTAAAACTCCATCGGTGACAGAATGGAGAAAAAACCTTGGGAGAAACCAGGCTCAGTCGGGGGGCCAGTTCTCCTCTGGCCAGACGAAACCAGCAGTTCAATTCCAGGATGCAGCAAAGTCACATTGTGCAGAGGACTCATCCGGTTCCTGTGGTCTTGTCTCGGTGGCCATATGAGACAAAATTTTTAATAGGGGATCTGTCTCTGGGGCTCATCTAGTTGTCCTGGTCTCCGCTGACATTCAGGGTTGTTGAGTTCATCTCTAGGTGCTGATCCACCATCTGGGCTGGATACGTACTAGATCCGGGTGACTGAGGTGACCATCTGATCTGGATAAAGACTGGATCTGGTGGCTGTGGTGACATCGGAATAAGAAAGAAACAGACTAATATTAGCGTAGATGCCATTCTTCTAATGATGTACTGTAGCAAGTACATCTTGTGTTATTTTAAGTTATAGTATCACATTGCAGTCTGTTGGTTGTAGGTGACTGTGAAGGTGTTGCTGTATGTGGCTGCTAAGAGTGTTGTTGTTTTCACTGTGTTAGGGTGCGTCTCAATCAGCTCCCTATTTCAGTAGTGCGTTCACTGATCAGGGACTCTGCCATTTTAAGGGCTGTCTCAATTGCAAATTCCTTCCAGTACACTGGAATGTTCACTCCTTGAAAAATCCCACAGTGCACCGCAAAAACCAGGGAGCGTTGCTGCTCGCTATGCTCACTAACTGGAAATTAAGTCAATATAATATCAAAAACATAGGTCTTGCCTGTTGTTGATTAATACTAGTGCTGATGCTCTACAATGTTGTACATTGATGTTGCACATAGTCATGTTGCTGGAAATTGAGTAATCACTGTCCCAGTGTGTAGTGAGCCAGGGTCCTGATTTGTGTACACTAGCCTATATACTGATTCACGAGCTCAGGGGCGGATTGAGACGCACCCTATGTGTTTGTAATGATGTTGTTGGCAGCTTTCACGGGCTTGACATGACTTGGGTCCCTCATTCAGTCTATGGGAGTTTCTTTTAAACATTTTATCATCAACCAGGCAAAAAATCCTAAATTGTTTCGCTTCCAAAAGAAGAAGCTCACCTTTCCTCAACAGGATGATCATTGCAGAGATGATACAGCATGTGTTACATCCTGAAGTTGAATATAAGAATGACCAAAAATAATCATTTTAAAACTAGATTATAACCAGTAAATGGCTCATGAATTCAAACACATTAGCAGTTGGGCCATTGAGTCATGTGACCCAGTGTGGACACTGCCGTGGTATTACGATTCGATTCAAATCCTGTGGCAGTGACCCAAAAAAGCCAAACAGGAAAACCTTTTGTTCCCTAGTCGAACATGCATTCCACAATAAGTGACTTTCTGTGCATCATTCTCTTTCTCTCTCTCTCTTATTCAGTGGGTTTCAGTGACTTGGGTGTAACATTGTTATAGTGACGGTACTGTAAGTTTGTTTGAAGTCTTTGTGAATGTGACACCACTTGTAAAAGCAGTACGAAAAGCAGCACGCAATACATGAACTCTCAAAACAAACATCAGTAAATTAAACAAATCAACAAGGAAATAGGAAACGACTTGATCCTTCTTTACTGAAACTCTGAGTCAATTTTTTTTTCCTCACACTCACAAAAACAGGTTCCTCAACACAAGGGAACTTACATAATTTTTTTTTTGATGATTCCCAGGTCGTCTCTGCTGTGACTTGCTCCTGCAGTGAGCATAAAAGCAGTTCTCAGACCTTTTTAAGCCAGTAATTATTACACATTATCCATTATAATCAAATGACACACCCAACTGGTAGAGGCTGGTATCTCAAGTTCCTGAGAAAATTAAATATATACCCACAGCACTACAGTTTAGACTCGCTGGGGGTCACTAAGTCACTGCAATATCCAACTGTATCAGGCATCATATCACCTGAGCTTCATTGTCTTCACTCCCATTGGTACTAGTCATTGCATTGCTGTGCATTTGCATAAAGTTGAACCCAGCTCAGTTCTCCCAAATGGAACGTTTGTTGGGGTCTTGTGGTTCTTGCTTGTGCATGTCTGTGATTCAGAATCTCTCAAGTGCCCTTGCCAAGCAATCTTGATATGACATTTTTGATAAGTTCCTTTAGTAATTTATTTATATATTTAAAAAAAAAATGCTCACAATTACTACCTGATTTTTTAACTGGTAAAAATACCACCATGTGTACATGCAAACAATGAGCATTAAGCCCAGCACACAGCAGTTTTGGATGTTCGGTAAGATCACAAAATACAGATCATTAAAGCTGTCCAATCAGATTGTGACAGTATCCTTTTATCTTTTGTTTTGTTCAGTGTTGAAGCCAAGCGAACCAGGACTAAATACAACGTTTTCTTCTTAGGTCCGGACCAAAAGAACCGAATTACAAGTGTATGTACACTCTTATACACTGATTCAACTCTTTTGTCATCTTTTTTTCTCTCACTCTTAACAATGCAGTTTTGACCAGGTGTGGAAAATACAGCAAATTGCACTCAGTGTGAACACCACTTTAGTCTCATGTGTATTTATCTACAGGAAAACTGCTTTATGAATTTTATTAAAATGTTTAAGAAACATTATACATATTTAGTGCACACACACAGATATATGCACACATGGAACAGAGGACTGATATGTCCAATGACGTCTGATTGCCCTCATTTTGCCAGCAGAAGGACACTAGGATACAAATATGCTGCAGCAACTGAAACGGCTATTCTGAGGAAAATATTCTGTCCCATCATTCTCTTATGTCACTGCATAATAACATAGCTTCAACATTTAGAGATGGCAAAGCAAATGAAAATTCTTATAAACGTTTAATGAGTTACAACTGACAGCTATAAAGCACAAAAGATTTGCTCTGTGCTGTCATCTGCTGGTGTAAAGTGTATGATGCCGCACATCACTGTCAGATGGTGGTTTTCAACCTTTTTGACTCCAAAGCTTGGCATAACTAGTAAAATATATATTCATTGTAAGATTCTATTTATTTGAATGACTTCTATGCCTAGAGATTTCTCTTTAAAAAGGGGCACCTCATATATCCAGGTCTTTGAAGACCAAAGGAACCCTAGTAGTTCTTCTTCAAAAACAAAATCTATTAAATGCTTATTTCAAATCATTTTTGATTCTCTTAAGATGATATAGTTTAAGATATTTTAAGGCTATTATTATATGGAAAAGTGCACACAATTAAAAATAAAAAAATCTACTTTTGTGTAGTGCTGTCAAACGATTAATCGCATCCAAAAGTACTGTGTATATTTATTATGTGTTCTTATGGTGCCATCAGCCAATCAGCTGTTATCGTGTTATTTTCCTGATGCTTCAGAGCGATTGATCACATCACAGTTTCGGCTCAGGTGATCAGCTCAAACCCTGCTAAAGACCCAACATCTGAGGAAACCAATCACCAGATCTCATTAAGTCTAACATGACTCTAATTTAGCTGTACCTCCTTCTACTTCACTTTCTCCTGGGCATAGTTATCTGCCAGTATGAACATCCCGTAGCTGCGGTATGGGGGTGATGAAGGTCTCAGAATTAATTTGGCAGGGAAACGTTGATAACAGACTGTCTGTGGGCGACTAGGCTTGAATTTCAGGCCTGTTTTGTGACTGTAAAGCGATACACCCTCCTCCCATTCTACTTTCTTGCACCCTAAACATGTCTGATGTCTTCAATTTTATGTTTTTGCACAAAACTAAACCCAAATCTTCTCATTGTAACCATTCCTTCCCTTTTGGACCGTCAGACTTTTTCCTTATTATATGCAAGAGACAGAATGATAATGTTACTTCCTTAATTATTAAGAGGAAATAACAGATCAGCTAATACCAAGAGCTTGGAAGATACATGAAAGTGCAACTCTGGACTATTTACTACAACACCTGCTCAACAACATGCAACTCTCCTCCCACAACCACCAATGGCTTTTCTTTTTTCCAAAGGGAGAGCATGCAGTTGTGCATGTTTAAAGGCATAGGTCCACAGCGACAGATGGTACTTAAATATTAAAGGCTCTGGGGAAGCACACCATTGTTTGTCCTCCATTTCAGAGAGGCAGTTGTGGTTAGTCGGTTGAGAGAGCGAGCGAGTGAGCGAGAGAGAGAGAGAGAGCCTGTGCTGCTGGGAACTGCAAGGACAGCTTCAGGGAAAGCAACAGAGGTGCACTCAAGTGTTAAACTATCTGACAAAGGATGTGAAGCATGAAGAAACCAAGACAGAGTCGGCTGTAAAATGTTAACAGAAGTTGGACTTTTAGTACATTAAACATGGATGGAACCGCAAGCGGAACGGTAGAACCTCAAGAAAACGATGGCACACAGAATAGAGCCAAGGATGAACTGGACAGGTAGACCTTCCGCACGGAACATTCATTTTGAAGTTACAGGAAATTGCTTATGTCATATTAAAATAACAAATATTAGAATTTTTGCTTATTTAAAATGAATGAGGGAAATGTATTTTATTATTCAAGATTAAGATCTATGTTTCATGTGTTTCTAATTAATTTTGAATATCATTTAATTATATATAAAATGGTGATTTTCATTAAATAAACATTCTTTGCGGTTCATGCTCTCAATATAAACAATGAAATCAAGTCATGCAAATAAAACTTTTTCCATCAAATATTTTTATGTAAGCCGATGGAGCACATTGTATGTTTGTGGTCATGTTTTGTGCTTGTTTGTTTGGACATGCACAGCTGGTTTGAAATAAAAAGAACCTACAGCAAACAAATCTTTTACTATTACATCTAAGTGTATACAGATTTTATTGCTGCTGGCCACTAATAGTAAACAGATAGATGCCGCTCAGCTTACACTCTTTTTACAGCTGACCTTGTGTGTCTGGAAGAGTAAAATATTGTGGGGGGAAATGTAAATAATTAGTTATTGGTTTAATGGCATATTTGCAATTTTAACCAACTGGTTTCAAAGTCATTTTTTAGTGGATGTTTAAAGTTGCTTTTATATTTTATGAAACATTCTTTAAGTTTAATGGTTCAAATATATATTTTATTTCACAAATAATTAGCCATTGCAAAGTCAGCACTGAACATCTCGGGCAAACACAGAGATGTTTGTATCATACTGAGCTCGTTCTGTAGGGTCTCGGATGTGTCTGGGGCTCCTGTGGAAGGGGATGTGGAGACTGGAGCACAGAACTCCAGGGACAGCCGGAAACTGGACTGCATCATCTGCTACAGCGCGTATAATCTGGGAGAGAGACTCCCGCGCAAACTCTACTGTGGTCACACGTTCTGCCAGGCCTGTCTGAAGCGGCTGGACACACTCATCAACGAGCAGGTGGGACTCAAGCTACCTAAGTGCTTCATCACAAATATCACTATTTTTTTTTTCTTGATTTATTTCAAAGTGCAAATAGTCAAATTTGTCCATCTTATGGGTTTGCATGAGGAAAACCAATAATAATCTAGCTCTAACAAATTGTAGTCAGAAAAAGCCTATCACTGTAAGAAATATTTAACATATTTCAGCTTAAAAAATTGTTGCTGCCTTAGATATTTAAGTAGGCCTATGTATAGTCAACTTGGTTGAACAAGTCATTCCAACTTAAATTGCATTAAACCGACTTTAAATTTGTGTTTCATATAACTTATCTAACAAGCTGATAATTATTTAAATGAGTTAAAGTAAGGTAAAAACATAAGTTGCCATGACTTTCTGATCATATAATTTTTTTGTACAGTGTGGTAAGTGTTATCTGGGGTTATTCCGTGTGGAGACTGGTAAAAATGTCAAATATTTTATATTTCTGCGGAAGTTTGCTTATAAATAACACAATTAAAATGTTTAAATTAAAGTTTAAGTTTTATAATAAAATCTTAATATGCATCGAAAAATCTAAGGATTCAGATGTTGACTTCCTGAAGTGATAAAACCTTATTTACTTATTAGTACATAAATGTTTGTTAGGGGTATAGAGAAAAGAAGCATTACTGGAAGAAAAAAGTTGTACATAATAAATAGTTGAATAGTACAAATTACTTTCAAGTTTTTACTTTGCTTCCTAATGCATTTCTTTCCCCAAAGGTCAGTTTTAAATAGTTAAAAAATGGAAACGTTTTCATTCCAGTTGACTTTACGAATATAATGAGCAATTATATTAACTACAAATACTAGATTTTTGTTAACATCACAACAGTGTCTACAAAATTAACAATAATCCTAACTTCTTATTGTACCAATATTTACTTTCTCTAAAAAAAATATTGGGACACTCCCTAAATAAATGACTAATATTCTTAAGGGCATTTTTTTTTCTCCAAATGCTAAATTCCATATTAACTTGAAAGAGTTGTACCACAACTTGCATATCTTTTGTTTGGAGAAGGAAACGCAATGTCAATGGCGTTGCTGAAGTGTCTTTCTGATCTAATGGAAACGTTCATTTTTGCATTAACAAAAATCGTTTGATCATATCATTCGCCAGATATATATTTTACATTTTTCTTGCTAAACCATGAATATTTTTTTCTTTCTGGCTTTTGAAAGAATTTTCTTATTTATGGAGTGATAAAGAATTTGGAACCAGGCTTTATCTGTTCTGGAAATGCATGCAAATTAGTGCATAGGCCTATATACTGTATATACCCCTTTCACCTGCAGTGTCTCGCTTTAAATTATTAGATATTTAATGAATGAATCAAGCAAAATCTTGGGGTAAATTGAACTAAATTAAGCTTGTTTTATAATTTGATATACTTGGCACTAATATTGAACTAAATGACTGAAAAGCTTAATAATAACACCTGATGTAGATTGAAGTTTGATTCATAACTAATGAATATTGCAACAATCACACTGTTATTGAACTAAATTGAGCTGAAAACTACAATATTATCCTTTTTAGAACTGCTTTTCAACTGAAATTAAAGAACTTTGAAACAATAATGCTGTTATTTTCTTGTCGTTTACTGTGAAGCTGCTTTAAAACCATCTGTATTGTATAAAGTTGTATGTACATGAATATGATTTGACTTTTGAATTCTGATAGTAGATGCAGTGTATTACACACCTCAGCTCAGCTGTGTCAGATGGTTGTAAGTAACTGAGGTGCCTTTTCCCCGCAGATGTGGATCCCCTGTCCACAGTGCCGGCAGAACACTCCTCTACCTCGCGGGGGCGCCACCGGACTCGACCTAGACCTGGCAGCATTTCTGGGTGTAAAAGCTGAAGTGGAAAACCAGCGAACCTACAGCCAGAAAGCACTGCTGGAGACCAAGCCCTCCTTTATAAAGCAGCCAATCACAGATCAGCCACCCTCAGTCTGGGCCAATGTGGCAGTAGCAGAGCATCGCTTCCGCAGAAGCCCTTGCTGCAAGCACTGCCTGCTCTGCTGCTGGTGGTGCTAGATTCACGTTCACATACCAGCTATCAGTCTCCTTCTGCTGTGGATGGTGCACAGACTCAACTCTGTGACAGTGAGATTAAAAAACAAAAAACATTTCACAACAGATATCCCACTGTCCAGAAACCACTGCAATTTATTTAGGTACCCAAATGGATCAGTAATATGACAAATTCTGCAAAACTCAAAACTGGAATCAGATATATGGACATGAGAGACCTTTAATATGATAAAGATTTCAGAATGGACATACTGGATTTCAGATCTTCATCAGTCCACTCGAATGCTTGATGCTTGTTTCTACACAACTCAAACATTTGAACTGTCAATCAGCTCCCAGTTTAAAGATCTCCTGTGTTGTTTCCAGCTCTTTAAAACTAAACTTAAAAAAAAAGAAAAAAAAAAAGAAAAGGATGGTATAATAAAAATCCTAAATGAAAATATATAAAGACAAACAGAATCTCATTCTGACATCCAGAGTTTGAAGGTTCGGTCATAAGAGCAGGTTGCAATGAGCTGTCCGTCAGGTGAAAGGTCAAGCCCCATGACCTTCCCTTCATGCCCCGCCAGAGTCTTCAGAGGTGACCAGCCAGGATGGGTCCACACTTTGGCTATGTTGTCATACGAACCAGTCAGCAAAAAATGGCCATCGTTAGCTAAAAAGAAAAGGCTCCGTTAATATTAACATTGCAAAAATGTCACACAGGTTTGCAAGTTCAGTTGAAGTGAATTTAGACTCATTCACTTTAACACACAGTAGACCTACGGACCTAAAAAAAAAAAAACACTAAAATATTTGTTCACCCAAAACCCATGTGACTTTCTTTTGTGGAACACCAAGATATTTTGCTGGATGTCCACGGTGCTTTTTTATTTTGTGGACTGGGGTTTCTGACAAGAGGCGAGTAAATGAGTATTTGTTATATTTGCATGAATCATCTCTAAAGGACTGATGATAAATGCCCTCTTGACTTGAATACTTACGTTGGAACTTGACTGAAGACACAAGGTTTTCATGGGCGGGAATTGTGTACATGCACCTTCTGTGACGAAGATCCCACACTTTACAGGTGTTATCTCCACTTCCTGTTGCCACGTGAAAGCTGCCCAAGAAAGATTTCAGGGTAATTATCAAATGAAGCTCAAATAAAAGTAAACAGCTTTACTAAATCTTTCAAATATTCACATGGGCTTTCTTTTACTTACCCGTTTGGTGAGAAATTGATGCTGTAAATCTCTTTGTGGTGGCCCTCCAGGAACATGATACAACGACCAGTTCGCAGGTCCCAGACACGAGCAAATGCATCCAAACCTCTGTACATGGAGCAATAATAAATAACATTAAGACAACAATTGAAAGATTAATAAGCCACATATAAATCCTTTTAAACTAATTCAACCAATCAAAAGCAGATTGAATTAACAATCACAAATTAAGCGGCAGCCTAATTGGTTCAGGCTCTGGTAATGCGAATACTGCAAGATCAATGCTGCAGTCAGAGGGATTAGGGTTACGATTAGGAACCATGTATGATGGAATAAAGTATTTATTTTTTTTGGTTGGTCCTAAACTGAACATACTTGGGCTCATAAGTGCATTCATGTAACTGTATAGACCAAGTGTTTTGTTTATTCCTTTACAAAAACAGTGGAGTGCCTCAAGGTTTAGTGCGAGGCCCTTACCCAGTTCCTGCCAAAGAGCCATCCGGGTGGAAGTGCAGGTCATGGACACCTTTACTATGACCCTCCTGATGCAGAATTTCTTCTTGAGCTTCAAGATCCCAAAGTCGCCATGAGTTATCATAGCTAAAGAGCAACAAAAATAATGATAATTCTGTAAAATATATGAAAGAAAGGTTTTATCCCAATGCCAAAATTCATACCATCGCTTTGCGTTTACCTCATTAAAAAAACATTATAAAAAAAAAACAGAATATACATTCATACCAAGTTGTGCCCAGAAAACGCCCAGAGGGATGCCAGGCCACCCGAGCCACCCTCATAGAGTGCCCCTCAATGTCTGCTACAGGCTCATCACTACAGATAAGAACAGGTGAATGTTACAATGTTTTACTTCTTAGAAATTAGACAAAAACTTTAAATTATACTAATAATACACACCTGTCTAAACTCCACAGCTTAACAGATCCATCCACAGCACAGGAGGCCATATTGACATCTGACTCCTCGAGTGTGAGTGTGGCTTGAGGGTGAAAGCTAATCGCTCCCACGTTGGTATTGTGACCTGAGAAAGAAGAGTTTACCTTCAGTAAATCCAGTGGTAAAGGTTGTATTGTAAACTGGAATGAAAAGTATGACACAACTTGAAAAACAAACGCTACAGAACATAATTTCGATATATTTACCTCTTAATGTGCGTACAAGCGTACAATCTGGGACTTTCCACAATTTACACAAGCCACTCCTACAACAAAGAAACATTTTTAGACCAAATATAAAAAGCCAAACATTCTTTTTGTAAAGAACAATTTATTAATCCAGAGAAATTCTTGTTTGAACAAGGAGTCCCACAACAGACAGTGTGGCCAACAACCAGCCTGCAAGTAAATCAAGGAGAACTGTTTCTATTTTACAGGCAAAAAGTGGTCACTCCAAATATATATTTGATTTAGTTAATATATGTTACATGATAAGCATAAACTACTCCAAGCATTACTTTTGAAAACATCTTCACTTTAAAGGAAGTGCCTAAACTAAGGTGAGGTTGTTCTAAGCATCTTGGAGAAGTAGCCACAGTTCTTCCACGTGTTTCTGAGTTGCTTCTGTCTCTTGTTGTAATTTAATTAAGGCTGTCTCAGTGATCATGTGTGTGGGCCATACTTTCTGTCGTAGGACTCCCTGTTCATTCAAAAACCTCACTGGATTATTAAAAATCTTGCGAAAGCAATGTTTGGAAATCTAAAATTGATGATTCCTACTGGCATACAAAGCATACATGAATAACCTTAAAACAAAAGTTTTTGTGAATGATGTATATAAAATAAATGATTAAATATATGATAAAACAAACCATGAAGCAGTCACAAGCATCTTAGAGTTGGGGCTAAACTGGCAGTGAGATATTGGACGGTCATCGCCAATTTGGCTGCAGAAGTTATTCACATTCTAAATAAAACACAGATTAGATACAGCATTAAAAGTGAAAGACAATTACAAAACATCATAAAAGCACGCTGGCGTACCCGTAGGGCTTTGTGAAGCTCTTGCTGTTTAACTGTTCTTGTAGATTCTGGAATCTCTTTTTGTGCCCTTGCGGCATCTAACCTTTCCACTGCTCTGGAGAACCAAACAAAAGCTTTTCAAACACACAAAATATTCATTTGGCTGGATTTTATATTTATATCAGACACTGGAAAATAACATCTGTCTGTGCTTACCTGGGCAGTGAATACTTGGCTAACCAAATACGTGCCTCTTTCAGAGATGAAGGTCCTTCATGGTACCATGTCTGCTGATACTGCACAAAACACATGCATAGACGATCACCTTCCTTTAGTCATTCAAACAGATGACAGGCAACTTCCTGAAATTAGGATACAACGAATAAAACAGGTGTTCCTACCTCATCTTGAGTCCGTTTTGCTTTTTCATCCTCTTTCTTTGATTTCCTCAAGGCATCAGGGCCAACTACTGAAAGAATGTTCCTCAATCTGTGGAGAACAAAACCAAACATCAGAAACAACTCAAACTGAAAAATTAAATGAATGCTTTTATGAACTAAAAGATTAATTCAATTGATTGAAAGTGACAATATATATTTATAACGTTGCAAAAGACTTACCAAGGTTTACACAAAAATATTAAAGAGCACAACTGTTTTCATATGTGCTATAAAAAGTTTATTATCAGACTGATTTCTGAAGTGACACTTGGAATAACGGCTGTTGAAAATTCAGCTTTGCCATCACATTTTTAAATATAAAACTTTTTTAATAAACTGTACTAATAATATTTAACAATATTACTGTTTTACTTTTTTTTTTGCTGCATCAAAAAAATGCAGCGTTTGTAAACATAAGAGACTAGCTTTAGCTATAAATATAAATACTATGTTCAAAATCCCCCATTTCTTTTGTTTTTTCAGTCAGATGGTCTATTGTCTGGCTTTTCAATCTAAGTGAGCAGTTCTTTCTCAGAATTTGCTGCAAAGCTTTTTACCAACAGTCAGAAAATCTGTCCGCCCACCTCTCTCGTCTCTCTGCAGGCCCCTCCCCGAACAGCGTGATTGGCTCGCCAAGCGCTCGGAGGCAGGCCTTGACCTCGACATCATCAGTAGAGACGGTAATCTGTCTCGCTCTCTTCCTGCGCTCAAACTCTGCCAGCACTTCAGCCTGTCGCTCACTCACACGCTCCTCCATCTCCATAGACTCGCCTGAGGAGAGAAAAGACAAAAATTACACTGCCGAAGAGCAAACATCATTTCCTGTCACAAATTAACAATAGGTCACAGATTAAGATCAAATGTCTGTTCAACCTTTTAGTTATAAAAGAAAAAAATATATGTAATTTGGTACAAATCGTGTCATTTATATGCAAATCGATGACAGTACAAGTACAAAAAAAAAAATTAAAGCTATTTAGTTTTTATTGTGGAGGGAAAACACATTTAATTCAATGCAACACAATAACTGAGAGATATAGAAGATTTAAATGTTCCTCAAAAGCTTGGTGTATCATATCGGGAGTGAGATTTTATTACCATATTTGATTATTACATTTTAATATAATTTTTCTAATAAACCAAAGCTTTTTTTTTTCAGTCCAGCAAGAGTTCATACTGAAATATTACTAACATTAAATTCTAAAAAAGTATAAAATATAAACCAGTCGACAGAAGGCATGTAGCACGTCAGCACAGTTTTGATCATGTTGCTCATTTAGAAATTGCTATAAAAGTCCTATGACACATGTTACAATTGGTTTAGGGTTTTTAAACACTTTGACAAAATTATATTTCAAGATTGCATTGGTTTGGGTTCTGATAATACATTTGCTCTGTTGAAAGATCACACTTACCACTGGAGATATTAATATTTCCAGCCTCAATGGCAGCTTTAACAGCATCTCTGGCAGCAGAAGATGTTCCTTCACGGCTGAGACGCTCCTTCTCCTTTTCTTCAAGGCTTCCATAGAAGATCCTGGCCTTCTTCACAACTGGAGCTTCGTCTTCGTCTGACATCTTTTCAACTGCTTTTGAATCACAATTCCTTATTTACAAATCTTGTATGGACAGTTCTTCATTGTACATTATTAATCAACCTAACTTTTACTTTGGTTGATGATGTATTCAATATTATCAAATAGTGCTATTAAAAACGTGATATTGTATGAATTACATTGAAGCACCATGTAAATACCATTTATCATAAAGTACAGATGGCATTCAGTACTTTTTGCAGGGAGTTTAGAAACTAAGTTTAACTAAATCAAGAGAAGCTCATGAAAGAGACACACATTCAGCTCAACCATCTCTTCACTCACCCTTTATCCTGCCACAAACGCACAGATAAAAACAGGCTGTTTATATGAAATCTAATGTGTACTGGTTACAAACACGACCACACGACGCGGGCTAGCCGGCGCACAGGATGTCGTCATATCCGCCTGTTTAACCCTCCACTCACTACAAGAATAAATAGCGACATCCAGCGGTAGAAATGATGCCAGACCGCTTTCTCACATTACGCTGATGTGCGTTCCCTTATTGGTTCCCCTATTTTTTACAACAACATTTGAAGCTAGGCTCATTTTCCCCAATTGTTCACGTTTTTAATAACTCAAAATACTTTCTTACGGAGCCCCGCACATGACATGCAAGAAAAAATAAATAAATTGTGTGCACGATTTACTAATTCGTTCCCTCAATGTACTAAAACGTGCAGATGATTACTATTGTGTTCCCTCGATTTGCTAAATCGTGCGGTTTATTTATTTTTCTAGGTAGTGCGATAGTAATGGTGTGCAAGTTTTATTATGTTGAGGTTTTGGTTTATTGAGTGGTGGAATTAATTTATTTATTTTTTCTTGCATGTCATGTGCGGGGCTCCGTACTTTCTCAGGTCTAAATCACAGTTGTAAAATAAGGGTACAGCATATATCCAGGTTCAAACAAGACAGTTATTAAAGAGGTGAATTTAAAATAAGGAAAGTCTTGATTTTATAGAGGTTTTGGCTTATTTTAAATTATTTTCAGTCATATTGAGACCCCCCAAAGGTTGCAGGGGACTACAGCTATTGCTTTTTTATTTTTTTATTTTTTTTTTTTACTTATTTCAATTTTTTTTGTCTTATTCTTTATTTACTTCTCAGGATTTGGGCTTTTTATTAAATTCATCAAAGTTTTTTTATTTTTTTAATCTAGCGGATGATTTAATGAACTGTGCTAATTTATTGTGGGCCGTTCAGCTAAATACAAAAAGCAAAATAATTATGAAACACAAAACACTTCAAACAAGTCCGCATTTTACTTCAGTTTATTCGGTTATTTCTCAACTCACAGTTATTCCTCCGCTTTCTATGCGCTTTAAACTGCATTTCCCATGATCCCCTCCGAACGTCCTGTGGAGATAACGCGCGTGTGATTGCGGTAAGTGGTGTGATGTGAAACAGTCGCGTTTTTCATTTTGAATTGTTTGCCGTTAATCTGTCATGTTGAATAAACTGAACTAAACGTCTTCACAGTTCATTAACCCGCTGTTTGAGACTGTTTAAGACTCAGGGTTCAAAGCTAGTGGGCTAATTAGCATGTAGCTGCTAAACAATAACGTTATACTGCAGCAGCAGGAGACGATTCATCGTATGTACAGTATATGCATTACTTAACGATGCTAAACTTTAAATACTGATATCGTTATTGCAGTCATCAGCATGACTAAAGTGATAGTAATTTCCTCAAAACAATTGTGAACAAGAGTTCAGCATAATTAAAATAGGTTTATCTATCTATCTATCTATCTATCTATCTATCTATCTATCTATCGCTAAGTGGTTTAGGCATAAACTGACTATCAGCGTATGTTTTAACGCGTTTCCAGGCAACAAGAGGCCGGTGACGTGAAGATGCTGCGCAGGAAACCCACGCGCCTGGAGCTCAAGCTGGATGACACAGAGGAGTTTGAAAGTGTCAAGAAAGAGCTGGAGGTAAAATCCAGATGAATTCTCCGTAGGACTGAATATTTTAGGAGATGCTTTCCATGCATATTAACGTACTGTACAGAAAATAACACTGAAACAACAAGAGTTCAAGGGTTCTCCACAATATGGATGGGTTATATGCAGTATGTCACCTCACGTGTAAAATTTTTTCTATGTGAAGTCAAGTCATATTTATTTAAATTGCGTTTTATACAGTACAGCTTGTTTCAAAGCAGCTTCACATAAATAAACCAGAAAGGTAGTTGTGAAGGTAGTGTCATTATCCATGCAACAAGCTCCATCAGAGAAACCAGGCTCAGTCGAGATATAAGTAGATATAAGCAAAACAAGCCATAAAACTCATTACTACTTTTGAAAAAGTTTCAGATTCAAGTACTAGAAGAAGCTGGATTATCCCTATTTTTCCTACACCCCATGATGCTCTACAGGGATTATGAGAGTAGCTTTAAACTGTAAACAATCAGTGAAAGTTTCACTCTATGAACGCAATAAGCATTTTCAAAACCTGGGTCCAGTGAGGTGACATTATTCTGCTCATCCTCCAAACACTGAAATATAAACCTGTAATCATTCGTGAGGATGTGGGGAGAAAAATGAGAGATTCTTAATGCATTCCAGTGAATTACTCATGGGACATACAGCAAAAGAAATCAGAAAAGCAGACTCTAAATGTGCAGTATATGTTGATGAAAGCAATCATGAGTGAAAAAAAACACAGCTGACTGAAAAGAGCTCATTGTATCATCACGTTAAATATAAAGTTATTCTCCTGACATCTGAAAACGGAACATAAAGGAACATGTACAGCTCATTCAAACAGATAAGGATTATCTGTACTGCAATATTGATTCGAAATGAATTGTTTCAGTCTTTTTGAATGGAACATGATTGAAAACGCAGTAGGCTTGTTAGGAAAAAGGTGGATTCTGCATAGGATGTGGTATTGTGGTATTGTTTTATTGTTTTTTGTTTTGATGTCAAGTGAAAAGCTACTAATTTAATCTTTTCGGATGTATGAATCATGGGTAGTAAAATGCCTGTCAAATTATACAATGGCATCCAGTTTCCATCTTATTGCTTTTTGGAATCCAACTTAAAACATTTGTATTAACTCGTTGCTCCTTCATGGTATCCCTACTGGAATAAATATGTTATACCAGCATGTTCAAGCAGGCCAAACAATAATGATACAACTAAGAAACAATGTAAAAATGTGAAATAGCATCTGACTTGAGGAAGAAATGACGAATGACAAAATGTGCGAAGATCTCCAACATACACTTACTGTAGACAAAGGTAGTTTTGTGTAAGGAAAGATTGATCTTGTTTTAATAATCTCCTCATTTCTTTCCCATGTCTGTCCAGAGTCGAAAGAAACAGAGGGAAGAGGTGGATGTAGTTGGTGTCGCCACATCCAGCGAGATGAGCGGAGCATCAGGTGGCGGCACGGACGGGAAGACCAGGGAGCAGATGATCCACGAGCGAATCGGTTACAAACCCCACCCAAAGCCCAACACTTTGCCATCACTTTTTGGGAACCTTCAGTTTTGACAATTTGCAGACATGAAAAATGGACTATAAGGTCTTGAGACTCTGCATCACACACATACATATACACACAAAGCTATTTGGTTAAATGTGTGTTTGTGACAACCGATTACAAAGGACTATTTTTCTACTGAGTAAATAAAATCTTGTTAATTGGATGTGGGAAATTGTGTCTTTTTTTTTTATTTTATGTAAATGAAGGAATAGGTGGGAGAATTTTTTAGTTGGTGATCATAAAAAGGTTGTTTTTTTATTGATGAGGTGGTCACAACATTTATCCTTCAGATCATACAATATTTATTCATTTTCTTTGATTACAGTAATGTTTATATTTCAGACTCTACATACATGACTGAACTGTAAACAGACTAAGAAATCTTAACATTGCCACGGCACTGGAAATGAGGTTCAGCGCTTCTACACAAAGGCTTGTAGTTTTTCCCAGTTAAGACGACGCAGACTAACTTTGCTTTTAAAATAAATCTGCAAAATCGATCAGAACCACAGATCCAGTTCTAGAGTGGCAACTGCTACAAAAACATGATGTGAATATTTCCTTTTAGAACAGTTTTTCTGCTCTTAACTAAAAAAAATATAATTTTTTAAACATGCTTACTGGTTTGAAATTTGTGGTTTTGCAATTTTCTCAGTAAGAAAGCCTTTATTTTTCCAAGCAATTGAGACACTCTTTGGGCACTTTAATTGGGTCCCATATGTAAAAGGCACACCCCTTTTAATTAAGGAGCATAACTATCCTCAATTTCAACATAAAATTCACATTCTGGAACCTAGTTATTATCAGAGCGATGACCTTATCATTTTTAACAGCTCATGATTTGCACAACATCATAAATGCGCCACAAATTTTCATTTTAAAAAATGTCATAACGTAAAAGGATCTCTATAAAGATTGTCAGAAGACTGATAACAAGTACACTGTCGTAGCTGAGTGTTCCAAATATAAATGATAAAAAGAAATCGTGACACTGGCATCAGATATAATTTATTTTCCACCAATCTCTCCATATTTACTTAAAAGCTCTCCAAAGGGAGCAAAGTTCGACTTTGTCCCAAAACCTCTCTTTCTTGTGCAAACATCACTCAGTCCAGTCTTTGTCTAAACAATGGTCGGTCGCTGATTATTAACACTCATTTCAGTGATTTGAAACACGTGGCCATAACAACCTCAAAATTAAAAAAAACACCCTCCCGCCACTAGTGCTTGTATACTGGGTCCACCAGATCCAGTTTGGCTTTTAGAGTCTACGGTCGCCCTCTTGGGTGTATGTGTTTGTGTTCCCTCATTTAAGGCAAAGGGTTTAGTGAGGCTCTGTCAAACCCAGAAGCACCTTCATAAGCGTAATAATCCATGAGATGTAATGATTATTACAAATCATGTCAGTTGTGGCTCTCAGCACTATGGAGGTAGACTGTTAGGCTGTGCACACATATGTGATTACTGGGATGGGATATGAAATATGGGGCTAATTTAAATAAAACAAATCAAAATAGAGCTTTAAAAAGAATAGAGCCACTTGGCTGATATTTACCAAGATGAATTAATTCATATAGTGCTCTACACATGTAGAGTTGCGTTGCATGTTGGGATTGTGAATTGGGTGGTTTTTTTTTGAGGTTACACACAAGAGAGGTTAATGACAGTGTTCTGTAATATCCACCACTACTGCCTTCTTCCAGCTGAACAGGAAGTAGCCGAGGCCGGCGCCTGCCGCCACTGCGATGCACAGGTACCCGTTGTACGTCATGAACACCAGCATGAGGAAGTAACTGACCACCACTTGGATGATGTGAAGAAAGGTCTGGAAAAAGTGTGAGAGACTCAGCATTCGCTGGCTGGAGGAGAGAACAGAAGCAGGTGTTTTTAGCTCATTATAGGATTACAAATGTCAGGTCAGCAGTGTGAAGAGAACCTGCTAAATGCATGTTTACCTCACAGAGGTCACTCGTGTGGCAGTCACTACACACACGGGATGATAAAATCGGTGTAAACAGGCTTAAGGTTGACTCATGTTTGCCTGTTTTTCACTGACCTCATCATTCAAAAAGCAGGGATGAAAGCACAATGTTTTCAATCAGAGACAGAGGTTTGCAAACCCAGGGCTTTTCAAAGAGTTTGAAATATGTGGTTTTGCAATTTTCTCAGTAAGAAAGCCTTTATTTTATTTTTCAAGGTGCTGCTTGAAGGTTATGATTTGAAAAGTCAGAAAAAATATGAAATGATGAGTATTATTATTATACTAATAAATTGACATCTAATATTTATGCATCTAATAATAAAGATAGTATCCGAATCATTTAAATTGGCTTTAGTACTAACAAAATAAAGGCCAATTATTTAATTTAGCAAGCATGTCTTTATATTATCATGATTATGTTTATGTACTATTTTTCATTTGCCATTGTATTGGTAAATCTTATGTTCTGGTAAATCTAATTATGAGATAAAGTCCAAACTGTGAGATAAAAAAAAGTAAATTTTTAATTGTCATATTTATGACTTTATAACTCAGAATTGCAACTGATTTCTCAATTCCAACTTTTTATGTTATATTATGACTTATCTCAGTTTAGACTGTCAAAACTATGGCTTATCCCATGATTTCAACTTTCTGTTGTTTTGACTTTTTAATCACGATTTGTAAATCTCATAATCTTGACTTGGTCAGTTTTGACTTTTTATTTCATAATTATGACTTAGTATGTCATTATTCTGACCTTTTATTTTATTTTGACTTTCTATCTCATAATTATGACCTAGTATGTCATGCATCTGAAATCTTATGTTATTTAGCTTATGATTTTTTCTCCATATGAGGCAGAAATAGACTTCCATAAACCCCTGCCCAACAGATCCAGCAAACTGTCAGGTTGGTTTAGATTTGCCATGTATACTTTTTGGGTTTGTAATGTTTAAAATAATGATAACAGTACTATCACACACACACACACACACACACACACACACACACACATATATGACAGGACCGTTTGGTTGGGGCTAATGGTCATGTTTATGGAGCAGTTTCAAGCTTTATAACTTGAAGGTCAACATGCAATTGCTTTTG
Source organism: Cyprinus carpio (assembly GCF_018340385.1). Lineage (NCBI taxonomy): Eukaryota > Metazoa > Chordata > Actinopteri > Cypriniformes > Cyprinidae > Cyprinus > Cyprinus carpio. The sequence goes on from NC_056576.1 coordinate 34,030,704, forward strand.
CAACACATTTAACTTTAAGGATATCACGTAGTTCACGTGAAACTGTATCGCACACATGGCCTGATAACTGCTGAAAGCAAAAGTTCCTTCAAGTTCATTAAAGATAAAAAGACATTATCGTGTAATGATGAATCATTCACAATAAGACAGGGAAGGTTCACCAAGAAAACAGTCTTTTTTATATTGCATTTACTTCAACACCTGTGCAGACCTCCTGAAAACATGAGTACTCCATTCACTGACCCGACTGTTTTATGTGTCTCCATGAGCACGGTGCCATCCGCTCCTGGGACAGGCATGGAGTTGTAACGCACGTTCACCTGATTCCTTCTCAACAGGAACTCTCGGCCGATCTTCAGACCCTCGTAGAACACAGCCAGCAAGAACACACCAATGCACGCGCCTACCATTTCTAGAGACGAGGATAAACACAAGAAACCTTACATTGTTACCTACTTTTCTCTTAATACCCCAGTGCAAACAGAACTTCCTGGTTACAAAAATGTTCTGCTTTGTTCTCATAATTCAGATGTTGTACAATCTAGTAAAACCTGTGCATTCAGCACACTTGCCCATTAGGAGATCCTATTACGTTATTCACAAGAACACCACTCTTTTTCATATAATAAAGGAACTAATTCTGTCACTGTCCTGTTGATTTACAATCTCACTGGCAGTCGGTGCATCAAGTCAAAGCTGATTTGCATGATAAGTTGCCTTGAAATGAATTTAATATGACTGGATAACAATGTTATTGTTTTGTCACTGCAGTGTGAACAGCTTGAAAGGGTTACTTCACTCAAAAATAAAACAGTCATCATTTACTCACCCTCATGTCATTCTAAACCTGTATGACGTTCTAAACACGAAAAATACATAAGAATGTTGGGAACCGAACATGGATGGAGACAGAGCAGAGCATCTTACCTCCTGGTGTGTTGATGACCAGCCCAGCAAATAGCAGCTCCACATTTTTGTAGCCAAAGTAGAAGGTCATTTGCTGAAAGTATAAATGAATCGACATTTTCCCATAATGAATACCACAATTCTAACAATACGTCAATGAAGAAGCACTCTTACTTCCACTGAACAACAGCTTTAAATGAACAGATAACATTTGTGTTTGACACACAAACTTAATGAACTCCAGCTTGTCTCACCATCATCATCATGTGATCCCCATGGCCCGTGTCGGGGGGCGTCATATGGTCCCCATGCGAGTCCGTGGTAACAGGCGGCATGGTTGGGTGCACATGGTCACTGTGTGTATGTGACATATTCATCTCAGCGCTCAGAGGTTCTGGAGAGAGATCAGAGTGCAAACATGCTTAAAGAGTCAAGTTGTGTGTTTGACAGCTCTCTAGAATAATAAAGAACCGTTCTTCAGGTTATTCAATTACTGTTCTGCTAAATGAAAGGAGGAGAACATACTCTAGCTGAGTGTAAGACTTTCATTCATCTGTGAAACACAAACGAAGATATTCTGAGATTTCCATCCCTCCACTGAAAATCCATTCTGTTTCTGTGTATCAAGTAAAGTCCCTGATTATTTTCAATTTATAAAAAGCGTTCAAATTCTGACTAAAGAATAACAGATACAAGAGACCTTCACTAATCGAATATCTCCACAACCCCAGGCTATTCACTTCGACAATTTGGTCCTTGTTATAGGATAATTGAATATGTATATATATAATTAATTTACTTTTTAAGTTGAGAAGAGGATTTTCTAAAGCTTTTCTAAAGGTTGGGGACAGCCTCGGGGATAAAACACACATCACAGATGACTGTATGTGACACGCAGCAGACTAATGAATGTATTATCCATACTATCTGTTCTAACCATTAGTCAGCGTGCTCTTGCTTGACCAAGCAGACACTTGGCTACTCTTTTACAAGTCTGGAATGAAAATCTCCCTCATATTTAGCTCAGATTCATAAATTCAAACTAGGTCAACTGAGGAGCAATGAAAGACGGGGAAAAACAAGTCAAAAAGTACTCAGAAAAATAAATGTCTGCTTGTATCCTGTCTTCGTAATCACGGTCCAGACAATGTGCACGGTTGTCGCAAATTAAAACCCATCATGTGACTACTCTTATAGCATACACACTAGTTAAAAGTCTGTAAGTACAAGATTCCTGCTTAAATGATCCCAAATGGTTTTTGGGATGTTTCTGGTATTTTTTTTTAAATGACCATGTAAATAGTAAATTCCATGGTATATTATACAGTAATTATTTAGTACCATGGTATTAGCATTTAAGTACCGTGGATGGCTAAGTGTTGCATTAATTCCTTTCTGTCATTAAAATCTGATACAAAAGAAAAAACTGCAGAACACAAAACAAAATTAAATTGAATCAAATGAAGAATTTCCCCAGAAATAACTCACCCAAGCAAAATCTGTGACCTCAGTTGGCTTCCTTCTCAAAGTGTCTCTCGGCAAACAGGTGCAATTAGTGTGTAAAGTGCAGCACCACAGCAATAGCGCAGCAGGAATCTAGTGTGTACTTCTCATGTGACCTCTCATCTGCTTTTCATTTCCCTCTTCTGCCATTAATCCAATCACAAGGTTTTTAACCACACCCACTGAAAAAACCTCCTCTCTTCATCCACTCTTACTTACTATAGATCCAGTCAAAAGTTATTCTGTATTATGACTATTTTACATATTTTTGAACAACAGCCATCAAAATGACAATCTTAATAACACAAATGAAAGTAAGGCAATTATGTAGAGCCCAAAAAATGACTATTTTGCATTGCATCCCTCCTCAAAGTAACCACCCTGTGATTATTTTATAATAACATGCAACTGTTTTTTTTTTTTTTGTTTTTTTTTGCGACAATAATGTTTAAATAAAGCGCATTAAAATGCATCCATGTGCATTTGCTTCTCCCATCAAAGTGCTGTTTCTTAGTAAATGTTTAAGAGTGCAAAAAATTACAGAAATATTCAAATTATTTTATGTCTTTTGTAATTCATCGGAAATTATGTAACGATTTATTTCTTTAAGGATGGCGTCATTTTTTTGGTAAAAGGCCAATTGGATGGAGACAGCCTTTTGCAAATGTTTTTTGCCCATTTTCACGGTGGATGAAAACCTGGCTAATGTCACAATGCAAAAAAAAAATGTAATAATCCATATAGGCTTAGTGCAAAATATGACCTTTCCTTATCAGTCGTAACGCAAACCTGTGCTTGAGGACAACTTTATCAATGTTCAAAGAACAGCTTTTAACAATGTTCAACTGTACAAGGGCTCAGATTATGAGCTGTGTGCTTGTTCCCATAAAGATAAACAACAGACAGTGCCTGAGTGTTAAATATTTGCACAGCAATTTCAACTCTAATCATATTAACCATTACTTAAAAAGTGATTGTATCAATGATCTTTTGAGTGCACGGATAAACGACAAGGATTTGGTCAATCATTACTGATCCTTATGATGTTCAGACCACAATAACCTTTCTAACTGGCAGGTCTTAAAACAGAAATGCAAGCAAATGAATGTGGAGGGGGCAACATGAACTAGTTTTAACTGTGTTCAATAGCACTAGTAGTGTAATCGTCCAGCTTTGGCGCAGAGGTCAAGGTGAGGTACAAAGAGCAACTGAGCAGCAGCTGGCTCATCCAGAGCATTTCCAAATTTCACAACAGCCAACAAATCAAATGTTGAATTTGAATAATGATTTTATTTGGTTTACCAGAAACCATGTTAATATTGCTGACCAAACAAATCACAATGAATGCAAAAGAGAAAACCCTTTAACGATTATGACAATAATTATTTTTCAAGTTTAGTCCCACAAAAAGAGCTTATAAACCATGTGGGAAAGACTTGAGAAGGTGGGAACAATTCTCATGTTGTTTCATTGGACAAGTTCATTTAGAAAAAGTACAAGGTCAAAATGAAAAATAAAGACATGCACTGACGGATTCATTCCCAATAAGATCAATAATATGGTTTTAGAAAATAGACAGGGTGAATTTTCAATTCATGCTGACTTGACGCTGGAAAAATAAAGCTGCATTGTGCATTTTTTTTTTTAATTTTAAGTTATTATTGTTAATTTTTATTTTTTATGTATGTTTTTTTTTATTTATTTATATTATAGTTTTTGTAGTGAATTGAATGTTTTTTTTTTACATTTTAAAATATTTAAAAAGGTTTTTAATTTAAAAATGCATCAAAATTCAATAATTTTGTATTTCAGATTTGTCATATTACAATGATAAGATTAACAGAAAGAGGGGGAAATACAATTTTTATGCAAAATAAATGTTTTGGGTGTGTGTGTGTGTAACATGATCTAGATACCTATGCTTGAGAGATGCATCCTTAAAGAATTCAGATCTGACTGAAGGTTAAAAATGCACCAGAGTGCAAACAGGATATGACAGATAATAAACTAAAAATGAAACAAAATGCACTCATGGCACTTTGATGGCACTCACTCATTTGAGAAGAACCATGTTTTTAGTGAAACTAACACATTTTGATTTAAAATAAAAACAACTGCAGACAAAGCCCTAGTCTCTGTTTCAGAAACCAATATAGATATCAGTGTGAAGAAACAGAAACACCAATATGACTAGTTGCCATTTGAGCTTGAATTTTTAATAAACCTGATAAGTCATATATTTTTAAATGTCCAACTCTGGATGTTTTTGAAACCCAGTAGCCTGTATCCAATTACCAGCTTAAGTGTGCGGATTATAAAAATCACATAATAAGTCTCGACTAGTGAATTAAAAAAAAAAAAACTGTCCACTCGTGCAACAGACAGACACTGTGAGGCAGTGTGACCCTGACCTGCTCCTGCACTTTCATACAGATCCAAATCAAAGTACTTTACACCTGTTTACATAAGAGTAATAAATTATGCACAACAGTTTTATGGTATCACTTAAGTCTAAAAAGATAGTCTACATCATTGACATTCTGGAGAATGCAGATGAAATATAGCAAAGGACCTCATCCAAGCAGGGTTTCCTGGTTTTCTGGTTCAGCAAAACAATCCACCTATAAATAAACACACATTGAAGCCTGTGACCTTCCTTCCTTCCTTCCTTCCCCCACTTTTGATACGAAGAAAAAAAAAAGTCTGTATCCAGGAACAAAAGCGAGTTATGAGAAAGTAAATAGGTTTTCTTCCTTGTAGTCTAACAATAGTGTTATACATGCTGTGTTTTTTGCGAACTTTTTCACACAACCCTTTCAGACCCATTTTACTAGGAAATAATGAACAAAGGACCACTGTCTCTCCTTCCAATGAAAACAAAATGAAAAAAAAGCTATTGCTTTCTCATCTCACTTCATGGCATTTAAGAGTTACACTAGACTTCAAGAATAAATTTCCTCACACAAAACTATAAAAAAAAAAAAAAAAAACAAAACTCCAGTTCACATTTAATTTTGTTTTGTTTAGTTGTTTTGTTGTTGGCCACGTCAGCTTGCACAAGGCCTGAAGTTCTTTCTTATTTTAATTCACCCCCCAAAACAACATTTTTTTTTCCTTCGAAGAACCAAAGTACTGTCTTAAAAACCTGGATGTGAGATATATTACTAAACATGGAAAAGTCATGCAAATGTGAAATAAAAAAAGGGCATCTTTAAACATTTTATGAATCTCATGATCTCTGTGGTATCTTCTAGTTATGCCAAGCTCTACAATATTTTCTTGGGTAGAAATTCTGAGTAAAAGATATCTGTATATCTTATGCTTATTTGATTCTTATTCAGTAAATCACAAGCCTTTGAATATTGTTGACACTCAAAAAGGTAATTATTTAATCAAAACAGGTTTTGTTAACTGAAATAAATCTGAAATAAGATCAAATACAAAGTTTAAATGAGAAATGCTACCTTGGCAACCAAATGAAAATAAAATAAGTCGCAAATTACTAAAACTAAAAAGTTTAAATGAGAAATTTTAAATTGGTAACTAAAAGTAAAAATAATAAAATTGTAAAAAGTATAATTTAAATTAAAAAAAGGCAAAAGCATCATTTAAAATAAAACCAAATATAAATTTAAAAGCCAATTAAAATTTAAATTATAATATTATATTAATATTTTTTTTTTTTTTTTACTTTGTGTTACACGACAAAGAAACTCTTATGTGTCTGGAATGATTGAGTTATTCTTTTCATTTTTAGTTTTAAACGTTGTTCAAGGACACTCTTAAACTAATCATGCAAAAGGATAGCAGATTGATATCGGTTTATAACTCAAGTTTATTAAAAGTGAAAACATAACCACGAATGACCTGCATGAACAACTATTTTGACAATAAACCAGCATATACTTTACTATCTAATGTAACGTTAGATGTTAGGAAAGTTTACATCAGACCAGCATTTATACTGCACAGCCGACCTCAGGTACAGCTCGTTTACACTTTATCATCTGCTGCTGACCAGAAATTATTACAAAATCTTGTTTTTGTGAATATTGAGTAGTGTGGTTGAGGAGGAGAATTGTGGATGTCTTATGTGTGGTTGTGTTATCAGAGATTACAGAGGAAAAAAATACTTCACTGAGCTGCAAAGTCACATAACGCTCACCTTGACAGCACGCGACGCCCGCGTCCACAGGTTTCCTTCAGAAGTGCAGAGCATCAGTTCAGGGACGAGAGAAAATCAGATTAATCTTCACACTGAGCAGCGGCGAGATGCTCCGACTCAGTGAAGGAGCTGTGAAGCCCGCAACACCGAGGAATCTGATACACAATAAAAGTCTACAGAACAAGCTCCTGAACGGATTAACAATTTTTTTTTAAAGTCATTTAAATCAGTAAAAATACAGACACACAAAATTAATTTTGTTATTATTATTATTATTATTTTAATTCGCTTAAAAATATGTATTTTAAATAGCATTTTTGGTACAAAAATTAGAAACATTACAAGTTTTGTTCTCACATCTAAACTGGTAAAAAATAAAACACATAACCTTTCCCATCAGTTTTTTTTATTTATTTATTTTAACTATGATTAACATTTAGTCATGGATTATCCATTCTATTTAATAATAAAAAATAGATTATTTAAAAACAACTATTATTTTGAAGCGATTTCCATAGCATGCGCTGTATCCGGCGCTTTGAAGTTCCACGGTTGTGGCTAGAAGAGATACAGCAACACTAAATTTAATTTTCTACCTATTAGATTGTGTTTTATTAACGTCTACGCCTACCCCAACCCTAAACCTACCCCTTACAATAGTGCAAAAATAATAATTATTGTTGTACAGTGTGAGAAAAATTACGCTGTATTGATGTGCGCATGCCCAGAAGTTTTTGCTGTATCCCTTCTAGCCTTAACCTTATTCCACGTGATGCGACGCAATAATTATTTCCCGTACTTCCGTTGCCACATGGCAAGAAATACGTGATGTTGACAAAGAATTGTATATAATTTTGTCTTTAAGCGCTGGCAAAGTTGAATGCTTTTGCTTTGTCTGGACAATTATTATGATATTGTTTCTTCTTTGTTTTATTAATAGTAGTTTTTTTAATTTGTTTGTTGTTGTTTCTTTTGTTACTACTGATGATTATTTTCTTGTTGTAGATTTGTAAATAGAATTTAGCTTTTTATTAAACCTATTCTGGAAAAGTGTGGAGGACATTTATTCGTGTGCAGTTAATATTATAATCTAGTGGCAACATTTCAACTATTATTAAGTGCATGGATATATTATCATTTTATAAATTGTGAATAGGTTTTGGAAAAATATACATCTTACAGACGAGGACAATATAGCTAAATATCAACCTCTAGCATTGCTACTCGATCGAGCTTTATATTCTATAAAGAGTTTGAACACATCGTACATGTCAGGTGAAATTATTAAAAACTTCTGTTGAGATCATACTTAATAATTACCAGTTGTGCTCCTTCAGCATTATCCGAGAGAAATACGTGGGAGAAATTCAAATGATGATCCATTTGTACAGACATTTATTACATTTTCACAGCAGGCTGAAACAGAGGATTGCACTTACATATACAGAAGAAGAGCTTGAGGAGCAAGAGTGCAGCTAATTTAATTACGAATCACAATAATGATAATTAGGAGCTTCGTCACAAAAAAATTATGCAGTATACATCAATTAGATAAAACAACGTCGGATTACTTATAAATTAAGAACGCAGCATTGAGATCCAGACACTCATACAAACATTTAAAGGTATCATTCACAAAGAAACAGACTCACTCTGATAAACCGGACAATATTACAGTTAACTAAGAGAGCAGAGACAAAGACTCGCATCGGCTCATATCAAAGATATAGATGCAAACAATGAAAAATACTGTGGTGATGTGCATGTGAAGTACCAGGACCACTGATAGGTTTATGTTTCAATGAGCATCTGTCTAAACAGATGATGTATTAAGCAGTGTACTCCATATTAATGATTGTAACGTGATATGTCCAGTAGCAGTCTTTGTCTCAGTGCTTTGTGGGCCTTGAGGGAATGTAACGGACGTGGTGGCTGGACAGAGGGGTTTATCCAGCGACACGGTAATTGACGTGGATCTCTGGCTTGATGTCGCACACCATCTTCAGCAGGTTTGCAAGCACAGCTTCCTTGTTCTGCTGATAACTGCTCTGGATGCGGCTCATCTTATCCACGGTCTCCTTGTCCACCTCTACAGCAGAGTTTCCATGGGAGCCCAGTGCCTGCGGGACCATGCAATAAGAAATTAATTTAAAGTAATATCCAGAACTAAATACTAATGCACAGATTGCAGTATTATGTTTTTTTTTTCCAGATTTGTCATTTCTGAAATTAAAACAGCAATTGGCATTAACCAGACACTTGAAGTCATAATAAAAGCCCTCCTCGAAACAGAGTACCAAAATACCCTTTGACAAGATTTTGCAATGGATACAAACGGATCCTTAAACCATAAGTGAATAAATCTCACCGCGGCCTCCTTAGTCTTGAACTCTTTCTCCCTTTGCAGACGGTACTGCTCAATCTCTGCCTGCGCCTCCTCTTTGGCTTGCTTCAGACGACGATTCTTCCCTGTTAAAAAACAAACACAATGCTCATTACTGAAATAATACATACTATAAGTGACACAACTGTATAGGTAGAAAAAATGAAAAGAGTCAAATATTGCTCTGCTGGGGAAATTCCTCTCTTATATGGGAAATGAGAGCCAGCAGCAGAAAATCTCTATAAAAACAGGAACTGAGTCAATGTCACTGTGACACTTTAGTAAAGGAGATTTTTAGTATACTTACAGTCATCGTTTACTTTACTATAAACAACAAACACGAAACTTGAACATGTCCCACAAGAAAAAAAAAAAAAAAAAGTGTTAAATTCCCAAACATATCGACGAGCGGAAAGCTGACTTCATATGTTAAAATGTATGATATTTTAACATATGTGTATATATGTTAGTGGGCCAAAGCCTTCGGTTTTACTTGGTGTTTTAAACCTTTAACATCCTCAGTGTAAATGGGCCAAAAATAATAATTTAGTTACATGTCATATCATCAAATGGTAAATATGACCCATTATACATGCTTTTCTACAGAGCTGTTAGCAAGTCTGTCACACGGAAAAAAGATTATTGGGGGGAAAAAAAGACCTTCATTGAACAAATTTTGTCGACACTGTATATATGATCAGGGAATGTTTTTCAATTCAGATTCATATCCTCTATTTCGATACATATAGAAAACATCGCCAGTGATTAGCATGTTAGCTAAGCGCTAGTCTGCAGCGATGACAAGCAAACCGTCAACTTACTTTTACGGGCTTCTGCGACCTTTTCCGCGGCTCGTTTCTCAGCTTGAAGCAGCTGCTGGATGCCCTGAGACTGGCTCGCCATGCTTCAGTACGGGATGTATTTAAAACACTTCTGGATGTCCGTGTGTCCCACAGCGGAGAAGGTCGAGTGATCGTCAGCTGATCGAGCGTCACGCTGGTCCGCTGATGACAGCCACGTGACTGGTAACGCGTCACAATTAAACGCTTCCAATAGGGGGCGCTGCTATTCCTACTATTTGTGTTCACTAACTGTATGTCCAATTTAGTAAACTCACTGTTAATTCACCATAATTCATAAATCATAATTATTTTTTATATATAATTTCTTTATTTATTATACAGTTAACAAAAGCAAAAAGCATCTAACACTAGCATGCTATATTCTGTTTTCTGTTTATTATATAATTAAAAAAATTTATAAAAGTGTCTGCTAAATTACTAAATGTAAATGTAAATTTATTTAATGCTATATTATTATATGTTATTTTTTATTTTTTTTATTTAATTTTTTTGCCATCGACAAGCTTTTTGTTTTAATTGTTATTTTTAATCTTTAATCATTTTAGTTTTTTTGAATTAGTAAATTTATATATATATCAAAATATTATTTTAATGAAAAAATACTATTGATTAATAAATATAAATTGAATGTTGTATCAGTGATATTAAATTAACACTTGGAATTTGTTTCCAAACCAATAAAATATACATAAAAATAATTTAATCAATATAATCAATTTCAATTTAAGATAATCAATTTTAAGAACAAAACAAAATAATGTTTTCCATTTTTATTTTTTTTGTATTAGAAAATATACATAGATAGACAGACAGACATAGAGACAGACAGCGCAGAAAATTTACCTTAGCCCTGAATTCTGAAGAACTGAAAAATTAAATCACTATATTTATGAATAAAAAAATTGAATTGAAAATAAATTCACTAAAAAAACACCAAAAGATGAAAAATGGTTTGACTCTTTGACAATTATCAAATCTGAAACATAAAGAACCATACAACACCAACATAAGAACTGAATAATGTTCAAAACTAAAACTATACAAAGACATAATTAGAGCAAAAAAGCAACACCATCTGACCAAAAGTTTACAAGAAATAGAAAATTCAATAAATCTTAATCAGTTCTGGGATATGTGGAATAATCTGAGCACAACAAAACCACAAGACCTACCAATACAAGATGGAGAAATTTGGACAAAACATTTTGAAAACGTATATAAAGAAATCTCACCAAAACAACTCAATGTCAGTTATGATCTGATCAAACAAAATCTACAAACTTATGAAGACACAATTAAAAATAAACAAAATCCACTTGACTTCCCAATTACATTTAAAGAATTGACAAACAAACTCAAAAGC